>NC_069500.1:11262491-12004991 GCF_027579735.1 Bombina bombina
GCATTGGCCCCACAGGCAGCTAGTAACCAGGAACAGAATATACATTTGCAAACTATCTCCCCTGCTTTACACCAACACACCCCTCCTGCATTGGCCCCACAGGCAGCTGGTAACCAGGATCTTAATATTTTAGGGATGTTTGCATCCCTTCCACCAAATGCGGCAGGTGCAGTGGCATCCCTGCTTTCCTCTCTTGCGCAAGCGATTACTACAGGGACACCACTGCAAAATTTTAACTTGGCCCCTAGTGCAGCTGTTTCTGGCGAACTTGGCCCCCTGAATGTGGGTCCGGACGCGACAACACTCGTTTTGGCGCCAAAATCGCCATCTTTAATTCAAAATATGGCCCCTGACTCAGCACCTCCATCTATGGCCAGTCGCGCGCATCCTGTCACTGTGATACCCCCCCCTCAGATTGCAGTTGCTGGGCAGATTAATAGGCCCCCTCAGATAGCAGTTGCTGGGCAGATTAATAGGCCCCCTAGGAATACTGCCGTGCCCATTCCTGCAAGTAGGCACCCACAGACTACCAGTAGGCCCCCACAGACTACCGTTAGGCAGTTTTCCCCTGGGCCCAATGTATTACCGGGTTTGGTGGAGGGTCCGGTCTCACCCCGGCAGCATGCGGTGCCTGATTCCCATCCCCGGCCTCCCGGTGGCTTCATGCGTCCGCGCGTGGGGTTACCACTGACGTCACTTCCGGCCGAGCGTGCTTACGCTTCCGGTGACGTCAGCGGTCCCATTCATCAACGCGGTAGGACGGCGGCCAGAGGCGGACTCCTGGCAGGTGAGCACCGTAAGCGCTCTCTGGCCAGGGGCCGCCTAGTCGGTCGCCGGAGGGGCGGTGGGGACACTAGACAGCTTGCTAATATGCGGGCGAGAGGGACAAATGTTGTTGAAAGTGATAGCGTGACAGGGGAGCATAGGGCCCAAGGCATTAACAGACAGACAGACCATGATAACGCAGTGAATGCTTTACAGAGGAATGAAAGTATTACGGGAAATGTTATGCAAATGAATGCTATTAACCCTATGGAAATGAATCAAAACATAACTAACGCTATTAATGTGCAGACGCATAATGTTAATCATACACATAACTTGCTTACAGTTGCTGCAGACGTGCACACACATCATGTCAGCACACATGTTGGCACTCAGCCAAATCCAGATATCATTGGTGTGAGTGCAGATAGGATGATATTAACTGAGGCGAATGTTCATGCAGCTAGGCCTAGCTCAGTTACTGCGGCTATGAGCAGAGATAATACTACTAGGGATTTGCAAGTGAGAATGGCTGGTATGAATGCCGCAAGGGATGTTAATATGGCTGCTAACATTAATGCTATTCATGCACCAGTGCATATGGTTCCCGTGCAAATGGTTCCTGCTGATAATGCCTCAATACAGGGGGGTTTGAGTGGGCAGAATGTGGCAAATGCTGGCGCTGTCCAGAGAGCGACTGATGCTGTGAATGTAGCACACGTGGGATTTGGGGCACCTCAGGTCACACCTGGGCTTCCCCTGGTTCAAGGGCAAAGTGCTCGCGATTTTCTATCTGTCTTGCAGGAGGTTTTGTCCGGAACACAGAACGCATCTGGCATGTCGTCAACTGGAACAGCTTCCTCTTCCGCTGCAGCGGCCTCATCATCAGCAGCACAGCAGACGGTTCCGGTGGCAGCTCAACAAGCAGCGGCTCAGCAGGCCCCCTCTATCATCGCTGAAGGTGTAACCTCGCCAGCTCCACAGACCACTCTTGCAGCAGCAGCATCCGCAGGGGAGGTGGCCAACACATCCTCAGCTGGAAATGGTGAGGCATATGCACCTAATCACCCTAGGGAACACTTATCTGATTCTTCCTCTACTGACTCAGAGTTAAGCAGTGACACGTCTTTGGGCTTAAAAACTAAGGGGCAAAAACGCATGTACAAGATGCTTAAAGAAATGAGGTCAGACAAGTTACAGAAAGATCAGAGGAACGAGGTAGTAACCACAGTAGCCACCGCGCAGCCGCAAACCACTTCAGTTGTGGGCAGCAGGAAATTAGCTTTAGCTGGCGATGCTTTATCCTGCCCAATTTTCTCTCTTCATGGTCACTTGAAGAAGAAATTGGTTAGGAGAATTCAAGAGGGCAGATATGTTAATATTTTCGAACTGTCCCTTGAGGCGCATAGGCAGAAAGAGAAGAGTGCGGATGGAACGGGTCCCAAAAGAGTGAAGCGACCGGAAACATTTGACGAGTGGCTCAAGTGTTTCCGGATCCTTTCCTCTTGCTACTTAGATAAATTTCCAGATCAGGGACAGGCGCTCCTTAAGCATGCTGACACAATCCATTGGATTTACCAGCATCATAAAGAGGGAGTGTGGAGGGACTATGATTCCAATTTCCGAAGGAAAATGGATGGCAACCCTGCGCTAGCATTCGGGTCGCAAGAAATGCATCCATTGGATTTACCAGCATCATAAAGAGGGAGTGTGGAGGGACTATGATTCCAATTTCCGAAGGAAAATGGATGGCAACCCTGCGCTAGCATTCAGGTCGCAAGAAATGCATCTGTGGTCCCGCCTGGGCGCTGAGAGATCACCCTCACCGCCGTCGGGTAGCAAGGGCTCGGGTCCCCGCTTTCAAAGCAAAAACAGGCGTAAGGGTAGGGAGTGCTGGGCCTTTCAGGAGAAGAGGTGTGACAAAGGTGCAGCATGCCTGTACCGACATGTATGCAAGTTCTGCGGCGCGCAGCACCCGGGAGCGGATTGCTCCCGGAGAAAGGACATTAACACAGACAAATCAGCGTCACGGCAACCCCTTGCTGCTAAGGGCGCCCACCCCGGTGAGGGTGGACGCTCTTGAGCTGTGGTTGCGCACATACCCTGACTGCCAGGCAGCAGGCTTGCTCTTGGCGGGGTTCAGGGATGGTTTTGTGATACCCATCAATAAACCGGTAGTGGGTTCCCAGAATCATCGTAATTTGAAATCTGCATATCAATACCCAGGGGTGGTCAGAGAGAAGCTAGCAAAGGAAATATCACTTGGGAGGGTAGTAGGCCCCTTTTGCTCCCCTCCTATGGATAACCTGGTTATCTCCCCTCTGGGGGTGGTCCCAAAGAAGGAACCAGGAAAGTTCCGCCTTATACAGCATCTCTCTTATCCTAGGGGCCAATCGGTCAATGATTCGATCGCCCCGGAGCTTAGCACAGTTCACTACCAATCGTTTGATAAAGCCCTTGGCCTGGTCCGTGGGTTCGGGAGAGGTGCTTTGTTGGCGAAACTGGATATTGAATCCGCCTTTCGTCTCCTTCCTTTGCACCCTTCATCATTTCACCTTATGGGATGTAAATTTGAGGGCAATTACTATGTGGACAGATGCCTACCCATGGGGTGCGCCATCTCATGCTCTATGTTCGAATGTTTTAGTACATTTTTACACTGGGCAGTAGCCAAATTGGTGGGAGGGGATTATGTGGCGCACTACCTTGATGATTTCCTCCTGGTGGGGGAGTGCAATACAGACAAGTGTAGACACCTTATGGTCAAAATGACGAGTCTCATGTCACAACTCGGGGTCCCTCTAGCAGTGGATAAGACACAGGGTCCATGTACTACTTTGACCTTCCTGGGTATTGAGATAGACACCTTGCAGATGATATGCAGGTTGCCTACCGAAAAGGTACAAAACATGTTGGTTGCAGTTAGGGCGGCCGTTTCCAAAAAGTTCATATCCCTGAGGGAACTGCAGTCCCTTTTAGGCTTGTTAAACTTCGCATGTAGGGTGATCCCAATGGGCAGGGTTTTCAATAGGAGGCTGGAAGGTCCCCTTAAGGGCAACCCCAGTGTGTCCACGAAAATACTTGTATCACATGACATGCAGGATGACCTAAAAGTCTGGGAGGTGTTTTTAAGCCAATTTAATGGAATTACTGTCTGGCGAGATGCACCGATATCTAGTCAGATTCTGCATCTGTTTACAGATGCGGCGGGGTCACAGGGTTATGGTGCCTATTTCCAAGGGGAATGGTGCGCCGGACCCTGGCCTTTGGAATGGAGTTCTACTCCCCTGATCAGGAACATGACCCTCCTTGAATTGTTCCCTATAGTCATGGCGGTTGAGCTGTGGGGGCAGAGGTTTAAGAATAGGGCGGTAATGTTTTGGACAGATAACTTAAGTGTGGTGCATTCCATTAATAGGCTTTCCGCTTCCTCTGTAACCGTGGTTCGATTGCTGCGGCATTTAGTTTTGAGGTGCCTCCAGCTCAACATTAATTTCCAAGCTAGTCATGTGCCAGGGGTGAATAATGTTATAGCAGATGCCCTATCTAGATTTGATTGGGCTACTTTTAGACGACTAGCGCCACGGGCGGCAGAGGCATGGCTAACCTGTCCCGGTTTTCTTTGGCAGCTAGTGGAACGTGGCTATCCTTAATCCCATTGGTCCGCTCATCCCTCGCCCCTGCGACCTGGCGAACTTACGTTATTCATTGGAAGGAATGGGACCAATTCTGCACTACGCGGAGGGTGGAGTCATCAGTCAGCTCTCAAGTGATGCTGGGTGAGTGGCTAGTAAGTATGCAAGCGCTAGGTTTGCGAAAAGGGGCGGTCCAGTCACGCATGGCAGCTTTATCTTTTTTCTTTAAACTACTGGGTTCCGGGGACCCCACAGGCTGTTTTTTCATTAGACAGACTCTCAAGGGTTGGGGGCGGATGCAGCCCAACAAGGGAGATATTAGGGAACCTATTACTCGGGACCGGCTTGAGAGGCTGGTAGCGGTTTTACCTAGCATTTGTAGGTCGGAATTTGAGGTTTTACTTTTCAAAGCAGCCTTCGTCTTGGCATTCGCAGGGGCCCTGCGTATTACTGAACTAGTGTCCCCATCTAAAAAGCACATGAAAAAGGGGGTGCAATTTGACCATGTCAAAATTTCGCCACCCGCTGTCTTACTTTTTATACCTAAATCAAAAACAGATCAAGCGGCTAGGGGTGCTTGGCTAACTTTTACAGCGCAAGGGGATCCTTGCTGCCCCATGGAAACTTTGGCGGAATACGTGCGCCATAGGCCAGCGGTGGCTGGCCAATTTTTGGTACACGAGAATGGAATGGCTCTTTCTATCTACCAGTTTCGTAGAGTTTTGGCGCTTGCGGTAGAATCGGCTGGTTTCGACCCCTCCAGGATTACCCCTCATTCATTCCGCATTGGAGCGGCTACAGACGCTGCTTTGCGGGGGGCACAGGAGCATACTATTAAAACACTGGGTCGCTGGCGATCAAATCGGTATAAGTTGTATGTTCGCCCATTATCTGGTAGCAGTGGTTCTCACCATGTGTAACGAAAAATGAGGGGGGGGGGGGGCGTTTTGGGTGATTCACTTCTTACATAACACTTGTTTCTATTTTACAGGTGTACGCAAGGCTTCAACAAGGGTATGGATCGTGGGCCATTCCTTCATTCATTGGGCAGCGATCCATGCTCTCACCAGGGGGGGGGCAGAATTTGGGTTTCCCTGCATCAAAGGCTTCCATCCGTTGGCTGGGGTTTAAGGGTTTGTGCTGGCCCCAGCTCCCCAATGTTCTCACAGATGCCCATAGGCGGTGGGGTAAACCCAACATTATTCTAATACATTTAGGGGGTAATGACATGGGTGCCATTCCATCCCTTGAATTGACCAAAATTATTCAGTCAGACTTAGGCTGGCTTAGGGCTTGGATGCCGGGGGTAATTATAGGTTGGTCTAATATAATAGCGCGCCGCCAATGGCGATATATGGGATCCTCAGGCACAGCCTATAGGGTGAGAAAGAAGCTGAATAGGGATGTGGGCGCGGCCGTCACTGGTAACCAGGGCTTCGTGGTACGGCACAATGCCATTACAGCCGACAAGCGGGAGCTATATAGACCTGATGGGGTTCATTTATCTGATGTAGGGCTAGACTTATTTTTAGGGGATTTGTCAAAAGCTCTCGCTCCCTTCCTGTAAGTCAGGTCGGGTGGGTGGCGGCAAGTGATACCTGAGATGCTATCCCTTGTGGCGGGAGGTTTGCGGCCCAGTAGCGGCGAACGGGGGGAGTGATGGCCAGGCTGATGAGGGTGGGGCTCGATTACTTCAGTTAACTGGAGTGCCCCTCCCTCCGGGTAGGTAGGCCAGAAGAACTCGTAACACCCCTAGTAGCATTTCCATTTCTCGTGCAGAGTTTTCTGCTGTTGCCTTCCATTTGGCCGCTCTCCTCTGTAGTCCGGGGGGTTAGTCTTAGTCTCTTTTTTGCCGCCATCTGTTGAATTAGTACCTGTCGGTTTAGTTAATAGTTAAGCCTAAAGTTATAGGTTAATAAAAGGGACCAGTGATGGTTCATAAATTTAACCCAAATTACTTGTGTCTGTCTTTATTTAAGGTTAGGCCCCGTGGGCCAGTTAAAGCACAGTTATTGCAAGTATTAAAGTTAGGCCCTGTGGGCCAGTTAAAGCATAGTTATGTTTATGTTTATTGAAGGTTATTTTCCCCTCCCCTCTTCTGGGATCAACAAGGTAAGCCTTTAATCCCTTAAGTGAGTGTAGAGCCAAATAGGCTTGCAGCGACATAAGGGTTAAGGCTGTCTGGGAGAGTGTAGTTAGAGGGAGTTACTGGTGTTTGCAACAATGTTGCAGGTGTAGGGAGTGGCTTACCTTTCTTATGCTGATGCACTGCATTTCCTGTTCCTCTTTGACCTTGGACAAGAAGCTGACAAGTTGCCCGCCCTCCCACCCATTTTGCGGCATGAGAGTTTAGGTAGGGTGCTAAGGCTGAGGTAGGGATAGGTGTCCTAATCTATGTAAGACCTTGGCTGTAGTTTTACCTCCCTCTGCGGCTAACCGGCTTAAGCGGCAGGTTGCCTCAGAGCCTATTGGATGGTAGGTTAAAAGAGCACCCTAACTGCGGGAGGTTTGCGGCCCAGTAGCGGCGAACGGGGGGAGTGATGGCCAGGCTGATGAGGGTGGGGCTCGATTACTTCAGTTAACTGGAGTGCCCCTCCCTCCAGGTAGGTAGGCCAGAAGAACTCGTAACACCCCTAGTAGCATTTCCATTTCTCGTGCAGAGTTTTCTGCTGTTGCCTTCCATTTGGCCGCTCTCCTCTGTAGTCCGGGGGGTTAGTCTTAGCCTCTCATTTGCCGCCATCTGTTGAATTAGTATCTGTCGGTTTAGTTAATAGTTAAGCCTAAAGTTATAGGTTAATAAAAGGGACCAGTGATGGTTCATAAATTTTACCCAAATTACTTGTGTCTGTCTTTATTTAAGGTTAGGCCCCGTGGGCCAGTTAAAGCACAGTTATTGCAATTATTAAAGTTAGGCCCTGTGGGCCAGTTAAAGCATAGTTATGTTTATGTTTATTGAAGGTTATTTTCCCCTCCCCTTTTCTGGGATCGACAAGGTAAGCCTTTAATCCCTTATGTGCAGTAATAACGGTGTCAGTAGATATTATATAAATGTGCAGTAATAACAGTGTCACTAGATATTATATAAATATGCAGTAATAACGATGTCAGTAGATATTATATAAATGTGCAGTAATAACAGTGTCACTAGATATTATATAAATATGCAGTAATAACAATGTCAGTAGATATTATATAAATGTGCAGTAATAACGGTGTCAGTAGATATTATATAAATGTGCAGTAATAACGTTGTCAGTAGGTATTATATAAATGTGCAGTAATAACGATGTCAGTAGATATTATATAAATGTGCAGTAATAACGGTGTCAGTAGATATTATATAAATGTGCAGTAATAACGGTGTCAGTAGATATTATATAAATGTGCAGTAATAACGGTTTCAGTAGATATTATATAAATGTGCAGTAATAACGGTGTCATTAGATATTATATAAATGTGCAGTAATAACAGTGTCACTAGATATTATATAAATGTGCAGTAATAACGATGTCAGTAGATATTATATAAATGTGCAGTAATAACGTTGTCAGTAGGTATTATATAAATGTGCAGTAATAACTGTGTCATTAGATATTATATAAATATTCAGTAATAACGGTGTCAGTAGATATTATATAAATGTCCAGAAATAACGGTGTCAGTAGATATTATATAAATGTGCAGTAATAACGGTG
The DNA here is from genome assembly GCF_027579735.1 of Bombina bombina. Lineage (NCBI taxonomy): Eukaryota > Metazoa > Chordata > Amphibia > Anura > Bombinatoridae > Bombina > Bombina bombina. The sequence continues at coordinate 11,270,588 of NC_069500.1, forward strand.
TCAGTAGATATTATATAAATGTGCAGTAATAACTGTGTCATTAGATATTATATAAATATTCAGTAATAACTGTGTCAGTAGATATTATATAAATGTGCAGAAATAACGGTGTCAGTAGATATATAAATGTGCAGTAATAACGGTGTCAGTAGATATTATATAAATGTGTTGTAATAACGGTGTCAGTAGATATTATATTATTGTGCAGTAATAACGGTGTCAGTAGATATTATATAAATGTGCAGTAATAACGGTGTCAGTATATATTATATAAATATGCAGTAATAACGGTGTCAGTAGATATTATATAAATGTGCAGTAATAACGGTGTCAGTAGATATTATATAAATGTGCAGTAATAACGGTGTCATTAGATATTATATAAATGTGCAGTAATAACTGTGTCAGTAGATATTATATAAATGTGCAGTAATAAAGGTGTCAGTAGATATTATATAAATGTGTAGTAATAATGGTGTCAGTAGATATTATATAAATGTGCAGTAATAACTGTGTCAGTAGATATTATATAAATGTGCAGTCATAACGGTGTCAGTAGATATTATATAAATGTGCAGTAATAACGGTGTCAGTAGTTATTATATAAATGTGCAGTAATAACGGTGTCAGTAGATATATAAATGTGCAGTAATAACGGTGTCAGTAGATATTATATAAATGTGCAGTAATAACTGTGTCAGTAGATATTATATAAATGTGCAGTAATAACGGTGTCAGTATATATTATATAAATGTGCAGTAATAACTGTATCAGCAGATGTTATATAAATATGCAGTAATAACGGTGTCAGTAGATATTATATAAATGTGCAGTAATAACGGTGTCAGTAGATATTATATAAATGTGCAGTAATAACGGTGTCAGTAGATATTATTTAAATGTGCAGTAATAACGGTGTCAGTAGATATTATATAAATGTGCAGTAATAACTGTGTCAGTAGATATTATATAAATGTGCAGAAATAACGGTGTCAGTAGATATATAAATGTGCAGTAATAACGGTGTCAGTAGATATTATATAAATGTGCAGAAATAACGGTGTCAGTAGATATATAAATGTGCAGTAATAACGGTGTCAGTAGATATTATATAAATGTGTTGTAATAACGGTGTCAGTAGATATTATATTATTGTGCAGTAATAAAGGTGTCAGTAGATATTATATAAATGTGCAGTAATAACGGTGTCAGTAGATATTATATAAATGTGCAGTAATAACGGTGTCAGTAGATATTATATAAATGTGCAGTAATAAAGGTGTCAGTAGATATTATATAAACATGCAGTAATAACTGTGTCAGTAGATATTATATAAATGTGCAGTAATAAAGGTGTCAGTAGATATTATATAAATGTGCAGTAATAACGGTGTCAGTAGATATTATATAAATGTGCAGTAATAACGTTGTCATTAGATATTATATAAATGTGCAGTAATAACGGTGTCATTAGATATTATATAAATGTGCAGTAATAACTGTGTCAGTAGATATTATATAAATGTACGGTAATAACGGTGTCAGTAGATATTATATAAATGTGCAGTAATAACTGTGTCAGTAGATATTATATAAATGTGCAGTAATAACGGTGTCAGTAGATATTATATAAAATGTGCAGTAGTAACTGTTGTCAGTAGATATTATAAATGATGCAGTAAACTACAGGTGTCAGTATATATTATATAATAGTGCAGTAATAACGGTGTCAGTAGATATTATATAAATGTGCAGTAATAACGAGTGTCAGTAGATATTATATAAATGTGCAGTAACAATGGTGGTCAGTAGATATTAGAGAAATGTGCAGTAATACGGGTTCAGTAGATATTATATAAATGTGCAGTAATAACGGTGTCATTAGATATTATATAAATGTGCAGTAATAACTGTGTCAGTAGATATTATATAAATGTGCAGTAATAACAGGTGTCAGTAGATATATATAAAATGGCAGTAATAACGGTGTCAGTAGATATTATATTAAATTGCAGTAATAACTGTGTCAGTATATTTATATAAATGTGCAGTAATAACTGTGTCAGTAGATATTATATAAATGTGCAGTAATAACGTTGTCATTAGATATTATATAAATGTGCAGTAATAACGGTGTCATTAGATATTATATAAATGTGCAGTAATAACTGTGTCAGTAGATATTATATAAATGTTCGGTAATAACGGTGTCAGTAGATATTATATAAATGTGCAGTAATAACTGTGTCAGTAGATATTATATAAATGTGCAGTAATAACGGTGTCAGTAGATATTATATAAATGTGCAGTAATAACTGTGTCAGTAGATATTATATAAATGTACGGTAATAACGGTGTCAGTAGATATTATATAAATATGCAGTGATAACAATGTCAGTAGATATTATATAAATGTGCAGTAATAACGGTGTCAGTAGATATTATATAAATGTGCAGTAATAACGGTATAATTAGATATTATATAAATATGCAGTAATAACGGTGTCAGTAGATATTATATAAATGTGCAGTAATAACGGTGTCAGTAGATATTATATAAATGTGCAGTAATTACAGGTGTCAGTAGATATTATATAAATGTGCAGTAATAACGGTTGTCAGTAGATATTATATAAATGTGCAGTAATAACGGTGTCAGTAGATATATATAAAGGTGCCAGTAATAAGGTGTCAGTGAGATATTATATAAACATGCAGTAATAACTGTGTCAGTAGATATTATATAAATGTGCAGTAATAAAGGTGTCAGTAGATATTATATAAATGTGCAGTAATAACGGTGTCAGTAGATATTATATAAATGTGCAGTAATAACGTTGTCATTAGATATTATATAAATGTGCAGAAATAACGGTGTCATTAGATATTATATAAATGTGCAGTAATAACTGTGTCAGTAGATATTATATAAATGTACGGTAATTAACGGTGTCAGTAGATATTATATAAATGTGCAAGTAGATAACTGTGGTCAGTAGATATTATATAAATGTGCAGAAATAACGGTGTCAGTAGATATATAAATGTGCAGTAATAACGGTGTCAGTAGATATTATATAAATGTGCAGAAATAACGGTGTCAGTAGATATATAAATGTGCAGTAATAACGGTGTCAGTAGATATTATATAAATGTGTTGTAATAACGGTGTCAGTAGATATTATATTATTGTGCAGTAATAAAGGTGTCAGTAGATATTATATAAATGTGTTGTAATAACGGTGTCAGTAGATATTATATTATTGTGCAGTAATAAAGGTGTCAGTAGATATTATATAAATGTGCAGTAATAACGGTGTCAGTAGATATTATATAAATGTGCAGTAATAACTGTGTCAGTAGATATTATATAAATGTGCAGTAATAAAGGTGTCAGTAGATATTATACAGTATAAATGTGCAGTAATAACGGTGTCAGTAGATATTATATAAATATGCAGTAATAACGGTGTCAGTAGATATTATATAAATGTGCAGTAATAACGGTGTCAGTAGATATTATATAAATGTGCAGTAATAACGTTGTCATTAGATATTATATAAATGTGCAGTAATAACGGTGTCATTAGATATTATATAAATGTGCAGTAATAACTGTGTCAGTAGATATTATATAAATGTACGGTAATAACGGTGTCAGTAGATATTATATAAATGTGCAGTAATAACTGTGTCAGTAGATATTATATAAATGTACGGTAATAACGGTGTCAGTAGATATTATATAAATGTGCAGTAATAACTGTGTCAGTAGATATTATATAAATGTACGGTAATAACGGTGTCAGTAGATATTATATAAATATGCAGTGATAACAATGTCAGTAGATATTATATAAATGTGCAGTAATAACGGTGTCAGTAGATATTATATAAATGTGCAGTAATAACGGTATAATTAGATATTATATAAATATGCAGTAATAACGGTGTCAGTAGATATTATATAAATGTGCAGTAATAACGGTGTCAGTAGATATTATATAAATGTGTAGTAATAACGGTGTCAGTAGATATTATATAAATGTGCAGTAATAACGATGTCAGTAGATATTATATAAATGTGCAGTAATAACGGTGTCAGTATATATTATATAAATATGCAGTAATAACGGTATCAGTAGATATTATATAAATGTGCAGTAATAACAGTGTCATTAGATATTATATAAATGTGCAGTAATAACAGTGTCATTAGATATTATATAAATATGCAGTAATAACGGTGTCAGTAGATATTATATAAATGTGCAGAAATAACGGTGTCAGTAGATATTATATAAATGTGCAGTAATAACGGTGTCATTAGATATTATATAAATATGCAGTAATAACGGTGTCAGTAGATATTATATAAATGTGCAGTAATAACGGTGTCAGTAGATATTATATAAATGTGCAGTAATAACGGTGTCAGTAGATATTATATAAATGTGCAGTAATAACGGTGTCATTAGATATTATATAAATATGCAGTAATAACGGTGTCAGTAGATATTATATAAATGTGCAGTAATAACGGTGTCAGTAGATATTATATAAATGTGCAGTAATAACGGTGTCAGTAGATATTATATAAATGTACAGTAATAACGGTGTCATTAGATATTATATAAATGTGCAGTAATAACGGTATCAGTAGATATTATATAAATGTGCAGTAATAACTGTGTTATTAGATATTATATAAATATTCAGTAATAACGGTGTCAGTAGATATTATATAAATGTGCAGTAATAACTGTGTCATTAGATATTATATAAATATTCAGTAATAACGGTATCAGTAGATATTATATAAATGTGCAGTAATAACTGTGTCATTAGATATTATATAAATATTCAGTAATAACGGTGTCAGTAGATATTATATAAATGTCCAGAAATAACGGTGTCAGTAGATATTATATAAATATTCAGTAATAACGGTGTCAGTAGATATTATATAAATATTCAGTAATAACGGTGTCAGTAGATATATAAATGTGCAGTAATAACGGTGTCAGTAGATATTATATAAATATTCAGTAATAACGGTGTCAGTAGATATTATATAAATGTACAGAAATAACGGTGTCAGTAGATATTATATAAATGTGCAGTAATAACGGTGTCAGTAGATATTATATAAATATTCAGTAATAACGGTGTCAGTAGATATTATATAAATGTTCAGAAATAACGCTGTCAGTAGATATTATATAAATGTGCAGTAATAACGGTGTCAGTAGATATTATATAAATATGCAGTAATAACGGTGTCAGTAGATATTATATAAATGTACAGAAATAACGGTGTCAGTAGATATTATATAAATGTGCAGTAATAACGGTGTCAGTAGATAATATATAAATGTGCAGTAATAACGGTGTCAGTAGATATTATATAAATGTGCAGTAATAACGGTGTCAGTAGATATTATATAAATGTGCAGTAATAACGGTATCAGTAGATATTATATTAATGTGCAGTAAAAACGGTGTCAGTAGATATTATATAAATATGCAGTAATAACGGTGTCAGTTGATATTATATAAATTTGCAGTAATAACGGTGTCAGTAGATATATAAATGTGCAGTATTACGATGTCAGTAGATATTATATAAATGTGCAGTAATAACGGTGTCAGTAGATATTATATAAATGTGCAGTAATAACGGTGTCAGTAGATAATATATAAATTTGCAGTAATAACGGTGTCAGTAGATATTATATAAATGTGCACTAATAACGGTGTCAGTATATATTATATAAATGTGCAGTAATAACAGTGTTAGTAGATATTATATAAATGTGCAGTAATAACGGTGTCAGTAGATATTATATAAATATGCAGTAATAACGGTGTCAGTATATATTATATAAATGTGCAGTAATAACGGTGTCAGTAGATATTAAATAAATGTGCGGTAATAAAGGTGTCAGTAGATATTATATAAATATTCGGTAATAACGGTGTCAGTAGATATTATATAAATGTACAGAAATAACGTTGTCAGTAGATATTATATAAATATGCAGTAATAACGATGTCAGTAGATATTATATAAATATTCAGTAATAACGGTGTCAGTAGATATTATATAAATGTACAGAAATAACGTTGTCAGTAGATATTATATAAATGTGCAGTAATAACGGTGTCAGTAGATATTATATAAATATGCAGTAATAACGGTGTCAGTAGATATTATATAAATATTCAGTAATAACGGTGTCAGTAGATATTATATAAATGTGCAGTAATAACGGTGTCAGTAGATATTATATAAATGTGCAGTAATAACGGTGTCAGTAGATATTAAATAAATGTGCTGTAATAACGGTGTCAGTAGATATGATATAAATATTCAGTAATAACTGTGTCAGTAGATATTATATAAATGTGCAGTAATAACGGTGTCAGTAGATATTATATAAATATTCAGTAATAACTGTGTCAGTAGATATTATATAAATGTGCAGTAATAACGGTGTCAGTAGATATAATATAAATATGCAGTAATAACGATGTCAGTAGATATTATATAAATATTCAGTAATAACGGTGTCAGTAGATATTATATAAATGTACAGAAATAACGTTGTCAGTAGATATTATATAAATGTGCAGTAATAACGGTGTCAGTAGATATTATATAAATATGCAGTAATAACGGTGTCAGTAGATATTATATAAATATTCAGTAATAACGGTGTCAGTAGATATTATATAAATATTCAGTAATAACGGTGTCAGTAGATATTATATAAATGTTCAGTAATAATGGTGTCAGTAGATATTATATAAATGTGCAGTGATAACGGTGTCATTAGATATTATATAAATGTGCAGTAATAACGTTGTCAGTAGATATTATATAAATGTGCAGTAATAACGGTGTCAGTAGATATTATATAAAAATGCAGTAATAACGGTGTCAGTAGATATTATATAAATATTCAGTAATAGCGGTGTCAGTAGATATTATATAAATGTACAGAAATAACGTTGTCAGTAGATATTATATAAATGTGCAGTAATAACGGTGTCAGTAGATATTATATAAATATGCAGTAATAACGGTGTCAGTAGATATTATATAAATATTCAGTAATAACGGTGTCAGTAGATATTATATAAATGTTCAGTAATAACGGTGTCAGTAGATATTATATAAATGTGCAGTGATAACGGTGTCATTAGATATTATATAAATGTGCAGTAATAACGTTGTCAGTAGATATTATATAAATGTGCAGTAATAACGGTGTCAGTAGATATTATATAAATATGCAGTAATAATGGTGTCAGTAGATATTATATAAATATTCAGTAATAACGGTGTCAGTAGATATTATATAAATGTTCAGTAATAACGGAGTCAGTAGATATTATATAAATGTGCAGTGATAACGGTGTCATTAGATATTATATAAATGTGCAGTAATAACGGTGTCATTAGATATTATATAAATATGCAGTAATAACAGTGTCAGTAGATATTATATAAATATTCAGTAATAACAGTGTCATTAGATATTATATAAATGTGCAGTAATAACGGTGTCAGTAGATATTATATAAATACAGTATGCAGTAATAACGGTGTCAGTAGATATTATATAAATGTGCAGTAATAAAGGTGTCAGTAGATATTATATAAATGTGCAGTAATAACGGTGTCAGTAGATATTATATAAATGTGCAGTAATAACGGTGTCAGTAGATATTATATAAATATGCAGTAATAACGGTGTCATTAGATATTATATAAATGTGCAGTAATAACGGTGTCAGTAGATATTATATAAATGTGCAGTAATAACGGTGTCAGTAGATACTATATAAATGTGCGGTAATAACAGTGTCAGTAGATATTAAATAAATGTGCAGTAATAACGGTGTCAATAGATATTATATAAATGTGCAGTAATAACGGTGTCAGTAGATATTAAATAAATGTGCAGTAATAACGGTGTCAGTAGATATTATATAAATGTGCAGTAATAACGATGTCAGTAGATATTTTATAAATGTGCAGTAATAACGGTGTCAGTAGATATTATATAAATGTGCAGTAATAACGGTGTCAGTAGATATTAAATAAATGTGCAGTAATAACGGTGTCAATAGATATTATATAAATGTGCAGTAATAACGATGTCAGTAGATATTTTATAAATGTGCAGTAAAACGGTGTCAGTAGATATTATATAAATGTGCAGTAATTACGGTGTCAGTATATATTATATAAACGTGCAGTAATAACGGTGTCAGTAGATATTATATAAATGTGCGGTAATAACAGTGTCAGTAGATATTATATAAATGTGCAGTAATAACGGTGTCAGTAGATATATAAATATGCAGTAATAACAATGTCAGTAGATATTATATAAATGTGCAGTAATAACGTTGTCAGTAGATATTATATAAATGTGCAGTAATAACGGTGTCAGTAGATATTATATAAATGTGCAGTAATAACGGTGTCAGTAGATATTATATAAATGTGCAGTAATAACTGTGTCAGTAGATATTATATAAATGTGCAGTAATAACGGTGTCAGTAGATATTATATAAATGTGCAGTAATAACGGAGTCATTAGATATTATATAAATGTGCAGTAATAACGGTGTCAGTAGATATTATATAAATGTGCAGTAATAACAGTGTCAGTAGATATTATATAAATGTGCAGTAATAACGGTGTCAGTAGATATTATATAAATGTGCAGTAATTACTGTATCAGTAGATATTATATAAATGTGCAGTAATAATGGTGTCAGTAGATATTAAATAAATGTGCAGTAATAACGGTGTCAATAGATATTATATAAATGTGCAGTAATAACGGTGTCAGTAGATATTAAATAAATGTGCAGTAATAACGGTGTCAGTAGATATTATATAAATGTGCAGTAATAACGGTGTCAGTAGATATTAAATAAATGTGCAGTAATAACGGTGTCAATAGATATTATATAAATGTGCAGTAATAACGATGTCAGTAGATATTATATAAATGTGTAGTAATAACGGTGTCAGTAGATATTATATAAATATGCAGTAATAACGGTGTCAGATATTATTGGTATGGTATTATTTGGTATTTATTAGATGGTATTATTTCTTTAATTGTCACAAAAAATTTTGAAAAAACTTACATCTTGTAAATTCTCATTCTTGACGTTGGTCAGAAGAGTGAGAGTACAACCAATTAGAAGTGTATAATATTTTTTTTTTAGAATCAAAGTTTTTTATTGAGGAATACCAGATATACAAGGGTAACATATAGAAAACATTATACATAGATTTGAAACATGGCACCTCTGAGGCTTTGTCAAGCCATTAACCTCTAGCATAACATGAAGTTATCACATTCTGGCGTTACCTCTTTTTCGTTTTGTTTCCTATGTTATAACACAGAATGAAGAAAGAAACCATTCACAGTTTAAATATCCTTAACAACTTGTACATCCTATAGTATGGTAGACTAAATATAACATAAAGATGTATTTATTATCTGATATTTTACATAATGTAGGGAAGCACAACGGGTTAATAGGTGTATTTATTATCTAATATAAGGATAAAGTCTTATAAATAATATGACCTTCTAGATGCTATTGACAAGTGAGAATAGAAGGTCTTGACTACTAATGATACTGATGTTGGAATAGAATATAGTGATACATACTAGGAGCGGAATTAATACCGCTAACAAGAAATTCACCATGGTGGGTGAATGAAATATGGTGAGGGGGAGAGCGGGAGGGCGGAGCCAGTAAAAATGTTAACCTAGTGGACGTTATGAGTATAGGTGAAAAACTGATATATGCGTTGGTTTGTTTCTGAGTATAAGGATTAAGGCAACATGTCCTTTATTGATTTAGTAAGTAATAGGTTGTGCCTATGTGAGATATGATTAGATGTAATGCAGCCCTGCCCCCTAGGATAGGCTGGGTAGCATATACAGCTTATACTAACCGCAACAGTTTCTTTGGGGGTATACTCATACTGTTAGGAAGTGATAAGAAATATAATTATAACTGAGAGGGCTAAAGGATCCTCATACTGTACTCACATCTCTGCCCCGGCCGCTGGCAGTGCACAGGAAGTAACAGAAAAAAGAAAGATAAATAGGGCTCCCTCATTCATACAGTATATGCCCCACAGAGTTGAAACTAATAACATTCAAGGTGCAAGGTTCCAACAAACCAAGTATCTATCCTATACCAGATTTCTATACCTGTACTCATAAGGCTGTTTGACAGCTAATAAGACAACAAGCTGGATATCAGACATGCCAAGTAATGTGCAAATCTATAAAGGTTTAAAATACATACAATTCTGGTTATTAAGTGCTACTAGCTACCACTAAGTAGGTGAACTGAGCATGGAATTTCGGGCGAGTAAGCATTAGCACTAATCCAAGTAGGATAAGTAGATACACGCATAAATACACATAAACCCATACACCAATACATACATGTACATATAAGGTATTAATCCACACTGAGTCTGCATTCCCTGGAACATATAGGGTACATATCAAAGCCTAACGTAGCTATTAAAATAAAACTTGGAAACATAAACAGATCAATGTGGTCTCATGCTAAAACATAAAGTAGGAAAGGCATGAGGGGTCTGTACAGTAGTAATTCAACAGTAGAGCATGGTAAGCCCAGGTACTTGACTCATTAATGGGTAGGGGAAATATGAAAATGTGTCACCAAACGACATGTCTGGTATGAGTTTATATAAACAGCATAACTCTGTCTAGATTCTAGTAGATATATGTGGAAGGAAAGGGTGCTTCAAGCAGACAAATATATTCTAATGCCATAAAGTAGAATCATGAGAGATCTAATATGAGGGCTGAGATTGCACAGTCATGTAACAAAGCCATTACTCCCAGTGGGGTGAAACAGAATATATGCAGGGGAAACCAGTTAGCAATATTTCCTAATAGTATAAGTAATTATATGTAGGCTATGGTTGGATGGTATTATTTACACTATGGTGACAAAGCCTAACCAGCCCAAAATGAGTGGATTCCAATAAGAAGTGAGGAAAGGAAACCAAACAGCCCCACATGACAAACAGTAATGACTGATAAAAAGTAGACTGTCTAGCGACAATGAGTCTTTCGTAATTGGGGCCCATATTTAAGGCTCAAAAACATGGAAATAATAAATACCAATATCAGACTGAGAGCATACATAAAAAAACATAACAAAGGGTTCAAGCAGCAACCAGTTAATGTATGAATTACACTGGGCATTTAGTAGAGACTCGGAGAATTCAGTCAACAGTGAGGCTCCTATTTCTATAGTCTAAGGTACTTGCAGGATTCAATTAGCAGTGAATCTCTTGCTTTATCAGCCCAGGGTAGCCTGTAGATCAGTGGTAGTGAGGAAACCTCCCTGGGTCCCATGTCATCTGCAACAGCATGTCGCGTGTACAATCAGAGGGGCCTTGGTAAGTTACGCTGCAATGATGGCCGTTGCCAGGTTTCAGCCTTCCCTGGTGTATTGGAGCCACGAGCTTGGTCATGTACAGGTTAGTGACAGAGGGAACCGGACAAACATGGTTGATAATCATAAACCCATAATCACTATGTATCACTAGCTGAAGGAAATGTGGCGCTTCCGCATCCAGCTGGCTATTACTAAGCTCCTTCACCTCCGGGAGTGATAAAATACCCTCTCGTGGTTCACAGTAATCTGGAGGAAACCTAATTTGAGGCTGAGCTGTGAGGGCGCAGGGAGCCAATAGCTTCTCAGCTGGTATGTCATCCTGTGTGCACACGGCGTTAGAGCGCGATGTCACCGCAGCTCCTAGTTCCAACTGCTGAGTCATCTCAGGGAACCTGTCCGACACCTGCCCCATCCCACAATGCCGGAAGGGCAATGCAAGTCTGCCTCCTCACCTTTTTCTGGGGCTTGGATGTGGATGCGGTGCAGGTTCTGCTGTATTGTACGGGGTCAGTGTCCGTAATCAGACGTTCCGGCTGTAGCGTGCAGGCAGATAGTATCAGCATTAGTTCTTCTTTCAGGCAGTGTATAATAATTTTATTATTTACTTGCCATAATATTGTTGTAATGTACCTCTTGTTGAGTAATACTGTTCTCATATGTCGGCAATATTTTGTGTATTTTTCTTTTCACTTCAATAAAGCTCATTTAAAAAAATAAAATAAAAAAATAATAATTCCAAACTACACTACCACCTACTGCACTACTACGTGGTCTGGGAGTCATAATGGATGATGATGATGGAATTTCCATTACAGCAGCGCCAGCTGCTCTTATTTCACAAGTTGCAACTTGTGGTGGTGTAGCATCTAGTGGTTCAATTGTGGGAATTTTTCTTTTTTTGACCCCGTTGGCATTAGAATGAATTCTATCTGACTGTGACTGCAACATTGGCGACTCTTTGGATGGAATAGCACGTATGACATGCTTCAACGCCTTTATGAACAACGAAAGGCAATAATTGAATACCTTATGACATCAAGAAAACCATTAGATGGAGTCCATTTGACTTTGGCACAGTGGCATCTTATGAGTGATGTGTGCAAGGTTCTTCAACCATTTAAACCATTAATGGTAAGTGAACAAGATGCAAGCCTTAGCCAGGCCCTTCCATTAATTTACTTTCTTGAAACTAGACTGAGTTCCTTGCATCAAGTACAAGATAACTGTCTATCTGATGCTGATGAAGATGATGATAGAGTTGTTTGATCTTGCTCAGCTTGCATGAAAATTAGTTATTTTTTGTTGAAAAATCCAAGGATCATCTCAATCAAAAAAAGAGATGAATACCTTCCCGCTACTCTTTTGGACCCACGTTTTAAAGGTCAGATGTATAATTTTGTAGAGGGAAAAGAACATATGGTTGAGAGATGCAAGGGAATACTCATCTCCAAAGTCAAGCAAGAAATTTAAATTAATCAGCGAGCAAACTCAAACAACTCTACAAAGAAGTCTAGCAGCAGTTGCACTGGTAGTGGTCGGCAATCTGTCCCAGATTGTAACAGTTCTGAGTCTGACTCAATATCTGACAATTCAGTTGGAGGTAATTCCAGTAACTCATTGTGGGGTCTTTTTGGCAAATATGGCATTATGGTTACAGGTGAAGATGCAAGATTACATGAAGACAATCAGTGTTCTTCAGTGCAGATGGTAACTGCATAAATGTTGGATAACACTTTTATTGAGCCTCGTTCTGACCCACTGAGTTACTGGAAAACCAAAAAAATATTATGGCCAGCATTGTCACATATTACAGTTCAATATTTTAAGTTGTCCCCCAACGAGTGTTCAGTCAGAGCGTGTGTTTAGTGCTGCTGGTGGTGTTGTGACTGAATACAAATATGTAAACCTCCCCCAATTTTTTTTTTTAAAAGGATATAAAATCTAAAAATATTTTTTTATAAAACAAATTATAAATGATAAGGATTAATTTCGTGAGAAATAATGATGGCTCGGGATTTGTCAACGGATAACCACTGACTGCATTAATTCCCGAAAGCCTTGACCTTCAACAAAATTAAAAGGAAGCATATCGATTGCAAGCATTTTTGCAACTTTAAAATTAATTTGGCAAACACATTCATGGTTTGGGGGATATTTCTGACCACTTTCAAAAGCAACTTGTAAAGTACTCTGCCACTTAGACACTGCTGTACTCCCAGAAATTGGCAATAAATTTGATAAAAGTTGTTTGCTGCTGCTGCATGAACTTCTACTGGTGTTATTAAATCCATCATCATTGGCAGTAGGTGGTAGCATAACATTAGTATTACTTTATGTGGATAAAGCAACATTTTTATTTAACCCCTTAATGACCACAATGTACCCTGTATGTCACTGGTCGTTAAGGGTTTTTTCAGGACATAACAGCACAAGTCTAGCAAGAACACGCTATTAATGCCCTCCCTCCAGCAGGCTTTGTGGAATAGAGCAGTCTCAACGCTGGTGGCAAGACCACGCTATAAAACAATCAAGTCCCAAAAAAAGGCCAGCGACATACAGGGTACGTTGCTGGTCCTTAAGGGGTTAAATATCTGTCCCATATCACTTTGTGTCTACTTGTCAGCATTTGGCTTCTCACTATGCCTTTAAGACAAGTTCTCCTCCCCAAACTGAATACTATTTAAGCTCCACATTTCCCAGAAATCATTGCTTGATTATTAAAGAGTAATAGGAGACCACTTCTAAGTCTCTCTATATTCTAAGTTTTTTGAGCCAATCTTATACCTGATCTAAAGCTTTACTTATATAACCATTTCTGCAAGTTCCTTTAACTCAAGGGAATACTTTTATCCTTAACTAACTTTTCTCCTAGCAAATTAGGAGTGTTTACATTTTTTCTACTAACAGCTGTGAGTAGCTGCAGCTCTCTCCGAATCAGCCTGGGAACGGACGCTCAGGCTGTTGGTGACGTCATCTCCGCTCTCACTGATTCACTGCGCAGCACGCCAGAGTCGGTAACTTGCTGCTCACATTGAACGCTGCTCCCCTGCTTTCTCAGTAGACGCTAGGATCTCTGCTTCTCAAATAAGGCAAGCAACCTCACACTGACCTTAAACCAACACTTTGTAAGGTATGTGCACCAACGATAATAGTAATAAACAAGCTTGGACATAAACCAAATGTAATGCATTACTGAATGATCTTAAGTTTATCAAGTGTTATTTTATGATACTATCTAAATTTGATCAATCCTTGTTAGTGGTCAATTTAAGGAATATATCTTGCAAACAAACTTAAAATCAAGTCTAAAGCCATATTCATATGTTTTGTGTTCAAATCAACTTTATCAACAATACATGATTCTAAGCCTAATTGGGCTTCTGTTCACTGAACCACCAATCAAAAATAACTAAACCTGATTTCATATTTTATTCATCATATTTCATACCTACACATTTCTCTGATATCTCTTCATTTAATAGAGTCTGTCACAACTGTGGAGTTATATAGTTCTGTGACATAATCACAAATCTTTTAGTAAATATGTGTTCATACAGGTTCCTATTATCTAAGCCATGGTATTATAGGAGATTATGAATACAAACATTTACTTTTCCACTAAATATAAAGTACATACTAAATATAAGATTTTCAGACCTGTATTCTCACAGAATAATCAAGCCTTAAAAAATTAAATATTAATTCAAAGACACATATTTTTAGGTACATCATGGATCCTATAGAAATGGCCAACAAAATCTCCTCTCTAAATCAGAAAGTGGAAATTTTGGCTCAAGGTCTAACCGAAATAAAAAATGAAAACAGCACTCTAAAACAAATACTTAATGAATTTGTGACACAAAAAGCTAATGAGACTCCTGAACCTCAGGTTAATTCTCCAATACCATTCGCTGGTGATCGCACGAAATTTCGTGAATATAAGAATGCTTGTATACTTTTATTCACTCTGAAACCACGAACCTACCGAACTGAAAAGATCAAAGTTTTTACAGCTATCTCCTACCTCTCCGGAGAGCCCAGAGCATGGGCAGACAGATTTCTTGAAACAGAAGATCCGATTCTAAATTCCCTGGAAAACTTTTTTCAAACAATGGCCATACTTTATGATGATATAAATAAACAGCAAACCACTGAACACAGATTAAGATCCCTCAAACAAGGAAAAAGACCAGTGGAAGATTACATAGTGGACTTCCAGCTATGGGCCACGGACTCAGAGTGGAACTCAGTTAGCCTGAAAAACCAGTTCCGCCTAGGTTTATCTGAACATTTAAAAGATGAACTTTCTAGAGTGGATTTCCCTGAAAGCTTGGAATCATTAATCAAATTGTGCATAGCAATGGATAGGAGGTATCGCGAAAGGAAGACTGAAAAACATAATTTTGAAACAACACCCAAAAGATCTTTTCAATCTTATCAAGAAAAAACCCATTCAATTCCCATACCAATGGAAATAGGTACCATAAGCGGACCTTTTAGTTTGGAAGAAAAACAAAGGAGAAGGTCTGCTAATCATTGCCTCTATTGCGCAAACAAAGACCACGATGTTGCCTCATGTCCAATCCTTTCTCGTCAAAAGAAGGGTAAGTTGTCACTTAATTGTGCATGTGAAAAATTTAAACACCCCTCACACTTGTCAATAACATTATCTTTACAGTGGGACAATCTGCAACTTCAGAACGAAGCCATTATTGATTCCGGAGCTGATGGTATATTCCTTGTTGAATCAATAGTAAAACAAAATAAAATACCTATTCTGTAGAAACCCTCTCCTGTTTTTGTAAGGGTAATAGATGGTACTCAGATATTAAAGGGACCTATCACTCACCACACAATACCATTGTTAACCATCTCACCAGATGGACACAAAGAGTTTTTATCGTATGATATTATTCCTAGTTAAATTCATCCCATAGTACTTGGGTTACCGTGGTTACAAAAACATAACCCATCCATAGATTGGTCCCAAAATAAAATCACCTTCACCTCACAATATTGCTTAAAAACATGTTACCCATATGTAAACATTGGACACATAGGTTCTGCATTACCACATGAATATCATGATTTCAATGATGTGTTTAATCTAAAAAACGCTGAATCACTCCCACCTCATAGGCATTTTGATTGTCCGATTGACACTAAACCAGGGGTAGAGATACCATCAGGAAAAATATTTCCCCTCTCACAAAACGAATTGAAACATCTAAGAGAATATTTGGATGAAAACCTCAGACAAGGTTTCATATCCCCATCTTCTTCACCAGTTGCCTCTGCTATCTTTTTTGTTACTAACAAAGATGGCACTCTCAGACCAATAATAGATTACCGAGCCCTAAATGCTGTCACCATAAAAAATAGATACCCATTACCACTCATCCCGGAGATAATTGAACGCCTTAGTGGTGCAACCATATTTACCAAGTTAGATCTAAAGGGTGCATACAATTTAATACGTATGAAATCCGGAGATGAGTGGAAGACAGCTTTCAAAACAAGATATGGGCTATTCCAATATAATGTTATGCCCTTTGGTCTGACGAATGCCCCTGCCACATTCCAGTTCTTTATAAATGAAATCTTTAAAGAACTCATGGATGTGTGCGTAATTGTTTATCTAGATGATATTCTAATTTATTCCAAAAGTCTAGAAGACCATAGAAAACATGTAAGATGGGTTCTTTCTACTCTTCGTGATCATCAGTTATACGCCAAAATGGAAAAATGTCAGTTCCACAAAGACACCATTAAATTCTTGGGATACATAATCTCTCCCAAAGGCATTCAAATGGATCAAGAAAAGGTAACAGCCATAATTAATTGGCAAACACCAACTACCTTGAAATCTCTACAAAGATTTCTAGGTTTCTCAAACTTTTACAGGAAATTCATTAATCATTATTCTACCATTGTTCAACCTTTAACTCGTCTGACAGGAAAACAAAAATTTGTTTGGGATTCCAAGGCTGAACAAGCCTTTCTTAACTTAAAGGAGAAATTTACAACAGCTCCTATCTTGAGAATACCTGATCCAGATTTGCCATACACCTTGGAGGTGGATGCCTCCAATGTTGGAATAGGCGCTATACTCTTACAACCTGGAAAACAAAATATACATCTACATCCTATCGCCTACTATTCTCGAAGACTAACTCCTGCAGAGACTAACTATTCAATAGGCGATAAGGAATTACTAGCAATGAAATCAGCAATGGAACATTGGCGACATCTCTTGGAGGGAACTACAATCCCTTTCCAGGTTTTCACTGATCATAAAAACCTTCAATACCTGAAGAAAAATAAAACTCTGTCTTCAAGACAGGTACGTTGGGCTCTATTCTTGGATAGGTTTAATTTTTTACTTACTCATATACCAGGTACAAAGAATATAAAAGCTGACGCTTTATCCCGGTCATTTGAAACTATAGAAGACTCTCATAATAATACATATATTATTCCGCCAACTAAAATCATTGCTGCAACAGTTCTAGAAACATCTGACATTTTCCAAGCACAACATATGGATCCTGATATTCCACCAATATGTACTCCAGATTCAGATTCTGGGCTATATATGAATAAAGGATTGATCTATGTTCCATCAACTCTAAGGAACCAGATCATCCAACAACATCATGATTCCCCTTTAGCCGGTCATCCAGGCATTGAAAAAACTACTGAACTTGTCAGTAGGGAATATTGGTGGCCTCAGATGAAAACTGCCATTCAAACCTATATAATAAATTGTCAAACCTGCGCTAAGAAAAAGAAGGAACACCATAAGCCCTATGGACTCCTAACACCTTTACCTATTCCCATTAAACCTTGGGATATGATAGCTATTGACTTTATTGTAGACTTACCCATCTCAAACGGTCACAACACCATAATGGTTGTAGTAGACCATTTAACTAAAATGGCTCATTTCATTCCATTAAAAAGAACACCAACTGTATTCACAACTGCTAAATACTTCCATAGTCATGTAGTTAGACTACATGGTTTACCAGCATCCATTGTGACAGATCGTGGAAGTCAGTTCACTTCAAAATTTTGGAAATACTTATGTAAGACCTTACAAATCTCACTCAGACTAACAACCGCTTTCCATCCACAGTCCAATGGTCAAACGGAACGCCTGAACCAAACCCTCGAACAGTACTTGAGATGTTTTATTTCATCTCAACAAGATGATTGGTATGATTCGCTTATAATAACTCAATCAATACCTCAACTAAAGTCTCTCCTTTTTACACAATTTATGGCTTTCATCCACGTACTTATCCAAATACTCTTACATGTTCTCATTCTCCATCAGTTTCCAATTACACTGAGTCTTTGAAAGACATTATGGAAACTTTACAGAACCATTTGGTTACTGCTAAAGAAACTCAGAAAAAATATTATGACAAAAAGAGAATACCACCTCCGGAATACAGGGAGTGCAGAATTATTAGGCAAGTTGTATTTTTGAGGATTAATTTTATTATTGAACAACAACCATGTTCTCAATTAACCCAAAAAACTCATTGATATCAAAGCTGAATATTTTTGGAAGTAGTTTTTAGTTTGTTTTTAGTTTTAGCTATTTTAGGGGGATATCTGTGTGTGCAGGTGACTATTACTATGCATAATTATTAGGCAACTTAACAAAAAACAAATATATACCCATTTCAATTATTTATTTTTACCAGTGAAACCAATATAACATCTCAACATTCACAAATATACATTTCTGACATTCAAAAACAAAACAAAAACAAATCAGTGACCAATATAGCCACCTTTCTTTGCAAGGACACTCAAAAGCCTGCCATCCATGGATTCTGTCAGTGTTTTGATCTGTTCACCATCAACATTGCGTGAAGCAGCAACCACAGCCTCCCAGACACTGTTCAGAGAGGTGTACTGTTTTCCCTCCTTGTAAATCTCACATTTGATGATGGACCACAGGTTCTCAATGGGGTTCAGATCAGGTGAACAAGGAGGCCATGTCATTAGATTTTCTTCTTTTATACCCTTTCTTGCCAGCCACGCTGTGGAGTACTTGGACGCGTGTGATGGAGCATTGTCCTGCATGAAAATCATGTTTTTCTTGAAGGATGCAGACTTCTTCCTGTACCACTGCTTGAAGAAGGTGTCTTCCAGAAACTGGCAGTAGGACTGGGAGTTGAGCTTGACTCCATCCTCAACCCGAAAAGGCCCCACAAGCTCATCTTTGATGATACCAGCCCAAACCAGTACTCCACCTCCACCTTGCTGGCGTCTGAGTCGGACTGGAGCTCTCTGCCCTTTACCAATCCAGCCACGGGCCCATCCATCTGGCCCATCAAGACTCACTCTCATTTCATCAGTCCATAAAACCTTAGAAAAATCAGTCTTGAGATAATTCTTGGCCCAGTCTTGACGTTTCAGCTTGTGTGTCTTGTTCAGTGGTGGTCGTCTTTCAGCCTTTCTTACCTTGGCCATGTCTCTGAGTATTACACACCTTGTGCTTTTGGGCACTCCAGTGATGTTGCAGCTCTGAAATATGGCCAAACTGGTGGCAAGTGGCATCTTGGCAGCTGCACGCTTGACTTTTCTCAGTTCATGGGCAGTTATTTTGCGCCTTGGTTTTTCCACACGCTTCTTGCGACCCTGTTGACTATTTGGAATGAAACGCTTGATTGTTCGATGATCACGCTTCAGAAGCTTTGCAATTTTAAGAGTGCTGCATCCCTCTGCAAGATATCTCACTATTTTTGACTTTTCTGAGCCTGTCAAGTCCTTCTTTTGACCCATTTTGCCAAAGGAAAGGAAGTTGCCTAATAATTATGCACACCTGATATAGGGTGTTGATGTCATTAGACCACACCCCTTCTCATTACAGAGATGCACACCACCTAATATGCTTAATTGGTAGTAGGCTTTTGAGCCTATACAGCTTGGAGTAAGACAACATGCATAAAGAGGATGATGTGGTCAAAATACTCATTTGCCTAATAATTCTGCACTCCCTGTATAAACCTCAAGATATGGTTTGGTTGTCCACAAAGAATATCAAATTACCTGTGCCAAGTAAAAAACTAGCTGATCAGTACATCGGTCCATTCCCAATACTTAAGGTAATCAACGAGAATGCGGTGACTTTGAAATTACCTTCCACTATGAGAATTCACCCCTCATTCCATGTGTCACTATTAAAACCATTTTTGGGTACCTCTGTCCCTTCTACTGACACCTCTCTTCTTACTTTACCTGATCCTCAGGATTACGAAGTTGATGGGATTCTGGACTCTAGAATTCGTAGGAGGAAGCTTGAATACCTAGTGCATTGGAAGGATTATGGTGATGATGAGAACTCATGGGTTCTATTACAGGACTTAAATGCACCTGATTTATTGAAGGACTTTCATGTTCATTTTCCGTGTAAACCAGGTCCTCAGACTGCTGGGAGGGGCTCTTGAATGGGGGGATCTGTCAGCATTTGGCTTCTCACTATGCCTTTAAGACAAGTTCTCCTCCCCAAACTGAATACTATTTAAGCTCCACATTTCCCAAAAATCATTGCTTGATTATTAAAGAGTAATAGGAGACCACTTCTAAGTCTCTCTATATTCTAAGTTTTTTGAGCCAATCTTATACCTGAACTAAAGCTTTACTTATATAACCATTTCTGCAAGTTCCTTTAACTCAAGGAAATACTTTTATCCTTAACTAACTTTTCTCCTAGCAAATTAGGAGTGTTTAAATTTTTTCTACTAACAGCTGTGAGTAGCTGCAGCTCTCTCCGAATCAGCCTGGGAACTGACGCTCAGGCTGTTGGTGACGTCATCTCCGCTCTCACTGATTCACTGCACAGCACGCCAGAGTCGGTAACTTGCTGCTCACATTGAACGCTGCTCCCCTGCTTTCTCAGTAGACGATAGGATCTCTGCTTCTCAAATAAGGCAAGCAACCTCACACTGACCTTAAACCAACACTTTGTAAGGTATGTGCACCAACGATAATAGTAATAAACAAGCTTGTACATAAACCAAATGTAATGCATTACTGAATGATCTTAAGTTTATCAAGTGTTATTTTATGATACTATCTAAATTTGATCAATCCTTGTTAGTGGTCAATTTAAGGAATATATCTTGCAAACAAACTTAAAATCAAGTCTAAAGCCATATTCATATGTTTTGTGTTCAAATCAACTTTATCAACAATACATGATTCTAAGCCTAATTGGGCTTCTGTTCACTGAACCACCAATCAAAAATAACTAAACCTGATTTCATATTTTATTCATCATATTTCATACCTACACATTTCTCTGATATCTCTTCATTTAATAGAGTCTGTCACAACTGTGGAGTTATATAGTTCTGTGACATAATCACAAATCTTTTAGTAAATTTGAGTTCATACAGGTTCCTATTATCTAAGCCATGGTATTATAGGAGATTATGAATACAAACATTTACTTTTCCACTAAATATAAAGTACATACTAAATATAAGATTTTCAGACCTGTATTCTCACACTACTATTCATATGAGACCGCAAGGAAGTGGTTCCCAAATTACTTCCTGCTTTTCCTCGACTTATTTTTTTATTACATATTTTACATGTTGCTTTACTTTGATCTAGTTTATCGACAGAATAAAAATTCCAAACTACACTACCACCTACTGCACTACTACGTGATCTGGGAGTCTTAATGGATGATGATGATGATGGAATTTCCATTACAGCAGTTCCAGCTGCTCTTATTTCACAAGTTGCAACTTGTGGTGGTGTAGCATCTAGTGGTTCAATTGTGGGAATTTTTCTTTGTTTGGCCCCGTTGGCATTAGAATGAATTCTATCTGACTGTGACTGCAACATTGGTGACTCTTTGGATGGAATAGCACGTTTGAGATGCTTTTGGAACAGTGGATACGTAGAAGTGATGGTGCAAGGTGGATTTTGTTCCTCAATGGTACTGCAATCTGAATCATCAGAATCACAATGAAGAGTTGGAGTATACACAGATCCTTCAGATATACAATCTTCAAATTCCAATTCAGAATTATTTTCATTTTCTACAGAGATGCTGCTACTGCTGCTGCTATTCCTTCCGGAAGTTTCCATAGTTATTTCAAGATCAACTCCATTATCACCTGCTGGTTCTCTGGATAATTCATTAATAGAAGTGGATTTTTCTAATTCTGCTTCCTGCGAGCACTGCTGCTCTGCATGTTCAGATACAATTGGGGGATTTTTTTTCTTCAAAAAGGCATGAATTGCCATTCTTTGACGACCACTGCGTGTGGTTCTGGACACTTTGTTTTCTTTAACTACTTCAACTGCATCATTATTGGTCTCCATTAGCTTTTGCTGCTGTTGACTGCTGCTGCTGGAAGCTGAAATCATTATTCTTGCAACTTTTTTGGGCATCTTGGTAGATTCCAATTAAAGAGGACATGCATTTATAATTATAATTTTAGCCGGGTATTTCATTTTTGCCTTAATTCCTGCTTTTATTAGGTTTGTGCAAAAAGGGGCCATTATCTTTCTTTTGGAAGATGTCTCCGCAGAGAAATCTTGAAATATAAATATCTTTTTTTGTGCCTATTTTGAATGAATGATTCTTCTCTTATTGTCTCATTATACTTATTTTGTCTTGAAAGTCTAGATACTTAATTAGAACCATCCTGGGTCGCACAGTACCATCAGAAAATCTTTTGATACTGCCTATTCGATGTGCTCTTTCCACCTTTATTTTCCCTAATGTTAACTGTAACCCCAATAATGTTGGTAGGGTGGTTGATCCAAATAACAGTAAATCCTCATACTCGTTGTTCTCAGGCAATCCTACAATACGAATATTATTCCTACGCAACCTATCCTCTAAGTCATCAATTTTCAATTGCATTGTTTTGATTTTATCTTCATAATTAGACCAATTTACTTTGTGTGTATTAAATCTATCTTCAAGATCGGAGACTCTCTCCTCAACTTCTGATATTCTATTAGCGAATATCCTAATCTCTGCTGAAAGGGCGGCTATCTCTTTTTTAAGTGATTCAAATTGTGGTAATATTAATTCCGCTAATTGGTTAAGCGTTAATTGCTTCTCTATGGTATTTGTCTGGGTATCCATCATGCTATCTAATCCTGTCTCATGTGTTATTTTTGCTTTTTTATCTCTCTTTGTTGGCATAACTGGAGACCTTGTTTTGAGATTTTGTACGTATTTTTCCATATGTATGTATATATATATATAATGCAGCCATGAGGAGGGGGTGAAAAGAGAAAGAGAAAATAAACAAAAAAAACAAGACAAAGAACGTGAAAGAAGAAACCCAAAACAATGCTTTTCTGCACAAAAACCGAAATCTTAGTGATGTGATCTATCCAAGCCCCCCTAAGTGGACGCTGATTGTGTCGTGTAAAAAATGTGGAAGAAAGGAAAAAAAATAAAAACATCTATGTGACAGAGTCCGAAACTTGGACGTATATAAGCCCACCAGAAGATGGGGGTAGTGTTCCTATGTACCTTAAAGATGTGAATGTGTCTGCAGTGTTGGTGCAAATGCACCACTGTGTGTAAAATTAAAATCTGACAGTAATACATGTACCTCATACAATAAGTGTCGACTGTACAAATCCCCTAAGCTGTGTCCCCTGTGTCTCCAGTGCTCTATTAGCCTGTGGTCATACAATTACAAAAATGTATGCTCTGATCTAATCCACAGAGCTCAACAATATTGCTTAGCTGTATCACTTTAAGCTTTACACACCTTTTAATTTAGCATACAATGTCCCTTTCTTTACACTTTTTCTTCCCTTTCTTATTTTTCTTATTTTTCTTTTTTTCCCCTTTTTTCCCTTTTTGTTAAGGTTCTGATTATCTTGTATGTACAGACGGGGAATTTACAGTCACATTATGAAATAGATTCTATAATACCTTGCTAAAAACATTGAAGTAAATTGATTGCACCTGGGCAATTTCAGTTTACTCTTTCTGGATTGGCGTTAACTGAAGACCCGTAATAAACAGAAAGGCAGTGTTTTATCATAAAGACACAACTCTAGACAATTTACCAAAGCAAAATTCAATCTTCACTACAAAAGATTTCCTTTTTTTTTTTTTTTTCCCCTTTGCAGAATCTTTAAGTAGATAGACTATTTAACACAGTTCATCAACAGCAATACTACATTAAATTATTATTTGTACTTTCTTATATCTGAATACAATGTAGCATTCTGCAACCTTTCCTGACCAATATCGACCCAGCCAAACCTTAATTTCCTTAATTGACCACATATACAAAACAGACAATAATACAGTATGGGATAGCACGTTTTTAAACAAAAAGACAGAAAAAAGCCATATACCAGGATGGGCCCTTCTCCTGTTGTTGACTCTTGTTATCTTAAATTAAGAGGCCCACAGCCAGTTCAAATCGTTCAGTCTGAGTATAATAGGGAAACCTCCAGTCCCTTGTCACACTTTCTCCAAGTGACGGCAGGTAGCAAATAACTGCCGTAGCACCAGGCCTATTGTAATTCAGCTTATCTGGGGGAGAGGAGTAAGGAAAAAATGTGTTTCCCTGCAAGAGCTTTGTGCACCCTCGCTTAGTCCTCTTTTGATTTACGCAGCTGATAACCTTGCCGTTCCTCCTCCTATCAAAAGTTTTAGCGTCGCTCTGTACCTCTCTGCGGGTAGTGGCTTTTACTGGGCCAGAATATAGTATAGCGGTCTTTCCCTCCTGAGGAATTACGATTTAGCAGTCTTTTGCCCCTTTTTTTTGTTGTGCACTACCCCTTTCCTTTAGTAAGCACTCTATTTTAACTTTGTTCCAGGTAAACACAATGTCCTACAAACAGCAGAAAGGTTAGTACTCAAGATGACCTACACACAGTAGTAAGAGTGGAATAAAATTCTAAAATGTCCCCAAGCAAACACACACAGTGTTAAAAACACAGAGGCTTGCACTCTTTCAGCTTTAGGCAATACTTGCGGTCTCCACACTACTTCCTTGTCAGCTTTCACCTCCGGCCGCTCCCTCCTAAGCCCGGGTCCAGGCGTGACACCTCTCTACCGTCCCCGAGTGGGAAAAAAATAGCCGAGCATATATCAACTTTCTGCTATCGTGTGTGGATGCTTTCTGCCCCTTTCCTTGCTGGGATCCGGCAGCTGATTCTTCTCAGCTTCTGCTGCTAACCTGATGCTCTTCGGTGCGTAGCCTGCTGTGTGTGTGCGCGGCCTGTACCATCCAGCCTCTATTGGCTGCAAGGGACATCCGACTGTTGGTTTGACCTCCCCAGGCAGGGCTCTCACCCCCGGCAATAGGAGTTTTCTCTTTATGGGGTGTTGGAATACCGGCTCTTCCACTCAGAGCTACAGAGCGCATGTACCAGCTGCACACCTCACGCTCCTCCCACAGGACGTCCCTCACATACTTTACACCTAGACCCTTTTCTTGCGGTCTGCGGCCGAGGCTGTGAGGGGATAAACCAATATATGCTTTGTATAATGTGCCATTCCAAGATTATTTGTTACACAGATTTCCTGCTCACTTATAGATACTTATTGGAAGGGTGATAATTACCTCCACAACCTAATATACACTTATCCAGGGTATTTATATCACTCATATTTTTTGTCTTAATATCAATACGAGGACCTATTAAAATTAGATATTAATTTCCTTTTTCAGCCACTAGATGGCAATGCTACCACACAAAATATAAGACCATGAAAATGCAGGGAAAAATTGTGACCGGAATGGAATTAAGGGTTAAGGCCCTGTGGGAGTGAGATGCAGTGGCAACATTGTTGCTGAAAAGGGGGTGGCTTACCTGGGGTTATAAGAAGGCAGATCCCATAGGCTTCAGCCTCTTTTTCCTGTTCTGCTGCCACTGGAAAAGTTCTGCTGGTTCCCTGGAATTGGACAATGGATCGTGCAAGAAGGGTTTCGGTTCCTCCACGGCGGTATGGTGAAGAGGATGATGAGTCCGGTCGGCCATCGACATCTGCAAGGGAAACAAGTGGAGATGAGTATATCCCCCAGACTCCTGGGGCCTACCATCCCACCTCCCAACCTAGGTCCCGGTCAGCTAGGCCTGTGGTAGCTAGGAGGGGTTCTCAAGTGGGGGCCCAGTTGGCTATGTCACAGGGTGGGGATCCGGGTCTAGGGAGTCAGGTGTCTGGGGCTGGTCAGGAGATTCAGGGTAGTGCAGCGCTTCTTCCGGTGGTAGTAGGACCCCCTGTGGTTCCAGTTCTTCCTCCGGAGACGATGGCTACAGTTATGGCCTTAGTGCAATCTTTGGCTGCCTGAGAGGCCCCGGTCACCAGTTGGTGCCGGGTCAGCTGGGGCACCACGGTCAGGGCCGCGGCTTAGAAGGAGGGGCCGTGAGTGTTGGAAGTATCAAGATAAGCAGTGCGATAGGGGTGCGGCGTGCTCCTTTTGGCACGTTTGTCGATACTGCGGCGCCCCACACCCCGGAGCGGACTGTGCGAAGAGAAGAGATTCCACGGGCAAGCGGGTTGGATCCAAGGCTTCTACGGGAAAAGGCGTAAACACCCCTGAAGTGGGTCGCCATAGAGCCTTGGATCAAAAGGTACCCGGATAGGGCAGAAGCAGGTTTGCTGCAGGCCGGTTTGACGGAAGGTTTCATCATCCCGGTTGATAGGGAAGTTGTGGGGGCTGCTAGGCATAGGAACTTGAAATCTGTTTATGAACTCCCGCACGTGGTTCAAGCGAAAATCGACAAAGACATGGGTTTAGGGAGAATGGTTGGCCCATATAGGGACCTACCGTTTAAGGATTTGGTAATTTCTCCGCTTGGGGTGGTCCCTAAGAAGGAGCTGGGGAAGTTTTGGCTGATCCAGCATCTTTCTTACCCAAGGGGAGCATCAGTAAATGATGCCATACCGGATGCTCTGAGCTCGGTGCGTTACCAATCCTTCGACGAGGCAGTGGAGCTGGTTCGGAAATTCGGGTGCGGGGCGCTCATGGCCAAAATGGACCATGAGTCCGCGTTCCGGTTGCTGCCAATTCATCCTTCATCTTTTAGATTGATGGGATGTTTTTTCGGTGGGGGCTACTATGTTGATAGATGCCTTCCCATGGGTTGCTCCATTTCGTGTGCCTATTTTGAGGCATTTAGCACGTTCCTGCATTGGGCAATCGAGTGCGTGGTGGGTCGCTGAGTAGTGGCCCATTACTTGAATGACTTTCTATTTGTAGGGGGAACGGATTCGCCCCGCTGCCAGGAAGTTATGTTCACAGTGAAAGCCTTGATAGCGGAATTCGGGGTTCCACTGGCGCTGGATAAAACGCAGGGCCCTTGTACGTGTTTAACTTTCCTGGGCATTGAGATTGATGCAGTGTCGCTTGCCTCAAGACAAGCTCAGTAAGCTACTTGGAATGGTGCAGGGTGCTCTTGGCAAAAGAGTGCATGTGCATTCGGGAGTTACAGTCCTTGTTGGGCCTGCTTAATTTTGCGGGCCGGGTAATCCCTATGGGCTGCATATTTAACAGGCGGCGGGAAGCGCCGTTAAAGGGGGGACCAGTGGGGAGCCAGAAATTTGAGATTTCTGAACTCATGGAGGATCTTAGGGTATGGGATACCTTCCTTCATGACTTTAACGGGGTGTGCTTATGGAGGGAGAAGACGGCTTCTAATCAAGCCCTTCATCTTTTCACGGATGCAGCAGGAGCCTGTGGGTATGGGGTCTATTTCAACGGCTCCTGCAGGGCTGGCAAATGGCCACAGGTTTGGGTTTTGCAAGGTCTGACCCGGAACCTATGCCTCTTGGAGTTGTTTCCAATAGTCCTCGCAATGGAGTTGTGGGCTCCCAGGTTTGCAAATAAATCCGTTGTATTCTGGATGGATAACATCAGTGTCATCCATTCCATAAATGGATTGTCAGCCGTATCACCGGCAGTGGTCAGGTTGTTGAGGCATTTAGTGCTGCGCTGCTTACAGTACAATGTTGAATTTAGAGCGTGGCATATGCAGGGGGTTAGCAATACCATAGCAGATGCTCTGTTCAGATTTAAATGGGATGAGTTTAGGCAGTTGGCACCACATGCTGATTCTGAAGGTGTTCCATGCCCATCTTATCTTTGGCAGGTGGCGGTCCCTGGGAATCGCTGTTACCTTTAGTTCAGGCATCCTTGGCCCCATCCACATGGCGGACTTATGTGCGGCATTGATCGGATTGGGTGGAGTTCTGTGAGTCTTCGAGGGTGTCGGAAGGAGCAAGGCGACAGGTAACATTATTGAACTGGTTAGCTGAGCTGAGAGCTCGAGGGTTTAAAAAGGGGGCTGTTAAAGGTCGCCTAGTAGCTTTGGCTTTCCTTAACAAGCTCTACAGGTTGCTGGATTTTGGCAGCAGTTTCTTGGTGCAGAGGATTGTGCAAGGATGGGCGCAGACAGAGATCCGGGCGCTGGATCAGCGCGAGCCTATAACCGTGTCACGGCTAAAGGCTTTACTGGGAATTTTGCCGCACATTTGTGCTTCAGCTCATGAGGCTGCATTGTTTTGCGCAGCTTTCACGCTCGCTTTCCATGGAGCATTACGCCTCGGGTATGACAGGGGGGGTGTTGACGTCACATGTCAGGCTACTGGAAGACATAGTTTTACTTTACATCCCACATTCTAAGACGGACCAGGATGCTAGAGGGGCAAGGCTGAAGTTACCGGCTGCAAATGATAAAGAGATATGTCCTGTGGCATGTCTGAATGAGTATCAGTTGGCAAGGCAGCGCGTAGGGATGCATTTTCTGTGTCATGCGAACGGGAGTCCACTGACGCAGTTTCAGTTTAGCAGAGTGTTTGGCTGGGCTGTGGCTGGTTTGAGTGGCATGAATCTAGCCCCTCAATCCTTCAGGATAGGGGCGGCTACAGCTGCGGCTGCGCTGGGTTGGTCTGAGGAGCGGATAAAGGCGTTAGGCTGATGGCAGTCGACTAGGTACCGATTGTGCGTTAGGCCGGTGGCTGGGCAGTGAGTGTTGTACATTTAAGGCGCGTAGTGGGCTGGTGCAGCTAGCACTGGTTGTATGCATTGTTTTGTTGCAGTTGTGGGGTTTGTGGGAGCTAATTCTGTGTGTTTTCTGTTTCAGGATTAGAGCAGGGCCCATTGAAGATATGGATAGTAGGGCATGCGTATGTCCATTGGGCACAACTTAGAGTGAAAGCTAGTGAAGGAGGAGAACATCTGGGATTCCAGTCATCTCAGGGGGTTATTCGCTGGCTGGGGCATCGGAGCCTTTGTTGGCCTGACCTCCCAGGGTTGCTGCAGGATGCCCTGTTTAGATGGGGTCGCCCCAATGTAGTAATTATTCATGCAGGAGGAAATGATTTAGGGGCCCTGCCAGCTTTGGACCTGATTACAATGATGTCTTCAGATGTGAGGTGGATAAAGGTGTTGCTCTCAGGAGCAAACATTGGGTGGTCTAATGTAATACCGCGCTTGCATTGGAGACACATGTTCTCCCACAAGGCTGCCTTCTTTGTGCGCAAGAAAGTCAACCGAGAGTTGGGTAAAGTTGTCAGAGAGCTAGGAGGTTTTGTTATTGGGCACGGAAATATCACTGCAGGCAATAAGAGCTTTTATCGGAAGGATGGTGTTCATCTTGAAGACCATGCTCTGGACCTCTTTCTGAATAATATTAAGAAAGCCCTGCTAGCTATAAAAAAAAAAAGAGAGAGGAAGAGAGTACATTTTTGATATTTTGTTAGGTGGCGGCAAGAAACCTCCCCCATCTTATATGGGGCATGGGTGTCTTGGGCGTTTGGTCTGGCCCCTGGTGGTGACAGGTTGAGTGAATGAAGGCCAGTGTGGGGAAGCGGCGTCATCAGGTGTGGGCCTGGTGAAGCTTCTCCACCTCAATCGGCCGTGAATATGCAAACATCCCTGTCAATTTATGGGTGTAGTAGCTAGGCTCCGCCCACACTTCGCCTTCCTGACCTGGGGCCAGATCAGCTTGACAAGGGTACTTATGGTTAGGGTTGATTGCTGCCTACTGATTTGGTTCTGTTTATCCATTTGTTCTTTAATTAGGAAAGAATGATGTTTAATAAAGTTGACCTAGCGGTCTTTACCCCACTCTTGTGTCTGGTGTTTTATTTGAGTGTTTAGTTTAGAGTCTTATTAAAGGCAGCAGAACGAAAACTAGGGCATTTGATCCCTTATGAAAATGCAGGGAAAAATTGTGACCGGAATGGAATTAAGGGTTAAGGCCCTGTAGGAATGAGATGCAGTGGCAACATTGTTGCTGAAAAGAGGGTGGCTTACCTGGGACTATAAGAAGGCAGATCACGTAGGCTTTGGCCTCTTGTTCCTGTTCTGCTACCACTGGAAATGTTCCCCACCCTCCCAGCCCAAAATTTGTGCAATCTGTTAGTCATCACTAGGGTGACCTAGTAGCGTGGCTGACACAAGGTTAGTCTACTCAGTGTACATAAGCCCATGCTTTAAATTTGTTTCATGCTCCCCCCGCGAAGATCCTGCTGTCCATCTCGATTCTTCGGGGGCCCTTATGGTCGGAGTATTTTGAGAATATTACACCCAAGTTGGGCGGTTGGTCTGGCCCCTGGTGGTGACAGGTTGAGTGAATGATGGCCAGTGTGGGGAAGCGGCGTCATCAGGTGCGGGCCTGGTGAAGCTTCTCCACCTCGATAGGCCGTGAATATGCAAACATCCCTGTCAATTTATGGGCATAGTAGCTAGGCTCTGCCCACGCTTCGCCTTCCCGACCTGGGGCCAGATCAGCTTGACAAGGGTACTTATGGTTAGGGTTGATTTGGTTCTGTTTATCCATTTGTGTTCTTTAATTAGGAACAAATGATGTTTAATAACGTTGACCTAGCGGTCTTTACCCAACTCTTGTGTCTGGTGTTTTATTTGAGTGTTTAGTTTAGACTCTTATTAAAGGCAGCAGAACGAAAACTAGGGCATTTGATCCCTTAAAGCTGGAAGAGGTGGATAAACGTTTTTCATTGTGTTTTTTTCACACTTCCTATTTACCAAATTATAAAATATCGTACTTCATTTTATTTTCCCTCTCTTACACCCCACTACATAACAAAAGCCTCACTCCCCTTTCTTTATGATGACTTTAGATTTCAGATGCTGTTATTACTCCAGGATGATAATTATTAGTGCAGTTGTAGCCTTTAATTCACATTTCTTTTTCTTTTCCTATTAGACCATAGAACAGTACTTTTGTTTTATCAAGCAGTCTTGAATATAAAAAAGTGCTTGGAGGATCTATACCTTATATTATCCCTATATTGCTCTAATTATATAACTATGAAGGACCCAAGAGATGTCTGGCAGAATATTATTAGGGACAAAAATGAGGATCTTTTTTGTATTATTATGAGTCCCAGATAACACATGTAATTTTGATGAAAGTTTGCAATTCTTATGCTTGTATGTTTTTCAGTTTATGTATATCCTCAATAAAAAAAAATAAAAAAAAATAAAGTGATTTTGCTGGAAAAAAGTAAAAAATAAAGACGCTGTTGCAAAAAAAAATAATATATATATATATATATATACATATATGTGAGCAGTTCAGACCAATACAAGCTCAATGTTTATTTACTAATAATGAACAAACGTGGATTTTAATTTTTTTTTTTTATCCAAGTTACGTCCATTATAAATACAAATTACACTTTTTAGAAATTAGCGGCTAGATTTGGAGTTTGGCGGTAGCCGTGAAAACCAGCGTTAGAGGCTCCTAACGCTGGTTTTAGGCTACCGCCGGTATTTGGAGTCAGTCAAAAAAGGGTCTAACGCTCACTTTTCAGCCGCGACTTTTCCATATCGCAGATCCCCTTACGTCAATTGTGTATCCTATCTTTTCAATGGGATCTTTCTAACTCCGGTATTTAGAGTCGTGGCTGAAGTGAGCGTTAGAAATCTAACGACCAAACTCCAGCCGCAGAAAAAAAACAGTAGTTAAGAGCTTTTTGGGCTAACGCCGGTTCATAAAGCTCTTAACTACTGTGCTCTAAAGTACACTAACACCCATAAACTACCTATGTACCCCTAAACTGAGGTCCCCCCACATCGCCGCCACTCGATTAAAATTTTTTAACCCCTAATCTGCCGACCGCCACCTACGTTATACTTATGTACCCCTAATCTGCTGCCCCTAACACCGCCGACCCCTATATTATATTTATTAACCCCTAATCTGCCCCCCACAACGTCGCCGCCAACTACCTACAATAATTAACCCCTAATCTGCCGACCGCAAAGCGCCGCTACTTAAATTATCCTTATGTACCCCTAATCTGCTGCCCCTAACACCGCCGACCCCTATATTATATTTATTAACCCCTAATCTGCCCCCCACAACGCCGCCGCCAACTACCTACAATAATTAACCCCTAATCTGTCGACCGCAAAGCGCCGCTACTTAAGTTATCCTTATGTACCCCTAATCTGCTGCCCCTAACACCGCCGACCCCTATATTATATTTATTAACCCCAAATCTGCCCCCCACAACGTCGCCTCCACCTGCCTACACTTATTAACCCCTAATCTGCTGAGCGGACGGCACCGCTACTCTATTAAATTTATTAACCCCTAAAGCTAATTCTAACCCTAACCCTAACACCCCCCTAAGTTAAATATAATTTTATTCTAACGAAATAAATTAACTCTTATTAAATAACTTATTCCTATTTAAAGCTAAATACTTACCTGTAAAATAAACCCTAATATAGCTACAATATAACGAATAATTACATTGTAGCTATTTTAGGATTAATATTTATTTTAACCAGGTACAATAGCTATTAAAAAGTTAAGAACTATTTAATAGTTACCTAGTTAAAATAATTACAAAATTACCTGTAAAATAAATCCTAACCTAAGTTACAATTAAACCTAACACTATACTATCATTAAATTAATTAAATATAATACCTACAATTACCTACAATTAAACCTAACACTACACTATCAATAAATTAATTAAATACAATATCTACAAATAACTACAATGAAATAAACTAACTAAAGTACAAAAAATAAAAAAGAACTAAGTTACAAAAAATAAAAAAATATTTACAAACATAAGAAAAATATTACAACAATTTTAAACTAATTACACCTACTCTAAGCCCCCTAATAAAATAACAAAGGCCCCCAAAATAAAAAAATGCCATACCCTATTCTAAATTACTAAAGTTCAAAGCTCTTTTTCCTTACCAGCCCTGAACAGGGCCCTTTGCGGGGCATGCCCCAAGAAATTCAGCTCTTTTGCCTGTAAAAAAAAAACATACAATAACCCCCCCCCCAACATTACAACCCACCACCCACATACCCCTAATCTAACCCAAACCCCCCTTAAATAAACCTAACACTATGCCCCTGAAGATCTTCCTACCTTATCTTCACCTCACCGGGTATCACCGATCGGTCCTGGCTCCAAAATCTTCATCCAACCCAAGCAGGGGCTGGCAAACCATCATCCGGCGGCTGAAGAGGTCCAGAAGAGGCTCCAAAGTCTTCATCCTATCCGGGAAGAAGAGGCGATCCGGACCGGCAACCATCTTGATCCAAGCGGCATCTTCTATCTTCATCCGATGACGACCGGCTCCATCTTGAAGACCTCCAGCGCGGATCCGTCCTCTTCTTCCGACGACTTCCCGACGAATGACGGTTCCTTTAAGGGACGTCATCCAAGATGGCGTCCTTCGAATTCCGATTGGCTGATAGGATTCTATCAGCCAATCAGAATTAAGATAGGAAAATTCTGATTGGCTGATGGAATCAGCCAATCAGAATCAAGTTCAATCCGATTGGCCGATCCGATCAGCCAATCAGATTGAGCTCGCATTCTATTGGCTGATCGGAACAGCCAATAGAATGCAAGCTCAATCTGATTGGCTGATCGGATCGGGGGCAGATTAGGGGTTAATAAATATAATATAGGGGTCGGCGATGTTAGGACAGCAGATTAGGGGTACATAGGGATAATGTAAGTAGCGGCGGTTTACGGAGCGGCAGATTAGGGGTTAAAAATAATATGCAGGGGTCAGCGATAGCGGGGGCGGCAGATTAGGGGTTAATAAGTGTAAGGTTAGGGGTGATTAGACTCGGGGTACATGTTAG
Organism: Bombina bombina; assembly: GCF_027579735.1. Lineage (NCBI taxonomy): Eukaryota > Metazoa > Chordata > Amphibia > Anura > Bombinatoridae > Bombina > Bombina bombina. The sequence goes on from NC_069500.1 coordinate 11,305,209, forward strand.
AGTGTTAGGTGCAGACGTAGGAAGTGTTTCCCCATAGCAAACAATGGGGCTGCGTTAGGAGCTGAACGCTGCTTTTTTGCAGGTGTTAGGTTTTTTTTCAGCTCAAACAGCCCCATTGTTTTCTATGGGGGAATCGTGCACGAGCACGTTTTTGAGGCTGGCCGCGTCCGTAAGCAACTCTGGTATCGAGAGTTGGAGTGGCGTTAAATATGCCTGTACGCTCCCTTTTTGGAGCCTAACGCAGCCATTCTGTGGACTCTCAATACCAGAGTTATTTTAAAGGTGCGGCCAGAAAAAAGCCAGCGTTAGCTACGCGGGTCATTACCGACAAAACTCTAAATCTAGCCGATAGCGTGTTAAACATATCTTGCAACATGAGATTTGCATCTTTAATAATTATATTCTGTCACGCACTAGCACACAATCTATGTGCATTGTTGGGATTATAAATACATTTAATAGAGCAATGTCAATACTTCACAATAAGTCACAATATTTATTAAATAAACAATAAATACATACAATGTTTACTTTTTACAATAAAATATATTTATATTAAATAACATAATCAAATATTAAACATCGAAATGTGTAAAACATTTACTAATGTGACTGGATTATATTTACTATCGTGAGTAAAAATCAAATTGAGATCAAATGTAAACTTAATATATTAATATTTAACGGATCACGTATATTACATTTGCATCACACATATACGTATAACAGTCCCATAAATTACAAATAAGTCTACATGCAAAATGTAGAAACAGCACCCCCAGGAGGTATGTGTATGAAAGTTACTAAGATATGAATCCATGAAACATTAATGATCGGCCAATCAGAGTTCATCACACAAACATAACTTGCCTCAGTATGGCCTCACAGACATGATAACAAAATTGCAATATTTTATCATTCAGATGTACAGATACAATGTCCCATGGTGCATATCATGTTTACTTCACCATATAAAAGTCCAATACACGTTGCCATTTTTGTCATTTCTCTAATGCCTGCTGATATATTAATATTATAATATTATACATATATATATATATATATATATACCGAGGGTTAACCCCAGATGAACAATGTCCTGCATAGACAATCAGCAATTCACAACCCAGCCAGTTTCAGGTTTAAAACAGAATGACAACTTTATTTGAAGGCAGCACACAGATTTATACAGGTTTTTGACCCCCCCTCAGATGGGGGTTGAAAGAATGTTGTACATTAGATAAAAGGGAGAAGCGCCCTTGACATGATACAATAGAATTATATTACTTAAATACTTTACTTAGGCAGATAACAACTTAAACACATTTGGCTTGTCTTATCACCTAGCGTCTGTTCTCTGAGGGTGATTAAACAATGGCCTGTTTATTACTTAAATGTAATTATAGCACACAATAGCTGAGGCCAGAAAACCTGTCTTTAGAAATTAGATTCTTAAAGCTAAACACAGTTAACTCTTTCAGTCCTGACAGAAGGGTCTGTCACATAGCTCCCCCCTTGTGGAACACTCCGGCAGACCCGGCTTGACCCTTTTGCGGGTCAACCTGGGGATGACCGGACTAGGAGGTGGTAGGCATGTCAGTTTGCTGGGACAATCCATTTGTATTCCCGTTATGAGAGAGAATCCCTGTCTGTATAAATAAGGGTTCAACCTCTTCAGTGCCCCGACTAGGGCTAAACAGTCCTTCAAAATATCATCGGCTTCTTTACGTGGTTTTTGTACCTGCTCTTTATAGGTATCCACAATCCCTTCATACTGACATAGGGTGCCCTTGAGTTGCTGCACCTCCCTATGAGCCAGCGTCAGCTTCTCCTCCAGTGTCACTAAGTTTGTCCTTAATGTTTCATGTTCCACTCTCAAGCTGGTGTTTTCTGCAGTCTGTCGGTGCAGCTTGTCTAGCAGAAATTCCTGTTCTAAACGTGCTTTTTCCTCTGCACTCCTCTTCTCTCCCGCTAGCACTGTTACATGATTATTTAACGTGACCATTTTATCCTCTACGTGACTCTTCTCCTTCATCAGCGCATTGTAACGTGACTCCCACATATCAATAGCGGATAGAGATTTACTGAGCTCAGCGTCCTGGGGCTTAGCAGCAGGGGGGTCAGTCTCTGCTGCACGGATCTGAGCACGGGTAGTCACAGGGTTAACATCAGCGGGACCCATGGGAGCATAGGCAGAAACAAGGGGGACCAAGGTATTTCCAAGGAGAACATCAGCTGGTAAATCCTTCATGACCCCCACATTCACAGGTCTAGCGCCCCCTCCCCAATCCAAATGCACCCTGGCAACAGGTAGGCGGAACACAGTGCCCCCTGCTACCCTCACAGCCACAGTGTCTCCTGTGTGCTGTTTCTCAGACACCAAGTTCTTTCGAAGCAAGGTCATGGTAGCACCAGTATCCCGTAGACCACTGACCTCCTTCCCATTCACTTTAACCAGTTGCCGGTTATTCCGGTGGGCAGCTTGCACAAGGTCTGCCTCATGTAGGATGCCCCAGCATTCTTGCGCCTCTACGTAGCGGGCCGCAGGCTGAGGGTTACGTGGGATTCTGCCGGCGGGTCTTCTCCAGGACTGTGCTTGGTTCGCTGCATTTAGGGGACACTCTGGTCTTTTGTGCCCTAGTTGCTTACATCTAAAGCACCGAATCGGTTGTGAGTAGCCCCGCAAATTGAACCGGGCTCTCTGAGGGTAGTTCGTGGCCGGAGGCCGTGTGGTATAGCGGTGCGCTGGGGGTTGGTAACTGGCAGCTGCTGGGGTGACTGGGGGTCTGTACTCCACTCTAGCAGGGGGCTTAGTGGTAGCAGTGTCCAGTTTGCGGGCATCCGTATACTCATCTGCCAAGCGAGCCGCTTCATGCAGGGTGGAGGGTTTACGGTCCCGAACCCACTCTCGAACTCCTGCGGGTAACTTGTCGAAGCAATGTTCCAACAGGAATAGCTGCAGCACCTCTTCCCCAGATACGGCTTGGCACCCCGCTATCCAGTGAGCTGCTGTGCGGTGCACCTTACATGCCCACTCAAGGTAGGAATCACCAGCTAATTTAACAGTGTCTCTGAACCGCCTCCGGTATGCCTCCGGTGTAACCGCATACCTGGAGAGCAGAGCCTCTTTTACAGTATTATAATCCCCGACTTCCTCATCTGGAATGGCCCGAAAAGCCTCACTGGCCCGGCCGGATAATTTTCCAGATAATATCGTGACCCAGTCCTCTGCGGGTACCTTGTGTAGTGCACATTGCCTCTCAAAATCCGCAAGGTACCCATCAATCTCTCCTTCTGTTTCCAGGAAGTTTTTAAAAGCTGCAAAATTCACTTTTCTCTTTTCCACTGGGTTTGCTGCAGCGCCGCTTTGGCGAAGTAGGTTGGCTTCCACAGCTGCTATGACCCGGTCGATAATTTCTGCAGATGGGTTGGGGCCATAATGTGCCAGTCTTATTTTGACAGCCCGGTCAAAACTTGCTTCTTCAGGGGTTCTGTCTGCTATGCTGGGCCCATTGGTTCCTTCTGTCCCTGGTACTCTTTCCATCTTAGTCAGTATTGTAATAATCCCCCTCTTCCTGAGGTTACTGGCTTGTGTAGTTGCTCTTCTGGGCGATAAGGATTCTCCCGTCGCTTGCCACCAATGTTACGGTACCAACTGTGTACCGAGGGTTAACCCCAGATGAACAATGTCCTGCATAGACAATCAGCAATTCACAACCCAGCCAGTTTCAGGTTTAAAACAGAATGACAACTTTATTTGAAGGCAGCACACAGATTTATACAGGTTTTTGACCCCCCCTCAGATGGGGGTTGAAAGAATGTTGTACATTAGATAAAAGGGAGAAGCGCCCTTGACATGATACAATAGAATTATATTACTTAAATACTTTACTTAGGCAGATAACAACTTAAACACATTTGGCTTGTCTTATCACCTAGCGTCTGTTCTCTGAGGGTGATTAAACAATGGCCTGTTTATTACTTAAATGTAATTATAGCACACAATAGCTGAGGCCAGAAAACCTGTCTTTAGAAATTAGATTCTTAAAGCTAAACACAGTTAACTCTTTCAGTCCTGACAGAAGGGTCTGTCACAATATATATATTTATATTTATATCACGGGGTAGAGAATAGAGATAAACCAGGAACGAAATCCAGGTTAAAAAAGACAGGGAATTCAGCACTCTTTTAAGAAAAATAGCTCACAAAATACAGAATATACAGTCAATGCTTTAATCGTGAAAAATTTGGTCTCTCTCACCATGAGAGCACTGTAACACAGAAAAAGGTATCAATTAACAGTGTATGTAGAAGCAGTGAAAACTAAGACACTGAGAATATTACAGAAATCTGTGTGAACAACTAAAAATAATGAACCTGACCGGTCAGGGATGCACACTGGTGCCGTAGAAGAAACTACCTGTTAAAGCCATATGCATGTGAAAGTCTAGATTTATAATAAACCCTCTACACCCTGCTGCAAACAGAACCCCCTGAGTAGGCCCTCAAATCAAGAAGGGATATACTGGGCAGGTAACGTAGGTGGGATCTAAGAGGTAAATTATAATCCTCGTGGAAATATAGGCAAATAAGCAGAACAGAAAGTAATGAAAAATTCATGTACATACATAAAAGTATATAGAGGGGGACCGTCACCCAGGCTAACTACACCCAGCTGCACACCGCACCCCTTTGACAGAGGTAAAATGCAGGGCAGGTATGTAAGCGGGATCTAGGTAGTCTAAGTGAGCGTGCCCCCTAAATATGTACAAAACCAGCAATATAAGACAGAATATGCATGGAAAAAGCAGCAAGAACGTTTAGGAAGTCAAAAATCAATCAAAATAACTTGATAATTCATTGCAGTTGCGATTAGTAAGCAAATAATGCAGTGTATTCAGATGTGGCAGTTAGTAACAAAAAGCCAAGCAAGTAGAAAGCATGTTAAGGTAATAGCTTTTCAAACATGTACGTGCATCCAACTAGCAGTATTACTGCAAAACACAAATGTAGACCCCCTCCACAGGGAGAATCTTCCAAGGAAAGTGCACAGTATGATAGCTGGCGGCAAAGTTCCTTGCGTAGCAACTTATAGAAGTAATACAACCTTGACTTCCTGTGGTTTAGACGTTGTTAGTTGTGCTTATCCATGCTTGTCTAAGCGATGGGCGTAGTTGTAACTGAGACTGTTCTTCTTAGCTGGCGTCCTTTGCACAACACCTCCGTGAGCGGAACCAGAAAACTACGGTGCAGGCGTGCATCACATGATCCAGTCGGCTTATCCAATGCCGACGCACATTTCGCCCGCTCGTCTGTATGTCAGACCGGGCTTCATCAGGGCGTTATATAGCTGAGACCTTTACGTCTCAATTTATATCCCCAAGTAGTAGCGCCTCTGCTGGTAGGTGAAAGTTCGCTTGCTTATGAAAGGGGCAATATAAGTGCCAAGACGAACATAAAAAGTATATACAGATACTGTCTGAAAAGGAAAAAGGATTATTCATTAGAACACAGAAACTCTAGTATAATCTTTACAATTGATATTACAAGTTAAAACCATACACATAGAGATGAACGAAACACCTTTATGCAACTATAAATTTACAAAGTTTTTAAGATAGTTTTTCTTCTATATGCATTCTTAAGAGGTGGCCTTCAAGGTCTAAGAAATTAGCATATGAACCTCCTAAGTTAAGCTTTCAACTAAGAATACCAAGAGAACAAAGAAAAATTGGTGATAAAAGTAAATTTGAAAATTGTTTAAAATTACATGCCCTATCTGAATCATGAAAGATTTTTTGGACTAGACTGTCCCTTTAAGCCACAGGGTAACTGTGTCTCCAAGATTGAGATCCACCTGCATTCCTTGCGTAGGAGGACCTTGTCATTATCACCTCCTCTATTATTTGTGATACCCCTGTCTATGCCAACAAATCTCAGAGAATCAGGATTACAGCCATGAGCCACTTCATAGTGTCTGGCAACATTGCTTTTAGGATTTTTGTTTTTTACATCATCTCGATGTTCGGTTATGCGGTCCTTTATAGCTCTCCTAGTTTTGCCCACGTAAAAACGTGGACAGCTACAGGAGAGAAGGTAAATAACCCCTTCAGTGTTAAAATTTACACAATGTTTCAATTTATATGTTTCCCCGTATGTGTAGCAAATTCCTTGGTTTTAACCATGTACTTACATGCCACGCACCTGCCACAGGGGTAATTGCCAATGGACCTATGTTTGGTAAGCCAGTCTGTTTGCTTTTGTACAGACACGTATTGGCTCCTCACAAGTTTATCTTTTAAGTTAGGTGCCCTTCTAGCAGTGATGTTAGGGCTTTCTCCCACCTCTTGGGACACCCCAACATCACTGAGAAGGACATGCCAATTCTTGGCCAAAATCTGCCAATCTGCCTCAGTGCAGTCCAGTGACAGTTATAGTCCACAATTAGTCTTATTTTTGAGTCCTTGTCCTTTTCTTTGGGTACAAGGAGGTTGTCTCTACCTGTACGGGCTGCATGGTTCAGGGCCCCTCTTACCGTTCTTTTCGAGTATCCCCTGTCTATGAACCTTTTTTCCATGTCTGTTGCATGTTTGAAATATCTTTCTTTTGTTGAGTAGTTCCTGCGGAGTCTAAGGAACTGCCCTTTTGGTATGCCTCTCTTAAGATGGCCAGGGTGGTGGCTTGATGCAAGAAGAAGACTGTTTGTGGCAGTTTCCTTGCGATAATTTTCTGTCACAAGGATTCCTTGGTCAATTTTAACTTTTACATCAAGAAAATAAATTTCTTCTCTACTGAATTGTAGAGTGAGAGAAATATTTCTGTTATTCACATTAAGAGTGTGGACAAACTCTTTCAGATTACTTTCAGAGCCCTCCCATATGAGGAATATGTCATCCACATATCTTAGCCATATGTGGATGTTTTACTCAAAAAGAGGGCTCTGAAATATTTAATCCATCTCCCAAACGCCAAGATGGAGGCAGGCGTACGTGGGAGCACATGTGGCACCCATGGCTGTGCCTTGCAATTGTTTATAGATTTTATTGTAAAAACATGAATACGTTATTCGTGAGTATAAACATTAACGGCTAGATTTGGAGTTTTGTCGGTAATGACCCGAAAAACTAACGCCGGCTTTTTTCTGGCCGTACCATAAAAATAACTCTGGTATTGAGAGTCCACAGAATGGCTGCGTTAGGCTCCAAAAAAGGAGCGTAGAGCATTTTTAACGCAGCTTCAACTCTCGATACCAGAGTTGCTTACGGACGCGGCCAGCCTCAAAAACGTGCTCGTGCACGATTCCCCCATAGGAAACAATGGGGCTGTTTGAGCTGAAAAAAAACCAAACACCTCCTAACGCAGCCCCATTGTTTGCTATGCGGTAACCCTTCCTACGTCTGCACTTAACACTCTAACATGTACCCCGAGTCTAAACACCCCTAACCTTACACTTATTAACCCCTAATCTGCCGCCACCGCTATCGCTGACACCTGCATTTTATTTTTAACCCCTAATCTGCTGCTCCGTAAACCGCCGCTACTTACATTATCCTTATGTACCCCTAATATGCTGCCCCTAACACCGCCGACCCCTATATTATATTTATTAACCCCTAACCTGCCCCCCACAATGTCGCAGCCAGCTACCTACAATAATTAACCCCTAATCTGCCGAGCGGACCTGAGCGCTACTATAATAAAGTTATTAACCCCTAATCCGCCTCACTAACCCTATAATAAATAGTATTAACCCCTAATCTGCCCTCCCTAACATCGCCGACACCTAACTTCAATTATTAACCCCTAATCTGACGACCGGAGCTCACCGCTATTCTAATAAATGTATTAACCCCTAAAGCTAAGTCTAACCCTAACACTAACACCCCCCTAAATTAAATATAATTTTAATCTAACGAAATTAATTAACTCTTATTAAATAAATTATTCCTATTTAAAGCTAAATACTTACCTGTAAAATAAATCCTAATATAGCTACAATATAAATAATAATTATATTATAGCTATTTTAGGATTAATATTTATTTTACAGGCAACTTTGTAATTATTTTAACCAGGTACAATAGCTATTTAATAGTTAAGAACTATTTAATAGCTAAAATATTTTAAATAATTACAAATTTACGTGTAAAATAAATCCTAACCTAAGTTACAATTAAACCTACCACTACACTATCAATAAATTAATTAAATAAAATACCTATAATTATCTACAATTAAACCTAACACTACACTATCAATAAATAAATTAAATACAATACCTACAAATAACTACAATGAAATAAACTATCTAAAGTACAAAAAATAAAAAAGAACTAAGTTACAAAAAATAAAAAAATATTTACAAACATAAGAAAAATATTACAACAATTTTAAACTAATTACACCTACTCTAAGCCCCCTAATAAAATAACCAAGACCCCCAAAATAACAAAATGCCCTACCCTATTCTAAATTACTAAAGTTCAAAGCTCTTTTACCTTACCAGCCCTGAACAGGGCCCTTTGCGGGGCATGCCCCAAAAAGTTCAGCTCTTTTTCCTGTAAAAAAAAAACATACAATACCCCCCCCAACATTACAACCCACCACCCACATACCCCTAATCTAACCCAAACCCCCCTTAAATAAACCTAACACTAAGCCCCTGAAGATCTTCCTACCTTGTCTTCACCCTGCCAGGTTCACCGATCGGTCCAGAAGAGCTCCTCCGATGTCCTGATCCAAGCCCAAGCGGGGGGGCTGAAGAGGTCCATGATCCGGCTGAAGTCATCATCCAAGCGGGAGCTGAAGAGGTCCATGATCCGGCTGAAGTCTTCATCCAAGCGGGGCAGAAGAGGTCTTCCATCCGATTGAAGTCTTCATCCAAGCGGGATCTTCTATGGTCATCCATCTGGAGCGGAGCGGCAGGATCCTGAAGACCTCCGACGCGGAACATCCATCCTGGCCGACGACTGAACGACGAATGACGGTTCCTTTAAATGACGTCATCCAAGATGGTGTCCCTCTAATTCCGATTGGCTGATAGGATTCTATCAGCCAATCGGAATTAAGGTAGGAATATCAGCCAATCAGAATCAAGATCAATCCGATTGGCTGATCCAATCAGCCAATCAGATTGAGCTCGCATTCTATTGGCTGTTCCGATCAGCCAATAGATTGCGAGCTCAATCTGATTGGCTGATTGGATCAGCCAATCGGATTGATCTTGATTCTGATTGGCTGATTCCATCAGCCAATCAGAATATTCCTACCTTAATTCCGATTGGCTGATAGAATCCTATCAGCCAATCGGAATTCGAGGGACGCCATCTTGGATGACGTCCCTTAAAGGAACCATCATTCTTCAGTTGGACGTCGCCGGATGAAGATGGGTCCGCGTCGGAGGTCTTCAGGATGGAGCCGGTCCTCATCGGATGAAGACAGAAGATGCCGCTTGGAAGAAGATGGTTGCCGGTCCGGATCTACTCTTCTTCCCGGATAGGATGAAGACTTTGGAGCCTCTTCTGGACTTCTTCAGCCGTCGGATGATGGATGTCTAGCCCCCGCTTGGGCTTAGATGAAGATATCGGAGCCAGGACGGATCGGTGATACCTGGTGAGGTGAAGACAAGGTAGGAAGATCTTCAGGGGCTTAGTGTTAGGTTTATTTAAGGGGGGTTTGGGTTAGATTAGGGGTATGTGGGTGGTGGGTTGTAATGTTGGGGGGGGGGGTATTGTATGTTTTTTTTTACAGAAAAAAGAGCTGATCTTTTTGGGGCATGCCCCGCAAAGGGCCCTGTTCAGGGCTGGTAAGGTAAAAGAGCTTTGAACTTTAGTAATTTAGAATAGAGTAGGGCATTTTGTTATTTTGGGGGTCTTTGTTATTTTATTAGGGGGCTTAGAGTAGGTGTAATTAGTTTAAAATTGTTGGAATATTTTTCTTATGTTTGTAAATATTTTTTTTATTTTTTGTAACTTAGTTCTTTTTTATTTTTTGTACTTTAGTTAGTTTATTTAAATGTATTTATTTGTAGGTATTGTATTTAATTAATGTATTGATAGTGTAGTGTTAGGTTTAATTGTAGGTAATTGTAGGTATTTTATTTAATTAATTTAATGATAGTATAGTGTTAGGTTTAATTGTAACTTAGGTTAGGATTTATTTTACAGGTAATTTTGTACTTATTTTAACTAGGTAACTATTAAATAGTTCTTAACTATTTAATATATATTGTACCTGGTTAAAATAATTACAAAGTTGCCTGTAAAATAAATATTAATCCTAAAATAGCTACAATGTAATTATAATTTATATTGTAGCTATATTAGGGTTTATTTTACAGGTAAGTATTTAGCTTTAAATAGGAATAATTTATTTAATAAGAGTTAATTTATTTCGTTAGAATAAAATTATATTTAAGTTAGGGGGGTGTTAGTGTTAGGGTTAGACTTAGCTTTAAGGGTTAATCCATTTATTAGAATAGCGGTGAGCTCTGGTCGGCAGATTAGGGGTTAATAATTGAAGTTAGGTGTCGGCGATGTTAGGGAGGGCAGATTAGGGGTTAATACTATTTATTATAGGGTTAGTGAGGCGGATTAGGGGTTAATAACTTTATTATAGTAGCGGTGCGGTCCGCTCGGCAGATTAGGGGTTAATAAGTGTAGGCAGGTGGAGGCGACGTTGAGGGGGGCAGATTAGGGGTTAATAAATATAATATAGGGGTCGGCGGTGTTAGGGGCAGCAGATTAGGGGTACATAAGTATAACGTAGGTGGCGGCGCTTTGCGGTCGGCAAATTAGGGGTTAATTATTGTAGGTAGCTGGCGGCGACGTTGTGGGGGGCAGATTAGGGGTTAATAAATATAATACAGGGGTCGGCGGTGTTAAGGGCAGCAGATTAGGGGTACATAAGTATAACGTAGGTGGCGGTCGGCAGATTAGGGGTTAAAAAAATTTAATAGAGTGGCGGCGATGTGGGGGGACCTCGGTTTAGGGGTACATAGGTAGTTTATGGGTGTTAGTGTACTTTAGAGTACAGTAGTTAAGAGCTTTAGAAACCGGCGTTAGCCCAGAAAGCTCTTAACTACTGACTTTTTTCCTGCGGCTGGAGTTTTGTCATTAGATGTCTAACGCTCACTTCAGAAACGACTCTAAATACCGGAGTTAGAAAAATCCCATTGAAAGATAGGATACGCAATTGACGTAAGGGGATCTGCGGTATGGAAAAGTCGCGGCTGAAAAGTGAGCGTTAGACCCTATTTTGAGTGACTCAAAATACCGGCGGTAGCCTAAAACCAGCGTTAGGAGCCTCTAACGCTGGTTTTCACGGCTACCGCCAAACTCCAAATCTAGGTCTAAGAGTTCCACAACAAAGTCAGTGTGTTTCTGAACATTAGCTCCCCTCATCATAAGAAAATGATTGCATGCCATGGTTCCAATCTCATGTGAAAGGGATGAGTATAATCCTTCCACATCGAGGCATACCAAGATTGCTCCTGGAGGGACCGACAGTCTGTCGATTTTCCTCAGGAAATCTGAAGTATCTAGAACAAACGAGGGCATTGTATTCAGAAATGGCCTCAGAAAGTGGTCAACGTAATTGCCTAAATTTTCAGTTAGGCTGTCAATGCCCGCTATTATTGGCCGGCCTGGGGGATTGGTGGAGTTCTTATGTATCTTTGGGATACAGTAGAAGACCGGCATCACCGGATGCTCAGGGTAAAGATAGTTAAATTCAGTTGCCGTTATTATACGTCTGTCTTTGGCCTTTTTTAGTAAATTGAACAGAGTAAACTGTAGGGAGGAGGTAAGATTAAAGGTGAGGCTTTGATATTGTTTTTTTCTCCAAAAGCTGCCGTTTGGCTTCAAGGACATACATATTTTCATCCCAGAGGACAAGGTTCCCACCCTTGTCCGAAGGTTTTATGACCAAAGCTTTGGCACTCATCAATTCTTTCATAGCCCTTCTTTCTGCCCTACTCAGATTATCATCAACTAGTCCTGTAAAGGAGAGGTTGGCTACATCCTTTTCAACCTGTTTAACAAATATATTCACTGCTGGTACCATTGACAGCTGTGGCATATACTTTGACTTAGCTTTGAAATTAGAAGTTATCGTATCCTGATGAGTGGGATCACTTACTTGAAAGGGATTATACTGGCTACCCTCATTATCTGCAAGCAGACTTTACAGATCCACGATCGCTGACCTGTCTTCTCTAGTTAATGACACATCTTCAACTAGGAGTCTGCTTTTTCCTTTCATTATTTGAGACAGAACAATCCATCGAGCAAATAAATGTAGGTCTTTTAAAAAATTAAATTTATCAAACGTATTTGTGGGGCAAAATGAGAGTCCCTTTTTCAGGACCTCTATATGTGTCAAGTTTAATCTAAAAGAAGACAGGTTAATTATATGTAGATCATCATCTACATGGTTTAAAATCCCCTGCGGCCCAGAAATTGTTGGGGTCTGCCTTATGGATAACTCGCCTGGTCGTAGCCCTGCTGCAGTCATTGCCTGGTGGGATACCGTCTCTCTTCTGAGTTTGAATTTGTCCCCCCTCCTTCTCTTCTTACCACCTCTCCTCCTTCCTCTAAAAAAGACTGTTTGTTATCTGAGTTTGACCTATGATGCTGTACCTCTGCATCTGAACCATCCGTACCCAAGTCATACGTTCCTCTCACAGACTGATAGTTATACACTTTTTTATTTTTGTAGTCATTGTCTCGAGAGAACTTCCTACCTTTTCTACGTTTTATATCATTTTGTAATCTCGCTATTTGGTCCTTAATTTCGTCATTTAGTTTGCTGAAATTTGAATTAGTTTCAAATGCATTGACCAATTTCAGAGATTCTTCGGCTGGGTAATAGTCGTCTCTAGTCTCTCTTTATTACGTTTGACCATTTTGTTCATTAATATAATGAAGCAGTCAGAAAGACTGGAATTCCAGTCCTCCATGAACTCCTCCCCTCCTTCATCGTCTCTAAGATTCGTCCCTGGGTCTAGTCTAATATGTAGACCTCTGGGTATAATCTTAGTTTTAATGTAGTTCTCAAGACTAGATGTCACTGCCCGAAGTTTTACTTGTTTTACTAGTAACTTCTTATAACTTTTAAAGGCACCATAAATATTCACTGGTGCATTATGTGGCAAACCTAGCCACTTCTGGACTATAATGTAAGAAAGGTTGTCTATAGGCTGTATTGTGTGCTATGTATATGTGACAGACCCTTCGGTCAGAACTGTAACAGTTAACCTTGTTCAGCTTTCAGAAGCTATTTTCTAAATACAAGGTTGCTGGAATCAGCTATTGTGTGCTCTAATTAAGTTTAGTGATAAACATTCCCATTGTCTAATCATCTCCAGAGTCAGACTGCTAGTGATAAGATGGACTGCATTGTTATCTGCTTAAGTAATGGAATTCTATTGTGGCATGTAAAAGGGCGTTTGCTCTCTATCTAATGTACAATATTCTTCCCCCCCCCACCCCAGCTGGGGTCAGACCTGCATAAATACTAGGCATAGAGCCTTTAATAAATGTCATTCTGTTTTAAACCTGAAAACTGGCTGGGTTGTGAGTTGCTGATCCCATATTCAGGACATTGTTCCCTGGTGTTAACCCTTGGTATCCTGTTGGTACCGTAACAATTGGTGGCAAGCGACGGGATGAACCTTATCGCCCAGAAGAGCAACTACACAAGCCAGGGGAAAGATAGCCAGCAGCAAACCCAAGGCTATATTAATTGCCGAGCTGATGGAGGGAGACAGAGCTCGCAGTGCTATGCCTCCAGCAGCCATGGAGGAGACCCTATACCAGAGGGAAATGAGGACCAGGCTGGAATTTTTACCCCAATCTGTACCACGGGACATGCTATCCATGGTAATGGCAGATGTGCAGGAGTACGTGATGGCACACAGTCCGCGGAATGCATCCTCCCGAGCAGAATCCATTTCGGAAGCACTCAGCAACCCAGTAAGACCCAAAATCCCATACCATGCCTTTAAAATGTTTTGTGAGGAGAAGGATGAGATCGATGGGTGTTTACAGGATTTTGAGAGACTGTGCGAGTTACATGATTTAGAGCAGTCTGTATGGGTAGAAGCGTATCGCGCTGTACCCAGGGAGGACAGCAAGGATTACTCTAAAGTGAAGAGAGCGATCTTGGAAAGATATGCCATTACCCCAGAGGCATACCGGCACAAGTTTAGAGGCCTGCGCAAGCCAGAAAGAGATTCCCATGCAGAGTGGGCCCACAAGCTGGATCAAGCATCTCAGGGGTGGATACAGGCCAGCCAAGCTACCACCATGGAAGAATTGCGACAACTGATGCTGTTGGAGCAATTCTTTAACGGCTTGTCCCCAGAAGCCCAAGAATGGGTGAGAGATCGAAAACCCCTCACCTTAACCGAAGCAGCCAGATTAGCAGACCAGCATTTTGATGCCAGGAGGCACCATGGACTACTGCCTAAGACGTACGCTCGACCCACGGGACAACCCAGTCCTCTACAGCCTAACAACCCCACAGCGACACCTTTTCGCCCAGCCCCAGGGAATCCACCACCCCCCTCACGATACAACGGACGGGCGAATATACAATGCCACACCTGCAAGCAGTGGGGACATATGGCATGTGAGTGCACCCAAAATCGGAGCAGACAAGCTTGGAACCAGGTCAGACAGAACCTGGCCCCAAGAGCGGCTGCTCACCATTACCAAATGGAGCCAGCCGCTCATGAGGTGTTGAGCACCCAAGCCGAGGAACCCCTGGGAATTCTGCATGAGGTGATGTCGGTCCAGGCCACGAACTACCCTCAGAGAGCCCGGTTCAATTCGCGGGGCTACTCACAACCTATTCGGTGCTTTGGATGTAAGCAGCTAGGGCACAAAAGACCAGAGTGTCCCCTAAACGCAGCGAACCAAGCACAGTCCTGGAGAAGACCCGCCGGCGGAATCCCACGTAATCCTCAGCCTGCGGCCCGCTACGTAGAGGCACCAGAATGCTGGGGCAGCCTACATGAAGCAGACCCCGTGCAAGCTGCCCACCGGAATAACCGGCAACTGGTTAAAGTGAATGGGAAGGAGGTCAGTGGTCTACGGGATACTGGTGCTACCATGACCTTGCTTCAAAAGAACTTGGTGTCTGAGAAACAGCACACTGGAGACACTGTGGCTGTGAGGATAGCAGGGGGCACTGTGTTCTGCCTACCTGTTGCCAGGGTACATTTGGATTGGGGAGTGGGCGCTAGACCTGTGAATGTGGGGGTCAAGAAGGACTTACCTGCTGATGTTCTCCTTGGAAATAACTTGGCCCCCCTTGTTTCTGCCTATGCTCCCATGGGTCCCGCTGGTGTTAACCCTGTGACAACCCGTGCCCAGATCCGTGCAGCAGAGACTGACCCACCTGCTGCTAAGCCCCAGGACGCTGAGCTCAGTAAATCTCTATCCGCTATTGATACGTGGAAGTCCCGTTACAATGCGCTGATGCAGGAGAAGAGTCACGTAGAGGATGAAATGGTCACGTTAAATAATCATGTAACAGTGCTAGCGGGAGAGAAGAGGAGTGCAGAGGAAAAAGCACGTTTAGAACGGGAATCTCTGCTAGACAAACTGCACCGACAGACTGCAGAAAACACCAGCTTGAGAGTGGAACATGAAACATTAAAGACAAACTTAGTGACACTGGAGGAAAAGCTGACGCTGGCTCATAGTGAGGTGCAGCAACTCAAGGGCACCCTATGTCAGTATGAAGGGATTGTGGATACCCATAAAGAGCAGGTACAAAAAAACTCGTAAAGAAGCTGATGAGATTTTGAAGGACTATTTAGCCCTGGTCTGGGCACTGAAGAAGTTGAACCCTTATTTATACGGGCAGGAATTCTCTCTCATAACGGGAATACAGATGGATTGTCCTGGCAAACTGACATGCCTACCACCTCCTAGTCCGGTCATCCCCAACCTTTTTCCTTACTCACAGATCACAACCCGTTGGTGTGGCTGAACCGTGTGGCCGGGGACAATGCCAGGTTGCTGCGCTGGAGTTTGGCGCTGCAGCCCTTCGACTTTACAATCCATTACCGCCCAGAGAAACAAAACGGTAACGCCGATGGGTTATCCAGACAAACTGAACTTGAAAAGTGATCTGTGAGTACTTCCCCGGACATCCCCAAGCCAATCCGTTGGGATCAGACTGTGTATGCCGGCTGGGTTCTGGGGGAGCATTGTGGCAAACCTAGCCACTTCTGGACTATAATGTAAGAAAGGTTGTCTATAGGCTGTATTGTGTGCTATGTATATGTGACAGACCCTTCGGTCAGAACTGTAACAGTTAACCTTGTTCAGCTTTCAGAAGCTATTTTCTAAATACAAGGTTGCTGGCATCAGCTATTGTGTGCTCTAATTAAGTTTAGTGATAAACATTCCCATTGTCTAATCATCTCCAGAGTCAGACTGCTAGTGATAAGATGGACTGCATTGTTATCTGCTTAAGTAATGGAATTCTATTGTGGCATGTAAAAGGGTGTTTGCTCTCTATCTAAAGTACAATATTCTTTCCCCCCCCCAGCTGGGGTCAGACCTGCATAAATTCTAGGCATAGAGCCTTTAATAAATGTCATTCTGTTTTAAACCTGAAAACTGGCTGGGTTGTGAGTTGCTGATCCCATATTCAGGACATTGTTCGCTGGTGTTAACCCTTGGTATCCTGTTGGTACCGTAACACATTATTTTTATCCTGATTCTCCTCCAAGTTTGACATAGACAGGGATGCTGTAAGTTCAGCTTCCCAATTCTCATCAGATAGCATAAATGCCATAATGTATAGGCTCACTGAGAGACAGTGCTCCCCTAGTGCGAATAGACCACCCAAAATAGTTTACGACCAAAGCAGAAGAGTATAAACAAAATGTATATAGCTAGGGGTCACCTACTCCGGAAACCTATGAAGAAAGGGCCTAGGCCCAAGTGACCAAGGTATATAAGACAATAATCGAGAAAATTGCGGAGGGGACACAGTTGCAAAAAAAGGAGCTAGTATAAATGTGATAAAAAACAGAATGCACCTAACTTAAAAGATAAACTTGTGAGGAGCTAATACGTGTCTGTACAAAAGCAAACAAACTGGCTTACCAAACATAAGTCCATTGGCAATTACCCCTGTGGCAGGTGCGTGGCAAGGTAAATTATTTACCTTCTCTCCTGTAGCTGTCCACGTTTTTATGTGGGAAAAACTAGGAGAGCTATAAAGGACCGCATAACCGAACATCGAGATGATGTAAAAAACAAAAATCCTAAAAGCAATGTTGACAGACACTATGAAGTGGCTCATGGTTGTAATCCTGATTCTCTGAGATTTGTTGGCATAGACAGGGGTATCACAAATAATAGAGGAGGTGATAATGACAAGGTCCTCCTACGCAAGGAATGCAGGTGGATCTCAATCTTGGAGATACAGTTACCCTGTGGCTTAAATGACAAACTTGACATGGCCTGCTTTCTCTAAGGATTTGCTTATAAATGCTCTTTTATGGTATCTATAGAAAAACTATCTTAGAAACTTTGTAAATTTATAGTTGCATAAAGGTGTTTTGTTCATCTCTATGTGTATGGTTTTAACTTATAATATCAATTGTAAAGATTATACCAGAGTTTCTGTTTTCTAATGAATAATCCTTTTTAGTTTTCAGACAGTATCTGTATATACTTTTTATGTTTGTCTTGGAACTTATATTGCCCCTTTCATAAGCAAGCAAACTTTCACCTACCAGCAGAGGCGCTATACTTGTGGATATAAATTGAGACATAAAGGTCTCAGCTGTATAACGCCCTGACGAAGCCCGGTCTGACATACAGACGAGCGGGCGAAATGCGCTTCGGTTCATGTGATGCACGCCTGCACTGTAGTTTTCTGGTTCCGCTCACGGAGGTGTTGTGCAAAGGACGCCAGCTAAGAAGAACGGTTTCAGTTACAACTACGCTCATCGCTTAGACAAGCATGGATAAGCACAACTATCAACGTCTAAACCACAGGAAGTTAAGGTTGTATTACTTCTATCTGTTGCTACACAAGGGACTTTGCCGCCAGCTATCATACTGTGAACTTTCCTTGGAAGATTCTCCCTGTCGAGGGGGTCAAGATTTGTGTTTTGCAGTAATACTGCTAGTTGGATGCACGTACATGTTTGAAAAGCTATTACCTTAACATGCTTTCTACTTGCTTGGCCTTTTGTTACTAACTGCCACATCCGCATACACTGCATTCTTTGCTTACTAATCACAACTGCAATGAATTATCAAGTTATTTTGATTGATTTTTGACTTCCTAAACGTTCTTGCTGCTTTTTCCATGCATATTCTGTCTTATATTGCTGGTTTTGTACAAATTTAGGGGCACGCTCACTTAGACTACCTAGATCCCACTTACATACCTGCCCTGCATTTTACCTCTGTCAAAGGGGTGCAGTGTGCACCTGGGTGACGGTCCCCCTCTATATACTTTTATGTATGTACATGCATTTTTCATTACTTTCTGTTTTGCTTATTTGCCTATATTTCCACGAAGATTATAATTTACCTCTTAGATCCCACCTACATTACCTGTCCAGGTTCTGTGTGCAGCAGGGTGTAGAGGGTTTATTATAAATCTCGACTTTCACATGCATATGGCTTTAAGCAGGTAGTTTCTTCTACGGTACCAGTGTGCATCCCTGACCGGTCAGGTTCATTATTTTTAGTTGTTCACACAGATTTCTGTAATATTCTCAGTGTCTTGGTTTTCACTGCTTCTACATACACTGTTAATTGATAACTTTTTCTTTTTCTGTGTTACAGTGCTCTCATGGTGAGAGAGACCCCTTTTTTACAGTATTGACTGTATATTTTGTATTTTGTGAGCTATTTTTCTTAAAAGAGTGCTGAATTCCCTGTGTTTTTTAACCTGGATTTCGTTCCTGGTTTATCTCTATTCTCTACCCCGTGACAAATTATTTATGGGTCTGCACCATTTTGTCCCAGATAGATACAGACACGTCAGGTTCTGTTTTTTTATCACATTTATTCTAGCTCCTTTTGCAACAGTGTCCTCTCGATTTTATATATATACACAACTCGGCAGGCATGATGTCTCCCAGGTTCACATGGGCGGAAAGTGCTGCATTGGTCAACGCGGTCAAGGAGATTTATCTGCAGTTGTTTGGGAACAAGAAGAAGTCGACAAAGCCAAAAATTAGGACGGCCCTCTGGTTGTCTATCACCCAAGATGTTAATGCGGTGTGACATACAGAGGACCTCGGATCAAATCATGCGGAGATTCTGGGATATGAGGTTGCGGCTTCGCAATAAAGTCCACCTCATGAAGGAGTGGGTAAAAGCATGTTGGAGGAATGGAAAGCAGGATCCACCCCCACAGAAACTATATCTGCAAAATTATGAGGAGACTTTATGCACCCTCCTGTATCTCTGTTTCCCCCGCAGATTTGCTTCCGCACGCTCCTCAACTTCTTCTCAATCCCCAATTGCTGGCTCTGACACTCAAGACCCGGAGCCCAGTGCAGCTGCTTCTCCAATCGGTGAGAGGCTGAACCAGGTAAATATCAGACTTATAATATATATATATATTATATTATATATATTATAATATATTAATATTTGAGTATATATTTAAGAAATGTGTCTATAGTCATATATTCAACCTATATAGATCTCACAACACACATTACATTTGATGTTTAGATATCTGAATTAAGATTTGTCACACATTAAATAGGAATGATGTTTCTTGCTCTCTCCAGAATATGCGTCACAGAGCGAAAATGGTATTGCGCATCCGTGAAATCCCTATCATCCGCCATTTCATACATTGACTATCAAATCATACCACAGTTCTAAGTATTAATTGTTATCATTCAATATTAACAAATATTCTATTGGAATCTCGTAATACACCCAATTTGAAATATATTTGAAGTCTTTAGAAATGATACTCATCACACTACTATATCCAAATCACTTCAGAATCACGGATGTGCAATTCCGCTTTGAATCATTGCTCAATGATCACGAAAGATAGAATTGCGCAGAGATGTGAACATGTGTTTGCTGTAACAGTGGCATTGCTTTAGACATGTTGGTCAAATGTATATGTTAATTAATATATATATGTGAAGAATACAGTATCCTTATTTACAATCTTCTACATTATAAAAGCTATACCTGCAAGATCAAAATAAAAATTGAACAATCTCTATCAATTGATGACAATGCAAGAAGACACAAAATGACTTAAAGCGACAGTCAACAACATAAAAGATAGAAAATAAGAAAACATGATCTCTTTATTTATACATTATTTTAGGAAACAATGAACTCACGTGATACAAATATAATTTTACTTTGTCATTTAGAATATAAAAATCTGATTGTTCGTGTCCATGGCCTGATTTGTATTAATGATATCCAATCCTGATTGAATATTTTACAGATATGGATGTTGTTGCTGGAGCCTCGAGCCCGTGTTCGTCACAGTACAGTATGTCTCATTTTAATTTACCTTTGTCTTACAAACTTGAACATAACATTACCTAATCCATTCACATTGATCTATATTATTATGGATAATTCTCTTTTCTTGTTATTTTAAAATAAGAATCATGAATCAGAGTTGGGATTCCATTGCAATACAAATCTCAATTTATGAGTATTTGAAGATATTCCTTCGATTCTTGATATCTTCATTTTAATGTAATCTTAGGGTCATGGTCATTTTGTATTCTGCCCCAGGGTAGTGCTTGACAGTTTGTGGCTACATTTAGACAACACTAACACATCTTTACATATGTGCAGATTAGAGAAATATACATCTCATATGCTTTGATATTTTCTTCTTATCATTAAAGGGACATGAAACACAACATTTTTTCTTTTATGATTTAGACACAACATGTGATTTTAAAGAACTTTTCAATTTGCTTCTATTATCTAAATTGCTTCAGTCTATTGGTATCCTTAGTTGAAAAGAATATCTAGGTAGGCTCAGGAGCAGCAATGAATTACTGGGAGTAACCTGCTGATTGGTTGATGCAGAAAATTGCATATTTTCATTGGTTCAACAGATGTCTTCAGATAACTCCCAGTAGTGCATAGTTGCTCCTTTAAAAAAAAAAGATTCTAAGACAATGAAGCAAATTATCTAAAATAATTATATTAAGCTTTTTTAAATCACAGGCTGGATTTGAATCATGAAAATTAATACAATTACACATTTGGAGTTTCATGTCCCTTTAAGAGAGAAGGATAATTCAAGATTCTTGATGATAGCATGGAATTATATATTTTATTGTAATTGCATGCTCTATCCCATTCATTACATCAACATATGGACATTGTCAAATAAAGATATTTTAATATTTACTATTAATACAAAATATCTCAATTAATCCTTACACTGTTTTGATGAAACAATATTGATATCTAAATCATATATTTCACTCTTGGACTACCTTTATATAAATATATATTTTACTGGCCGCACCATAAAAATAACTCTGGTATCGAGAGTCCACATAAAGGCTGCGTTAGGCTCCAAAAAAGTAGCGTAGAGCATTTTTAACGCAGCTTCAACTCTCGATACCAGAGTTGCTTACGGACGCGGCCAGCCTCAAAAACGTGCTCGTGCACGATTCCCCCATAGGAAACAATGGGGCTGTTTGAGCTGAAAAAAAACCTAACACCTGCAAAAAAGCCGCGTTCAGCTCCTAACGCAGCCCCATTGTTTGCTATGCGGTAACCCTTCCGACGTCTGCACTTAACACTCTAACATGTACCCCGAGTCTAAACACCCCTAACCTTACACTTATTAACCCCTAATCAGCCGCCCCCGCTATCGCTGACCCCTGCATATTATTTTTAACCCCTAATCTGCCGCTCCGTAAACCGCCGCTACTTACATTATCCCTATGTACCCCTAATCTGGTTCCCTAACATCGCCGACCCCTATATTATATTTATTAACCCCTAATCTGCCCCCCACAACGTCGCCTCCACCTGCCTACACTTATTAACCCCTAATCTGCCGACCGGACCGCACCGCTATTATAATAAAGTTATTAACCCCTAATCCGCCTCACTAACCCTATAATAAATAGTATTAACCCCTAATCTGCCCTCCCTAACATCGCCGACACCTAACTTCAAGTATTAACCCCTAATCTGACGGCCGAATCTCGCCGCTATTCTAATAAATGTATTAACCCCTAAAGCTAAGTCTAACCCTAATACTAACACCCCCCTAAGTTAAATATAATTTAAATCTAACTAAATTAATTAACTCTTATTAAATAAATTATTCCTATTTAAAGCTAAATACTTACCTGTAAAATAAATCCTAATATAGCTAAAATATAAATTATAATTATATAATAGCTATTTTAGGATTTATATTTATTTTACAGGTAACTTTGTATTTATTTTAACCAGGTACAATAGCTATTAAATAGTTAAGAACTATTTAATAGCTAAAATAGTTAAAATAATTACAAATTTACCTGTAAAAGAAATCCTAACCTAAGTTACAAATAAACCTAACACTAGACTATCAATAAATTAATTAAATAAACTACCTACAATTACCTACAATTAACCTAACACTACACTATCAATAAATTAATTAAATACAATTGCTACAAATAAATACAATTAAATAAACTAGCTAAAGTACAAAAAATAAAAAAGAACTAAGTTACAAAAAATAAAAAAATATTTACAAACATAAGAAAAATATTACAACAATTTTAAACTAATTACACCTACTCTAAGCCCCCTAATAAAATAACAAAGCCCCCCAAAATAAAAAAAATCCCTGCCCTATTCTAAATTACTAAAGTTCAAAGCTCTTTTACCTTACCAGCCCTGAACAGGGCCCTTTGCGGGGCATGCCCCAAGAAATACAGCTCTTTTGCCTGTAAAAAAAAAAAAAATACCCAAGCCCCCCAACATTACAACCCACCACCCACATACCCCTAATCTAACCCAAACCCCCCTTAAATAAACCTAACACTAAGCCCCTGAAGATCATCCTACCTTGTCTTCACCATACCAGGTTCACGATCGGTCCAGAAGAGCTCCTCCGATGTCCTGATCCAAGCTCAAGCGGGGGGCTGAAGAGGTCCATGATCCGGCTGAAGTCTTCATCCAAGCGGGGCAGAAGAGTTCTTCCATCCGATTGAAGTCTTCATCCAAGCGGCATCCATCCGGAGCGAAGCGGCAGCATCCTGAAGACCTCCACCGCGGAACATCCATCCTGGCTGACGACTGAACGACGAATGACGGTTCCTTTAAATGACGTCATCCAAGATGGCGTCCCTCGAATTCCGATTGGCTGATAGGATTCTATCAGCCAATCGGAATTAAGGTAGGAATATTCTGATTGGCTGATGGAATCAGCCAATCAGAATCAAGTTCAATCCGATTGGCTGATCCGATCAGCCAATCAGATTGAGCTTGCATTCTATTGGCTGTTCCGATCAGCCAATAGAATGCAAGCTCAATCTGATTGGCTGATTGGATCAGCCAATCGGATTGAACTTGATTCTGATTGGCTGATTCCATCAGCCAATCAGAATATTCCTACCTTAATTCCGATTGGCTGATAGAATCCTATCAGCCAATCGGAATTCGAGGGACGCCATCTTGGATGACGTCCCTTAAAGGAACCTTCATTCTTCAGTTGGACGTCGCCGGATGAAGATGGGTCCGCGTCGGAGGTCTTCAGGATGGAGCCGGTCGTCATCGGATGAAGATAGAAGATGCCGCTTGGATCAAGATGGTTGCCGGTCCGGATCGCCTCTTCTTCCCGGATAGGATGAAGACTTTGGAGCCTCTTCTGGACCTCTTCAGCCACCGGATGATGGATGTCTAGCCCCCGCTTGGGTTGGATGAAGATTTTGGAGCCAGGACGGATCGGTGATACCTGGTGAGGTGAAGACAAGGTAGGATGATCTTCAGGGGCTTAGTGTTAGGTTTATTTAAGGGGGGTTTGGGTTAGATTAGGGGTATGTGGGTGGTGGGTTGTAATGTTGGGGGGGGTATTGTATGTTTTTTTTTACAGGCAAAAGAGCTGAATTTCTTGGGGCATGCCCCGCAAAGGGCCCTGTTCAGGGCTGGTAAGGTAAAAGAGCTTTGAAATGTAGTAATTTAGAATAGGGTAGGGCATTTTGTTATTTTGGGGGTCTTTGTTATTTTATTAGGGGGCTTAGAGTAGGTGTAATTAGTTTAAAATTGTTGTAATATTTTTCTTATGTTTGTAAATATTTTTTAATTTTTTGTAACTTAGTTCTTTTTTATTTTTTGTACTTTAGTTAGTTTATTTCATTGTAGTTATTTGTAGGAATTGTATTTAATTAATTTATTGATAGTGTAGTGTTAGGTTTAATTGTATGTAATTGTAGGTATTGTATTTAATTAATTTAATGATAGTATAGTGTTAGGTTTAATTGTAACTTAGGTTAGGATTTATTTTACAGGTAATTTTGTTATTATTTTAACTAGGTAACTATTAAATAGTTCTTAACTATTTAATAGCTATTGTACCTGGTTAAAATAATTACAAAGTTGCCTGTAAAATAAATATAAATCCTAAAATAGCTACAATGTAATTATAATTTATAGTGTACCTATATTAGGATTTATTTTACAGGTAAGTATTTATCTTTAAATAGGAATAATTTATTTAATAAGAGTTAATTTATTTCGTTAGATTTAAATTATATTTAACTTAGTGTTAGGGGTGTTAGTGTTAGGGTTAGACTTAGCTTTAGGGGTTAATACATTTATTAGAATAGCTGTGATCTCCGGTCGGCAGATTAGGGGTTAATAATTGAAGTTAGGTGTCGGCGATGTTAGGGAGGGCAGATTAGGGGTTAATACTATTTATTATAGGGTTAGTGAGGCGGATTAGGGGTTAATAACTTTATAATAGTAGCGGTGCGGTCCGCTCAGCAGATTAGGGGTTAATAAGTGTAGGCAGGTGGAGGCAACGTTGTGGGGGGCAGATTAGGGGTTAATAAATATAATATAGGGGTCGGCGGTGTTAGGGGCAGCAGATTAGGGGTACATAGCTATAATGTAGGTGGCAGCGCTTTGCGGTCGGCAGATTAGGGGTTAATTATTGTAGGTAGCTGGCGGCGACGTTGTGGGGGGCAGATTAGGGGTTAATAAATATAATAGAGGGGTCGGCGGTGTTAGGGGCAGCAGATTAGAGGTACATAAGGATAACGTAGGTGGCGGTCGGCAGATTAGGGGTTAAAAAAATTTAATCGAGTGGCGGCGATGTGGGGGGACCTCGGTTTAGGGGTACATAGGTAGTTTATGGGTGTTAGTGTACTTTAGAGTACAGTAGTTAAGAGCTTTAGAAACCGGCGTTAGCCCAGAAAGCTCTTAACTACTGACTTTTTTCTGCGGCTGGAGTTTTGTCGTTAGAATTCTAACGCTCACTTCAGAAACGACTCTAAATACCGGAGTTAAAAAGATCCCATTGAAAAGATAGGATACGCAATTGACGTAAGGGGATCTGCGGTATGGAAAAGTCGCGGCTGAAAAGTGAGCGTTAGACCCTATTTTGAGTGACTCTAAATACCGGCGGTAGCCTAAAACCAGCGTTAGGAGCCTCTAACGCTGGTTTTCACGGCTACCGCCAAACTCCAAATCTAGGTCTATGTTTTATAAACACATTAAGCCTTAATGTGTTTATAAGACACAGTGTTTAGTTGCATGTTTTGTACTGGTCTGAGGAAGGGGTCTGCGTGCTCTGAAACGTTACCAAATTAAAAAGTTTTTTATATAAACCCAGCGAGTGCAGTCCTATGTTGAAGATTACTATGATTACTAATTGATCTGGCACCCTGGTTGGCGACTATATGACATTGTGAGTGCAGATACACATGGAGGATATATATATATATATATATGAACTATTCTAACAGCACCATGATGACATATTTTAAAAAATATCTTATGTTTTGCATTGTGCTCAATATGTGTTGTGTCCTAAAACAGATTTTTAGATATGCCATCGATTAATATGAGAATAATTGGCTGTTTAATATAGTAAGAAATCCAACATATGTGTAAGACAACATTTTCTTTACAATCACCTTGATGAACTCATACATGTATTGTTCATATTAGTGCTCTAGTCTTCAAATTTCTAAGTATATTATTTAAAATATTTTATACTAATGTGATTTAGTGATGTCCAAATTGTGTTCAATAATATATTATAATATCATTAATAGAACTAGTTATTGGGACAAGCACAGAGGGATCCAGAACTGATGGTGAACTGCCTTTGCAGGCTTCTGGTAAGTCCATTGACTCATTCATATGTCATTGAAGGTGTATTTTCATAAATATTATGATCATGGTTCTGATGAAGCATTCCATTTGAATAAAACATGATGTACTCCTCTGATGATATATATATATAATCTATATATATAAGATCTCAAAGCTTCTTAGTCTACACCTTTGTGCTTGGCTAGCACATGTTTATATTTCTAATAAATTTAGACAACAATCATCAAGTGATACACACATGAAAACTCTTAAATGTTCCATGTACTCAGCTTTTGTGAATATTTTCAAAATACATGCATTAAAATGTAATTATTACTCATCGATAATTACAAATATTATTTCATTTGCATGCTCCATCAAAATTATGTAATTCCTAACTTTGGTTCAGTATCTCTTTAATGCAACATTGATGTGTGTCCTTGAGCGCCAGTAACATATGTTATAATATTTGATTTTAACATGTACACAACTTATTATGTTTTACAGAGATTGATATAACATGTTTGATGGAGGAGGAAGTGTCTCCCTCGGAGTCTGATGGTACATCAAATATATATAACATGTATTATTGTTTACAAATCCTACTCTTGAATAAAAATAAAGTCAACAGCTTTGTCCCTTTAAAATATATTATTCCATTTTTTTCAATATACTACTGCCCCTCTTTCTATATCATGCAGCATGAACATAAGTTTTATATTTTTATTAAATTTATGTATGATTTGTCATTAATGCCATCATGATATCACATGCATATTCCATGCAAAACAACAATAATCATGTTCTGATTGTACAGACAGTCATTGTTATTCATCTGAGTGCCTAGATGCAGACCATATTATTATGTCATCATTGTTTAGAACTTCTAAACCACTTCTAAGTATACATAAAACATAATCATGTTGAAATTCCTTGATTTAATTTTGTGATGTATGATATGTAAATGGATTTTAAAAAAATGTATGTGTAGACTGTCCATTTCAATCAAACATTAATATTCCTCAAAAATAAAGCATGCATTTCGGAATGTGTCTATTAATATTGGGATGAAATACATTTAATCCTAATGTAAAAGAGAGATTCATAAAAAATACTCAGAAAATGTAAATATCAGATAGAGAAGATTATATTCTTAATATTTAATATGAACGGTAGTATCTACTGTGTATATATTCTGAATAGTAATTAATCCAAGCATCAAGCTTCAAGTTAGTCCATTTAAGATTACAAAGGCAATCACCGAAATATATATGTAAATCAGTGTTTACCTGGTTTCAAAGGCTAGGTGGAGTGGCCATTTAAATTTAATCATATTACACACCCCCATATTATTCAGTTATTGGATTTACAAAAATCAATCCACGGGCATGTGTCTAAAAGAACTCTGTTGCATTTCAGTCTCAAATGCATATTTGCATACCAAAATATTATCAAAAAGATAAATATATTATAAAATCATAAATATTAGCACATAATGTTGACTTAGAAAAATATGATTTGTAATGTATTTATGAAAAATAACAGTAAACATTCAGTGTAAAGGATCAATTAAATAGTCTTATTAATTATATTTGATTCAAATCAATCAATAACTTAAAACATAGTCATTATTGTGACTTTGTCTTAAATATTTTATGAGAACAAAAATCCAGACTTTAAATAATGTTGAATCTTGATTTCCTTCAAGATAATTATATATTTCAGATGGGCCTTCCACTTCTGGGCATCAGCCTCCTGCCCCCTCCCCAGCCAGAAGCCCCTCCCGCCCTTCCCAGCCAGAATCCACTCCCGGCCCTTCCCAAACTGAACCCGCTCCCAGCCCTTCCCGTTCTTACTCCTGTCCCTCCCAAAAAACATTTCCTTGCCCCCACTCACCGCTATCCCGTTTGTCCACCCTTACATCTCCCCCACCTGCACAGTCACCAACTCCCCAGGCCCCTGACTCCCCAGCTGTGCAGGCTCCACCGGAGTGGCAACCCAGCCCCCACCTCGCCCCATCCCTCCCCATCAAGACTTTTACCCCAATACCCACCTTCATTGTCCTGGGTGTCAGATTGTCCTTCCCAGCCACCGATGTAAGTATCATTACAAATCAACATTATAACATACTTTCTTAAAGGGACATTATACTGATCTTATTATACATACATTTTATTTGAAAATGTTTTTGATAAACCTTTTCTTTATTTGATTAATGTAAATGTTTTTGATCTTCATTTTTGGAAATCAACATCCACATTTTCTAATATGTATATGATATTGCCTAGATGTTGGATATCTATTTTGTATATATGCCAATATTTTGGATTTGGTATAACTGCCCTTTTCACAGTGTGTCATCATAAACCAAAGAAATATATTTTTCAAGATTGATAGGGTTTTGATTTGTCTTAATATCGTAATGGTTTATCTCTGAAGAACATATTTAATGTGTAAATCTTCTATATAGCATATTTAATTATAATAATGATTTGTATTTTAATTATTACAATGCCTTTTTGCTCTCTTTTTATTATGTTCTGTAATTATTATTAATTTGAATTATTTATTTTGTTTTAGGTTGTGACTCAGCATGGTTAACGTTAGAGTCTCTAGCGCGTATTGAGCAGACCATGCTGAGTAACAGACAATTGCTGGGAAGGATGCATAATGCAGTTAGAGTCAGTGCATGAAACCACAGCTGGAAATGCACAGGCCAATGACGGTGATTCTGATGCCCCATAAGTGGAGGATCCGGAGATGGCTCGAGGGAGAACTAATAACTCCTCCATCCACATATTGTGTTTGTTCTTTGTTAATATGTTACCATTTGGCCGATTTTTTTTTAAATTGTTGTGCCTGCTGCACTATTTCACCTTGTCAGATGGCTCCAATGGGGCTGTGTTGACCTTTGTTTGCCCTTGTCAATTCCCTCCAAGGACTATGATGCACTATGTCACCTTGTCAGATGGCTCTAATGGGGCTGTGTTGGCCTTTGTTTGCCCTTGTCAACTTCCTCCCAGGTCTGTGATGCACTATGTCACCTTGTCAGATGGCTCCAATGGGGCTCTGTTGGCCTTTGTTTGCCCTGTCAACTCCCTCCAATGACTGTGATGCACTATGTCACCTTGTCAGATGGCTCCAATGAGGCTGTGTTGGCCTTTGTTTGCCCTTGTCAACTCCCTCCAAGAAATTAGATGCACTATGTCACCTTGTCAGATGGCTCCAATGGGGCTGTGTTGGTCTTTGTTTGCCCTTGTCAACTCCCTCCAAGAAATGTGATGCACTATGTCACCTTGTCAGATGGCTCCAATGGGGCTGTGTTGGTCTTTGTTTGCCCTTGTCAACTCCCTCCAAGTACTGTGATGCACTATGTCACCTTGTCAGATGGCTAAAATGGGGCTGTTTTGGCCTTTGTTTGCCCTGTCAACTCCCTCCAAGTACTGTGATGCATTATGTCACCTTGTCAGATGGCTCCAATGGGGCTGTGTTGGTCTTTGTTTGCCCTTGTCAACTCCCTCCAAGTACTGTGATGCACTATGTCACCTTGTCAGATAGCTAAAATGGGGCTGTTTTGGCCTTTGTTTGCCCTGTCAACTCCCTCCAAGTACTGTGATGCACTATGTCACCTTGTCATATGGCTCTAATGGGCTGTGTTGGCCTTTGTTTGCCCATGTCAACTACCTCCAAGGACTGTGATGCACTATGTCACCTTGTCAGATGGCTCCAATGGGACTGTGTTGGCCTTTGTTTGCTCTTGTCAATTCCCTCCAAGGACTGTGATGCACTATGTCACCTTGTCAGATGGCTCTAATGGGCTGTGTTGGTCTTGTTTGCCCATGTCAACTCCCTCCAAGGACTGTGATGCACTATGTCACCTTGTCAGATGGCTCCAATGGGGCTGTGTTGGTCTTTGTTTGCCCTTGTCAACTCCCTCCAAGTACTGTGATGCACTATGTCACCTTGTCAGATGGCTAAAATGGGGCTGTTTTGGCCTTTGTTTGCCCTGTCAACTCCCTCCAAGTACTGTGATGCATTATGTCACCTTGTCAGATGGCTCCAATGGGGCTGTGTTGGTCTTTGTTTGCCCTTGTCAACTCCCTCCAAGTACTGTGATGCACTATGTCACCTTGTCAGATGGCTAAAATGGGGCTGTTTTGGCCTTTGTTTGCCCTGTCAACTCCCTCCAAGTATTGTGATGCACTATGTCGCCTTGTCATATGGCTCTAATGGGCTGTGTTGGCCTTTGTTTGCCCATGTCAACTCCCTCCAAGGACTGTGATGCACTATGTCACCTTGTCAGATGGCTCCAATGGGACTGTGTTGGCCATTGTTTGCCCTTGTCAATTCCCTCCAAGGACTGTGATGCACTATGTCACCTTGTCAGATGGCTCTAATGGGCTGTGTTGGCCTTTGTTTGCCCATGTCAACTCCCTCCAAGGACTGTGATGCACTATGTCACCTTGTCAGATGGCTCCAATGGGACTGTGTTGGCCTTTGTTTGCCCTTGTCAATTCCCTCCAAGGACTGTGATGCACTATGTCACCTTGTCAGATGGCTCCAATAGGGCTGTGTTGGCCTTTGTTTGCCCTTGTCAACTCCCTCCAAGGACTGTGATGCACTATGTCACCTTGTCAGATGTCTCCAATGGGACTGTGTTGGTCTTTGTTTGCCCTGTCAACTCCCTCCAAGGACTGTGATGCACTATGTCACCTTGTCAGATGGCTCCAATGGGGCTGTGTTGGTCTTTGTTTGCCCTGTTAATTCCCTCCAAGGACTGTGATGCACTATGTCACCTTGTCAGATGGCTCCAATGGGGCTGTGTTGGCCTTTGTTTGCCCTTGTCAACTCCCTCCAAGGACTGTGATGCACTATGTCACCTTGTTAGATGGCTCCAATGGGGCTGATTTATCTATATGAATCTTTTGAAAGTTATCTTATTTCTTTATGTTTTATGACATAATAAAAAAAAACAATTAATATATTATTTTTCATCTTTATTTATTCATGTCATTTATTAAAAAATATATTTTATGTGGTAATCCTTAAAGGGACATGAAACCAATAAATGGTCTTTCATGATTCAGATATATAATACAATTTTAAATATATTCCATATTTACATCTATTATTTAATTTGCTTCATTTTCTTGATATACTTTGCTGAAAGGTTTATCTTTGCAAGATCATGAGTAGCAGAGAACCTAGGTTCTAGATGTTGATTGTTGGTTGTATATATATATTGGTTAGTGTTGGCTCATTCATATGTTCATTTAGAAACCATTAGTGAATTGATGCACCTTTAACAAATGATCCCAAGATTATTAAACTAATGAGATAATCGTTGTAAATTATGAAGTTGATGGAAATAGTATCCTCTCTGTGAATCCTGAACTTAATTGTTTGTATTTCATGTCCCTTTAAGTGATGCTGACCACAATTCTTAATTTATGGATATGCATTTCTAATGTATTTATTTACTTTTTACATCAACATAGACATATAATATGTTTAAAACCGACTATAAGTTGAATGTTAACAGCACATGTATTCCAATTCCACTTATATCTTATTGTAGTAGTCTAACAAAAAAAATCACTGTGTGTAATGCACATATTTTAGCTGATTAATATCTTTCTATTATTATTGATTATCTTTAATTATCCAACGATATATTGCTATAGGTAGGCTGAGCATATTTCAACTTGATTAAGTGACACATCTGATAAATAAATGTGTCATTATTCTTATTCCAAAACATTTTTTAAACAGATCTGAAAACATCCCTGACATATGTATTTCTCGTGTCCCTTTTTAAAGCGTAAAGATGGTCACCAGAGCTATAGGTAACATATAATGTATAACCAATCCCTATTTTCATAATGTATCACGTAGCATTATGTCTGATTTAAAGGGACATGAAACACAATAATCCATTTTATCATTAAGGTATAACATACGATTTTAAACAAATTTAAAATTTTCTAAAATTCTCAAATTTGCTTCAGTCTCTTTGTATCATTTTTTTAAGGAGCAGCAGTGCACTAATGGTATCTAAATGAAAACATAGGTGAACCAATGACAATCGGTATCTATATTTAGCCACCAATCAGCAGGTAGAACATAGGTTTTTTGCTGCTCTTGAGATTACCTCGAAACACATTTCATCAAAAGATAACAAGAGAAAGAAGCAAATTTAAATAATATTAGTAAATTTGAAAGGTAGTTAAAACTGCAATCTCTTATATAATCGTG
This sequence comes from Bombina bombina, assembly GCF_027579735.1. Taxonomy (NCBI): domain Eukaryota; kingdom Metazoa; phylum Chordata; class Amphibia; order Anura; family Bombinatoridae; genus Bombina; species Bombina bombina. Next base: position 11,337,789 of record NC_069500.1, read on the forward strand.
TAACATAAAATGTGTGTTTCATGTCCATTTAAACCCTGCTGCTTCCTAAATAGTTCTGAATCCTCCTATTCTAATGAAATATATACTTATTACCAACAATGGATTATATTTCATATATCACAGTACTCTGTTATCTAGTATTACATTATGTGAAGCTGTGCATTACATGAAACAAACACCCTTCATAGATAACAATATAGCACATACTATTTTTTTAAATATAAATACGTTTATTATTGACATACAAAGCAGTAAAATTTGTCCTTTGATTGGATGACGTTTTTACGCGATCTCGGATGTGCCATATTTCTTAAGATGTCACATGTCAAGGTGTTAAATGAGTCCTTTGATTGGATGACATTTTACGCGATCTCGGATGTGCCATGTTGCTTAAGACTTCACATGCGAAGGTGTTAAATCCTTCTGATTGGGTTACATTGTCCCGCAATATTAGATTTTCAACGTAATCCACGTTTGCGAATGAGAACACAAGTTTAAAACAATGACTTTCTTGGATTATGGATTGTGTCAATCATGTACATTGTTGAACCATAGCTGATAAAACAGAAAAATCTCTTTTGATGGCTGTCTCGTTGAAGAAACAAATGAAGGCAATGAGGCCAAATTATCAAGCTATCAATTATGCTGATTTTGCTGGCACCAATATGCTTGCCTAACATCGCAGCCACGGACCTGAATACACTCTCCATATTTATAAAAAAAGCTGTCAAAAAGCTGTGCACCAAGTACGGGGCGATGAGCAGCGGACTGTTTTTAACTAACAGTCATCGATCTCTCTGCTATTCGTCTTTTTCCCAACTTTATTTATACCCTGTCACTAAACACCGCCACTATACTAAAATGTTTAACCCCTATCCTGCCACTCCCTGACCCCACCACGACTAAATAAAGTTATTAACCCCCATCCCGCTGCTCCCAGAGACCACTGCAACTTTAATAAAGGTATTAACCCCTATCCCGCCACTCCCGGAGCCCACCGCTACTCTAATAAAGTTATTAACCTCTATCCCACTGCTCCCAGAGCCCACTGAAACTCCAAATAAGTTATTAACCCCTATCCCGCTGCTCCCAGAGCCCACCGCAACTAAATAAAGTTATTAACCCCTATCCCGCCGCTCCCGGAGCCCTCCACAACTAAATAAAAGTATTAACCCCTAAACCCTTGGTCTCCCACATCACTACCACTTACTAAACCAATTAACCCCTAAACCACCTGTCCCCCACATCGCCATAAACTAAATTAAGCTATGAACCCCTAAACCTAACAACCCACTAACTTTACATTAAAGGGACAGTTCACCCAAAAACTTTCTCCCCTAAATTATTCCCAATGATCCTTTTTACCTGCTAGAGTGTATTAAATTGGTTGCAAGTAGCTCCTTTACTCATATTTCAGCATTTGAAATAGCTGATTTAGCTTGTGGTTTCCCAACCTATACTGAAAGTTTTGATACTGGCGTATACGCTATTGAATAGCCTAAGTAAACACAGCCAGCAGAAGAGATTACACCCTCAGTGGGGGGCATGATAGTTAAGTAATAAAATGATAATTTCCCATGGTTCTCTCTATGTATTGAGCTTTGGTGTTCCAGGCAAATATAAGATAAGGAAGCAAGTCTGTATACATAAAAGTGATAACATAATGAGATCTGATATTACCTGAAGCTCAACCCATTGTAATAGGCTGTGGTTTCAAAGCACTAAATCAGCTACTTCAGATACACAAATAAACCCGAAAATGCAATTTCTCAAATATTTTATACTCTGCAGTTGATATAACAAGTCATTTAAAATACATTTATGGAAAAACAATTTTACAGTGTACTGTCCCTTTAAATAATAACTCATCCCTATCTTATAATAAATTTAAACTTACCTTTAGAATTAAAATAAACGACATTAAACTAATAATTTACCTATCCTAACTATTATCCTAAAGTTACATTAAACTATATTAAACTATTAATTAACCTACCATATTATACTAAAATTACATTAAACTAACAATTAAATTAACTATATTATATATTTAAACACCTAACCCTACTCAAATTATTTAAATCTACTATTAAAAATTACTAAGTTACAAAAAAATAACAACTAAGTTACACAAAATAAAAACACTAACGGCTAGATTACGAGTTTTGCATTAGAAGCTGTGCGGTGCTAACGAGCAGTTTATGCTCACCGCTCACTTACAGACAGCGCTGGTATTACGGGTTTTTACAAACCCGGCGTTAACCGCAAAAAAGCGATCGTAGAGCAAAATTTTGCTCCACATCTCACCTCAATACCAGAGCTGCTTACGTTAGCGGTGAGCTGGCTGAATGTGCTTGTGCACGATTTCCCCATAGGAATCAATGGGGAAGAGCCGGCTGAAAATAAACCTAACACATTCAAAAAAGCAGCATAAAGCTCCTAACGCAGCCCCATTGATTCCTATGGGGAAAATACATTTATGTCTAAAACTAACACGCTAACATGGACCCCGAGTTTAAACACCCCTAATCTTACACTTATTAAACCCTAATCTGCCGGCCCTGACATCGCCGACACATACATTATATTATTAACCCCTAATCTGCCGCTCCAGACACCGCTGCCACCTACATTATACTTATTAACCCCTAATCTGCTGCCCCAATGTCGCTGCAACCTACCTACACTTATTAACCCTTAATCTGCCGCACCCAAAATATCCACCACTATATTAAAGTTATTAACCCCTAAACCTAAGTCTAACCCTAACACCCCCTAACTTAAATATAATTTAAATAAATATTCCTATCATTAAATAAATTATTCCTATTTAAAACTAAATACTTACCTGTAAAATAAACCCTAAGATAGCTACAATATAACTAATAGTTACAATGTAGCTAGCTTAGGGTTTATTTTTATTTTACAGGCAAGTTTGTATTTATTTTAACTAGGTAGAATAGTTATTAAATAGTTATTAGCTATTTAATAACTACCTAGCTAAAATAAAGACAAAAGTACCTGTAAAATAAAACCTAACCTAAGTTACAATTACACCTAACACTACCACTATAATTAAATTAATTCCCTAAATTAAATAAAATTATCTAAAGTACAAAAACAAACAAACACTAAATTACAGAAAATAATAAACAAATTACAAGATTTTTAAACGAATTAAACCTAATCTAATCCCCCTAACAAAATAAAAAAGCCCCCCCAAAATAAAAAAGCCCTACCCTACACCAAATTACAAATAGCCCTTAAAAGGGCCTTTTGCAGGTTATTGCCCCAAAGTAATCAGCTCTTTTAGCTGTAAAAAAAATTACAAATCCCCCCAACATTAAAACCCACCACCCACACAACCAACCCTACTCTAAAACCCACCCAATCCCCCCTTAAAAATACCTAATACTAACCCCCTGAAGATCACCCTACCGGGAGAAGTCTTCACCCAACTGGGCAGAAGTGGTCCTCCAGATGGGCATAAGTCTTCATCCAAGCCGGGCAGGAGTGGTGTTCCAGACGGGCAGAAGTCTTCATCCAGACGGCATCTTCTATCTTCATCCATCCGGCGCAGAGCGGGTCCATCTTCAAGACATCCGACGAGGAGCATCCTCTTCTTTCCACGGCTACGACTGAATGAAGGTTCCTTTAAATGATGTCATCCAAGATAGCGTCCCTTCAATTCCGATTGGCTGATTGAATTTGTTACGGTTGCCTCCAGGCTGGCTGGAAGTTGGACCGTAGAAAAGGATGCTCCTAGCGCTCACCAAAGGAGCAGCAGCACCGTGGACACTCTACAACTGCTGCGTAGCCACCATAAGTAATGCAGACTCTATGAACCACCGCTGCTGGGCTGGTATCTCGCCGTCTGCTCTGCGCCCTGGACCTATGACCAGGCTCCAGTAGGTGAACCTCTTCCTTCTGTACCAATCCCTGTAGCTAAGGGAGTATGAAGAGCATAGCAATCCCTGTAGTGATTATAAGCTGTCCCCTACAAACATGAGTCAAAGCTGCAAGTTAGAGGGTAAAAAATAGGTCTGATGTGCTGGAGCACACAGCCTCCTTTTTATTGAGGTTACATGCAAACAGGACACTCTCAGGGGGAGGCATAAAATCCCCCATCACACATTTGATATTAGATAGAGAGACACTCCCTTTGACAGGCCACAACATTTACTTCAGCAGATAACATTACACACAATAAAACAATGCAGTCCACCTTATCACTACTAGAAGTCTGATTAGACAATGGGAATGTTTTATCACTAAACTTAATTAGAGCTGATCCCAGCAAACTTGTATTTAGAATGCTTCTTGAAGCTGAACAAAGTTATCTCTGTAGTTCTGACCGAAGGGTCTGTCACATAGCACTTAATGGCACACAATGAAACTGAACCAAGTGGGAGAAAGCCAGGGACAAGTCATTTCACAGGTCTGGGGACATAGTATTAAAGGGGCATTGTTCACCAAAGTCACAATATGTCCCCAGACGGTTCTTAAAGGGCCATACACACCCAATAAAAGTTAATATGTTTTCAGGGGCACAATCTTCCAGGGGCCATAGTCATGTGGAAGGAGGCTGGCAAATAGGCTTCTCCAAAATCCAGGGAAGCAGGGCAATTTTCCATTTAAAGGGCCAGTCACAAATAGCAGTTTGTAACATATCTCCCCTTTTGGAGGGAGACTAACAAGGCACCTGACCTTCTGTCGGTCAGTGCCTAAGTTAGTCTCGCAACCCACCCACAAATAAACACTAGCAGCAAAGCAGCCCCCCCACAACAAGTAGCACTGGCCTGTAGGTTCCAGGTTATAGGATGAAAGTGTAGCATCCTCTGCCTTCCTGGCGCAGCTGGGCAAATAGCTGATGGTACTTGGGGGGCAGAGGCCAGCGGCACTCTGCCCTGGTGCCAGCGCTTCTGCTGGGGTGAGGGGTTTGCAGGCCAGTCCTGTAACAAGGGGGTCTGTAGGGCAGAGGCCAGCAGCGCTCTGTCCTGATGCCAGCTCTTCTGCTGGGGGAATTGGGGCATAGTCCTGCCCGGTGGCAAAGGGAACGTGGGGGTCAGTGGGGGTTAACATCTCCACTGTTAACCCTGGGCCCAAGTTAGGAGTTAGCTGGGGAGAGGGAGATTGGCTTACCTCCTCCTCCTGATACTCCGGCGGCCGTTGGGAAGGGAGGTCGATGCTCTCCTCTTCCTGTGGAACATGCTGCGGCTGGGGAGAGAGACCGGTTGTCTCCTCTCCCTGGAAGGCACACTCCTGCTGGGGAGGGAGGTCGATGCTCTCCCCTCCCTGTAGCTGGGTCTGTCGCTGGGGATCTGGGCCGCCTGCCCAGCATCCCTGTAGGGCCGGTAGAGAGACTGCGGTCCCATCTCCACCTGCCTGCTGGGGGTCCTCCCAGGACCAGTCTATGAGGCCTGCTGCCTCTGGTATCTCTGGTTGGGGTTGGGGAAGGAGACCGGTTGTCTCTTCCCTCTGCACAGTATACTGCCGCTGGGGAGGGAGGTCGCTGCTCTCCTCTCCCTGTGGAACATGCTGCGGCTGGGGAGAGAGACCAGGTGTCCATACCCTCAAACTCCACAGTTGGCACTCAAAGGCTCGTGCCGCTTTGTTCTCCGTATGCAATTCCCGGATGATGCGACTGACTACCTCCTGCGCAGGGTCTGGACCATATCGGACTAGCCGCCTCTTTACCTCTGGAACGAAATCCGCGCCCTCATAGCGACGGATCCGGTTGAGGTGCTCTTCACATGGTTCTGACCAGTATCTTGTCAGCTCCATGCTGCTGTAGGTAGGGACGCTGCGCAGTGGCTAGCGTTGCCCTCAATTACTCTCCTACGATACCAGTGCTGTTGTTGTGCTGCTCCTTGCGCTAGGACGCCAATCCCACCGCTGCCGCCAAATGTTACGGTTGCCTCCAGGCTGGCTGGAAGTTGGACCGTAGAAAAGGATGCTCCTAGCGCTCACCAAAGGAGCAGCAGCACCGTGGACACTCTACAACTGCTGCGTAGCCACCATAAGTAATGCAGACTCTATGAACCACCGCTGCTGGGCTGGTATCTCGCCGTCTGCTCTGCGCCCTGGACCTATGACCAGGCTCCAGTAGGTGAACCTCTTCCTTCTGTACCAATCCCTGTAGCTAAGGGAGTATGAAGAGCATAGCAATCCCTGTAGTGATTATAAGCTGTCCCCTACAAACATGAGTCAAAGCTGCAAGTTAGAGGGTAAAAAATAGGTCTGATGTGCTGGAGCACACAGCCTCCTTTTTATTGAGGTTACATGCAAACAGGACACTCTCAGGGGGAGGCATAAAATCCCCCATCACACATTTGATATTAGATAGAGAGACACTCCCTTTGACAGGCCACAACATTTACTTCAGCAGATAACATTACACACAATAAAACAATGCAGTCCACCTTATCACTACTAGAAGTCTGATTAGACAATGGGAATGTTTTATCACTAAACTTAATTAGAGCTGATCCCAGCAAACTTGTATTTAGAATGCTTCTTGAAGCTGAACAAAGTTATCTCTGTAGTTCTGACCGAAGGGTCTGTCACATAGCACTTAATGGCACACAATGAAACTGAACCAAGTGGGAGAAAGCCAGGGACAAGTCATTTCACAGGTCTGGGGACATAGTCTTAAAGGGGCATTGTTCACCAAAGTCACAATATGTCCCCAGACGGTTCTTAAAGGGCCATACACACCCAATAAAAGTTAATATGTTTTCAGGGGCACAATCTTCCAGGGGCCATAGTCATGTGGAAGGAGGCTGGCAAATAGGCTTCTCCAAAATCCAGGGAAGCAGGGCAATTTTCCATTTAAAGGGCCAGTCACAAATAGCAGTTTGTAACAGAATTCTATCAGCCAATCAGAAATTAAGGTAGGAAAAATCCTATTGGCTGATGCAATCAGCCAATAGGATTGAACTTCAATCCTATTGGCTGATCCAATCAGCCAATAGGATTGAGCTGGCATTCTATTGGCTGTTCCAATCAGCCAATAGAATGCCAGCTCAATCCTATTGGCTGATTGCATCAGCCAATAGGATTTTTTCTACCTTAATTCCGATTGGCTGATAGAATTCTATCAGCCAATCGGAATTGAAGGGACGCCATCTTGGATGACATCATTTAAAGGAACCTTTATTCAGTCATAGCCATGGAAAGAAGAGGATGCTCCGCGTCGGATGTCTTGAAGATAGACCCGCTCCGTGCCGGATGGATGAAGATATAAGATGCCATCTGGATGAAGACTTCTGCCCGTCTGGAGGACCACTTATGCCCGGCTTGGATGAAGACTTCTGCACGTCTGGAGGACCACTTCTGCCCGGTTGGATGAAGACGTCTCCCGGTAAGGTGATCTTCAGGGGGTTAGTGTTAGGTTTTTTTTAAGGGGGGATTGGGTGGGTTTTAGAGTAGGGTTGGTTGTGTGGGTGGTGGGTTTTAATGTTGGGGGGGGAATTGTAATTTTTTTTACAGGTAAAAGAGCTGATTACTTTGGGGCAATGCCCCGCAAAAGGCCCTTTTAAAGGCTATTTGTAATTTAGTGTAGGGTAGGGATTTTTTATTTTGGGGGGGCTTTTTTATTTTGTTAGGGGGATTAGATTAGGTGTAATTAGTTAATAAATCTTGTAATTTGTTTATTATTTTCTGTAATTTATGGGGTTTTTTTGTACTTTAGATAATTTGATTTAATTTAGGGAATTAATTTAATTATAGTGTAGTGTTAGGTGTAATTGTAACTTAGGTTAGGTTTTATTTTACAGGTACTTTTGTATTTATTTTAGCTAGGTGGTTATTAAATAGTTAATAACTCTTTAATAACTAGTCTACCTAGTTAAAATAAATACAAACTTGCCTGTAAAAATAAAAATAAACCCTAAGATAGAATGTAACTACAGTATATTATTTTACAGGTAAGTATTTAGTTTTAAATAGTAATAATTTAGTTAATGATAGGAATTTTCTTTATATTTATTTAAATTATATTTAAGTTTGGGGGGGGGTTAGGGTTAGACTTAGATTTAGGGGTAAATAACTTTAATATAGTGGCGGCGACATTGGGGGCGGCTGATTAGGGTTTAATAAATGTAGTTAGGTGTCGGCGATGTTAGGGACGACAGATTAAAGGTTAATAAAATTTAACTAGTGTTTGCGATGTGGGGGGGGGGCTCGGTTTAGGGGTTAATAGGTAGTTTATGGGTGTTAGTGTACTTTTTAGCACTTTAGTTAAGAGTTTAATTCTACAGCGTTGTAGTGTAAAACTCTTAACTACTGACTTTTAAATGCGGTACCAGGCTTGACAGGAGAGGGTCTACCGCTCACTTTTTGGCAGACTCGTAATACCGGCGCTATGCAAGTCCCATTGAAAAAAGAGGATACGCATCTGACATAAGTGGATTTGCGGTATTTCCGAGTCTGGCCCAAAAAGTGAGCAGTACACCTGTATCTGCAAGACTCTCAATACCAGCTGGCGTTAAAAAGCAGCGTTTTGACCGGCCAAGACTCGTAATCTAGCCGTAAATTAAACAAAATAAAAAACACTAAGTTACACAAAATAAAAAAACACTAAGTTATAGAAAACAAAAAATAAATGATCAAATATTTAAACTAATTACACCTAATCTAATAGCCCTATGAAAATAAAAAAGCCCCCCAAAATAAAAAAAAACCTAACCTACACTAAACTACCAATGGCCCTTAAAGAGCCTTTTGCGGGGCATTGCACCAAATAAATCAGCTCTTTTACCTGTAAATAAAAATACAAATACCCCCAAAAGTAAAATCCACCACCCACACCACCAACCCCCGCAAATAAAAAAAACTATCTAAAAAAAAAACTAAGCTCCCCATTGCCCTGAAAAGGGCATTTGAATGGGCATTGCCCTTTTAGCTCTTTTTCAGCCCAAACCCCTAATCTAAAATTAAAACCCACCCAATAAACCCTTAAAAAAACCTAACACTAACCCCGGAAGATCCTCTTACAGTTTTTGAAGACCGGACATCCATCCTCAAGGAAGCGGCAGAAGTCCTCAGCGAAGCCGGCAGAAGTCTTCATCCAAGCGGGCCGAAGTCTTCATCCAAGCCGGCAGAAGTCTTCATCCAGACGGCATCTTCTATCTTCATCCATCCGGCGTGGAGCGGCTCCATCTTCAAGATATCCAAAGCGGAGCATCCTCTTCTGTCGACGTCTTCTGAAGAATGAAGTTTCCCTTTAAATGAGGTCATCCAAGATGGCATCCCTTACATTCCAATTGGCTGATAGAATTCTGTCAGCCAATAGGAATTAAGGTGGAAAAAATCCTATTTGCTGTTGCAATCAGAAGATAGGATTGAGCTCACATTCTATTGACTGATTGGAATAGCCAATAGAATGTGAGCTCAATCCTATTGGCTGATTGGATCAACCAATAGGATGAAAGCTCCTAGGTTTAAGGGTTAATACATTTATTTAGTTGTGGCGTGGTCCGGGAGTGGCGGTATAGGGGTTAATAACTTTATTTAGTTGCGGTGGGCTTGGGGAGCGGCGGGATAGGGGTTAATAACTTTAGTTGTGGTGGGCTCGGAGAGCGGTGGGATAGAGGTTAATACATTTATTTAGTTGCGGTGGGGTCCAGGAGCAGAGGGATAGGGGTTTATAAGATTATTTAGTTTGCAGTGGGGTCCTGGAGCAGTGGAATAGGGGTTAATATATTTATTTAGTTGCGGTGGGCTCCGGGAGTGGAGGGATAGGGGTTAATACATTTATTTAGTTGCAGCGGTGTTGGGGAGCGGAGGGATAGGGGTTAATAACATTATGTAGTTTGCGGCGATGTCGGGGCAGCAGATTAGGGGTGTTTAGACTCGGGGAACATGTTAGGGTGGTAGGTGTAAACGTAACTTTTATTCTACCTTAGAAATCAATGGGATATCTGGCAGCATCAAACATAAGCTTTCGCTGCTTTCAGACTCCCATTGATTCCTATGGCATCTGTGGCCTCCAGGGTGGCGGATTGAAAACCAGGTACGCTGGGCCGGAATAGTGGCGAGCGTACCAGTTAGAAAGTTGATAACTTGCAAAAGTTGTCAGATAGTGCCGAATTTGTATTCCGAACATCTGTAATGACGTGAGCATCGATCTGTGTTGGATTGAGACCAGTGGATCGTATGTTATGTCACAAATTTCAACTTTTGCCGGTCTGTGGGCTTTGATAAATGGGGCGAATCAGGCTCATCACAATTACGCTGCGGAATTCCAGTGTATTTGCGGTTGACAGCTTGATAAATATCCCTCAATATGTTTTTCATGAACAATATATTTTGAGGCAAGTGCAAATCCATGAATAGACTCCATCTTGTTTAATATGTTTGTCAACAATATTTTCAATTTACTAAATAATTACTGTGTTGTATATAATTTTCTACATATATAATTCCTAAAGAGGCGCTTTCGTATTTGACTGAAATAATCAATATGCATTGACCTTTATCATATGATAAATATATGAGATGTCTACTTATTCTAGATGTTATGTCCTGATATTTTTTCTTTATGTAAATGCTCAGTATCGTGTCATGTATGGCTTCCACATTGTTGATCTCCTAATATATTATTGTGAGCATGTATATCTAATGTAACTCTTAAAAGGAGATGAAACCAGATTCCTTCTAAATGAAATGTCTTTCTTAAATAATTCAAACACTATAATGTAGCTTTAATAAAATACGCCTAGATTACGAGTCTTGCGTTAGCCTTAAAAAGCAGCGTTGAGAGGTCCCAACGCTGCTTTTTTTATGCCCGCTGGTATCACGAGTCTGGCAGGTACAGGTGTACCGCTCACTTTTTTCCTGTGACTCGAGCATACCGCAAATCCACTTACGTCAATTGCGTATCCTATCTTTTTAATGGGATTTGCCTAACGCCGGTATTACGAGTCTTGTCAAGACTGATACCGCATTTAAAAGTCAGTAGTTAAGAGTTTTCTGGGCTAACGCCGTAGCACACAACTCTTAACTAAAGTGCTAAAAAGTAAACTAACACCCATAAACTACCTATTAACCCCTAAACCGAGCCCCCCCCCCCCACATCGCAAACACTTAAATAAATTTTTTAACCCCTTATCTGCCGACCGGACATCGCCGCCACTTCAATAAATATATTAACCCCTAAACCGCCGCACTCCCGCCTCGCAAACATTACATTTTATTAACCCCTAATCTGCCGTCCCCAACGTCGCCGCAACTATATTAAATTTATTAACCCCAAAGTTAATAAATATAAGTATAGTATAGCCCTAAACCTAACACCCCCTAACTTAAATATAATTTAAATAAATCGAAATAAAATTAATACAATTAAATAAAATTTCCTATTTAAAACTAAATACTTACCTATAAAATAAACCCTAAAATAGCAATAACAATAACTAAACTAATAGTTAGTTACATTGTAGCTAGCTTAGGGTTTATTTTTATTTTACAGGCAACTTTGTATTTATTTTAACTAGGTAGAAGGTAGAATAACTATTTAATAGCTTCCTAGTTAAAATAAATACAAATATACCTGTAAAACAAATCCTAACCTAAGTTACAATTACACCTAACACTACACTATAATTAAATTAATTACATAAACTAACTACAATTAGTTACAATTAAATTAAATAAACTAAAGTATGAAAAAAAACACTAAATTACAGAAAATAATAAAATAATTACAATTTATTTAAACTAATTACACCTAATCTAATCCCCCTAATAAAATAAAAAAGCCCCCAAAATAAAAAAAAATCCTACTTTATACTAAATTACAATTAGCCCTTAAAAGGGCCTTTTGCGGGCATTGCCCCAAAGTAATCAGCTCTTTTACCAGTAAAAAAAATACAATACCCCCCAACATTACAACCCACCATCCACACACCCAACACTACTCTAAAACCCACCCAATCCCCCCTTAATAAAACCTTGAAGATCACCCTACCTTGAGACGTCTTCACCCAACCGGGCGGAAGTGGTCCTCCAGACAGCCAGAAGTCTTCATCCGATCCTGGCAGAAGAGGACCTCCAGACGGGCAGAACTCTTCTTCCAGGCGGCATCTTCTATCTTCATCCATCCGGAGTGGAGCGGGTCCATCTTCAAGCCATCCAACGTGGAGCATCCTCTTCCATCCAACGACTAACACTAAATGACGGTACCATCCAAGATGGCATCCCTTCAATTCCGATTGGCTGATAGAATTCTATCAGCCAATCGGAATTAAGGTAGAAAAAATCCTATTGGCTGATGCAATCAGCCAATAGGATTGATGTTCAATCCTATTGGCTGATCCAATCAGCCAATAGGATTGAGCTCGCATTCTATTGGCTGATTGTAAAAGCCAATAGAATGCAAGCTCAATCCTATTGGCTGATTGGATCAGCCAATAGGATTTTTTCAACCTTAATTCCGATTGGCTGATAGAATTCTATTAACCAATCGGAATTGAAGGGATGCCATCTTGGATGTCGTCACTTAAAGGTACCGTCATTTAGTGTTAGTCGTCAGATGGAAGAGGATGCTCCGCGTTGGATGGTTTGAAGATGGACCCGCTCTGCTCTGGATGGATGAAGATAGTAGATGCCATCTGGATGAAGACTTCTGCCCGTCTGGAGGTCCTCTTCTGCCCAGATCGTATGAAGATATCTGGCTGTCTGGAGGAGGATTTCTGCCCGGTTGGGTGAAGACGTCTCAAGGTAGGGTGATCTTCAAGGGGTTAGTGTTAGGTTTTATTAAGGGGGGATTGGGTTTTAGAGTAGGGTTGTGTGGCAAAACTCGCCACTTATGAACTATGCAGGAATTGTTATTTAGGCTAATGGTTAAAATGTATGTTAAACTGTATGTTACTGTTTAAACTCCCTGCTGTTTCAGTTGGGAAACCCCTTGTAGGGGAGACTGCTTTTTAAAAAGTGTTTGTTATTTTTGTTCTGTTGAAGAAATAGTTGTTGTTGACTCCCAATCTATGTGTCGTCTAGTTCTTGGTGGAAAGGGGTTATTATTACAATTACCAAGAGTAGTTACTTGCTTGTCTCTGCTTACCCAAAATATATTACAGATCCTACTACCTCTCTGCTACAATTACCAAGAGTAGTTATTTGCTTGTCTCTGCTTACCAAAAAGATATTACAGATCCTACTGCCTCTCTGCTACAATTACCAAGAGTAGTTATTTGCTTGTCTCTGCTTACCAAAAAGATATTACAGATCCTACTGCCTCTCTGCTACAATTACCAAGAGTAGTTACTTGCTTGTCTCTGCCTACCCAAAATATATTACAGATCCTACTGCCTCTCTGTTACAATTGGTGGCAGCGGTGGGATGATAGGGGCGTCAGGGACCGCAGTTTTCAGACTGGGCAGAAGGTGCTAATCTTAAAACCGGTCAAAAATGATAAACTGCAGGCCTCCTGGCAGGGCCCATACAAGGTAGTGGAAAAAATCTGTGACACCACCTATGTGATCGGCCCATGTACTGGAGCAGGCGGTAGACGCATGCTCCATGTAAATATGTTGAAGCCGTACCATGAACGCACAGAGGAGGTGAATGCTATTTGCGCCCCTGCCGTGGATGACGCAGACAGTTTACCTCTTCCCGACCTCCTAGGAATGAAGAACCAGAACGAAGGTCTGGGAGAGGTACAATTGGGTGAGCGGTTAAGTCCTTGGGAATGAGCTCAAATAGCAGAGCTACTACAAGAAAAGAGAGACATGTTCTCCAACATGCCTGGATATACTCGACTGGCCACCCATAGGGTAGAAACCCCAGGTCACCTCCCCATGCGTCAACCTCCTTACCGCATACCAGAAAAGGTGAGAGAACATATGCGGAAGGAGATTGACGAGATGCTACAGTTAGGAGTGATTGAGCACTCGGACAGCCCCTGGGCCTCGCTGGTAGTTCTAGTGCTGAAGCGGGACGGCACGACCCGCTTCTGCGTAGACTACCGGAAACTTAATGATAAAACCGTCTCTGATGCCTACCCTATGCCCCGGATAGATGAGCTCCTAGATAAAATGGCTCGAGGCCAGTACCTCACCACCATAGATCTGTGTAAGGAGTACTGGCAGATCCCACTAGCCGAGGATGCCATCCCCAAATCAGCGTTCGTCACCCCGTTTGGCCTGTACCAATTCAAGGTCATGCCATTCGGGATGAAGAACGCTCCGGCTACTTTCCAGCGAATGGTAGATCGGCTACTGGATGGGTCCCATGAGTACGCATGCGCCTATTTAGACGACATAGCTATATTTAGCAGCTCCTGGGATGAGCATTTGAACCATATAGGGGCGATCCTAGATCGCATTAGGGAGGCAGGATTAACCCTTAAGCCTAGCAAATGTCATATAGGGATGGCGGAGGTCCAGTACCTAGGGCACCGAGTAGGTAGCGGGCAGCAGAAGCCCGAACCGGCCAAGGTAGAGGCCATAGCCAAGTGGCCCACTCCCCGTACCAAGACCCAAGTGCTAGCCTTTCTAGGAACCGCAGGCTATTATAGGAAGTTTGTACCTAATTATAGTACCCTAGCCAAACCCCTCACCGACCTCACCCGTAAAAACCTTCCTAAGATTGTTACCTAGAGCCCAGAGTGTGAACAAGCATTCCAAGAACTGAAAAACGCTCTCGTAAATGCCCCTATCCTTGCTGCGCCGGATCAAACTAAACGCTTTCTCGTCCATACAGACGCTTCTATGTTTGGATTGGGAGCCGTGCTGAGCCAAGTTGGGGCTGATGGCAGCGAGCATCCTGTGGCCTACCTAAGCAGGCAACTTTTACCCCGAGAAGTTAGCTACGCCACCATCGAAAAGGAATGCCTGGCCGTGGTGTGGGCCCTCAAGAAACTTCAGCCATATCTATATGGACAACAATTTTCCCTGCTCACCGATCACAACCCGTTGGTGTGGCTGAACAGGGTATCCGGAGACAATGCCCGGCGGTTGCGCTGGAGTTTGGCGCTGCAGCTGTTTGACTTAACAATCCATTACCAACCTGGGAAGCAAAATGGCAACTCCGACGGGTTGTCCAGACAAACTGAACTTGAACCTTGATCTGTGAACACTCCTCCGGACCTCCCCAAGCCAATCCGTTGGGATCAGACTGGGTATGCCGGCTTGGTTCTGGGGGAGCATTGTGGCAAAACTCGCCACTTATGAACTATGCAGGAATTGTTATTTAGGCTAATGGTTAAAATGTATGTTAAACTGTATGTTACTGTTTAAACTCCCTGCTGTTTCAGTTGGGAAACCCCTTGTAGGGGAGACTGCTTTTTAAAAAGTGTTTGTTATTTTTGTTCTGTTGAAGAAATAGTTGTTGTTGACTCCCAAGCTATGTGTCGTCTAGTTCTTGGTGGAAAGGGGTTATTATTACAATTACCAAGAGTAGTTACTTGCTTGTCTCTGCTTACCCAAAATATATTACAGATCCTACTACCTCTCTGCTACAATTACCAAGAGTAGTTATTTGCTTGTCTCTGCTTACCAAAAAGATATTACAGATCCTACTGCCTCTCTGCTACAATTACCAAGAGTAGTTATTTGCTTGTCTCTGCTTACCAAAAAGATATTACAGATCCTACTGCCTCTCTGCTACAATTACCAAGAGTAGTTACTTGCTTGTCTCTGCCTACCCAAAATATATTACAGATATATACAGTTGGTTGTGTGGGTGGTGGGTTTTAATGTTGGTGGGGTATTGTATTTTTTTTTTACAGGTAAAAGAGCTGATTACTTTGGGGCAATGCCCCGCAAATGGCTATTTGTAATTTAGTATAGGGTAGGGATTTTTATTATTTTGGTGGACTTTTTTATTTTATTAGGGGTATTAGATTTAATTAGTTTAAAATTCTTGTAATTATTTTATTATTTTCTGTAATTTAGTGGGGTTTTTTTGTACTTTAGTTTATTTAATTTAATTGTAATTAATTGTGGTTAGTTTAGGTAATTAATTTAATTATAGTGTAGTGTTAGGTGTAATTGTAACTTAGGTTAGGGTTTATTTTACAGGTAAATGTGTACTTATTTTAACTAGGTAGTTATTAAATAGTTAATAACTATTTAATAACTATTCTACCTAGTTAAAATAAATACAAACTTGCCTGTAAAATAAAAATAAATCCTAAGATGGCTACAATGTAACTATTAGTTATATTGTAGCTATCTTAGGGTTTATTTTATAGGTACGTATTTAGTTTTAAATAGGAATAATTTAGTTAATGATAGGAATTTTATTTAGATTTATTTAGGGGTTAATAACTTTATTATAGTGGCGGCAGCAGATTAGGGGTTAATAAGTGTAGTTAGGTGGCGGCAATATTGGGGGCGGCAGAGTAGGGGTTAATAAATAAAAAGTAGGTGTCGGCGATGTAAGGGGCAGCAGATTAGGGGTTCATAAGTATAATGTAGGTGTCGGCGGTGTCCGGAGCGGCAGATTAGGGGTTAATAATAAAATGCAGGTGTTGGGGATGTCGGGGGCGGCGGATTAGGGGCTAATAAGTGTAAGATTAGGGGTGTTTAGACTCTGGGTTCATGTTAGGGTGTTAGGTGTAGACATAAAAAGTATTTTCCTATAGGAATCAATGGGGCTGCTTTTTTGCAGGTGTGTGGGTTTTTTTCAGCCGATTCTCCCCCATTGATTCCTATGGGGAAATCGTGCATGAGCACATTTTACCAGCTCACCACTACTGTAAGCAACGCTGGTATTGAGGTGAGATGTGGAGCAAAATTTTGCTCTCAGCTCACTTTTTTGCGGCTAACGCGGGTTTAAAAAAACCTGTAATACCAGCGTTGTCTTAAGTGAGCGGTGAGAATAAAATGCTTGTTAACACCGCACAGCCTTACCGACAAAAACTCATAATCTAGCCGATAGACTTTATTTAACACGTTGAGAGAAATATGGCATTTATGCTTAGTATCCTATTCAAATATTTTCTTGTTTTAACAAGTACGTGTAGATATACCAACAAGCCCTAAATATTAGTATATGTTAGCATATGTTATTTTTTAAATGGACAGTTAAGTCAAGCAAAACATTAATGATTTAAAGATTAAAATGTTCAAATTTCTTTTAAACTTTTATCCCCAATCTATCTTTGTTCTCTTGGTGTTCTTAGTTGAAAGCTAAAACTAGGAGGTGTATCTGCTCATTTCTTAGAACTTAAAGAGTGCATCTAATCTGAATACATTTTGACCACTAGAGGGCATTAGTTAATGTGTTTCATATAGAAAACATTGAGCTCATGCAGTAAAGTTAGACTGGATTGATCACTGATTGGCTGAAATGCAGGTCTATTAATATTGAGAACAGAAGCTTAATTTATCTGAAGAACACTATGTACAACAAAGGTATTAAAGAACAATCTTACAGAAGGTCAAATAATAATGTAACTAAGGTATATAATAAAAATGCTACATTAAAATATACAAATCCTATTCATACTGAACAATTTTGATTTAATAACTAACAAAGTTCAAGATGTAAGTGTCAAGATAGACTATATATCACTATAAATTCAGTTGATGAAATCAATATAGTATTAATTGTTTAAATACATTTAATTTTGTTATTGCACTAAATAATTTATTATTATACTTTCCACGAACACTATCACACCACATTGCACTAATATTATTAGTAACCTAATATAATGTAGTATATTAGGAGTTTATCAAATATTTATAACAAGCACATATTATTATTTAATCACATTGTATTAGTTCATTATTGTAAATTAATTCTCACTATTCCAAAACCCCTCCCCACTTCTTTCCTTTCTCCCCCCCCCCAAACCCCCTTCCCTTTTTCTTCCCCCACTTCCAATGTATTAGCACAGACACATATATGAGCACATCTAAAATTGGATAAATTGGTCTTACATTCATTTTTAGGCACATTTTTAGTCACATAAAATAATACTATAACCCTAAATAAAATTTGAAAGGTAGAACATACATAGTGATGATATAAAAACCGATACAAATTCACCATACTAAAGCGTTTCAATACTTTGATCAAAGTACAATACAAGAGAGTGATAACCTGTATTAACAATCCTTAAGATATCAAATAACTCCATGGTTCTAGCATTAAGGTAGAGGTAATTCGGATATGCTGATTAGCACTACAATGTAATTATAAAAGTATCAGCATTTAGTCACGCTAATAAAACATGACAAGTAAACCGTACAGAGACCTACATCATAGATGATTTAAATGTAACAATGAAATGAACATATCTATTCAGTAATAATATTACAGTTGTGAAGAGAATTAGACATTCTATCTATCTATCAATCTATCTATTGGGTACTTGTAAAGCGCAAACTAATCACCCGTGAGGGTCTCAAGGCACTATGGGAGGGGGGAGAGGGGGGCTAAGGGAAGATGATTCAGTCGAAGAGCCAGGTCTTGAGGTCCTTCTTGAAGTTTGTAAGGGAGGTGGATTGTCTGAGGTGCAACGGAAGGGAGTTCCATGATCTTGCTGCCATATAGGAGAAGGATTTTCCTCCAGCTGTTTTTTTCTTGATGCGGGGGATGACTGTGAGTGCTTGGTCAGCAAAGCGGAGTTGTCTGGAGGGGGTGTAGAAATTGACACGGTGGTTGATGTATTCAGGACCGATATTTTGGAGGGCCTTGAATGCATGGGTTAGGAGCTTGAAGGTGAAGCAGTTTATGGTGAGGCAGAGTTTGTGGGCGAGGGTAAAACCCGCTTTGTATAATATGTGGTGCGGGCATGGGTCTGAGGGTGCTCCGGAGTGGATAGATTTCATGATTCTGAGTGTGTCCTCCGTGGTGAGGGGGATCCAGGTAGTCCGTAGACGGTGGCGGGTGGTGGGTTTGGGTGAGGTGGGGGTGGGTGGGTCGGCAGTGAGTGGTGAGTTCTGGAGCTTGAGGCTGTCGTAGATGTTGATGATCTTGTGGTGGAAGTAAGTAGCAATGTTGTCGCAGAGGTCCTGGGAGGGTGGGATGTCGTTAGTGTCACTGTTGGGTTTGGAGAATTCCTTGATGACTGTGAACAGCTCCTTGCTTTTGTGGGTTTTGGCATGGATTCTGTCTAGGATAGCTGTTTTCTTTGTGGTTTTTATGAGGTGGTGGTGGGTGGTGACGGCTTCTTTGTAGGCAGATTTGTCTGAGGGGGACTTGCTGGATCTCCATGTTCTCTCTAATCGTCTGCAGTGGCGTTTGGAATCCTGGAGGGTGGGGGTGAACCAGCTGGCCTTGTTGGTAGGCTGGCGGCTGGACGGTTTCTTGAGGGGGGCAAGGGTATTTGCGCAGTCTTTGATCCAGTGATGTAGGTGGCGGGAGGAGGAGTTGGCGTCAGTGGAGGTCACTGGGGGGGACTTGATCAGGGTGGACTGCAGTTGTTCTTGGGTGATGTTGTTCCAGTTTCTGCGGGGCGGTAGGTGATGCTGGAGGTGTGTGGTGGGTTTGTTGAAGGAGAAGTGTATACAGTGATGGTCAGTCCAGTGGAGTTCGCTTATGTGGTTGACTGAGATGTGGTTGCATGCGGAGAAGATCGGGTCGAGGGTGTGTCCAGCTATGTGGGTTGGGGCGTTTACAAGTTGCTTCAGTCCAATGGTTCCAAGGTTTTCCAGTAGGTTGGTGGTGTTGTGGTCTTTGGGGTTGTCTAGATGGAAGTTGAGGTCAACGAGTAGGATGTAGTCCTTTGAGGCGAGGGCATGAGGTGCAAGGTGGTCGGTGATGGAGTCACAGAAGGCGTGACGTGGTCCTGGAGGTCTGTAGATGAGGGTGCCACGGAGGGTGGTGTTGTGGTTAACCTTGATTTTGAAGTGTAGATGTTCATAGTCTGTTATACAAAAAACAGAATTTATGTTTACCTGATAAATTACTTTCTCCAACGGTGTGTCCGGTCCACGGCGTCATCCTTACTTGTGGGATATTCTCTTCCCCAACAGGAAATGGCAAAGAGCCCAGCAAAGCTGGTCACATGATCCCTCCTAGGCTCCGCCTACCCCAGTCATTCGACCGACGTTAAGGAGGAATATTTGCATAGGAGAAACCATATGTTACCGTGGTGACTGTAGTTAAAGAAAATAAATTATCAGACCTGATTAAAAAAACCAGGGCGGGCCGTGGACCGGACACACCGTTGGAGAAAGTAATTTATCAGGTAAACATAAATTCTGTTTTCTCCAACATAGGTGTGTCCGGTCCACGGCGTCATCCTTACTTGTGGGAACCAATACCAAAGCTTTAGGACACGGATGAAGGGAGGGAGCAAATCAGGTCACCTAAATGGAAGGCACCACGGCTTGCAAAACCTTTCTCCCAACAATAGCCTCAGAAGAAGCAAAAGTATCAAATTTGTAAAATTTAGAAAAAGTGTGCAGTGAAGACCAAGTCGCTGCCTTACATATCTGATCAACAGAAGCCTCGTTCTTGAAGGCCCATGTGGAAGCCACAGCCCTAGTGGAGTGAGCTGTGATTCTTTCAGGAGACTGCCGTCCGGCAGTCTCATAAGCCAATCGGATAATGCTTTTAATCCAGAAGGAGAGAGAGGTAGAAGTTGCTTTTTGACCTCTCCGTTTACCAGAATAAACAACAAACAAAGACAAAGTTTGTCTGAAATCCTTAGTAGCTGCTAAGTAAAATTTGAGAGCACGAACTACATCCAAGTTGTGCAACAAACGTTCCTTCTTTGAAACTGGATTAGGACACAAAGAAGGCACAACTATCTCCTGGTTAATGTTTTTGTTAGAAACAACTTTTGGAAGAAAACCAGGTTTAGTACGCAAAACCACCTTATCTGCATGGAACACCAGATAAGGAGAAGAACACTGCAGAGCAGATAATTCTGAAACTCTTCTAGCAGAAGAAATTGCAACCAAAAACAAAACTTTCCAAGATAATAACTTAATATCAACGGAATGTAAGGGTTCAAACGGAACCCCCTGAAGAACTGAAAGAACTAGGTTGAGACTCCAAGGAGGAGTCAAAATTTTGTAAACAGGCTTGATTCTAACCAGAGCCTGAACAAAGGCTAGAACATCTGGCACAGCTGCCAGCTTTTTGTGAAGTAACACAGACAAGGCAGAAATCTGTCCCATCAAGGAACTTGCAGATAATCCTTTTTCCAATCCTTCTCGAAGGAAGGATAGACTCTTAGGACTTAGGTTTATTTTTGGTCTTGAAAAGACCTATCCTGAGGAAGGGCGTGGCCCTTGCCCCCAGTGATATCAGAGATAATCTCTTTCAAGTCAGGGCCAAAGAGTGTTTTCCCCTTGAAAGGAATGTCAAGCAATTTGTTCTTGGAAGACGCATCCGCTGCCCAAGATTTTAACCAAAGCGCTCTGCGCCACAATAGCAAACCCAGAATTTTTTCGCCGCTAACCTAGCCAATTGCAAGGTGGCGTCTAGGGTGAAAGAATTAGCCAATTAAGAGCACGAATTCTGTCCATAATCTCCTCATAAGAAGAAGAATTACTAATAATCGCCTTTCCTAGCTCATCAAACTAGAAACACGCGGCTGCAGTGACAGGGACAATGCATGCAATTGGTTGTAGAAGGGAACCTTGCTGAACAAACATCTTTAGCAGACCCTCTAATTTTTTATCCATAGGATCTTGGAAAGCACAACTATCTTCTATGGGTATAGTGGCGCGCTTGTGTAGAGTAGAAACCGCCCCCTCGACCTTGGGGACTGTCTGCCATCAGTCCTTTCTGGGGTCGACTATAGGAAAACAATTTTATAAATATGGGGGGAGGTACTAAAGGTATACCGGGCCTGTCCCATTCTTTACTAACAATGTACGCCACCCGCTTGGATATAGGAAAAGCTTCGGGGGGCCCCGGGGCCTCTAAGAACTTTTCCATTTTACATAGTGGTTCTGGAATGACCAGATAATCACAATCATCCAAATTGGATAACACCTCCTTAAGCAGAGCGCGGAGATGTTCCAACTTAAATTTAAAAGTAATCACATCAGGTTCAGCTTGTTGAGAAATGTTTCCTGAATCTGAAATTTCTCCCTCAGACAAAACCTCCCTGGCCCCCTCAGACTGGTGTAGGGGCCCTTCAGAAACCATATCATCAGCGTTCTCATGCTCTACAGAATTTTCTAAAACAGAGCAGTCGCGCTTTCGCTGATAAGCGGGCATATTGGCTAAAATGTTTTTGATAGAATTATCCATTACAGCCGTTAAATGTTGCATAGTAAGGAGTATTGGCGCACTAGATGTACTAGGGGCCTCCTGTATGGGCAAGACTGGTGTAGACGAAGGAGGGGATGATGCAGTACCATGCTTACTCCCCTCACTTGAGGAATCATCTTGGGCATCATTTTTACTAAATTTTTTTTTTTTTTTTTTTTATGACATAAAATACATATAGTTAAATGAGAAGGAACCTTGGTTTCCCCACAGTCAGAACACAATCTATCTGGTAGTTCAGACATGTTAAACAGGCATAAACTTGATAACAAAGCACAAAAACGTTTTAAAATAAAACCGTTACTGTCACTTTAAATTTTAAACTAAACACACTTTATTACTGCAATTGCGAAAAAGTATGAAGGAATTGTTCAAAATTCACCAAAATTTCACCACAGTGTCTTAAAGCCTTAAAAGTATTGCACACCAAATTTGGAAGCTTAACCCTTAAAATAACGGAACCGGAGCCGTTTTTATATTTAACCCCTTTACAGTCCCTGGAATCTGCTTTGATGAGACCCAACCAAGCCCAAAGGGGAATACGATACCAAATGATGCCTTCAGAAAGACTTTTCTATGTATCAGAGCTCCACACACATGCAGCTGCATGCCATGCTGTCCTCAAAAACAAGTGCGCCATACCGGCGCGAAAATGAGGCTCTGACTATGATTAGGGAAAGCCCCTAAAGAATAAGGTGTCAAAAACAGTGCCTGCCGATATAATCATATCAAAATACCCAGAATAAATGATTCCTCAAGGCTAAATATGTGTTAATAATGAATCGATTTAGCCCAGAAAAAGTCTACAGTGTTAATAAGCCCTTGTGAAGCCCTTATTTACTATCTTAATAAACATGGCTTACCGGATCCCATAGGGAAAATGACAGCTTCCAGCATTACATCGTCTTGTTAGAATGTGTCATACCTCAAGCAGTAAGAGGACTGCACACTGTTCCCCCAACTGAAGTTAATTGCTCTCAACAGTCCTGTGTGGAACAGCATGGATTTTAGTTACGGTGCTAAAATCATTTTCCTCATACAAACAGAAATCTTCATCTCTTTTCTGTTTCTGAGTAAATAGTACATACCAGCACTATTTTAAAATAACAAACTCTTGATTGAATAATAAAAACTACAGTTAAACACTAAAAAACTCTAAGCCATCTCCGTGGAGATGTTGCCTGTACAACGGCAAAGAGAATGACTGGGGTAGGCGGAGCCTAGGAGGGATCATGTGACCAGCTTTGCTGGGCTCTTTGCCATTTCCTGTTGGGGAAGAGAATATCCCACAAGTAAGGATGACGCCGTGGACCGGACACACCTATGTTGGAGAAAGATACATAATGTAAACAAGCAATAAGAAGAGAGATTACAATGCATAAGGTGTAATAGTATAATGATGACTGAATCGATAACATCTTTCATTTCTTTACTGTTTAGAACTGGGATAATGAAGATCTTTGAAACTGCTGAAAAATATTACAATAAAATATTTCCACCACATAAGTCTATGTGAACTCCCGGAGCGCTGTATATCAGCAATAGGATGACATAGACACATACCCTTGATACTGTATATGGAATGATATGATCTAATGATATGTCAATTACTATTTAAATGAATTGTGAGACAAAAGATCAAATCACACAAGCACATATGTTTATTACAAGTATATAAAAACTTTATGAAGTGTGTAAATGTTCCAAATACATCGATACTAATTAACAAGAGACTCCATAATGATACGTGATCCTGATTGTGTATTAGATCAGGAAGAAATCCTATTTGTCAATTCAAATAGATAGGTGTAGTTTCACATCATAAAAAGACGACAAACCGCCGCGCCCCCGCCTTTTAAAAAGCTGGATTTGCCGGCGAAACATGTTAGGGGAAAGGGCACTTGGGACCCTTCAATTTTAACGTTCAAAATGCAGTATAAGTTCATTAATAATTGATGTCTGAGCTGACACTTGTGTATACTCAGATTTTGCTAGACAACACTGTATATAATATACAACTAACGGACAAAAACTGCTAGTTTCATTGGTTCCATTTATATAAGGTTGGATAATTGATATTTATTCTATACTCTCCTTTTTGTAACCTATAATATATAATCCAAATGATCTCTTTGGTTGTATTAATTCTCACATAATATCAAGCTAATATACTATTGAATATTCATATTTGATGGGGTTAAATAGCTAAGTATTATAACGCTTGGCAGATACCTATATACTAAGTGACCTCAACTAATTACTATTGCATATTTATATTCAATCTCAAAACCCTTACTTACTAAAAAGTGTACTTTGTAATTGGGTTAGTGCACTAGTATATAGCCCCATAACAGTGGAGGTTGGTTGCTAATGGTGAGTGTTTGGTGACAATCTGGATATTTAGCCATTCACGGTAACCACATTAAGTGAATATGTACAAACTTCCACACTAACGAATGCTCACTGTTATAATGTGACTGCCACTATAAATAATCAGTAGAGATTCTCTTTGGATTGTTATAACACATTTTAGTTTTTTAATTTAGTCCTATATCTGTTGTACTGTTATCCAATGTCTTATTTCTAATGTTCATTTAATTGCCATGTGATGTTCAATCCTTATCAATACTTGCTATTATTCTGAAATTTATAGCTGTCTTATTCCATAGTTTTAACCTCCCCCAAATTTTATTGTCTGTTTACTTAACATCTCACTCTGACCAGACCAGAATCTAACTTTCCAATTGGCCTTTCAAATTGTCTTTGATTAGCAATCAACTAAATTTAGTGGACTCAGCTGACTGCCCTCCCTGCATATATTTCACACCAGTCTGGGATGTGCATTGCACTGGGATGTGCATTGCTATAACAACATATGTTCACATTTTCAAAGTGAACATTTTATAAGTAAGGCTTTAGCAATAGAATTATACAAGAATTGAACAAGGATTGGGCAAGGGGCAAGACACAAGGCAAGTACTTTTGTAATATTATGTTTGATATACCTTACTGTTTTCTTATGCAATTGCTACTGTAATACTGTGCCTTATGTGTTTAACTGGTTCCCTCTTTTGTAAAAATGCCTAATATCTTCTTATTCCTTTTTGCTGCCTTTTGTCTCTATAACAAACTACATTATTCAAGTACTCCTTCTCCCTCTCCACCTGCACTGTTCATTAGCCCATCTCTCTTAAACTCACCTTACTTTTGTACTCACAAACTCTTCCTATTCCTAAACACTCTCTCTCCCCCCTGCACCTTGTCTCAAAAACAGTCTCACTACTGCAAATCTGTATCTCATCTCATGTCACTATCCCTGTTGCTTTTACTACCTGCTGGTGACATCTCCCCTAATCCTGGTCCACAACAACTGCCTTGCCGTGCACATCCATGTGTACCATCCCACAGACTCAAAAAACAAAACTCTGACAACCTTACTCACATTCCTCTTGCATCAAAAGCCACTACCCCTTTCACTTGTGCACTCTGGAACTCTCGCTCTGTTTGCAACAAACACACTTCTATACATGACCTCTTTATCTCCCACTCCCTCAACCTTCTGGCCCTAACAGAAACCTTTCTCTCTCCCCTTGACACAGCATCCACTGCTGCAATGTCACATGGGGGTCTCCACTTCAGCCACACTCCTAGGTCTGGGAATAGACAAGGAGGTGGTGTAGGTATTTTACTTTCCTCTCGTTGCACCTTTCAACAAATACATCCCATCTCTTCCCTCACAATTTCCTCATTTGAAACCCACATGATTCGCTTATTCTCTCCTCTTTCTATATGTGTTGCAGTCATATACCGACCCCCTGGCTCCTCAACTCAATTTCTAGATCACTTGGCTGCCTGGCTACCTTATTTCCTTTCCTCAGACACCCCTTCCCTCATTCTTGGTGACTTCAACATCCCTCTTGACAATCCCACTACCTCCTCTGCAAAACAACTTCTGCAACACACTTCCTCTTTTGGTTTGTCACAATGGACTGATTCTCCCATTCACAAAGATGGTCACTCCCTTGACCTGAACTTTAGCTATCAATGCACTCTCTCAAACTCACCCGTTCCTCTTTCTGACCACCATCTCCTTACTTGCAACAGATCGTCCCTCCCTACAACTCTCCCTCCTTCTGCTCCTCACACCAAACTTCACAGAAGCATTATGTCATTAGATCAACAACAGCTTTCTTATTCCCTCAAACCTCTCCTCTCTCTTCCTTCTCCTCCTTTTACTGCCCTGACCAATCTATCTGCCATTATAACTCCACCCTTACATCCGTCCTTGACAATCTCGCCCCTCTAACTACAATAGCTCGGAAATCAAACACTCATCCTCAGCCCTGGCATACTCCTCTGACACGATACCTATGCAGATATTAGCGTACTGCTGAGCGGCACTGGAGAAAATCAAGGAATTCAGCTAATTTTCAACATTACAAATTTATCTTGAACTCCTACTATTCTGCCCTTAATTTCCATAAGCAACATTGCTTCTCTACTCTTATCTCTAATCTGTCTTCAAACCCAAAACGTTTGTTCTCCACTTTCAACACCCTTCTCCGCGCTCCCCCACCTCCTAATACAACTTCTCTGTCAGCTCAAGACTTTGCCAGCCACTTCAATAACAAAATCGACTCCATCAGAAATTAAATCAGCTCTCAACTTAATTTCTTTCTCTCACCCCCTCAAATGCTCTCACCCACAACCCAAATAATCTTAAACACATTCTCCCCTGTCACTGAGGAAGAAGTCTCGACACTTATACTGTGCTCTCACCTCACTACCTGTCCCCTTGACCCTATCCCCTCACAGCTACTCCCCTCCCTCTCTGCTACCCTCACCCCTATACTCACACACACTTTCAACCTCTCCCTCAGCACCGATATATTTCCTTCATCGCTGAAACATGCACTGGTCACACCGATCCTCAAAAAACCTTCCCTTGATCCTACCTCCCCATCCAACTACCGCCCTATTTCCCTCCTCCCTCTTGCATCAAAGCTTCTCGAAAAACTGGTTTATGCATGCCTATCCCATTTCCTTACAATAAACTCCCTCCTTGACCCACTGCAATCTGGATTTCGTCCCCATCACTCCACAGAGACAGCAATTGTTAAGGTTACCAACGACCTACTTACAGCAAAATCAAAAGGCCACTTCTCTCTGCTTATCCTCCTTGATCTGTCTGCAGCCTTTGACACTGTTGACCACCCTCTTTTGCTCCAAACCCTCCAATCCTTCGGCATCTGTGACACAGCCCTCTCGTGGCTCTCTTCCTACCTGTCAAACCGTACCTTTAGTGTAGCCTTCTCTGGGGCCTCCTCTGCCCCATCGGAGTACCGCAAGGCTCTGTCCTCGGTCCCCTTCTCTTCTCAATCTACACGTCATCACTAGGTTCCCTAATAAAGTCCCACGGTTTACAATATCATTTGTATACCGACGACACCCAAATCTACTTCTCTGCACCAGACCTATCTCCTTCCTTGCTAACCCGTGTCACTAACTGTCTTTCTCGCATCTCTAACTGGATGTCCTCTCACTACCTCAAGCTAAATCTCTCCAAAACTGAGCTCCTTATTGTCCCCCCTTCCTCAAAACTCTCCACCCCCAATCTCTCTATAACTGTCGACAACTCCATCATTACCCCTACCCTGCACACCCGATGTCTCGGGGTCACATTCGACTCAGATCTTTCTTTCACTCTTCACATTCAGTCATTGGCTAAAGCCTGCCGCTTCCACCTTAAAAACATATCTAAAATTAGACACTTCCTTACACAAGACACGACTAAGATTTTAATCCACTCTCTCATTCTTTCCCGCCTTGATAACTGCAACTCAGTCCTAGCTCCTTTACAGTCCATAATGAATGCCTCTGTCAGACTCATCTTCCTTACACGTCGCTCTTTATCTGCTGCACCTCTCTGCCAATCCCTTCACTGGCTTCCTCTTGCCTCTAGGATCAAACACAAAATTCTCATTCTGACATACAAAGCCCCCAACTGCACTGCTCCCCCCTACATCTCAGACAGAGACCTCTAGTTATCAAAGTCTGGCGGACCTGATCCGACAGTGCGGATCAGGTCCACCAGACTTCGCTGAATATGGCGAGCAATATGCTCGCCGTATTCAGCATTGCACCAGCAGCTCACAAGAGCTGCTGGTGCAACGCCGCACCCTGCTGACTCGCGGCCAATCGGCCACCAGCAGGGGGTGTCAATCACCCCGATTGTACTAGATTGGGTTGATTCACGGCGATGTCTGTTCGCCTGCTCAGAGCAGGCGGACAGGTTATGGAGCAGTGGTCTTTGTGACCGCTGCTTCATAACTGCTGTTTCTGGCGAGCCTGCAGGCTTGCCAGAAACACAGGGCATCAAGCTCCATACGGATACATATGCCCCCTTGTCTCCAGATACTTTCCCTCCCGTCCCCTTCGCTCTGCTCACGACCTCTTGTCACCTCATCACACTCCCGTTTACAGGACTTCTCCAAACTGGCTCCCATCTTGTGGAACTCTCTGTCTCGCTCCACAAGACTCTCTTCTAGTTTTAAAAGCTTCAAGTGCTCCCTAAAGACTCTACTGTTCAGGGATGCATACAACCTATGCTAACCTTTCCTAATACCAGTTCCTCTCCTCCATTGCTATCCCCTGAACCCCCTTAGCATGTAAGCCTAAGAGTCCAGCTGTTTGTAGATCACCTTAAGAGCTGACTACAATAGTGCAACTCTTGGCAGGGCCCTCTACCCATTTGATCCCTATAATTGTTTTGTTGTACTCCCCCTTTGTTTATAGCGCTGCGGAATCTGTTGGCGCTCTACAAATAACCAATAATAATAATAACTCCCAGTTATTCTAATAAGGGATTGTTATTAAGAGATACAGATTTGTGTTCCCCTTTTTCCTCTATTATTAATTATACAACACTACCCTCTAGAGTCAAGTGATAGAAGTGTAATATAATCTGTCATTTATAGAGGCTGAATAACAAATACCATTTTAATTAACGCCTCTAAGATGCTGTAATATACAGCAGTCTAACACACAAGAGGTTGAGTATATACACACAACCTAATCATAACCTCATTGAGGTCCTATACAAACATTATTAAAATATTTACTATTACGGATGCTATGAGACTTATAACAATTCACATAGAGGAATAAAATTTGCTTTACAAGTATATATATTTGGGAATTTCTTTATAATTAATCCCAATACTGGTTTCTTATTCACTTTTATTCTATTCACTTTAATTCTATTAGGGGTCAATCTGAGAATATTTAGTCTTTAACGGACTTAAATCAGAGTATTATTTACGCCATTTCACATTGTCTGGATGAGGGATATCTATATAAGTGCCCCTTCGTTCCGGTCCAATTAATGAATACATTTATATAACGTGCCTATCAGACATCAAGCTCCTTTGAGCACTGTACACATCTTATATCTGCAAATGATTTTAAGTACCCAATTTTAAAGAAATCTAATACAGTTTTATTTTTAACCGTTTATGATTAAAACCTCTACACCATTATAATAATTTAGGGGAATTGAGTGCTATACGTGTATTCTTAGAAACAACAATCTCTAGTTGTAATCATTTCAGTGAAATGCAGGTCTGTCAAAAGAACTGAAATAAGGGGTCACTTTGCAGAGGCATAGATACAAGGTTAATCACAGAAGTAAAACGTGTATTTCTATAAGTCTTGTTCTTCCAATCTTGATAATGCGTAATAAAGTGTTTTCTTTGTAACCAACAATATATATGACTGTCCCTTTAAGCTGTGTTGTTGGCATCAAAACAGTGATATGCCATCATGTATAATTGTAATGGTCATTTTGTTTGAGATTAGGAGAACAGTTTGGACATCACATCGCAAAAAACAATCAATATAATCAACAAGGATAGGTATGTGATCATGTGGTCTCCACACACTTGTAAAACACACTCTGCAAACAATCTGCCTCCCAGCGGGAATATTCAAAGATTATTTCTGGACCGCCACCGGTCCCTGCTAGATATTCCCTCTCCCTTGAGAGCTTTCTTTTCAGTTCAGCTCTGCAGTCCCGGTAACAGTCCTGAATCGACTTGACATCCCTGTTATAGACCCCCACTGCATTAACAGCATCCCTGATCTCCATCCACAGCTTCCTCTTATCCTTAGGGGTGGCCTTCTGTGCCTGCAGTCTCCTAGTCCTCTTCATATAAGCCTCTATGAGGGCCTCCTTCTCATCCATGGTATATCTCTCCTCCCTGTGCCTGGGCTTCCCCTGCGATGTGAGCCACTGTTTTCTGGACTGTGAAGCTCCCTGTCTATGCTGCACACCACTGGGCCCAGCCACTTGTTCATCTTCAACAATGTGGCTGGGTCCACCCACCCCTTCCTCTCCCCCTTCCTGTCCCCCTTCCTGTCCCATTCCTCTCCCCCTTCCTCTCCCCCTCCCTCTCTCCTGACTAAACTCCTGCCTAACCTCCTCTACAAGCTCCTCCCTAAACTCAGCCCTAGCCTCCTGCCTAATGAGCTCTAATAGATGCGGGCTAATCTGCCCCCTATCTCCCTTTCCCGACATCCTCAAACAAAATGTGAATGTGCCCAAATGAAAGGGGGTCAAAATAATGAACAAAAAGTAAAAAGTGCTGAAAGTGTGAAAGGGATATAAATAAAAGAGGGTAAGGGGTATTAAACAGACAAACATATATGTTGAAAAAGACTAAAATGAGGATATGTAAACAATATTTTCTTTTTAATAAAACAAAAATCTATAGGATGACAGGGAATGTGGTATGGGCTTAAAGGGAATGGGTATGCACTTAAAGGGAATGGGGTATGGGCTTAAAGGGAATGGGGTATGGAGTGTAGTATGAGAGGGAATGGGGTATGGAGTGTATGTAGTGTTAGTGATAAGTATGTTTGTATTGAATGTGTTTATATAATGAATGTAGGAACAAAACACTCACTCACACACTCACCCAAACAAACTCACGCTCACTAACTTTCACTAACTCACTCACACTAACTAACTCACACTAACTAACTCACACATAGAGGCCTATTTATCAAGCCGTCAACCGCAAATATGCTGAAATTCCGCAGTTTAATTGTGGCGAGCTTGATTCCCCTTATTTATCAAAGCCTACAGACCGGCAAAAGTTGAAACTTGTGACGTAACATATGGTCCGCCGGTTTCAGTCCGACACAAATTGATGCTTACGTCATTACAGATGTTCCAAATGCAATTCGGCACTATCTGACTACTTTTGCTAGTTATCAAATTTCTAACAGGTACGCTCACCACTATTCCGGCTCAGCGTACTTGGTTTTTCAATCCGCCGCCCCTGGAGGTGGCTGATGCCATTGGAATCAATGGGAGTCTGAAAGTAGCGAAAGCTCATGTTCGCTGCTGCCGCGACTATCCCATTGATTCTATATGGGAGAATAATAGTTATGTTTACACCCCTATCACCCTAGATGTACCCGAGTCTAAACAACCCCCTAATCTGCCACCCCGACATCGCTGCCAACCTACATTATACTTATTAACCCCTAATCTGCCTCCCCCTACACCGCTTGCCAGCTACATTTTACTTATTTAACCCCTAATCTGCCGCCCGCCACCGCCACCACCTACATAAAAGTATTAAACCCCTACCCCGCCGCTCTCGGAGCCCACCACAACTAAATAAAGTTATTAACCCCCTAAACCCCTGGCCTCCCACATCAGTACCACTTACTAAACCTATTAACCCCCTAAACCGCCAGCCCCCCACATCACCATAAACTAAATTAACCTATTAACCCCTCTACCTAACAACCTGCTAACTGTACATTAAATATTAACTCATCCCTATCTTATAATAAATTAAAACTTACCTTTAGATTTAATTAAACTATATTAAACTAATAATTAACCTACCCTAACTGTTATAATAAAATTACATTAAACTATATTAAACTAATAATTAATCTACCCTAACTGTTATACTAAAATTACATTAAACTATATTAAACTAATACTTAATCTACCCTAACTGTTATACTAAAATTACATTAAAACTACCAATTAAATTAACTATATTATACTGTATATTTAAAAACCTAACCCTACTCAAATAATTTAAATCTACAATTAAAAATTACAAAGTTACAAAAACTAACAACCTAGGGGGGGCGGAGCCTAGCCACGCAGGGAGATGGCCGCACACTAAAAGGGCTCTCATCTCCCATGCCGGCAAAAACATCATTTAGGCTCAGATAAATCTTGCACTTTCATCTTGTTATGTTGTAGCCAAGGAGGGGAGGACTTGGAGCATACCCTCTGTCTCTTTAGCGGAATTTTGAGGGGGTTCGCATCATAGCCAGTCGATTCTGCAGGCCCGGGAGATTACAGAGGAGAAGGCGCAGGGTTCTTTGAGCGTGAAGATAGCACAACGGAAAAACTGCCGTAGGCCCCAAAACAACTTTGCACGAATGCGCTACTGACCGGACATATGACAGGACCGGCTTAGAGGGGAGGAATCGGCAGCGGTTGGCTCCTGATCAGAGGTGAGACGCGCACTTAATACACTGCGCCCGGAACACTGAAATAATTAACAGCCCAGCATATAATGCCTGAGGGATCAGAGGGTCAGGAATATTGCCCCAATCAGAGAGGGAACCCAAGAACATAGCTTTATAACCCTAACTCCAGGTTATACAGTGCAGGGAGAAAGAATATATCAGAGTGACCGGAAAAAAGACTTAAATAAATCCTGCATAGATCCCACGTGGGTTAAGGATTTCTTGCCTGGGGGTACTCCAAATATACAGAAATCTGTGCAACACACAAAAGCCCCTGATATTTGTTAAGAATCCCCCACAATATAATAAAGGAGTGACTGTTCTGGAGACTTAGGGAAGACATAATCCCCTCTCTTCTAAAAAAATTTCCACTCTGATCTGAAGGCCTCCTTAGAGGAAGCAGCTCTCACTCCCCTACACACGAACACATTTATATATTTTATTTGAAACTGCAGTGTGTAATGCCTTGCAAGAGACAATCTAAAGCAGGTCAGTCTGGACAAACAAACCCCTTAAGTCAATATCTAAAACCAATTGAATCTAGAGCAGAAGCTACTAGTGACAGCACAACTAATAAGCAAAAAAACATAATGTCTCAGGTCATGCAGGATGAAGCACCTCAAACCCCTTATATTACAAAAAATGATCTACAACATCTCTCATCTAAGGAGGATATACAAAATGTACTCAGGGAGATGAGAACCTTATTTGGTGACCTTAGGAAAGATATATCTGCCCTAGATAACAGGGTGCTTAAGATAGAAGAACAGCAGGGCACTATATCTGACAAAGTTAAACACAATGCTGAAGACTTGAGAAGTCAATCAGAACAAATTTTTTATTTAACTGACAAAATGGAGGACTTGGACAATCGTTGCAGACGCAACAACCTCAGGTTCAGGGGGATTTCTGAGTCTGTCCACCCCCCCGCAATAGAAGGCTACTTACAGGCCCTTTTCAGGGTAATAAAAGATACCCCCTCAGCACAGGAATTCCCAATAGAGAGAGCCCACAGGGCGCTTAGACCTAAACCTCCTCCAAAAGCACCACCCAGAGACATTATTGTTAAATTTTAAGTTTACAAAGATAAAGAGGACATTCTTAGAGGTGCAAGGGCTAAACTCCAGATCTCACATGCCGGGGAGGACATACAAATTTTTTCTGATCTCTCTCCAGTCACCTTGCAAAAACGACGGGAACTCTCCCATATAACCTCACACCTACGCAAGCATAAAATGCCTTACCGGTGGGGATTCCCGGGTATCCATCATTGTGAACCACAATAAACAAGGCGTGTATCTACAGACCGGGTACAGACCCACATCTGTTTTTCAAAGACCTGGACATCTCTAAAGGGGGACCCAGAGGGCCACACCCCCCCTTCCGGAGGGGGAGCATCAGGACACTTCAGCTCTCATGGATGGACAGTCCACAAGATGAGTAAACTAATTTGCTACCTGTTTTTGTCATTAATGGAACTATGTTCAGCCCCAATATAAGACCACCTTCAGAGGGGACTTAAAGGTAGTGCCAGAGTTACCCTAGCACCAAGCATTATCCTCACAAGGGATTGAATGTATTAGTGGATAACATCACTTACCAAAGCACCAGCCCAGCAGTTATGCCATACTGACGTTGCTCTCTGGTAATCTTCTCCTCTAAAGGAGTAAAAGTGATATTATATGAGCTGGACTTACAGAGACTTAAAACTACTCATTTAACCACATAGTCTGTTATACCAAATATTTTGATGTTCCCCTTGTTATAAGTTGATATATGCTGTTTAACAATGTTTACCAGTCAGTTATATAGGCGGTACTGCAGGCCCTGTTTCCATCCTTCCTTTTCCACTTCCCTTTCTCCTCTTTCCCCTCTTACCCTTCTGGACTCCTCCACCTTTCCTTTGTCTTCCCCCTCCCCATCCCCCTCCTCCTACTAATACACGTCTCTGGTTGCTTTTATCCCTCCCTTACACCCTCTTCTCCCCCTGCTTACTTACCCATATCGGGCTGCTTATCCCCTCCGAGGCAAACTGCAACAGAGGTAAGACTGAATATGTAGCTCAAAGTACTGCGAAAGGAAATGTTTTGGTCTCTATCTTGTAAATACTTTTGTAGGGGGAGGCAGGGGATGATGTGTGCAATGTTCACTCTGAGGGGGGTAATAATGTTTACAGTTGGGTGTTTGTGTACTCTATTGGTTATATGACCCTTATACATGAAATTGTCTTCCCCTATGAGCTGCGTATACTGCCCCCCCTTGCCCCCTCTCCCTTCTTCTATCTTCCCCCGGACTCCCCTTTGTCCATATGTCCATATATCTTATATCTTATCTCTACTTCATATCTCTTCATCCTTTTCTATCACCCCAGGCAACTTGCGAATAGAGTAGACATTATGTTAGCCTTCACAGACTAGCTGATGGGACATGCCTTATGCCTGGAAAAAGGGACTTGATGAGATCTTGCCCCATAAAAGATATCTGTAATACTACAAGGGGACAAAAATATCGGCTTCCACTCCCCTACCTTGTCTCCTTTTGCACCTGTGTTTTGGCTGCTGGTGCTGTCCCTTTCCCCCTGAAACCTTTTGACCCCCTCCATATTGCTTCGCCTTGCCCTTCCCTCCCAGCCGCTCCACAGACCCAACACAGTTATAAGAACTTAACTTTATCTGCAAGATGTTGTTATGGTTATTATTTGCCGTTGCATGGGGATACCACCCCCATTTTTGTTTTAGTTCTTGAATTTGTTTTGATTGCAAACCTGGTTACCTAAATACTAGGAATCTGTTAACCTACCCGCACAACTTTTTTTTTCTTTTTCTTTTCTCTTTCTTTCCCTTATAGTATCTCTAGTAGAGAGACAGTTTGGTCTCCACTATATAGATTACTACCTAAAACACCAAATTATAATCCCTTTTTTTTTTTTTTTCTTCTCCCTTCCCTCTCCCCTCATCTGGGATCTCAAAATGCCTCCCAAAACTAGTAAATTTCAAAACCACACTCTACAGCTAACCACAATTAATGCAAGGGGTTAAACAGCCCCGGGAAACGCTCTATAGCATTTCGAGAGCTGAATAAAATTAACAGCCATGTACTTATGGTACAAGAAACCCACTTCCAGAAGGGCAAAGAACCAAAGTGGTATAATAAACTGTATCCGCACGCGTTCTTCGCCTCTGGTCCAAACAAAAAAGCGGGAGTGGGGATTCTTCTTCATAGATCCCTACCAATGCAAGTTATACATATCGAAAAAGACCCCGCAGGCAGGTACATTCTGATAAAGGGCTCTTTATATGGTCACCACATAACGCTAATTAACATATATGCCCCAAACCAGACACAGTAGGATTTTTAAAAAAATAGCCAATTTGATTCTTCCAGATCACTCCCAAGGGGGTGGTCTTCCTGGCGGGAGATTTTAACTCTCTCTTGGAACCACACTCTTCAAGAGGGACCTCGTTGTGTAGCCTCACAGAAACTTAAACCATTAAACATATTCTACACAGCCTTTACACTTCACGATATCTGGAGGACATTACACCCCTACAGAGCAGGATTACACATTTTACTCTAACCCCACACACTTGTTACACGAGAATTGACCATATATACACCGACTCCCAAGGCCCTATCTATTATTGGAGACTGCACCATCGGCCCCATCACTTGGTCAGACCACGCCCAGTAACCGTGCAACATACTCTGGCCAGACATTCCAATATCTCAAAGATCTGGGAGACTGGAGGACTCTTTACTAAATGACCCCATATTTCTAGCGTCAATTCAAAAAGAGATTACGGAATACTTTTCCCTAAATTTAAACTCTTCCTCTTCTAGACAACTGGAATGGGAGGCACACAAATCTGTGATAAGGGGTTCACTCAATAAAGCATAAGTCTAAACTAAATAGGTTGCGAGGGAAAGATACTCCTCATTGCTACACAAAAATTACAGCTCTGGAAAAGGCCCATAAGCAAAATCCAAATAATGATCGGGTCCTATTGGAGCTGTCCGACACCAGACAACAGCTTAAAAAACATTTAACTGAAGCTCTTCAGCGTAAAGCATTATTTCTAAAACAGTATTATTTTGAAGGGGGGAACAAACCAGGGAAGATTCTGGCCAGAAATCTAAAAAGGAAACAATTAAGCACATACGTACACTTACTTGAGACCACAGATGGGAACACTGTAAAAGATAGTTCTAAGATTGCAGAAGCCTTTCGTAACTATTATAACAAACTATATAACCTAGGAAGGGATAGCACCACATCCGAGGAAAGTCATGAACCATTATTTTCAAAATTTGCAACTCCCCACAATAGATAAAAAGAACCGCCGATTCTCTGGCCTGCTCAGATAACGATAGAAGAGCTTCACTTAGCTATCAATGACATCCCTTCGGGGAAAAGCCCGGGTCCGGATGGACTCACATCCACTTATTATAAAAAATGCGAAGGAGTATTATCCCACATATGCTACAGATGTTTAATAAATTGAGAGAAGATCCCACATTGACTAGAACGCTACTAGAAGCGCATATCACAGTTCTCACTAAGCCAGGCAAACCTGCTACTACCCCAGGCAATTTTAGACCCATATCCCTAATTAGTACTGACATGAAGATTCTGGCCAAGATACTGGCTAATAGATTGAATAAAATTCTCCCAAATTTGATTGCAAGGGACCAAGTGGGATTCATCCCAGGACGTGAGGCAAGGGATAACATTACTAAAGTAATTCAATTGATTAATTACGCGAAGGTGTCGGGCACTCCCATGGTCCTGTTCGCTACAGACGCGGAAAAGGCCTTCGACAGGGTAGGCTGGCCCTTCCTGCGGAGGGCTATGAGCGAAATGGGTATTTCCCCCCGGATTTCTTGAACATGTCAATGGCGTTATATTCGGCCCTGAATGCTCGGGTCCAGGTAAATGGGCTACTATCTGACACCTTTTGCATCAGCAACGGCACAAGGCAGGGGTGTCCCCTTTCTCCCCTATTATTCACCATATCAATTGAGGTTCTTGCACAAAAAATTAGACTTAATGACAAAATATCGGGTATCAAAGTAGGAGACTTGGAGAGTAAACAAGCATTATATGCTGACGATGTGCTCTTCACCTTGACTAAAGCTGAAACTTCTGTCCCTGAGCTGCTGAGGGAACTGGAGTCCTATGGTGCGGTCTCCAATTTCCTTCTCAACCTAAACAAATCAGAACTTATGAACATTTAATACCCCCCCACAACACATAATCACCCCTACATGAAACACACTCGATCCCAATAGCCCGTACTAGGTTGAAGTAACCTAGGAATACACCTCACACCATGTGTTCAGGACCTCTTTAAACACCAATTATATACCCTTGAGGGAAGACATAATTAGGGACCTCTCCTGCTGGAGGAAAAAAACCTATCTCCTGGTTAGGGAGAATAGGAGTCTTTAAAATGAATATCCTTCCTAGAATCCATTACATCTTTCAAGCCCTGCCTATTCCAATATCAGAAGGATATATCAA
The DNA here is from genome assembly GCF_027579735.1 of Bombina bombina. NCBI lineage: Eukaryota > Metazoa > Chordata > Amphibia > Anura > Bombinatoridae > Bombina > Bombina bombina. Next base: position 11,376,061 of record NC_069500.1, read on the forward strand.
GCAACTACAAGCCATAATAGAACGATACATTTGGGCGAATATTAGACCCAGGGTCCCAAAAAAAACAATGTACTTACCTAGGAGTAGAGGTGGTTTGGGCTTGCCGAATTTAGTTGAATATAGAAGAGCAATCTTTCTACAAAGGGTAGTAGAGTGGTCCCATAACAAACCTGACAAAGCTTGGATACACTTAGATAGGCAAATTTTCTCATTAAACAATGTAGGGGACATGTGGCATGGATCTCTCCAAACAATAGGCCCAAGCAAACCTCAAAATATCTTATCACTGCAGAGACGCTCGCGATGTGGGACAAACAATAGCAACAAGCACTCATATATCCTCAAGGGATTCTCCTCTTACACCAATTATAGAAAACCCTGACCTCCCATACTGGAGATTGGGCTTTCGTATCAAGCACCCCTATAGTCTTAGAATGGGGTCTATGTTGTTTCTTAAGGAACAAGGTTCCTTTAAAACACAGGGCCAAATGGCTGAGGCCCACGGGGAGATATTCTCCTCGTGGCTCAATTTTAATAGACTGCTACACTACATCTCCCATCACAGGAAAAGGGATGAACTAGGAAGAGAGCCCACAAACTTTGAGGGCCTTTGTACCCTTCCAGACACGCCAAGACACCTTGTGTCAGTCCTTTACAGGATATCTGCATTTGGAGCTGAGACTCCACTCCCTACTTACACTATAGCGTGGAATAAAGAGTTGTCCCGGGACTTGGAGGAAGATTCGTGGTGGAGGGCCTTTGAGCTCACAAAGCGCTCGTCGGTTTCCGCCAGGATACAGGAGCTACACTTTAAAATCTTAAGCCGTTGGTACCTTACTCCGGTCAGGCTACACAAATTCTTCCCATCCGTGAGCAACCTATGCTGGAGGGGTTGTGGTGAGGAAGGATCACTGAAACATATTTGGTGGTCATGCACCAAGCTTGACAGTTACTGGAAACAAATCACATCCACCATGTCAACTGTTCTGAATACTCACATTCCAAACACTATGGAAAGCATATTGTTCTGCTCCCTACCCATGGTAGAGGATTCGGCTAAATTAGCTCTCCTGTTGATAATGATCACAGGAGCAAAAAAACTTATTCCCAAAAATTGGAAAACCCAGATAGTCCCAACAGTGGAAGAGTGGAGCAGGGAGGTCCTTGACCTCATTGCCTTGGAGAGATATCACTATCTCAAAATTAACAAGCTTGATACACATGAAATGATCCAGGCAATATGGAAAGGCTCTATTTAAAGGGAATGAGGAGAGAGGCTGGTAGACAGCTTTATCCCAATCCCTTACCCCCTACCCCCCCTTTCCCCCCACTCCCTTTTTTTTTTTGTTTTTTTTTGTTTTATTTTATTCCTATGTAACTGTTTAATTAAAATGTTTTGAAATGTTTTAAAATGTTCTAAAATGAAAAAGAAAAAGAGAGCCATATATATGAATGTTCTGGTTTATACTACCACATGGTACCCCATGATGATGTAAAGGAAGCATTCTTGTGAACATTGTAAACCTGTAAATCAATCAATAAAGCTCTTTTGAAACACAAAAAAAAAAAATAACAACTAAGTTACAAAAAACAAACAAACACAAGTTACAAAAAATCTAAACACACACGCCTAGATTTAGAGTTTTGTCGGTAACGACCCGCGTAGCTAACGCTGGCTTTTTTCTGGCCGCACCTTTAAAATAACTCTGGTATTGAGAGTCCACAGAATGGCTGCGTTAGGCTCCAAAAAGGGAGCGTACAGGCATATTTAACGCCACTCCAACTCTCGATACCAGAGTTGCTTACGGACGCGGCCAGCCTCAAAAACGTGCTCGTGCACGATTCCCCCAAAGGAAACAATGGGGCTGTTTGAGCTGAAAAAAAACCTAACACCTGCAAAAAAGCCGCGTTCAGCTCCTAACGCAGCCCCATTGTTGTCTATGGGGAAACACTTCCTACGTCTGCACCTAACACCCTAACATGTACCCCAAGTCTAAACACCCCTAACCTTACACTTATTAACATCTAATCTGCCGACCCCGCTATCGCTGACCCCTGCATATTATTTTTAACCCCTAATCTGCCGCTCCGTAAACCGCCGCTACTTACATTATCCCTATGTACCCCTAATCTGCTGCCCCTAACACCGCCGACCCCTATATTATATTTATTAACCCCTAATCTGCCCCCCACAATGTCGCCTCCACCTATCTACACTTATTAACCCCTAATCTGCCGACCGGACCGCACCGCTATTATAATAAAGTTATTAACCCCTAATCCGCCTCACTAACCCTATAATAAATAGTATTAACCCCTAATCTGCCCTCCCTAACATCGCCGACACCTAACTTCAAACATTAACCCCTAATCTGCCGACTGGAGCTCACCGCTATTCTAATAAATGTATTAACCCCTAAAGCTAAGTCTAACCCTAACACTAACACCCCCCTAAATTAAATATAATTTAAATCTAACGAAATTAATTAACTCTTATTAAATAACTTATTCCTATTTAAAGATAAATACTTACCTGTAAAATAAACCCTAATATAGCTACAATATAAATAATAATTACATTGTAGCTATTTAGGATTAATATTTCTTTTACAGGCAACTTTGTAATTATTTTAACCAGGTACAATAGCTATTAAATAGTTAATAACTATTTAATAGCTACCTAGTTAAAATAATTACAAAATTACCTGTAAAATAAATCCTAACCTAAGATATAATTAAACCTAACACTACACTATCATTAAATTAATTCAATAAAATACCTACAATTATCTACAATTAAACCTAACACTACACTATCAATAAATTAATTCAATAAAATACCTACAATTATCTACAATTAAACCTAACACTACACTATCATTAAATTAATTCAATAAAATACCTACAATTATCTACAATTAAACCTAACACTACCAATAAATTAATTAAATACAATACCTACAATTATCTACAATTAAATAAACTAACTAAAGTACAAAAAATAAAAAAGAACTAAGTTACAAAAAATAAAAAAAATATTTACAAACATAAGAAAAATCTTACAACAATTTTAAACTAATTACACCTACTCTAAGCCCCCTAATAAAATAACAAAGCCCCCCAAAATAAAAAAATGCCCTACCCTATTCTAAATTACTAAAGTTCAAAGCTCTTTTACCTTACCAGCCCTGAACAGGGCCCTTTGCGGGGCATGCCCCAAATGATTCAGCTCTTTTGCCTGTAAAAAAAACACATACAATACCCCCCCCCCAACATTACAACCCACCACCCACATACCCCTAATCTAACCCAAACCCCCCTTAAATAAACCTAACACTAAGCCCCTGAAGATCTTCCTACCTTATCTTCACCATACCAGGTTCACCGATCCGTCCAGAGTCTTGATCCAAGCCCAAGCGGGGGGCTGAAGAGTGATGTCCATCCTCGGGCTGAAGTCTGGATCCAAGAAATCCATCATCGGGCTGAAGTCGGAAGTCCATCATCGGGATGAAGTCTTCTATCAAGCCGCATCTTCAATCTTCTTTCTTCTGGAGCGGAGCGGAGCCATCTTCTTCCAAGCCGACGCGGAACATCCTCTTCAACCGACGACTAGACGACGAATGATGGTTCCTTTAAGGGACGTCATCCAAGATGGCGTCCCTCGAATTCCGATTGGCTGATAGGATTCTATCAGCCAATCGGAAATAAGGTAGGAATATTCTGATTGGCTGATGGAATCAGCCAATCAGAATCAAGTTCAATCCGATTGGCTGATCCGATCAGCCAATCAGATTGAGCTTGCATTCTATTGGCTGTTCCGATTCCTACCTTAATTCCGATTGGCTGATAGAATCCTATCAGCCAATCGGAATTCGAGGGACGCCATCTTGGATGATGTCCCTTAAAGGAACCGTCATTCTTCAGTTGGACGTCGCCGGATGAAGAGGATGTTCCGCGTCGTCTTGGAAGAAGATGGCTCCGCTCCGCTCCAGAAGAAAGAAGATTGAAGATGCGGCTTGATAGAAGACTTCATCCCGATGATGGACTTCCGACTTCAGCCCGATGATGGATTTCTTCAGCCGCCGCTTGGATCCAGACTTCAGCCCAAGGATTGACATCACTCTTCAGCCCCCCGCTTGGGCTTGGATCAAGACTCTGGACGGATCGGTGAACCTGGTATGGTGAAGATAAGGTAGGAAGATCTTCAGGGGCTTAGTGTTAGGCTTATTTAAGGGGGCTTTGGGTTAGATTAGGGGTATGTGGGTTGTAATGTTGGGGGGGGGTATTGTATGTGTTTTTTTTACAGGCAAAAGAGCTGAATTCTTTGGGGCATGCCCCACAAAGGGCCCTGTTCAGGGCTGGTAAGGTAAAAGAGCTTTGAACTTTAGTAATTTAGAATAGGGTAGGGCATTTTTTTATTTTGGGGGGCTTTGTTATTTTATTGGGGGACTTAGAGTAGGTGTAATTAGTTTAAAATTGTTGTAAGATTTTTCTTATGTTTGTAAATATTTTTTTATTTTTTGTACTTTAGTTAGTTTATTTAATTGTCGATAATTGTAGGTATTATATTTAATTAATTTATTGATAGTGTAGTGTTAGGTTTAATTGTAGGTAATTGTAGGTATTTTATTTAATTAATTTATTGATAGTGTAGTGTTAGGTTTAATTGTAACTTAGGTTAGGGTTTATTTTACAGGTAATTTTGTAATTATTTTAACTAGGTAACTATTAAATAGTTCTTAACTATTTAATAGCTATTGTACCTGGTTAAAATAATTACAAAGTTGCCTGTAAAATAAATATTAATCCTAAAATAGCTACAATGTAATTATAATTTATATTGTAGCTATATTAGGGTTTATTTTACAGGTAAGTATTTAGCTTTAAATAGGAATAATTTATTTAATAAGAGTTAATTTATTTAGAATAAAATTATATTGAACTTAGGGGGGTGTTAGGGTTAGGGTTAGACTTAGCTTTAGGGGTTAATACATTTATTAGAGTAGCGGTGAGCTCCGGTCGGCAGATTAGGGGTTAATTATTGTAGGTAGCTGGCGGCGACGTTGTGGGGGGCAGATTAGAGGTTAATAAATATAATATAGGGGTCGGCGGTGTTAGGGGCAGCAGATTAGGGGTACATAAGTATAATGTAGGTGGCGGCGCTTTGCGGTCGGCAGATTAGGGGTTAATTATTGTAGGTAGCTGGCGGCGACGTTGTGGGGGGCAGATTAGAGGTTAATAAATATAATATAGGGGTCGGCGGTGTTAGGGGCAGCAGATTAGGGGTACATAAGGATAACGTAGGTGGCGGTCGGCAGATTAGGGGTTAAAAATATTTAATCGAGTGGCGGCGATGTGGGGGGACCTCAGTTTAGGGGTACATAGGTAGTTTATGGGTGTTAGTGTACTTTAGAGCACAGTAGTTAAGAGCTTTATGAACCGGCGTTAGCCCAAAAACTACTGATTTTTTTCTGCGGCTGGAGTTTGGTCGTTAGATTTCTAACGCTCACTTCAGCCACGACTCTAAATACCGGCGTTAGAAAGATCCCATTGAAAAGATAGGATACGCAATTGACGTAAGGGGATCTGCGGTATGGAAAAGTCGCGGCTGAAAAGTGAGCGTTAGACCCTTTCCTGACTGACTCCAAATACCGGCGGTAGCCTAAAACCAGCGTTAGGAGCCTCTAACGCTGGTTTTCACGGCTACCGCCAAACTCCAAATCTAGGCCTAAGTTACACAAAATAAAAAAAATAAATGATCAAATATTTAAACTAATTACACCTAATCTAAGAGCCCTATGAAAATAAAAAAGCCCCCCAAAAATAAAAATAAAAACCCAGCCTACAATAAACTACCAATGGCCCTTAAAAGGGGCGTTTGCGGGGCATTGCCCTTAAGAAATCAGCTCTTTTACCTGTAAATATAAAATACAAATACCCCCCAACAGTAAAACCCACCACCCACACAACCAACCCCCGAAAAGGGCATTTGTATGGCCATTGCCCTTAAAAGGGCATTTAGCTCTTTTTCAAAAGCCCAAACCCTAATCTAAAATTAAAACCCACCCACTAAACCCTTAAACAATCCTAACACTAACCCCCGAAGATCCACTTACAGTTTCTGAAAAGCTGAAATCCATCCTCAATGAAGCAGCAGAAGTCCTAATCAAAGCCGGCAGAATTCTTCAACCAAGCAGGCTGACGTCTTCATCCAACCGGGCAGAAGTCTTCATCCAGACAGCATCTTATATCTTCATCCATCCGGCACGGAGTGGCTCTATCTTCAAGACATAGATTTCTATCAGCCAATCGGAATTAAGGTTGAAAAAATCCTATTGGCTGTTGCAATCAGCCAATAGGATTGAGCTTTCATCCTATTGGCTGATCCAATCAGCCAATAGGATTGAGCTTGCATTCTATTGGCTGATTGGAATAGCCAATAGAATGCAAGCTCAATCCAATTGGCTGATTGGATCAGCCAATAGGATTGAAGTTCAATCCTATTGGCTGATCCAATCAGCCAATATGATTTTTTAAACCTTAATTCCGATTGGCTAATAGAATTCTATCAGCCAATTGGAATCTAAGGGACGCCATCTTGGATGAAGTCACTTAACAGAACCTTTATTTGTCGGGTAGTCGTTGGAAGAAGAGGATGCTACGCGTCGGATGTCTTGAAGATGGACCCGCTCCGCGCCGGATGGATGAAGATAGAAGATGCCGTCTGAATGAGGACTTCTGCCTGTCTGGAGGACCACTTCTCCTGGCTTCGATGAAGACTTCTCCCGGCTTCGTTAAGGACTTCTTGCTGCTTCGCTGAGGACTTCTCCCGGCTTCGTTGAGGATGGATGTCGGCTCTTCAAAACTGTAAGTGGATCTTCAGGGGTTAGTCTTAGGTTTTTCAAGGGTTTATTGGGTGGGTTTTAGTTTTATATTAGGGTTTAGGCAGCAGTAGAGCTAAATGCCCTTTTAAGGGCAATGCCCATACAAATGCCCTTTTCAGGGTAATGGGAGCTTAGGTTTTTTTTTAGTTAGGGTTTTATTTGGGGGGTTGGTTGTGTGGGTGGTGGGTTTTACTGTTGGGGGGGTTGTTTGTATTTTTTTTTACAGGTAAAAGAGCTGCTTTCTTTGGGGCAATGTCGCGCAAAAGGCCCTTTTAAGGGCTATTGGTAGGTTTAGTTTAAGCTAGCGTTTTTTTTTTATTTGGGGGGGGGGGTTTATTTTGATAGGGCTATAGATTAGGTGTAATTAGTTTAAATATCTTGTAATTTGTTTTTTTATTTTGTGTAATTTAGTGGGGGTTTTTTGTAATTTAGGTAATTGTATTTAATTTAGGTAATTGTATTTAATTTAGGTAATTTATTTAATTGTAGTGTAAGGTTAGGTGTTAGTGTAAGACAGGTTAGGTTTAATTTTACAGGTAAATTTGTATTTATTTTAGCTAGGTAGTTATTAAATAGTTAATAACGATTTAGTTACTATTCTACCTAGTTAAAATAAATACAAACTTGCCCTGTAAAATAAAAAATAAACCCCTGAGCTAGATACAATGTAACTATTAGTTATATTGTAGCTAGCTTCGGGTTTATTTTACAGGTAAGTATTTAGTTTTAAATAGGGAATTATTTAGTTATTATTAGTAGGTTTTTCTTTAGATTTATTTTAATTATATTTAAGTTAGTGGGTGTTAAAGGTTAGGGTTAGACTCTAGGTTTAGGGATTAATAAACTTTAGTATAGTGGCGGCGACAGTTGAGGGTGGCAGATTAGGGGTTAATAAATGTAGATAGGTGGCGGCAATGTTAGGGACAGCAGATTAGGGGTTAATAATATTTAACTAGTGTATGCTAGGCGGAGGCAGTGCGGCGTTTAGGGTTAATATGTTTATTATAGTGTTTGCGATGCGGGAGGGCCTCGATTTAGGGGTTAATAGGTAGTTTATGGGTGTTAGTGTACTTTGTAACACTTTAGTTATGAGTTTTATGCTACAGCTTTGTAGTGTAAAACTCATAACTACTGACTTTAGAATGCATTACGAATCTTGCGGGATAGGCTGTACCACTCACATTTTGGCCTCAATAAAAAGCTTGTAATATCGGCACAATGGAAGTCCCATTGAAAAAATACTTTATGAAAATTTCGTAAGTTAATTTGCGGTACGGCCAAAAAAGTGTGCAGGACAGCTGTACCTACAAGACTCGTAATAGCAGCGGTAGTAAAAACGCAGCTTTATGAGCCTTAACGCTGCTTTTTAACTCATAACACAAAACTTGTAATCTAGCCATTTGACTTTTAATACCAGCACTAGATGTGGGTGTATTACACAACAGCTCTATGTGACATGAATAGTGTAGTGCGGTGTATACTACATTAGCTTTAATCAGACCTGTAATGCTAGCACTAAATGTGGGTGTATTACACAGAAGCTTTATGTGACATGAATAGTGTAGTGCGTTGTATATTACATTAGCTTTACTAAGACCTTTAATACCAGCACTAAATCTGTGTGTGTTATACAGCAGCTCTAGGTGACATGAATAGTGTAGTGCGGTGTATACTACATTACATTTACTCAGACTTGTAATACCAGCACTTAATGTGTGTGTATTATACTACAGCTTTATGTGACATGAATATTGTAGTGCGGTGTATACTACATTAGCTTTACTCAACTTGTAATACTGGCACTAAATGTGTGTGTATTACACAGCAGGTCTATCTGACATGAATAGTGTAGTGTGGTGTATAATACATTAGCTTTACTCAGACCTTTAATACCAGCACTAAATGTGTAAGTATTACACTACAGCTCTATGTGACATGAATATTGTAGTGCGGTGTATACTATATTAGCTTTACTCAGACTTGTAATACCAGCACTAAATATGTGTATATTACACATCAGCTCTATGTGATATGAATACTGTAGTATGCTTAATACTACATTAGCTTTACTCAGACTTGCAATACCAGCATTAAATGTGTGTGTATTACACAGCAGCTCTATGTGACATTTATAGTGTAGTGCGGTGTATACTACATTAGCTTTACTCAGACCTGTAATGTCAGCACTAAATGTGTGTGCATTACACAGCATATCTATGTGACATGAATAGTGTATTGCGGTGTATACTACATTAGCTTTTCTCAGACTTGTAATACCAGCACTAAATGTATGTTTATTACACTACAGCTCTATGTGACATGAATAGTGTAGTGCAGTGTATACTACATTAGCTTTACTCAGACTTGTAATACCAGCACTAAATGTTTGTGTATTACACAGCAGCTCTATGTGACATGAATAGTTTAGTGCAGTGTTTACTTCATTAGCTTTACTCAGACCTGTAATACCAGCACTAAATTTGTGTGTTTTATGCAGCAGCTCTATGTGACATGAAGAGTGTAGTGTGGTGTATAATACACTAGCTTTACTCAGACGGGTAATACCAGCATTTAATGTGTGTTTATTACACTACAGCTCTATGTGACATGAATAGTGTAGTTCGGTGTATACTACATTAGCTTTACACTACAGCTCTATGTGACATGAATAGTGTAGTGTGGTGTATACTACATTAGCCTTAATCAGACTTGTAATACTAGCACTAAATATGTGTGTATTAGACTACAGCTCTATGTAACATGAAAAGTGTAGTGTGGTGTATACTACATTAGCTTTACACTACAGCTCTATGTGACATGAATAGTGTAGTGTGGTGTATACTACATTAGCTTTACTCAGACTTGTAATACCAGCACTAAATGTGTGTGTATTACATTACATCTCTTTGTGACATAAATAGTGTACTGCGGTGTATACTACATTAGCTTTACTCAGACTTGTAATACCAGCACTAAATGTGTGTATATTACACATCAGCTCTATGTGACATGAATAGTGTAGTGTGCTTAATACTGCATTAGCTTTACTCAGATTTGTAATACCAGCATTTAATGTGTGTGTATTACACAGCAGATCTATATGACATTAATAGTGTATTGCGGTGTATACTATATTAGCTTTTCTCAGACCTGTAATATCAGCACTAAATGTGTGTGTGTTACACAGCAGCTCTATGTGACATAAATAGTGTAGTGCGGTGTATACTACATTAGCTTTACTCAGACTTGTAATACAAGCACTAAATGTGTGTGTATTACACAGCAGCTATATGTGACATGAATAGTGTAGTGCAGTGTATACTACATTAGCTTTACTCAGACCTGTAATACCAGCACTAAATGTGTGTGTATTACACTACAGCTCTATATGACATGAATAGTGTAGTGTGGTGTATACTACATTAGCTTTACTCAGACCTGTAATACCAGCACTAAATGTGTGTGTATTACACTACAGCTCTATGTGACATGAATAGTGTTGTGCAGTATATACTACATTAGCTTTACTCAGACTTGTAATACCAGCACTAAATGTATGTGTATTACACAGCAGCATGTTTATACTGAGTGACACTTGTGTGTCTGATGTCTCATTGTAACCTGAACTTTAAGGTTTAAGACATAAGACAACTTAAAGGGACAGTAAAATTAAAATTAAACTCTCATGATTCATGTAGAGCATTTGCGTTTAAACAACTTTCCAATTTTCTTTTATCTTTTATCAACAAATTAGCTTTTTTCTCTTGGTATTTTTTGTTAAAGGCTAAACCTAGGCTGATTTCTAAGACACTGCAGTCTACCTCTTATCTCACAGTCAGGCAGTGAATAGCTAATAACACATAAACAGCTAGATTTAGAGTTTTGTTGGTAAGGACCCGCGTAGCTAACGCCGGCTTTTTTCTGGCCGCACCATAAAAATAACTCTGGTATTAAGAGTCCACATAAAGGCAGCGTTAGGCTCCAAAAAAGGAGCGTAGAGCATTTTTAACGCAACTTCAACTCTCGATACCAGAGTTGCTTACAGACGCGGCCAGCCTCAAAAACGTGCTCGTGCACGATTCCCCCATAGGAAACAATGGGGCTGTTTGAGCTGAAAAAAAACCTAACACCTGCAAAAAAGCCGCGTTCAGCTCCTAACGCAGCCCCATTGTTGTCTATGGGGAAACACTTCCTAAGTCTGCACCTAACACCCTAACATGTACCCCGAGTCTAAACACCCCTAACCTTACACTTATTAACCCCTAATCTGCCATCCCCGCTATCGCTGACCCCTGCATATTTTTTTTAACCCGTAATCTGCCGCTCCGTAAACCGCCGCTACTTACATTATCCTTATGTACCCCTAATCTGCTGCCCCTAACACCGCTGACCCCTATATTATATTTATTAACCCCTAATCTGCCCCCCACAACGTCGCCTCCACCTGCCTAACACTTATTAACCCCTAATCTGCCGACCGGACCGCCACCGCTATCATAATAAAGTTATTAACCCCCCCTAATCCGCCTCACTAACCCTATAATAAATAGTATTAACCCCTAATCTGTCCTCCCTAACATCGCCGACACCTAACTTCATTTATTAACCCCTAATCTGCCGACCGGAGCTCACCGCTATTTTAATAAATGTATTAACCCCTAAAGCTAAGTCTAACCCTAACACTAACACCCCCCTAAATTAAATATAATTTTAATCTAACAAAATTAATTAACTCTTATTAAATAAATTATTCCTATTTAAAGCTAAATACTTACCTGTAAATAAACCCTAATATAGCTACAATATAAATTATAATTACATTATAGCTATTTTAGGATTAATATTTATTTTACAGGTAAACTTTGTAATTATTTTAACCAGGTACAATAGCTATTAAATAGTTAAGAACTATTTAATAGTTACCTAGTTAAAATAATTACAAAATTACCTGTAAAATAAATCCTAACCTAAGTTACAATTAAACCTAACACTATACTATCATTAAATTAATTAAATAAAATACCTACAATTACCTACAATTAAACCTAACACTACACTATCAATAAATTAATTAAATACAATATCTACAAATAACTACAATGAAATAAACTAACTAAAGTACAAAAAAATAAAAAAGAACTAAGTTACAAAAAATAAAAAATATTTACAAACATAAGAAAAATATTACAACAATTTTAAACTAATTACACCTACTCTAAGCCCCCTAATAAATAACAAAGACCCCCCAAAATAACAAAATGCCCTACCCTATTCTAAATTACTAAAGTTCAAGCTCTTTTACCTTACCAGGCCTGAACAGGGCCCTTTGCGGGGCATGCCCCAAGAAGTTCAGCTCTTTTGCCCTGTAAAAAAAACATACAATACCCCCCCCCCCAACATTACAACCCACCACCCACATACCCCTAATCTAACCCAAACCCCCCTTAAAATAAACCTAACACTAAGCCCCTGAAGATATTCCTACCTTATCTTCACCATACCAGGTTCACCGATCCGTCCTGAAGAGCTCCTCCGATGTCCTGATCCAAGCCCAAGCGGGGGCTGAAGAGGTCCATGATCCGGCTGAACGTCTTCATCCAAGCGGGAGCTGAAGAGGGTCCATGATCCGGATGAAGTCTTCATCCAAGCGGGAGCTGAAGAGGGTCCATGATCCGGATGAAGTCTTCTATCAACGGCATCTTCAATCTTCTTTCTTCGGGAGCCCATCATCTTCTAACCGACGCGGAACATCCTCTTCTCCCGACGCCCTACTAGCCGAATGAAGGTTCCTTTAAGGGACGTCATCCAGATGGCGTCCCTCGAATTCCGATTGGCTGATAGGATTCTATCAGCCAATCGGAATTAAGGTAGTAAAAAAATTCTGATTGGCTGATGGAATCAGCCAATCAGAATCAAGTTCAATCCGATTGGCTGATCCGATCAGCCAATCAGATTGAGCTTGCATTCTATTGGCTGTTCCGATCAGCCAATAGAATGCGAGCTCAATCTGATTGGCTGATCGGATCAGCCAATCGGATTGAACTTGATTCTGATTGGCTGATTCCATCAGCCAATCAGAATTTTCCTACCTTAATTCCGATTGGCTGATAGAATCCTATCAGCCAATCGGAATTCGAGGGACGCCATCTTGGATGACGTCCCTTAAAGGAACCGTCATTCTTCAGTTGGACGTTGCCGGATGAAGATGGGTCCGCGTCGGAGGTCTTCAGGATGGAGCCGGTCCTCATCGGATGAAGATAGAAGATGCTGCTTGGAAGATGATGGTTGCCGGTCCGGATCTACTCTTCTTCCCGGATAGGATGAAGAATTTGGAGCCTCTTCTGGACCTCTTCAGCCACCGGATGATGGATGTCTAGCCCCCGCTTGGGTTGGATGAAGATTGGAGCCAGGACGGATCGGTGATACCTGGTGAGGTGAAGACAAGGTAGGATGATCTTCAGGGGCTTAGTGTTAGGTTTATTTAAGGGGGGTTTGGGTTAGATTAGGGGTATGTGGGTGGTGGGTTGTAATGTTGGGGGGGGGTATTGTATGTTTTTTTTTACAGGAAAAAGAGCTGAACTTCTTGGGTCATGCCCCGCAAAGGGCCCTGTTCAGGGCTGGTAAGGTAAAAGAGCTTTGAACTTTAGTAATTTAGAATAGGGTAGGGCATTTTTTATTTTGGGGGTCTTTGTTATTTTATTAGGGGGCTTAGAGTAGGTGTAATTAGTTTAAAATTGTTGTAATATTTTTCTTATGTTTGTAAATATTTTTTTATTTTTTGTAACTTAGTTCTTTTTTATTTTTTGTACTTTAGTTAGTTTATTTCATTGTAGTTATTTGTACATATTGTATTTAATTAATTTATTGATAGTGTAGTGTTAGGTTTAATTGTAGGTAATTGTAGGTATTTTATTTAATTTATTTATTGCTAGTGTAGTGTTAGGTTTAATTGTAACTTAGGTTAGGATTTATTTTACAGGTAAATTTGTAATTATTTTAACTAGGTAGCTATTAAATAGTTCTTAACTATTTAATAGCTATTGTACCTGGTTAAAATAATTACAAAGTTGCCTGTAAAATAAATATTAATCCTAAAATAGCTACAATGTAATGATAATTTATATTGTAGCTATATTAGGATTTATTTTACAGGTAAGTATTTAGCTTTAAATAGGAATAATTTATTTAATAAGAGTTAATTAATTTCGTTAGATTTAAATTATATTTAACTTAGGGGGGGTGTTAGTGTTAGGGTTAGACTTAGCTTTAGGGGTTAATACATTTATTAGAATAGCGGTGAGCTCTGGTCGGCAGATTAGGGGTTAATGTTTGAAGTTAGGTGTCGGCGATGTTAGGGAGGGCAGATTAGGGGTTAATACTATTTATTATAGGGTTAGTGAGGCGGATTAGGGGTTAATAACTTTATTATAATAGCGGTGCGGTCCGCTCGGCAGATTAGGGGTTAATAAGTGTAGGCAGGTGGAGGCGACGTTGAGGGCGGCAGATTAGGGGTTAATAAATATAATATAGGGGTCGGCGGTGTTAGGGGCAGCAGATTAGGGGTACATAGCTATAATGTAGGTGGCGGCGCTTTGCGGTCGGCAGATTAGGGGTTAATTATTGTAGGTAGCTGGCGGCGACGTTGTGGGGGGCAGGTTAGGGGTTAATAAATATAATACAGGGGTCGGCGGTGTTAGGGGCAGCAGATTAGGGGTACATAGGGATAATTTAGCTGGCGGCGCTTTGCGGTCGGCAGATTAGGGGTTAAAAAAAATAAATTGAGTGGCGGCGATGTGGGGGGACCTCGGTTTAGGGGTACATAGGTAGTTTATGGGTGTTAGTGTACTTTAGAGTACAGTAGTTAAGAGCTTTATGAACCGGCGTTAGCCCAGAAAGCTCTTAACTACTGACTTTTTTCTGCGGCTGGAGTTTTGTCGTTAGATGTCTAACGCTCACTTCAGACACGACTCTAAATACCGGAGTTAGAAAGATCCCATTGAAAAGATAGGATACGCAAATGACGTAAGGGGATCTGCGGTATGGAAAAGTCGCGGCTGAAAAGTGAGCGTTAGACCCTTTTTTGAGTGACTCCAAATACCGGAGTTAGCCTAAAACCAGCGTTAGGAGCCTCTAACGCTGGTTTTCACGGCTAACGCCAAACTCCAAATCTAGGCCACTGTTTGTTCATGTGTGTCATATAGATGACACTGTGCTCACTCCAGTAGAGTTATTTAAGAGTCAGCACAAATTGCCTGAAATGCAAGTCTGTCAAAAGATCTGAGATAAGGGAGCAGTCTGCAGAGGCTTAGATACAAGGTAATCACAGAGGTAAAAAGTATATTAATATAACTGAGATAAGGGACAGTCTGCAGAGGGTTAGATACATGGTAATCAAAGAGGTAAAAAGTATATTAATATAACTGAGATAAGGGGCAGTCTGCAGAGGCTTAGATACAAGGTAATCACAGAGGTAAAAAGTGTATTAATATAACTGTGATAAGGGACAGTCTGCAGAGGGTTAGATACATGGTAATCAAAGAGGTAAAAAGTATATTAATATAACTGAGATAAGGGGCAGTCTGCAGAGGCTTAGATGCAAGGTAATCACAGAGTTAAAAGGTATATTAATATAACTGAGATAAGGGACAGTCTGCAGAGGCTTAGATACAAGGTAATCACAAAGGTAAAAAGTGTATTAATATAACTGAGATAAGGGGCAGTCTGCAGAGGCTTAGATATAGGGTAATCACAGAGGTAAATAGTATATTAATATAACTGAGATAAGGGCAGTCTGCAGAGGCTTAGATACAAGGTAATCACAGAGGTAAAATGTATATTAATATAACTGAGATAAGGGGCAGTCTGCAGAGGCTTAGATACAAGGTAATCACAGAGGTAAAATGTATATTAATATAACTGAGATAAGGGGCAGTCTGCAGAGGCTTAGATATAGGGTAATCACAGAGGTAAATAGTATATTAATATAACTGAGATAAGGGCAGTCTGCAGAGGCTTAGATACAAGGTAATCACAGAGGTAAAATGTATATTAATATAACTGAGATAAGGGGCAGTCTGCAGAGGCTTAGATATAGGGTAATCACAGAGGTAAAACATTTAATAATAAAACTGAGATAAGGAGCAGTCTGCAGAGGCTTAGATATAGGGTAATCACAGAGGTAAAAAGTTTATTAATATAACTGTGTTGTTATGCAAAACTGGGGAATGTGTAATAAAGGGATTAACAATCTTTTTAAACAATAACATTTTTGGTGTTGACTGTCCCTTTAACCATAACAAAAAGCGCTGGAGGAGGTTGTGTACTCCCTGGAAATCGTGCTGGTATTTTGTGTATTTATTGTGATAGGGACACCTGTGCGTGTTTATTTGCTCACACATCCTGCGTATTTATAAGTATAGTAATATTACTTCTGCCCACACAACCAAAACTCACTAACAGAAAGTATGAAAATTAGTGCTGGAAATTTTTTTTGTTGTGAAAAAAACTCTTGTTGGTTTTGTCACATTTCAGTAATTTGTGTTCTGCTCTTGTAGTTTGCCCTGAGATAACAAAATGCTTCCTCTTTTGTACACATTTGGCAGCTGCTAGAGATGGCCGTGGTCTATGCAGACTTGAGATTTAAGAGGTCCCCACTGCAAGACTCCCCACAAATAGGTAAACTATATACTGCTACCTGTACACCAGCTGGATATCACAGGGTGGGTGGGGGCGGTCTGGTGGGAGGGTAGACACCTCTGAGATATGTGGTTAAGATGTTTATATGATGTGTATTATTTATCTGTGCACAAACTGCCCACTGCATGTCCCCCACATCGTCTGTACAGGTTTTGCTCGTGCACCTCATATACAGACTACTGTAGGTGTGCTATGCATTCTGTTTATTACTATAGCACCACCAAACCTCACATGTGCTAAATGCCCTAAATGTGCACGGCATCAAGGCATTATAGACACATAGATAAAAGAGAGATAGATTAGATATAAATATATAGGTGATAGATAGATGATAGATAGATGATAGAGAGATGATAGATAGATGATAGATAGATAGAAATATAGAAAGATAGATACATAGATAGAAATACAGACAGACAGATAAATAGATTGATAGATAGATGATTGATAGATAGATAGATAGATAGATACATAGACAGATAGATAGATAGATAGATAGATAGATAGATAGATAGATAGATAGATAGATAGATGATAGATAGGTGGATGATAAATAGGTAGATGGATGATAGATAGATTGTAAGGTTTATCCAATAAAGGAACACAATTACAGATACTGTTTGTAATATTATGTAAGGCAATATATAACGAAAGCAAGTTAAGGATGAATTATAATATGTATGTCTCACTGCTGGTAATGAATACCCAATAACTGTAAGGCAATCTGATCCAGCAGTGAATTTATCTAGAATGATTGTGAAATAAAACCAAACTTAATATGGTTTAATAAAGAGTTAAATAAGAATGTGCAGCAAAATTATTATGTAGCAGGAAAAAGATCTAATCATCAGAATTGAGAGGCAAGAGGAAATGCAGTATTGATAACTTTTGAGGAGTTCAATATTGCAGAGGAAACTTCGATAACCACAATTGTTATTATTAGAAGGCAGAGACAAGATTATTAAAACTACGTAATAGCAAAATAAGAATATGAATGTTATTCCCCAGCTAAGTATGGTACTTCCAGAGATTAGTCACATTTACTACCTTATCCCATAGAGAGTTCTCCCTTTTGCCTGTCAGCAATGCGGTTTAGTGCTGAGCTGAGATGCTGAGTAGCGTAAACAGGAAGTTCCGGTTTCAGTCCGGTGGAATTCTGGGAGCTGTAGTTCAATTGCAGAAAAGAATAATAATAACAACGAAAAAACGGGTAAACACTTGCTGAAGAAATAATAAAGTTAGTTAACCCTTTCGTGACAGGGTTAAAGTGTCTACATCGGAACACCTGTTCCGATGTAGACAAATTGAAACTACGCGATCGTGCATACGATCGCGAGATTTCAATTATTGGATCGCATCTGGGGGGCGTCCCTACAACCCTAGGAACGCCCTCCAGACCGCGATCAAGTCCTTGAAGCGCAGAAGGCTTCAGGACAGCCGTTTGATATGACGTTCTATTCCGTCATAACGGCTTTAAAGCCCAGTGTAAATATGACGGAATAGAACGGCATAACGGCGTTAAAAGGTTAAAGCTTGCCAGGTCAGTATACTTATAGTTGTTAGATGGAGGATGACTGGAAGGAATCCTGTCCTGGGAAGGAGAGCTGAGAATGGTGCAGCTTACTCGAGCAGCAATGAAAGTTTCACCTTGCAGGTATGAGAATGAGGCTTGGTACTCAGGTGTTCAAAGGAACGGATTAGAATAACTAAGCAATGATGCTTAGTTGTTCTAACTATTTAAAGGGGAAGTACCCAATCAGAAGAAAGAACGAATTAAAGGCACAATAACCCTTACATAGATAGATAGATAGATAGATAGATAGATAGATAGATAGATAGATAGATAGATAAATATAAATAGATAGATATACTGAAATGCAGATTAGATATAGATAGACAGACAGGCAGACAGACAGATAGAGATAGATAGATAGATAGATAGATAGATAGATAGATAGATAGATAGATAGATAGATACATAGATAGATAGATTAAATGGCAGGCATAGATAGAGAGAGAGTAGATAGATAGATAGATAGATAGATAGATAGATAGATAGATAGATAGATAGATAGATAGATATAGATAGATAGATAGATAGATAGATAGATAGATAGATAGATAGATAGATAGGCTGGAAGGCAGAGATAGATAGATATAGATAGATAATAGATAGGTTAGATTAGATATAAATATATAGATGATAGATGATAGATAGACAGACAGACAGACAGATAGATCGATGGATAGATGATAGATAGATGATAGATAGATGGATAAAAAGATAGATGATTGATAGACAAACAGACAGACAGGCAGATAGATAGACATACAGATAGATAGATAGATAGATAGATAGATAGATAGATAGATAGATAGATAGACTCACTGGCAGACATAAAGAGAGAGAGAGATGCTAGATAGATAGAGTAAATAGATATAAAGTGATAGTCAGACATAAAGGCAGATTTGATATATATAGATTGATAGATAGATGATAGATAGATAGATAGATAGATAGATAGATAGATAGATAGATAGATAGATAGATAGATAGATAGATAGATAGATAGATAGCAAGATGGACAGACAGACAGACGGACAGACAGACAGGCAGACCTAGATAGATAGATGATAGATAGATAGATAGATAGATAGATAGATAGATAGATAGATAGATAGATAGATAGATAGATGATAGATAGATAGACAGGCAGGCAGAAATAGATAGATAGATTGTAGATAGATAGATAGATAGATAGATAGACAGACAGACTGGCAGGCAGGCAGAAATAGATAGAGAGCAAGAGAAAGAGAGATAGAGAGAGAGAGAGAGAGAGAGAGAGAGAGAGAGAGAGAGAGAGAGAGAGAGAGATAGAGATAGATAGATAGATAGATAGATAGATAGATAGATAGAGAGAGAGACAGATAGATAGATGTCTCATATTCCACACAAATGTATTAAATCACACTTAGTATTGTGTTAGTCACATTATGAGAGGATGGTTCATGTCCCTTATTCCACACAAATTTAATGTGATTGCACTTGGTAATGTGTTATGGAGTAAAGTCTGTGCTATGCTTGACCACAATGTATTAAACTACTGCATAATAAAATGCTGATTTATTCAATGTAGTAGCGTGAGCCAGCGGTGGCAATATGGATATAAAGTAACAGCCATGAGAAAATAACCAATGAGTTCAACTATATATATAGTGATAGATACAAAGTAGCAATATTCACTAATGGCATAAATGGTTCTACTGTCCTAATAATCAGTACTTGTCTAGATAGATAGATAGATAGATAGATAGATAGATAGATAGATAGATAGATAGATAGATAGATAGATGATAGATAGATAGATAGATAGATAGATAGATGGTAGATAGATAGATAGATAGATAGATAGATAGATAGATAGATAGACGATTGACTGAATGACAGACAGATATAGATAGATAGATAGATAGATAGATAGATAGATAGATAGATAGATAGATAGATAGATAGATAGATAGATAGATGATAGATGATAGATAGATAGATAGATAGATAGATAGATAGATAGATAGATAGATAGATAGATGATCGACTGAATGACAGACAGATATAGATAGATGATAGATAGATAGATAGATAGATAGATAGATAGATAGATACATAGATAGATAGATAGATGCTAGATAGATAGATAGATAGATAGATAGATAGATAGATAGATAGATAGATAGATAGATAGATGATAGACTGAATGACAGATAGATGATAGATAGATAAATGATAGATAGATAGATAGATAGATAGATAGATAGATAGATAGATAGATAGACAGACTGGCAGGCAGGCAGAGATAGATACATAGATAGAGAGAGAGAGAGAGAGAGAGAGAGAGAGAGAGAGAGAGAGAGAGAGAGAGAGAGAGAGAGAGAGAGAGAGAGAGAGTCTGGATGAAGATTGAAGAAGACACCTGGATGAAGACTTCTTGCCACTTGGATCAAAACTTTGCTGCCGGGATGAAGATTGAAGAGGCTGCCTGGATAAAGACTTCCCCCATTGTGGGGGGCTTTCGGTTAAGGGATTAATATTATAATTTATTATATTTTGTTGTGGGGGGCTTGCGGTTTAGGGGTTAATAGGTTTATTATAGTGGTGGCGGTGTAGGGCTTAATAACTTTAGTATAGTGGGGCTATGTGGGGGGATTGCAGATTAGGGGTTAACAATATTTAAATAGTGTTTGCGATGCTGGAGGGCGGCAGTTTAGGGGTTAATAATATATAGTGGTGATGATGTCAGGGGGGCGGAATAGGGGTAAATATTTTTTTATTTGTGGCGATGTCGACAGCGGCAGATTAGGAGTTAAAAACTGTAAAATAGTGTTTGCTATGCGGGAGGGCCTCGGTTTAGGGGTTAAAAAGTTTAATATAGTGTTTGTATAGTTTATGGGTGTTTAGTGCACTTTATAACACTTTAGTTATGAGTTTTATGTTACAGATTTGTAGCGTAAAACTCATAACTACTGACTTTAGATGGCGGTACGGATCTTGTCATTTTAGGCTGTAACGCTCACTTTTTAGCCTCACCGCAAAACACGTAATACCGGCGCTATGGGAATCCCATTAAAAAAAACGTAATTTTTAGGAGTGCGGTACCAACGTTGCGGTACTGGTTAAAAAGGCTTGCGGTACAGATATACCGACAAGACTTGCAATGGCTGCAGTGCTGTTTTAACGCTGAAAATACCATATTTTCAGTGTTAAAAGACGAATGCACAAACTTGTAATCTAGCTGATATTTATGTGATATTCAAAATGAATTGCTATGTTTGTACTGTAAATATTTCACATCCCAATGTTCTTCACATAGGGGAATATGTTCTAAGTATTTTTAAATAATTATTTCTATATATATCTGTATATATCTGTATATATCTATACAAATATATCTATCTATCTATCTATCTATCTATCTATCTATCTATCTATATATATAATCATCTATATATACATATATAATATATATAGGTATAGATATATATTTATTTTACCAGTGAGTGCAGATATTGTTTTGTTGTAAGTAGCAAAGTTGGCACATTGGGCCTCGTTACATATACTGTGTCACCCGCAAAAGCCGGCGATGCCGGTTTTTACGTGATTTTGGTATTACATATACGCCGTAGCATACAAGTTACGCGCGTATATTTCACCCGTCGCCCGCAATTTTTACTCCCATAAGCTAACATGGGACCGCATCACAAATCGGTATCCAATATTCAGTGCAAGGACTTACGTGGCGAAAATGGAGAAATCTTATTCCATTTTCCATTTTAACCTCGCCATACTAAGGCAGCTGCAGCAGGCCTTGCGCTGAGTATGTGAGGACCAAAACTGGCTGCAAAAATAAACTAACAACTAACGCATGCGCAATATCTAGGTAACTGTCAACTGCCAACCCCCTCCGCAATAACTAATAAAATATATTAACCCCTATATCTGCCAACCCCAACATCGCAAACTACCTAATAAAACTATTAACCCCTAATCCGCCATTAACCCACAATGCAAACTACCTATTAAAGTATTAACCCCTAAACCGCCAAAGCCCACAACGCAAATAAATAAATTACTAAGCCCCCTAACCTAATACCCCCTAAATGAAACCAAATTACAAAATACTAAAGTTACTAACTATTAAAATAAAAAAAACCTAACACTACTTTAAAAAGAAAAAGAAAACTCTGCGCCGGATTGTTCCTGGAAGAAGAAAGAAGAGGTCGCCGCTTGAAAGAAGACTTCACCGCATGGGACAGGACCTTCTCAGCCGGACTTCAGGAATGGGTAGTTTAGGTTTTTTAGTGTTAGGTTATTTTATTTTGGGGGGTTTAGTGGGTGGGGGGTTCACTGTTAGGGGGTCTTTGTGTATTTTTAATGTAAAAGCGCTGTTTATCTTGGGGCAATGCCCTGCAAAAATCCCTTTAAGGGCTACTGGTAGTTTAACATTAGATTAGGGGGTGTTTTTATTTTGGAGGGGCTTTTTTATTTTCATATTGATTAGGTATAATTTTTTAAAATTTGATCATTTTGTTTTTTATTTTCCGTAATCCTGGATTTTTTTATTTTATGTAATTGTAGCTTAAAGGGACATTCTACACCAGAATTTTAATTTTAACTAGACTGTCTCTTTAATTGATACTTAGTTTTTATTTTTTATTTTAATAGTCAGTAACTTTAGTATTTTGTGATTTGGGCTAATTTAGAGGGTATTAGGTTTTGGGGTGTTAGGTTTGGGGGCTTAGTAATGTAATTATTTACGTTGTGGGCTTTGGCGGTATATGGTTTAATACTTTGATAGGTTTATTGCGTTGTGGGCTGTGGCGGTTTAAGGGTTAATACTTTAATAGGTTTATTGCGTTGTGGGCTCTGGCGGTTTAGCTGTTAATACTTTAATAGGTAGTTTGCTGTGTGGGTTAATTGCGGATTAGGGGTTAATCGTTTTATTAGGTAGTTTGCCATGTTGGGGTTGGCGGATGTAGGGGTTAATACTTTAATAGGTTTATTGCGGTGTTGGTTTGATGGTGGATTTAGGGGTTAATAATTTAGTTAGTACTTGCGGTGTGGGTTTGATGGCGGATATAGGGGTTAATAGTTTAAATAGGGATATTGCGTTGTGGGGGGTTATCGGTTTAGGGGTTAATACTTTCATAAGTTCCGATGTGGGTTTGATGGTGGATATAGGAGTTTTATGTGTCAGGCTTATTTTTGGGAGGCGTGTTAGACTTCTACTGGAGATTTGATATGTTTTTTTACTTTTCTTAGGCGCCGTCAGTTTCTAAAGTGCCGTAAGTCAAGGGCGACTCCAGAAATTTGTATTTACGCACATTTCTGGACATCGCTAGTTTATCCGACTTACGGCACTTTATGAACAGCTGGCCCCATATATGTAATAGCCCGATGTGCGAGGTGAAATTACTGGCAGCGCGGGTTGCAGCGCTTGAGCTGAACCCTGCGCTATATATGTAATCTTGCCCATTGTATTTGCAGAATATACATTCTTATTGCAGCACATTATGGGCTATGTGCTAAAACTATCATCTAAAGGTACAGTATATTATATATCCAAAGGTTTGTTATTCCTCTAGGGCTGTAGGGACCCCATTAGTACTTAGACTGTTACTTCTAAGAAGGTAAATGGCAGTGAGAGAGAGAGACTGGAGAGGAAAAGGGAAAGTGGAGAAGAAGTTAGAGTTTAGAGAGAATGGAGAAAAACAGAGTGAAGAGATATGAGAGAGGGGAAAGAAACAGTGTAAAGAGAAGATATGGCCTGAGAGAGAAGGTAAAAAGAGCGATTGAAGAGAGACGAGAAAGATAGTTAAGAGCGAGAAGGGAGAGATGATCTGCAGGTCTTCTATGACCTTCCATAACTGTTGCTCTCTCTGCACTCTTTATGTTTAACAACTTATTTTTTCTGTGAAAGATTGTGGAAAAATAGTGCGCTGGTGTATAGAGTATCAGACCGCTTACAGTGTTTTAGATCCTTCAGTCTAAAAATAATGTATAGTGAAAGAAAAAGGAGGTCTTGTAAGGGCGCTAATAGCTGAAGATACTTATGTGAAATTATTAATATTACTTGTGATAAATATGTGTACAAAAGTAAAATAAAAATAAGAACAGTATCTAAGATAACAAGTGATTTATTTGGTTACAATATGATTTGAAAAAATAGAGACGTCTCTAGTACAATTCAATTAAAAACAATGATGAAATATAGCATACAAAATGATAAAAAGTGGTACTGATTAGTACTTCATGAGAAATTTAGATTACTGTTTAATAGTGTAGTCACAAAGAAAATTTTTGGGGTATGACTAAACAGTTAGCCAAGATTTCTCGTGAGTTATTAAGTCTGTATACAGTTATGCATAAAAATATTTAAAATACCGATATCGGCTTGATAAAACTTCTGCAAAGGCTATATATTGCACACAAAAAATTATAATGGAGCTTAAAGAGGAGCTGTGCATAAGAGGAAAATTATATAGGGTTATGCTCTAGCTCTGATTATGTCAATCCTTATATCTGTATTCTCAGCGAACTTATTGATATGTCCATACGTATGAACCAAGAGAAATGTCCAGTAATATATACTGCTAGTAGTTTAGGATTACAGTTCGCAATCTTAAAGCAGATGGTACCTTATAGTAAGCTTGAATAGCAGCAGGGAATCCTATACGTCCTGCGGCTCAGTTCTTCTGACAGTGTCCTCGTGTTGTTGGCGTCTGACGTCACACCCGATGTGCGGGGGCTTGTCTTGCGTCGGCCAATCGCTGCTTAGACAGTTGTGAGTATCCGAAATGCCTTTTCACGTCCGATATTGTGTATTCACAATTTTTCTTCTGTCTGATATCTGTACTTATTTAGGCACCAATCAGCAAAAAAGTATCCGTTGTGAGTAAGTTCACCTGCACTTAGTGCTGTTAGCACGCAGGTTCCGATGCAATTTCTCCTTCGTGTCCTTCGTGTCCTTTGTTGACAGTCAACCCGGGTTGGTTCAAACAGCTGAAATTTGTGAGAAATCTCACCTTGAAAAGGCATTTCCTAAAAAACCCCATAGAAAGACAGTTAAATACACAAACACCCGTCAAAATTAATCACTCTAATCTGAAACCTAAATCTAAATTTAACCCTATACAATCAAAAGGGAATTACCTAGACACCTTTGAAAAACTAGTTCTTAAAGACATCAAAAGATGTAATCCCCAACAACCAAAAAAGTTTAACCTAAGCCTGAAAGAAAAAGCCATCATAAATAACCTACAGAACAATAAAGATATAACTATAAAATCTGCAGATAAGGGCGGTGGTATAGTCGTGATGGACACCACAAAATATCTCAATGAAGCACATAGAATCTTAGATAATACTACAACATATAAAAAATTGGATCTTAATCCCACAAATAAATATGTACAAACATTGAATAAATTGTTGGTAGAGGGTAAAAGATCAGGTATATTAAATGAAAAAGAATTCCAATTTCTAACCCCTCAAAATCCACGAATACCGATCTTTTACTTTCTACCAAAAATTCACAAGAGCCTCACTGATCCCCCTGGTAGGCCCATCATATCAGGGATTGACTCTATCTCCTCCAATCTCTCAAGATATGTAGATGGCTATCTGCAAAAATATGTAAGAAACTTAGGTTCCTATTTGAGGGACTCCACCCAAGTACTTAATATCTTAAATACTTTCCAATGGGAAGATGATATGTTTTTAGCCACCTGTGATGTAACGTCACTGTACACAGTGATAGACCACAAAAAAGGTATGGAGGCAATTAACCACTATCTAACAAAAGACACAGACATGCCAGAAATACATAAGGAATTCATTTTGAGTAGCATTAAATTCATTCTAGAAAACAATTATTTCTCTTTTAACAACAAGTTCTATCTCCAAATAGAAGGAACTGCCATGGGTACAAGGTTTGCACCTAGCTACGCCAATCTTTTTATGGGTCTATGGGAAGAAAATTTCTTTGGACCCGGCGGCTATGGTGCAAACCTTGTACTCTACAAAAGGTACATTGATGACCTTATAATAATTTGGAAAGGGCAAGAAACTGATCTAATCCAAATGTTTGAAAAAATGAATCAAAATAATCTAGGTTTGCATTTTACACATAACCAAAGCAAAGAGACAATCACTTTCCTAGATTTGAAAATCATGGCACTGGGCAACAAGTTAGAGACAAAAACATATTTCAAACAAGTTGATTGTAACAATTATCTACACGCCAAAAGTTGTCACCTGGATGCCTGGAAAGACAACATACCATTAGGACAGTGTCTAAGAGTCCGAAAAAACTGCTCTAGGTTGGCAGATTTTGAAGACCAGGCAGGAACACTAATTGAAAGATTTAACTCAAGAGGATATAACACATCTCATACCAAAAAAGCATTAGAAAGGGCAAAAAATACCAATAGAGAATCATTGCTAATATACAAAGAAAAAACAAATACAGACGAAAATTT
The DNA here is from genome assembly GCF_027579735.1 of Bombina bombina. Taxonomy (NCBI): domain Eukaryota; kingdom Metazoa; phylum Chordata; class Amphibia; order Anura; family Bombinatoridae; genus Bombina; species Bombina bombina. The sequence goes on from NC_069500.1 coordinate 11,402,676, forward strand.
AATAAAAATTCCTTTTATAACTGATTACCATGTTGATCATAATATGGTGAAAAAAATTATAAAAAAAACACTGGCATCTCATAAAGGAAGATAACATTTTGGGAGAAAAAGTAACAGACAACCCCAGTTTTGTTTTCAAAAAAGCAAGTAACTTAAAATCAGCCCTTGCACCCAGTGAACTAAAAAAAACCAAAAATAATAAATTAATACAAAAAGATCTTCATGGACAGAAGCTAACAGGTTTCTTTCCATGCCACACATGTAAGTCATGTAAGCACAGCAATAAATCCAATATGATCCAGATAGGTCCAAATAGCACCATACTAATTAAAGAACTCATAAGATGCTCACATAAAGGAATTATTTATGTCTTAAAATGCACCTGCAACCTTTTTTATTTCGGAGAAACTAAGAGAACTCTGAGAGATAGAATCAGGGAACATCTCAATAATATAAAGAATGGAATAGAGGACACACATCTGTATAAACATTTCAAAACCATACATAAGGGTAATACAAAAGATCTATCTTATTGGGGCATATACAAAGTAGAAAAACACTGGAGAGGGGGGGACATACAGAAAAAACTGCTTCTAAAAGAGGCAGAATATATCTTTAAATTTGACACACTATTCCCCAAAGGTTTAAATTCAGAACTGGACATCTCACCATTTCTTCTCGATTAGGGAATATATATATATATATATTCTGATGCATGATAAATATAATTAATCTAATTTCCCCATAACCCGTATCCTTTAGGCATTCAGACACATTTTTTAAAGACATTTGGTCTATTTTAACTATATCTCTTTTATCGGTCTTATAGAAAAATGGTTTATGGCTCATTCAGGATCTTAAGTATGTTTAGCTGATCCATGTTTAACAATAGAATGGAGCAATGTATTAGGAGCAAGTGCAAAGAAATCATACCACCTTAAATATGGGATTACTATGAACCAATGGGATTCAGGATACACCTATTAAAGAGAGGAGTCTAACAGTCCAAATCATTCTTGATAAAGCTCCTGGAGGGAGTGAAACGCGTAGAAGCTAAAGACTGTTTTTTCTTGACTCCACTATCCTATCAGCTGTTTGAACCAACCCGGGTTGACTGTCAACAAAGGACACGAAGGAGAAATTGCATCGGAACCTGCGTGCTAACAGCACTAAGTGCAGGTGAACTTACTCACAACGGATACTTTTTTGCTGATTGGTGCCTAAATAAGTACAGATATCAGACAGAAGAAAAATTGTGAATACACAATATCGGACATGAAAAGGCATTTCGGATACTCACAACTGTCTAAGCAGCGATTGGCCGACGCAAGACAAGCCCCCGCACATCGGGTGTGACGTCAGACGCCAACAACACAAGGACACTGTCAGAAGAACTGAGCCGCAGGACGCATAGGATTCCCTGCTGCTATTCAAGCTTACTATAAGGTACCATCTGCTTTAAGATTGCGAACTGTAATCCTAAACTACTAGCAGTATATATTACTGGACATTTCTCTTGGTTCATACGTATGGACATATCAATAAGTTCGCTGAGAATACAGATATAAGGATTGACATAATCAGAGCTAGAGCATAAACCTATATAATTTTCCTCTTATGCACAGCTCCTCTTTAAGCTCCATTATAATTTTTTGTGTGCAATATATAGCCTTTGCAGAAGTTTTATCAAGCCGATATCGGTATTTTAAATATTTTTATGCATAACTGTATACAGACTTAATAACTCACGAGAAATCTTGGCTAACTGTTTAGTCACACCCCAAAAATTTTCTTTGTGACTACACTATTAAACAGTAATCTAAATTTCTCATGAAGTACTAATCAGTACCACTTTTTATCATTTTTTATGCTATATTTCATCATTGTTTTTAATTGAATTGTACTAGAGATGTCTCTATTTTTTCAAATCATATTGTAACCAAATAAATCACTTGTTATCTTAGATACTGTTCTTATTTTTATTTTACTTTTGTACACATATTTATCACAAGTAATATTAATAATTTCACATAAGTATCTTCAACTTATTTTTTCTGTCCAGCTGAACCTATTCAGCTACATTACGAGTTTTGAGCACTATAGGGGAAGTAACGACCGCAACATTTTCTGCATTATTTCACCTCCCTATAGCGCTGCTATCACAGGTTTAAAAAAAGCAGGCTTGCGCGAGCGATATGGTTGTGTTGAGCTCCATACCGCACCGAAATTAAACGCTGCTTTGACGTGCTCGTGCACGATTTCCCCATAGACATCAATGGGGAGAGCCGGCAAAAAAAAAAGCCTAACACCTGCGATCGCGGAAACAAAAAGCTCCGTAACGCAGCCCCATTGATGTCTATGAGGAAAGAAAAAGTTATGTTTAAACCTAACACCCTTACATAAAAACCACGTCTAAACACCCCTAATTTGCCACCCCGACATTGCTGCAACCTACATAATGTTATTAACCCCTAATCTGCCGCCCTTAACATCGTCGCCACCTAAATAAAAATATTAACCCCTAATCTGCCGCCCTTAACATCGCCGCCACCTACATTACAGTTATTAACCCCTAATCTGACGCCCCCAATGTCGCCACCACTATACTAAAGTTATTAAGCGCTAAACCTCTGGCCTCCAACAAAACTAACACTAAATAAATATATTAATCCTTAAACCTAACCCTAAGCATAACCCTAACCCTAACGTAACCCTAAGCCTAACCCAAACACCCCCTAACTTAAATGTAATTAAAATAAAGCTAAATAAACCTTACAGTTATTAACTAAATCATTCCTATTTAAAACTAAATACTTACCTGTAAAATAAAACCTAAGCTTTCTACAATATAATTAATAGTTATATTGTAGCTATCTTAGGTTTTATTTTTATTTCACCGTTAAGTTTGTATTTATTTTAACTAGGTAGACTAGTTAGTAAATAGTTATTAACGATTTAATAACTACCTGACTACAACCAAACCTGCCTTACACTAAAAACTAACATTACAATAAAGTAAAATGAATTAAATGATTAACCCCTTAGTGACCAGACCACTTTTCAATTTGTTGACCATCTGGGACCAAGGCTATTTTGCATTTCTGCGATGTTTGTGTTTAACTGTTATTTTCCTCTTACTCATTTACTGTACCCACACATATTATATACCGTTTTTCTCGCCATTAAATGGAATTTTTAAAGATACCATTATTTTCATCATATCTTATAATTTACTATAAAAAAATTATAAAATATTAGGAAAAAATGAAAAAAACACACACTTTTTCTAACTTTGAGCCCCAAAATCTCTAACACATCTACAACCACCATAAAATACCAATGCTAAACAGTTTTTAAATTTTGTCCTGAGTTTATAAATACCCAATGTTTACATGTTCTTTGCTTTTTTTGCAAGTTATAGGGCAATAAGTACAAGTAGCACTTTGCTATTTCAAAACTATGTTTTTTCAAAATTGGCGATAGTTACATTGTAACACCAATATCTGTCAGGAATCCCTGAATAACCCTTCAAATGTATATATTTTTTAAAAGAAGACAACCTAAGGTATTAAACTTGGGGAATTTTGACTTTTTTCATGCAACCATTTTACCACCAATCTATGCCAAAGTTTGGGGGGGGGGGGAAATAATTTGATTTTTTGACAAATAGCAATTTAAGAATACATTTACTGATAAAATGTTAAGGGTTACTGCCAAATAACACCCTAATATGTCTTCAGTAGCATCTCCTGAGTACAGTGATACCACCTATGTATAGGTGTGTCGGGTTCTCTGGGGGCTAAATGGCCTTATTTTTAGAGAGCGCATTCCAGTTTTTCAACTTGGAATTTTCACATCGGTCATCATGCACCCATGTCCTATTTGGAACATTTCTGAAGCCAGCCAATGGAATTTACCCCCATCAAACCATATATTTTTGAAAAGTAGACACCCTAGGGTATTTCAAATGCTGGTATTTTAACACTTTCCATGCACTAATTCAACCACTAGTCTTTGTCAACTTTTGGGTAGTCATTTTTTTGTGTTATTTTTCACACACATTGTACTTTAGGCATGTATTTTCAGTTCCTGTTATGTGTTACTGCCAAAAACCACCTCAATATGTGTTCAACAACATTTCCTGAGTACAGTGATACCACCCATGTATAGGTGTGTCGGGTTCTCTGGGGGCTAAATGGCCTTATTTTTAGGTAGCGCATTCCAGTTTTTCAACTTGGAATTTTCACATCGGTCATCATGCACCCATGTCCTATTTGGGACATTTCTGAAGCCGGCCAATGTAAATTACCCCCATCAAACCATATATTTTTGAAAAGTAGACACCCTAGGGTTTTTCAAATGCTGGTATTTTAACACTTTCCATGCACTAATTCAACCACCAGTCTTTGTCAAACTTTTGGGTAGTCATTTTTTTGTGTTATTTTTCACACACATTGTACTTTAGGCATGGATTTTCAGTTCCTGTTATGTGTTACTGCCAAAAAACACCTCAATATGTGTTCAACAACATCTCCTGAGTACAGTGACAGGTTATGTTACAATGTTATGACTTGTGATTTTAGTTATTAACAATGAGAGTATTTCTTCTGATAGGCCTATCTTTAGTTTGGGGCCTATCACATACCCCACTTTTATTTATTGCCATGAAAGTGTATATTTTTGAAATGTTGACACCCCAAGGTATTGTATATGGTGTGCTTTGATGCCTTTGAAGCAACCGTTTTAGCCCAAAAAATTGGAGAAAGTGTATGGTGGTAATTTTTCAATTTTCATTTTTACAGACACATTGCTTTTTGACTATGATTTAGGAGAGACTGTTGTAAGTTATTACAAAAACATACTTCAGGTTGTTTTTTGCAAGGCACCCTGAGAACACCTATGTCCCCCATGCATAGGTTTGACAGGGGTTTTGGTTAAAAAAAAAAAAAACAGAGTAGTGAAATGTAAAAATCTGGCACAGTAAAAGTAAAAAAAAAAAAAAAACATCTAACAGTAAACATAACCAAAAAATAAATAAATATATATATAACAGCAAATGTATTTATTTTTTTAAAAATTGACCATTGTATGGTACCGCTTGAAGCAGTCCCCAATGCAGAGTGCAGGCTGTCCAGGGCAATCAGGACAGTGATATATGGTGTCCCTTCTTTTCCCCCTCTTGGTACAGACTCTGCATTTTTTTGTGGTTTCTGCTTTGCGGCAGTAGGGGGGATTTTAAAAATAAAATGAGTAGCCCCAACTCTGCTCTCTCCCATCACCGCCCGGGGAGCAGGTGCATCATGGTACAAAATCCCAGTAATAATCTGGAGCTGAAACTGTAAAAAAGTTTTTTTAACTCTGGGGTTTGCTTTTTTGAACAACAAAAAAGCGTTGTGGGTTGCAATCTGCATTAGGTAAATTGCAACCTTTTTGTACCAGGCCCTTGTCTTCCGCATAATTAGGTAGGGCTGCAGCAGCTGATCAGCCAGATCAACCCCACCCATATGCCGGTTATAAGACTTGATGCACACTGGCTTCCTTATGATCTCAGCTCTGCCACGTACAGAAACCGCCACCGTCCTCTCTGTGTGGATGGTGGTAAGAAGGTATACATCCTTCTTGTCTCTGTACTTAAGTGCCAACAGCTCCTCTTGGCGCAGAGCTGAGGTCTCCCCCCTTCGTAGCCGGGTGCGTACAAGTTGTCCTGGGAAACCTGCGCGGTTCTTTTTAATTGTACCGCAAGCTACTGTATCAAAGCAATACAGTAGCTTGAACAAAAGGACACTTGTATAAAAATTGTCTAAGTACAAGTGATACCCTTTGTTCATTAGGGGTAATATCAGGTCCCAGACAATCTTGCCAGTGGTTCCCATATGTTCTGGGCAACCTGGAGGGTCAAGGTGGCTATCCTTTCCCTCATACACCCGGAAGGCCTGAGTATACCCAGTCTTGCTGTCACAGAGCTTATACACCTTTACCCCATATCTGGAGCGTTTGGAAGGAATATACTGCTTGAATCCCAGCCTTCCCTTATACTTCATTAGGGATTCATCAACGCATATATTCCTTCCAGGTGTATAAGCCTCTGCAAACCTGGCAGAAAAGTGGGTTATCAGGGGGCGGATTTTATAGAGCCTGTCAAATTGGGGATGCTCCCTAGGGGGGCACAGGCTGTTGTCGCTGAAGTGCATGAAATGCAGAATCATTTCATATCTCTGCCTCGACATAGTCTGGGAGAAAATGGGGGTAGAGCAGATGGGGCTACTACTCCAGTAGGAGCGAATGGAGGGTTTCTTTATGATGCCCATCAGCATAGTCAATGCCCAGAATTTTTGAATTCTGGCACATTGATGGGGGCCCATTGCTGCTTTGCCAAATATGTTCCAGGCTTTGCAGCACGGAACTGATGGGCATATAAATTAGTTTGGGCGACAATGTTCCCCAATATATCATCGCCCAGAAACATTTCCAGAAACTGCTGGGGGCTAAAACCTGCCACATCTATATTTATGCCAGCATTTGCTGTGAAGGGTGGGATATCTGGCCTCTGGAGATGAGGTGTTACCCACTCTTCAGCAGCAATGGCAGCAACACGCCTCCTTCTGGCAGGGGGGCTAGCAGGGGGGCTGGCAGGGGGGGTAGCAGGGGGGCTGGCAGGGGGGCTAGCAGCCACAGATACATCACTATCAGTTGAGACTGCATCTAGTGATGTATCTGAGCACATGGCAGGGTCAAAATTGGGGTCTGAGTCAGAAATATAGGCATCTGACTCTGACGCAAGGATGGCATACGCCTCCTCAGCACTATATCTTTTCTGTGACATTTTTGTATCTGTCACAGAAAACAATTACTAAAAAAAATTAAATTAACTAAATTAATTAACTAAATTAACTAGCAAAAAAGTACAGCTATGCTACTGCCAGTGATTTATAGCGATCACTGGCAAGCTAGGGGTTAATGGCTCTGAAAATTAAATTAAATTAACTAAATGTTTCTGAAAAGAGCCTTTGGGTTTTTAAAAAATTACAACAACAAAATTAACCCCTAAAAAATGCACAGACAGCAAAAAAGTACAGCTATGCAACTGCCAGTGATTTATAGCGATCACTGGCAAGCTAGGGGTTAATGGCTCTGAAAATTAAATTAAATTAACTAAATGTTTCTGAAAAGAGCCTTTGGGTTTTTAAAAAATTACAACAACAAAATTAACCCCTAAAAAAATGCACAGACAGCAAAAAAGTACAGCTATGCAACTGCCAGTGATTTATAGCGATCACTGGCAAGCTAGGGGTTAATGGCTCTGAAAATTAAATTAAATTAACTAAATGTTTCTGAAAAGAGCCTTTGGGTTTTTAAAAAATTACAACAACAAAATTAACCCCTAAAAAAATGCACAGACAGCAAAAAAGTACAGCTATGCAACTGCCAGTGATTTATAGCGATCACTGGCAAGCTAGGGGTTAATGGCTCTGAAAATTAAATTAAATTAACTAAATGTTTCTGAAAAGAGCCTTTGGGTTTTTAAAAAATTACAACAACAAAATTAACCCCTAAAAAAATGCACAGACAGCAAAATGCAGCAAAAAAAAGTGCACCTATGCTACTGCCAGTGATATATATTGTGATCACTGGCAAGCTAGGGGTTAATGGCTCTGAAAAGAGCCTTTGGTTCTATATTTTTTAACAAATAAAAGAAATAAATCTCTCTCTCTGCTAAATACAGGTCTCTCTCTCCAACAAAATGGCAAGTGAGGAGAGGGAGGGAGATCCACACTGATCATAGTCAATATTTACAAATATTGACATGATCAGACAAATGGGGTATTTTATTATTATTATTTTTTTTAGGGTGGGAGGCTCAGATTGGGTGACCCTAGCTTGCCCCTATGATGATACAGGCTAGGGACACCCCCAGAGGCCCCATGATGCACTGGGCATCGCCATCTTGGATGCCTAGTGAAGGGGGAGGGGGGGGCTATTTGGGCTTTTTTTTTTTTTTTATCCGTTTTTTTTTTTTAAATTTTATTTATTATTTGATACCTAACTAAGTGCCTCGACCCACCGAGGCACTTAGCACACAAGCAGAGCATCGGAAGCGTGTCCGATCGCTTCCGATGCTCTGAAACACTGCGGGCTCCACGTGGAGCAAAACCGGAAGTGATCACTCGTGGGGGAGTGATCAATCCGGTCCGGCACTCGGAACAGTATTGCAGGATGCCTAGACATCAAGGCAAGCCTGCAATACTGTTAGAGCAGCTGAAGCGATTTCGATTCGCTTCCAGTGCTCTGTTTAACCGACGACGTATGCCATACGTCCTCGGTCGTTAAGAGTGCTTTTTTTTTTAGGACGTATGGCATACGTCGTCGGTCGTTAAGGGGTTAAAATATAATTTTTTAAATTACAAAAAAAAAATTAACACAAAATTACAAAAAATAAAAAACCACATTATCAAAAATAGAAACAAATTACTCCTAATCTAATAGCCCTATCAAAATAAAAAAGCCACCCCCCCCAAAAAAAAAAAAACCCTAGCCTACACTAAACTGCCAATGGCCCTTAAACAGGCCTTTTGTGGGGCATTCCCCCAAAGAAATCACCCCCCAACAGTAAAACCCACCACCCACCCAACCAACCCCCCCAAATAAAAAGCTATCTAAATAAACCTAAGCTAACCATTGCCCTGAAAAGGGCATTTGAATGGACATTGCCCTTAAAAGGGCATTTAGCTCTTTTTACATTGCCCAAACCCTAAGCTAAAAAAAGCCCTCCCAAGAAACCTTTAAAAAAACCTAGGCACTAAACCCTCAAAGAGACAATCTGTGTTTCTCCTAAAATAGACAATCTGTGCTCCCCAATCTTTGAGAGCACAGATTGTCTCTCTCTAACCTGTGTGGCCCTTACCTCATACAGATTGAGGTAGAAGAGTGTAAGTAGATGCCCAAGAGGGTCCAGGATCCTTGTCTTCAATTTCTTCGTTTTATGAACTGTTGGCTGATTACGCCTATTAATCTATTTTATCTATTGCACATGATTTACAACTCATTGGGACTTTTTATTGGAACTTTTTATATATCTGTATTTTGTATTATGTATGTTTTGTAATTGTTTATCCTAATACTCTGAGATCTAGGAGATTTGGGATATTTGCATATATATCTTTACTCTAAACCCTATGTGGTTTATTATACCCTAGATTGTGTATTTTTATCTAGTGTTTTAAGACATTATAGTGTAGCTTTGCGTCAATTCACAATCCTCATTTTCTTCAAACACACACACACACACACACACATATATATATATATATATATATATATATATATATATACAGTACTGTGCAAAAGTCTTAGGCCACAATAAGATTTGTTGTTTTAGCAAAGTTTTAATGACTATCCATATTTATTTTTCCTTATTAAGATACATACAGAAAATACTAGACATGTGCGTTTAATTTCGTTCCGAATCAAAATTCGAATGAATTCGCAAGAATTTGGAGATTCTAAACGATTCGAATTTCGAATTACCCTAGCAACGAAGCTACACTAATCCGAATGCATTTGTAACAAATAAATTAAAATTAGTTCGGATTTATTCATTACATTTGAATGGCCATAGACCAATCACAATTTAGTATAAAAATTTAATTTATTGAGATTTAGTGAGATAGAACAGTGAAATAATTCCGTTTCCGTAACTTGGAACCATCTGAATGAACATAACGCATACCGAACTTCTGAATTTACGAATCAAATCCGAAACAAATACATCTGAATACATCTGAATTTATTTGAATCCGAAATGAATACATACGAATGTATACAAATTTGAATCTATCCGAAATGAAATTCGAAAAAATCATAATCGGTCCGAAACGAAACAAAACTAATTTTTCCGCTGTGCACGTCTAGAAAATACGTCCAAAAAATATTTTAAAAAAAGCCACAATTTTTAGAACAAAATGTCTTCTTCAGGCAAAAGTCAGTATTTAGTGTGAACTCCCTTGGCACTAAGCACATCTTGAACTCTTTTGGGGGGACTATCCTGAAGTTTTCTGAAGTCATCTTCAGGTATATTATACCAGGCTTCTTTCAGCACGTCCCAGAGTTCATCTTTAGATTTAGGTTATCTTTTATTTATTTCTCTCTAGGTGATCCTATACTGCCTCTTTAATATATAGGTCTGGACTCTGTGAAGGCCAGTCCATAACTGTCAGTGTTTTATCAGCTGTTTTTCTTTCCAAATATGATTTCACTGCATTAGCAGTTGTGCTTGAGATGTTTATCATGCTGAAAGATAAAACCATTCCCAATTAGGCGCTTTCCAGAAAGGAATGACATGATGAATTAAGACCTGTCTGCATTTTTCAGCATTTGTGATCCCATCAATTCAGAAAATATCACCATCATTACTGTCAGAAATTCAGCCCCAAACCAGACAGACCCCCCCAACATGTTTTACTAAAGACTGCAAGCTCTCATTCTTCCATTTCTCTCCAACTCTCTTCTCACATATTGTCGATGATTGGACCCAAAAATGGTAAAGCTTTGGTTTTATACACTACCATAATACTCTTTTCCACTGATCTTCATTCCAATCTGTGTGGAGCCTTTAGCATCCTATTGTGCCTTTTCACAGTGTTCCCCTTCTGAAAAAGTGATTTCTTGGCTGCTACCCTTCCACAAAGACCATTCATGATCAAGCTTCTTAAGACTGTAGAAGGGTCATCTTTGCATCCCAATGAAACGGCCAGATTGCTGAGCCAGGTCCTTGCTGGGCAGTGGGCTTCTTCCGGTCTCTCAAAGAAGAAACTCTGAGAAACTTCTAATCAGATTTTTAAAGTTTTTCTTGACCTACCCAGTCCTTTTTTTGTCCTTTACTTCTTTTGATTCTTCAAATTTCTTATAACAGTTTGAATACCACATCTTGAGTATCCAGTTTGTTTGCTGATTTCCCTTTAAGAGTGGCCTAGCTGATGCAAAAGTAATATTTTATGTCTGTTAAATTCTGTGATCTTTGGCATTTTGAATGTAATCATGTGATTGAAATTTGGTTTTATTAGCAGTCTTCCAATGAATTAAACTTATGCCACATGTATAGTGTAATTCTCAAAGCAAGCATGTCTTGCACAAACCTGGTGTAATAGACCTTTTTCACAGCAGTCATTTTAACATGAAATAGTAGGAGAAATACAGGTGGTTAGCGATGAAATTAATTAGGGTTTCCATTTGATTTTTGGGTTTATGAGAGCAGGTTCCTGCTTTTGCTCAAGTGTAAGGTGAGGTCGCACTACATACTTGGCATTTTTAGCCTATAGAAGCTGTTTTTCTGATCTGTGTCTGTTTTGTTAATTCTGCATACAAATATCCTATATTTTCTGGTTGTATTCTAATAAAGAGACTGAGAAATAATTATATATGGTCTTATATACCACTGCTAAAACAACTAATCTAATGGTTGCCTAAGACTTTTGCACAGTAATGGTATATATATATATATATATATATATAATTACACCACAAACATATATACAGGGTTATATATATAAAAGGGAGGGCAAGTCAATCTATCAGAGCAAGTCAATCAATCAGTGGTTCAATGTTGATACAATATTTATGACATTAAAAATATGCAAAAAAAAAAAGGAAAAATCCTGAAAAAAAGAAAACAAACAATACTCCCCTAATATATGCAAATTGTACAATGGATATATCAGTAATATGCTTACTCAGATCTGTCGACTGCTTTTCGGCCATATACCTCTGTCAAAAAAATCCTGTAATTCAACATTGAACCACTGATTGATTGACTTGCACTGATATCACTAACATCACTTTGGATTTCATTTTTTCTTCATCTTTTGATAACACATTTTTTTGGAGGGATCTCATCATCATTTTTTATCACTTTTTTTCACATAGAGTGAACACAAATTTTTTGTCATCTTTTTTTTCCTAATTATTGTATTGGACACTGACCGCACCTGCATTTCATTTTTTCCTGCACAGTATTGGATTACAATTAAACCAGGAGCATATTTATACTGACTGGACTCAACCAAGGTGTTTAAACACATCAAAACCACCCAGTATAAACGGCTATATCACCAGCCACTGACTTTATCAATCATTTCATATATCGTTTTTTTAATATTATATTGTACTGCTTTTTACCCTATTTTGTAACATGGATCCATGAATAACTAACAAGTGTATTAGGTTTTTTTAATGTTTTTTAATGTTTTTTAATATAATCATTGAATGGAATAATAATATGTAATTTTAACACTCTATTTAATTTTACACTGTATTAGTTCATTATAGCCTATTTTGGCATTCCCTACCCTAACCTCAGCCTTCTTTTGGCGCTCACCTCTACCTTGCATACATATTTTAGAGTGATTTGTTGGTTCAGAGGATGAGGCTTCTCTTTGAGTAAGGCCTGTCCGTGTTACCTTGTATGAGCGTTCCTTCACTGTGCCGAGATATCTGCTGAGCGCTAAACAGAGCCGATCACATGGGCTGCAATGTCAGGCATGTAAGTGCGGCAGTTCCGGAGGCTGAGTAGTGAGAACAATATGACCTGCGTCCCCGGCGTCTGTGTTGCTCGCGAGCAGAACAGGGAATCAGCTGTGAGCGAAAGCGGAATCAACAGGCAGGGTGACGTAGTAACCTCCAGCTGTGTTTTTGAGATACAAAGTTGCGCTCTGTAGGAATTACAAATATATGTTGCAATTCAGTATTCAATATTATTGTAGACGATCCACAGGAGGGTATAGTGTAGAGTAGAGAATCTGTAGTTTGAATCTCCTGCTGTAGTCAGGCTAAGTTGCAGAGTCTTCAGTGTAAATTCACCTATAAACTTAAAATACTTAGCACTGAAACAGGAACAGGAGGAGCCTTAAATAGACTTTCAGGAAAGCCTTAAAGGGGTAGGAGATGGGACCTGACAGAACACCCCCTCCAAGGAGCAGCTCCGCGGATCACGGCATGGGCCTGTCCGGGTATCTACGGTGAAACTCTGACACGTGACAGGGAGCTGAGAGGTAATCAGCGGGTTCCCAGGAGTCTTCATCGCTTCCAAAACCTTTCCATCTAACGAGGTATTAGAGAGATCCATGGTGAAACCTTGAATCAATGATAGTCTGAACCTCATATACCTCAGTAGTAGATATAGAAGGTATTGTAGGAGGTGAGGTTGAATCAGGTCTGATGTGATGATAAGGTTTTAGCAAAGCAACATGGAAGGTTGGATGGATATTGTATTCTTGAGGTAAAGTTAATGTAACAGCGTTTTGGTTAAGAACCGTTTTTATGGTAAACGGCCCAATGAATAGAGGAGCCAGTTTCTTTGAGGGAACGGCTAACTTCAGGTGCCACACCTTGTCGCCCAGCTTGTAGCATGGGGCAGGTGACCTCTTGGTGTTGTAATACCTTTTTTGGGTAAACTGGGCATCCTGTAAGATGTTTTTGAGAGAAGTGAAGCCTTGAGCTAAAGTATTAACCAAATTGTTAACTATTGGAGATTCGGTCTCAGCTCTATTATTCAGGTGGTAAACAGGATGAAATCCATAGTTGATGAAGAAAGGGGTAGAAGTGTTAATGGTATTGTTGAAGGAGAATTCAGCGGAGGGTAGAAGAGTGAGCCAGTCGTTTTGTTGTGCAGAACAATAGCAACATAGGTACTGTTCTAGTGTTTGATTTGTTCTTTCACATAGGCCATTTGTTTGTGGATGGTAAGCAGTGGACATCCGTCTCTCAATTTTGAGGATTCGGCAGAGTTGTGTCCAGAAACGGGAGGTAAACTGGTACCCTCTATCCATTATGATCGTCTCAGGAAGACCATGCAGATGGACTATCTGGTTAAGGAACAGGTGAGCGGTTTCCTTTGCGGTGGGCAACCCTATTGCTGGTAGGAAATGCGCCATCTTGGAGAATCGGTCGATCACCGCCAGAATAGTGTTATGGTTGCGGGAGGGAGGTAGATCCACAATGAAATCCATCGCAATTGACCTCCATGGCCTATCTGGTATGGGTAATGAAAGAAGGCAACCATAGGGATGACGTCTGGTGTGTTTATTTTGTGAGCAGATTCTACAAGTTCTGATGTATTGGGAGATGTCGTCGATCATGTTAGGCCACCAGAACTCTCTCCGGAGGAGGTTTTGCATCTTATGTATTCCGGGGTGACCTGCAAGTACGGAATCATGGGCAGAGAGAAGAACGTCTACCCTCAATGAGACGGGGACGTATAACTGTTTTCCATGGTATAGGAGTCCACTGGCGGATTTGCAAAGTGGTAAGTGAGTGGAGGTACTATCCGCGGACTGATGGGAGGCAATTTGACTTAGGTCAAAGGTGGTAAGTCCTATGCTGTCGGCAGGGATTATGCTGTTGGAGCTAATGCAAGATTCAGGTTTTGGATCTCTTCATGACAGAGCATCAGCCTTGGTGTTCCTGCTACCCGGTCTGTAAGTTATGACGAAGTTAAACCTGCTAAAAAACATACTCCATCGTACCTGACAGGAGCTTAGGGTTTTGTTGTTTTTTAAGAACTGTAGGTTCTGACGGTCGGTATAGATTACAATCGGAGATGCAGCACCTTCCAGGAGATGCCTCCAGAACTCAAGGGAAGCTTTAATGGCAAGGAGCTCCTTTCCCCCAATGGTGTAGTTGCGTTCTGCCTGTGTCATGAGCCTGGAGTAAAAGGAGACTGGGTGTAGCGGGTGCTTCGAGGATCTCCTCTGAGAAAGGGACAGCGGCCTATGGCGTGATCTGAGGCATCAACTTCCAGTACATAGGGAAGAGTCAGATCTGGGAACTGAAGTACGGGAGCTGTGATAAACTTCTATTTAAGTGAAAGGAAAGCCGTATTGGCTTCATTGTTCCATTTGAATTTCTGTTCCTTCTTGGTGAGGATGGTTAGAGGCTTAATTATGTCTGAGAAGCCTTGGATGAACTTCCTGTAGAAGTTTGAGAAGCCAAGGATTCTCTGGATGTCCTTCTTGGAAGAGGGAGTGGGCCAGTTGGTAACAGCCTCGACCTTATTGTTCTCCATCTTGATCCCTGAGGGGGATATCTGGTAGCCCAGGAAGGATATGGAAGTGGAATTAAAAATGCATTTTTCAACCTTCACATAGAGGGAGTTAGCCCGTAGGTGTGCTAGAACAGCCTTTACATGGTCTATGTGAATAGCATGGTTTTCTTAGTAGATGAATATGTCATCCAGGTAGATGACCATTGCCATATCCAACATATCACGAAACAAGTCGTTCATGAATCGCTGGAAGGTCGCAGGGGCATTGCATAGCCCGAATGGCATGACCGTATACTCGAACAAGCCGTACCTTGTCCGAAATGTGGTCAGCCATTCGTCGCCCCGCCTGATCCTGACCAGGTTGTAGGCTCCCCTCAGATCCAGCTTGGTAAAGACCTTTGCGCCCTGCAACCGCTCTATCAGCTCCGGTATCAGTGGCAAGGGGTACCTGTTTTTCTTGGTGCGAGCATTGAGCTCCCTATAATCTATAATCGGATATAGACTGTTATATTTATTTTTTACGAAGATACCCGCCCCCCGCGGGTGAGGTAGAGGGTCTACTGAAACCCTTCTTGAGGTTTTCGTCCAGGTATTCCTTTAAATGTTGGAGCTCCGGTTGGGATAATGGGAAGATTCGTCCATATGGTATGGTTGAGTTGGGCAGCAGGTCAATGGGGCAGTCAAACTGCCTGTGGGGTGGTAAAGCTTGGGCCTCTTTCTTATCAAAGACGTTGGTGAATTCTTTGTAACAATTTGGTACAACCGTTTCTGTTATATGCATGAGTGTGTGTTGTTGTGGAGACATACAGTTCCTTTTACAGAAATGAGAGCCAAAAGAAGTCTCCCCAGCACCCCAACAAATAGTAGGTTCATGTAACTTCAACCAATTTAAACCTAATATAGGATAATATGACCTAATATGACAGGGAATAGGGGTGTCAGAATGACCTCAAATGCTATATGCTCAGTATGCCCTGATGGGAAAGTGATCTTTATGGGTGATGTTTGATGTGTGATAGGACCTGATTTCATAGATGAGCCATCTACTAGTCGGATAGACAGTGAAGTGATCTTTTTTATTAGTGGTATTTTTTGGGAACAGACATAGTTATAATCGATGAAACTCCCTGTAGCTCCTGAGTCAATAACGGCCACCGTATGTACTAGGTGTTGAGGCCACTGTAGGGAAACAGAGAAACATACGTGAGAGGTTTCAATAAGTTTAGTTAGATGACCAACAGATGTTGTGTATGGCTTACCCTTCTTTTGTTTAAGTAGAGAGGGGCAGTCCTTGACTGTGTGGTCAGTACTGGCGCAGTACATACAAAGGTTGTGTAACTTGCGTCAAGCTTTCTCCTCAGGTTTCAGAGGTCCTTTCAAGAATGCAATATCCATAGGTTCCTCGGTAGGTCGAGGTATAGAAGTGGGAGCACTATATCTTTTAGCTGGGTAATCAGTGCCACCCTTTTGGGACTTTCTTTCCCTTAGGCGTCTGTCTATGGAGATACATAAGGAGATCAGAGTCTCCAGGTTACTAGGCATGGAAATTCGGGCCAGTTCATCCTTAATACAGTCAGAAAGGCCAAGTCTGAATTGGTTCTTTAGTGCATGCTCATTCCATAAGGTGTCAGGGGCCCATCTCTTGTATACATAATCCTCAACGGGACGCCTACCCTGTCTGAGTGAGCGTTTTGCAGTTTCCGCTGTGGTTTGTTTGTCGTGGTCTTGGTAGAGAACAGACATCGCTGAAAAGAAAGATTCTAGAGAATTCAGAATTGGGTCGTTTGTTTCATAGGAAGTGTTTGCCCATGTTCTTGCCTCTCCAGTGAGGTATGATATGACAGTTAGTACCCTGATGCTGTCATTCAGGAAGGTTTTGGGCTTGAGCTGGAAATACAGTGAGCATGAGTTTTGGAAATCACGAAGCGAGATCTATCACCCGAGAATCTCTCAGGGGGACATATTTGTGGATCAGGGGTGTCACCTGTGACAGTCTTAGACACCAATTGTTCATTGATAAATTTGCATAGCTGCTCATTTTCAGTCTTTATTTCCCATAGACCCTGCAGCATAAGGTCCATGTTCTGAGAAAGAGCCCCCACTCTGGATGACAACTCACTTAAGTCCATGGTAATAAGCTGGAATGCAATTCTTTTAGGGCTAAGTATTATGTAAGGTTCTGTGAGACCTCAGAGTCAGTGTCTAATATGATGTTTGCATGCAGCCTATTCCCACTCAGTCTCACACCAAACCTATGACTCTAGGTGTAGTCAGAGTCAAGTTTTTTGCTCATAGACTGAGGGGACTGAAAGCAGTCAGAAATAGAGGCAGAAATGTGAGAGGAATGCTTCAGGATATACTATAAGGTGTATAGTGAGAGATCAGGTACATAGAATAGTGAATAGTGTGTGTGTGTGCACTCTGTGATTACTGAAGCTGTGCTGCAGTGGAGTTGTATACAACTGATGTGTTTTTATCCCTAGGCAAAGTCCGGTATCTGTAATTCTCAGAGATAGCTGTTAGATAAATTATAACTCCAAAATAGTTTGCCCCTTAGAGTTATCTTATTAAGAAAGGAAGTCCCATATCAGGTGGTTATATATAGACAACCTATTTAAATAAGGAGATATTCCTGTTTAACTTGCCCCTTTGTATTTTAGATTGATTCGTTGGTTCAGAGGATGAGGCTTCTCTTTGAGTAAGGCCTGTCCGTGTTACCTTGTATGAACGTTCCTTCACTGTGCCGAGATGTCTGCTGAGCGCTAAACAGAGCCGATCACATGGGTTGCAATGTCAGGCGTGTAAGTGCGGCAGTTCCGGAGGCTGAGTAGTGAGAACAATATGACCTGCGTCCCCAGCGTCTGTGTTGCTCGCGAGCAGAACAGGGAATCAGCTGTTAGCGAAAGCGGAATCAACAGGCAGGGTGACGTAGTAACCTCCAGCTGTGTTTTTGAGATACAAAGTTGCGCTCTGTGGGAATTACAAATATATGTTGCAATTCAGTAATTCAATATTATTGTAGACGATCCACAGCAGGGTATAGTGTAGAGTAGAGAATCTGTAGTTTGAATCTCCTGCTGTAGTCAGGCTAAGTTGCAGAGTCTTCAGTGTAAATTCACCTATAAACTCAAAATACTTAGCACTGAAACAGGAACAGGAGGAGCCTTAAATAGACTTTCAGGAAAGCTTTAAAGGGGTAGGAGATGGGACCTGACAAGTGACACAAAAGACAAAAACGATCTAATTGTTTTCAAGAATAGGAAACTTGATACTGTTAAAACAGATTATGAGAAGGGTTGAGTGTACAGGTGGTTGACCAATTTAAGTGAAGGGAGACCACAAAGAAGACAGAGATCCAGATGTTTTACATTTGATACTATAGACTCAAGTGGGGTGGAATCCTCTGATACAGACAGAGACACTAGAAGTGGGGACTTAGATAGCCCAGATACACACTCTTTGAATCATAGACCTAACATAGATAATAGACCTTTTTAGGAGTTCAGACCAGATCACGGGGGGAAGGTAGAGGTACAATAAACCCTTTCTCAGGACGCAGAAATGCGCACACAGACCACCTCGCAAGGCAGATAGGTGAGGACAACAATATAGTCATAAACCTAGATCAGCCAATAGAATTGACCTTGCATTATATTGACTGATCCAATCCGCCAATCGGATTGAACTTCAATCCGATTGGCTGATTAAATCAACCAATCGGATTTTTCCTACCTTAATTCCGATTGGCTGATAGAATCCTATCAGCCAATCAGAATTTGAGGGATGCCATCTTGGATGATGTCATTTAAAGGAACCTTCATTCGTCGTTAGTCGTCGGAAAGAAGAGGATGCTCCGCGTCGGATGTCTTAAAGATGGACCCGCTCCGCGCCGGATGGATGAAGATAGAAGATGCCGCTTGGATGAAGTCTTCTGCTGGATGGAGGACCTCTTCTGCCCTGATCGGATGAAGACTTCTGGCCGGATCGGATGAAGACTTGTGCTGGTCCGGATGTCCTCTTCTGCCCCATCGGTGCCCGGCTGGCTGAAGACGGCTCAAGGTAGGGTGATCTTCAATGGGGTAGTGTTAGTTTTTTTTAAGGGGGTATCGGGTGGGTTTTAGAGTAGGGGTGTGTGGGTGGTGGGTTGTAATGTTGGGGGGGTATTGTATTTCTTTTTTTTTACAGGTAAAAGAGCTGATTACTTTGGGGCAATGCCCAGCAAAAAGCCCTTTTAAGGTCTGGTAAAAGAGCTGATTACTTTGTAATTTAGTTTAGAATAGTGAATTTTGTTATTTTGGGGGGCTTTTTTATTTTATTAGGGGGCTTAGATTAGGTGTAATTAGATTAAACTTCTTGTAATATTTTTTTATTTTTGTAATTTAGTGTTTTTTTGTAATATAGTTTAGTTTATTTAATTGTATTTTATTTTAGATATTTGTAGTTAATGTATTTAATTAATTTATTGATAGTGTAGTGTTAGGTGTATTTGTAACTTAGGTTAGGATTTATTTTACAGGTAATTTTGTAATTATTTTAACTAGGTAGCTATTAAATAGTTATTAACTATTTAATAGCTATTGTACCTAGTTAAAATAAATACAAAGTTGCCTGTAAAATAAATATAAATCCTAAGCTAGCTACAATGTAACTTTTAGTTATATTGTAGCTATATTAGGGTTAATTTAAAGGTAAGTATTTAGTTTTAAATAGGATTAATTTATTTAATTATTATTTTTTTTTAGATTTATTTAAATTATATTTAACTTAGGGGGTGTTAGGGTTAGACTTAGGTTTAGGGGTTAATAACTTTATTATAGTAGCGGCGACGTTTGGGGCAGGAGATTAGGGGTTAATAATTGTAGGTAGGTGGCGGCGATGCTAGGGACGGCAGATTAGGGGTTAATACAATTTATTATAGTGTTTGCAAGGTGGGAGTGCGGCGGTTTAGGGGTTAATACATTTATTATAGTGGCGGCGCTGTCCGGTCGGCAGATTAGGGTTAATAAGTGTAGGTAGGTGGCGGGTGACATTGGGGGGGCAGATTAGGGGTTAATAAATATAATATAGGTGTGGGCAATGTTAGGGGCACAAGATTAGGGTGTTCATAGGTATAATGTAGGTGGTGGCGATGTCCGGTCGGCAGATTAGGGGTTAAAAAAAAATATTTTAGTATTTGCGATGTGGGGGGGCCCTGGTTTAGGGGTTCATAGGTAGTTTATGGGTGTTAGTGTACTTTGTAGCACTTTAGTTAAGAGCTTTATGTTCCGCGTTAGCCCATAAAACTCTGAACTACTGACTTTTATAGGCGGTAGGAGTCCTGGAGGTAGAGGCTGTACCGCTCACTTCTTCCAAGACTTGTAATACCAGCATTAGCCAAATCCCATTAAAAAGATAGGATACGCAATTGACGTAAGGGGATTTGCGGTATGGAAAAGTCGCGGAAAAAAAGTGAGCAGTACACCTGTACCTGCCTGACTCGTAATACCAGCGGGTGTTAAAAAGCAGCGTTAGGACCCCTTAATGCTGCTTTTTAAGGCTAACGCAGAACTCGTTATCTAGGCGACTGTTTCTAAGCCTTTCATTGGCTTACAGCTTTGGGGGGGGGGGGCTTATAACAGCAGACAAAGTGGGAAAAGAAGATTCAGCTCAGCTAACAGAATGGGATGTAACCATGGCTGAAGTTGGCATTTGTGTTTTCTCCCACGTGTGACACGGTAAGGTTAGAGTTCTCTGGAGAGTGTAGCATAGCGCTGCAGTCTGGCTAAAGTGAGTAAAAGTGAGTAAAAGTGAGTAAAAGTGAGTAAAAGTGAGTAAAAGTGAGTAAAGTGAGTAAAGTGAGTAAAGTGAGTAAAAGTGAAGGAGTGAGAGGTAAAGCAGGCTCCATAAATAACTTGCATAAAAGTTTAATTACCATCCAACTGATAATCCCTTGCTAGCTTTATTAATCAGTGCGCCGCCAGGGTTTTGCGGGTGCAGAACCACCGGGTGAGGTCCCCTTTTGCAGTGCAGCTCAGCACTAGCAGTTGCGATAACGGCTACAAAAAATATTTTTTTAAATCATTGACCCTCAAATACTCCTCTTGCTTTGTCTCACTGCATTGTGTGAATGCTGACAGCTGCTATAGCGCACGTAAAAGGGAGGTCAGAAGAGACAGAGAAGTGTGTTTGATGGGTCAAGAGGAGAGAGGATATGGAGAAAGAAGAATGTAGCTTGTGCCCAGACTTTAACCCCTATTGCAATGTCTAGGGCTGAGCTGTGCTACAACAGAAACATAGCTGATTAAAGTAAAGGTGCAAGGGCTCTGTTAATGTGGGAGGGTGCAGTGTGCGTTTGTAGGCAATGAAGAATTAGGGTCATATTTATTAAGATACATATGGAGCTTGATGCCCCGTGTTTCTGGTGAGCCCGAAGGCTCGCCAGAAACATAAGTTATGAAGCAGCAGTCTAAAGAGCATTGCTCCATAACCTGTCCGCCTGCTCTGAGGCGGCGGAAAGAAATCAACCCGATTGAATATGATCAAATTGATTGGACAAGCCAGCTTCATTTTGGAAGAAGGTGCTGTGGATTGATGAATCAAAGATTAATTATTTGGTCATTACAAGGGGCGTTATGCATGGCGGCAAAAGAACACAGCGTTCCAAGACAAACACTTGATAGCCACAGTACAATTTGGTGGATGTTCCATCATGCTGTGGGGCTGTGTGGCCAGTGCCGGTACTGGGAATCTTGTTAAAGTTGAGGGTTGCATGGATTCCACTCAATATCAGCAGATACTTAATAATGTTGAGGAATCAGTCACAAAGTTGAAGTTACGCAGGAGCTGGATATTTTAACAAGACAACGACCCAAAACACTGCTCAAAATCTACTGGCATTTATGCAGAGGAACAAGTACAAAGTTCTGGAATGGCCATCCCAGTCCCCAGACCTGAATATCATTGACAATCTGTGGGGTGATTTGAAGCGGGCTGTCCTTGCTCGGCAACCATCAAATCAAACTGAAATGGAAATGTTTTGCAAGGAGGAATGGTCCAAAATACCTTCATCCAGAATCCAGACACTCATTACAGGCTATAGGAAGCGTCTAGAGGTTGTTATTTCTGCTAAAGGAGGCTCTACTAAATATAGATGCAATATTTCTATTGGGGTGCCCAAATGTATGCACCTGTCTAATTTAGTTTTGATGCATATTGCACATTTTCTGTTAATCCAATAAACCTCATTTCACTACTGAAATATTACTGTGTCCTTCAGTTATTTGATAGATCAAAATGAAATTGCTGATCCAAACACCCAATGATTTATAAATGAAAATCATGGAAATTGTCAGGGGTGCCTAAAGTTTTGCATATGACTATATATATATATATATATATATATATATATATATATATATATATATTTTATTTTTTTTAAATAGCAAAAATACTACTAGCGTAAAGTTTTTTTCCTCTATTCAGGTTTCGTTGGTATTACAAGCTCCAAAAATGTATTTTGCGCTAGGGTTAACTTGAATACCTCAAAAAACTAACTTAAGTTTTCACGTTCACATGCATGTATTCCCCATAGAGAGCATGGAGATAAAAAGTGGGGAAAAAAACTAAAACCCAAGATCACACAACCTCCATCGCTTCTCTACAATCCCCATAGAAGTCAATAGGAGAAAATTTTTTGGAAAAAATACACCCATTGCGCATACAGCATAGCATATTCACATTAGCAAATATTTACAGTAAATACATAGTTAAATTCTTTATTATATATGAATATTGTATACATATGTTTTATGTTTTTATTTGCTTAATGGCAAAGGGCTATAATGCACTTATATGTATGTTTATATGTGTGTAGATATATATTAATGTTTTTATATGTGTATATATGACTGTAAATACATATATACACATATAAATACATTAATATATATCTACACACACACATATAGATAGATAAAGATAGATAGATAGATAGATAGATAGATAGATAGATAGATAGATAGATAGATAGATAGATGATAGATAGATATTGTACAAAAAAAACATCAGATATATGTAGAAATATTAAAAGGGGAAATATGAATATTTTAATGTCGTAGCGCACATGAGAATATGTGATCGGTTTGGGTGCACGTAGAGTGGGGAAATTGGTTATTGCACATGCGATATTCTAAGTTCGGCTTTAAGCACTTGCCGGGTTCGAGCGTGAGTGAAAACAGTTTACTTTCAAGTTATAATACGAGCAAATCCCGAAGTGCACAAAAAGCTTACTTCTAGTGGAATTAACGCTCGAGCAAGAGCGTTAAATAGCGTTCCACTTGTTATCTGGCCCTGACTATTTAGATTTTTTTCAGACCTGTGAGATGTATTTAATGCTGACAGCTGCTTCCTCGTGTGTTCTGACCCGTACAATGTTATGCCTTTTTTCTACTTTTTTTATTAAAGTCATTTCTTTCTTTCTTGCAGAGAAATTGAAAAACAAAAACATAACATTTATTATCAGAGATTCCTTCACTAAGATAAAATGTTTTATCCCGCAGGCCAGTACTGCACAAACATTCTCTTCCTGTTAGATCCATTATCAAAGCAAACAGTTTTATCTCTGATCTTGCAAAATAAACTATTTGAATAAGTTTCAACAGAGCTTATTCAAATGTTTATCGGAATTTACTTCCCTTTAAATATAACAATTATTTTAACCTAAAAATAGAAATACCTTTGATCTTTATTAATATCAGTTAGATCTGCTTCCTCACTAATCCTGCAGTTATATATATATATATATATATATATATATACACACACAGGATATATATATATATAACAAGTCAGGTAAAAATGGCATACACCAACCATAGGCAACTCCCTCGAGCACTTCCAATATGAAATGTAGATATTCAGATTAACCACAAAAAATATAAGCGCTACTGCAACTCAGTCAGAACCAACCAGAATAAATATCTAGCTGTGGCAGTTCCAAAGGTAACTTTTTCACTACCGCCGGTATTACGAGTCTTGCAGTTATATCTGTCCCGCACACTTTTCTGGCCGTAACGCAACGTAACTACCGCAGCTTTCAAAAAGTCATTTTTCAATGGGACTTCCACAGCACCAGTATTACGAGTTTGCCTGTCTGGCCAAAAAGTGAGCGGTACAGCCTATACCGTCAAGATCCGAACCGTAAACTGAAAGTCAGTAGTTATGGCTTTTATGTTACAAAGCCGTAACATAAAACTCATAACTAAAGTGCTAAAAAGTACACTAACACCCATAAATTAACCCCTAAACCGAGGCCCTCCCGCATCGCAAACACTAAAATAAAATTATTAACCCCTAATCTGCTGCTCCCGACATCGCCGCCACTATAATAAACATATTAACCCCTAAACCGCCGTACTCCCGGATCGCAAACACTAGTTAATAGGATTGAAGATCAATCCTATTGGCTGATTGCATCAGCCAATAGGATTTTTTCAACTTTAATTCCGATTGGCTGATAGAATTCTATCAGCCAATCGGAATTCAAGGGACGTCATCTTGGATGACGTCCCTTAAAGGAACTTTCATTCTACCGTAGCCGACAAAAGAAGAGGATGCTCCGTGCCAGATGTCTTGAAGATGGAGCTGCTCCGCGTCAGAAGGATGAAGATAGAAGATGCCGTCTGGATGAAGACTTCTGCCCATCTGGAGGACCACTTCTTGCCGCTTGGATGAAGACTTTTCCCAGCTTCGTTGAGGACTTCATGCCGCTTGGATGAAGACTTCTCCCGGCTTCGTTAAGGATGGATGTCCGGTCTTCAAAAACTGTTAGTGGATCTTCGGGGGTTAGTGTTAGGTTTTTTTTTTAAGGGGTTATTGGATGGGTTTTATTTTTAGCTTAGAGTTTGAGCTTTTTACTTTGATAGGGCTATTAGATTAGGTGTAAATAGTTGAAAAATGTGATAATTTCTTTTTTATTTTGTGTAATTTAGTGTTTATTATTTTTTGTAATTTATTTAATTGTAGTGTAATGTTAAGTGTTAGTGTAAGGCAGGTTAGGTTTTATTTTACAGGTAAATTTATATTTATTTTAACTAGGTAGCTAGTAAATAGTTAACAACTATTTAGTAACTAGTCTACCTAGCTAAAATAAATACAAACTTGCCTGTAAAATAACAATAAACCCTAAGCTAGTTACAATGTAACTATTTGTTATATTGTAGCTAGCTTAGGCCTAGATTTGGAGTTTGGCGGTAGCCGTGAAAACCAGCGTTAGAGGCTCCTAACGCTGGTTTTAGGCTAACTCCGGTATTTGGAGTCACTCAAAAAAGGGTCTAACGCTCACTTTTCAGCCGCGACTTTTCCATACCGCAGATCCCCTTACGTCATTTGCGTATCCTATGTTTCCAATGGGATCTTTCTAACTCCGGTATTTAGAGTCGTGTCTGAAGTGAGCGTTAGAAATCTAACGACAAAACTCCAGCCGCAGAAAAAAGTCAGTAGTTAAGAGCTTTTTGGGGCTAACGCCGGTTCATAAAGCTCTTAACTACTGTACTCTAAAGTACACTAACACCCATAAACTACCTATGTACCCCTAAACCGAGGTCCCCCCCACATCGCCGCCACTCGATTAAATTTTTTTAACCCCTAATCTGCCGACCGCCACCTACGTTATACTTATGTACCCCTAATCTGCTGCCCCTAACACCGCCGACCCCTGTATTATATTTATTAACCCCTAATCTGCCCCCCACAACGTCGCCGCCAGCTACCTACAATAATTAACCCCTAATCTGCCGACCGCAAAGCGCCGCCACCTACATTATTGCTATGTACCCCTAATCTGCTGCCCCTAACACCGCCGACCCCTATATTATATTTATTAACCCCTAATCTGCCCCCCTCAACGTCGCCTCCACCTGCCTACACTTATTAACCCCTAATCTGCTGAGCGGACCGCACCGCTACTATAATAAAGTTATTAACCCCTAATCCGCCTCACTAACTCTATAATAAATAGTATTAACCCCTAATCTGCCCTCCCTAACATCGCCGACACCTAACTTCAATTATTAACCCCTAATCTGCCGACCGTAGCTCACCACTATTCTAATAAATGTATTAACCCCTAAAGCTAAGTCTAACCCTAACACTAACACCCCCCTAAGTTAAATATAATTTTAATCTAACGAAATTAATTAACTCTTATTAAATAAATTATTCCTATTTAAAGCTAAATACTTACTTGAAAAATAAATCCTAATATAGCTACAATATAAATTATAATTACATTGTAGCTATTTTAGGATTAATATTTATTTTACAGGCAACTTTGTAATTATTTTAACCAGGTACAATAGCTATTAAATAGTTAAGAACTATTTAATAGCTACCTAGTTAAAATAATTACAAAATTACCTGTAAAATAAATCCTAACCTAAGTTACAATTAAACCTAACACTATACTATCATTAAATTAATTAAATAAAATACCTATAATTACCTACAATTAAACCTAACACTACACTATCAATACATTAATTAAATACAATATCTACAAATAACTACAATGAAATAAACTAACTAAAGTACAAAAAAATAAAAAAGAACTAAGTTACAAAAAATAAAAAATATTTACAAACATAAGAAAAATATTACAACAATTTTAAACTAATTACATCTACTCTAAGCCCCCTAATAAAATAACAAAGACCCCCAAAATAAAAAATGCCCTACCCTATTCTAAATTACTAAAGGTCAAAGCTCTTTTACCTTACCAGCCCTGAACAGGGCCCTTTGCGGGGCATGCCCCAAGAAGTTCAGCTCTTTTGCCTGTAAAAAAACACATACAATACCTCACCCCCAACATTACAACCCACCACCCACATACCCCTAATATAACCCAAACCCCCCTTAAATAAACCTAACACTAAGCCCCTGAAGATCATCCTACCTTGTCTTCACCTCACCAGGTATCACCGATCCGTCCTGGCTCCAAAATCTTCATCCAACCCAAGCGGGGGCTGGCGATCCATCATCCGGTGGCTGAAGAGGTCCAGAAGAGGCTCCAAAGTCTTCATCCTATCCGGGAAGAAGAGGCGATCCGGACCGGCAACCATCTTGATCCAGGCGGCATCTTCTATCTTCATCCGATGACGACCGGCTCCATCCTGAAGACCTCCACCGCGGACCCATCTTCTTCCGGCGACGTCCAACTGAAGAATGACGGTTCCTTTAAGGGACGTCATCCAAGATGGCGTCCCTCGAATTCCGATTGGCTGATAGGATTCTATCAGCCAATCGGAATTAAGGTAGGAAAATTCTGATTGGCTGATGGAATCAGCCAATCAGAATCAAGTTCAATCCGATTGGCTGATCCAATCAGCCAATCAGATTGAGCTCGCATTCTATTGGCTGTTCCGATCAGCCAATAAAATGCGAGCTCAATCTGATTGGCTGATCGGATCAGCCAATCGGATTGAACTTGATTCTGATTGGCTGATTCCATCAGCCAATCAGAATATTCCTACCTTAATTCCGATTGGCTGATAGAATCCTATCAGCCAATCGGAATTCGAGGGACGCCATCTTGGATGACGTCCCTTAAAGGAACTGTCATTCTTCAGTTGGACGTCGCCGGAAGAAGATGGGTCCGCGGTGGAGGTCTTCAGGATGGAGCCGGTCATCATCGGATGAAGATAGAAGATGCCGCTTGGATCAAGATGGTTGCCGGTCCGGATCGCCTCTCCTTCCCGGATAGGATGAAGACTTTGGAGCCTCTTCTGGACCTCTTCAGCCACCGGATGATGGATCGCCAGCCCCCGCTTGGGTTGGATGAAGATTTTGGAGCCAGGACGGATCGGTGATACCTGGTGAGGTGAAGACAAGGTAGGATGATCTTCAGGGGCTTAGTGTTAGGTTTATTTAAGGGGGGTTTGGGTTAGATTAGGGGTATGTGGGTGGTGGGTTGTAATGTTGGGAGGGGGGTATTGTATGTTTTTTTTTACAGGCAAAAGAGCTGAACTTCTTGGGGCATGCCCCGCAAAGGGCCCTGTTCAGGGCTGGTAAGGTAAAAGAGCTTTGACCTTTAGTAATTTAGAATAGGGTAGGGCATTTTTTATTTTGGGGGGTCTTTGTTATTTTATTAGGGGGCTTAGAGTAGGTGTAATTAGTTTAAAATTGTTGTAATATTTTTCTTATGTTTGTAAATATTTTTTTATTTTTGTAACTTAGTTCTTTTTTATTTTTTGTACTTTAGTTAGTTTATTTCATTGTAGTTATTTGTAGATATTGTATTTAATTAATGTATTGATAGTGTAGTGTTTAATTGTAGGTAATTGTAGGTATTTTATTTAATTAATTTAATGATAGTATAGTGTTAGGTTTAATTGTAACTTAGGTTAGGATTTATTTTACAGGTAATTTTTGTAATTATTTTAACTAGGTAACTATTAAATAGTTCTTAACTATTTAATAGCTATTGTACCTGGTTAAAATAATTACAAAGTTGCCTGTAAAATAAATATTAATCCTAAAATAGCTACAATGTAATTATAATTTATATTGTAGCTATATTAGGATTTATTTTACAGGTAAGTATTTAGCTTTAAATAGGAATAATTTATTTAATAAGAGTTAATTAATTTCGTTAGATTAAAATTATATTTAATTTAGGGGGGTGTTAGTGTTAGGGTTAGACTTAGCTTTAGGGGTTAATACATTTATTAGAATAGCGGTGAGCTCCGGTCGGCAGATTAGGGGTTAATAATTGAAGTTAAGTGTCGGCGATGTTAGGGAGGGCAGATTAGGGGTTAATACTATTTATTATAGGGTTAGTGAGGCGGATTAGGGGTTAATAACTTTATTATAGTAGCGGTGCGGTCCGCTCGGCAGATTAGGGGTTAATAAGTGTAGGCAGGTGGGGGCGACGTTGTGGGCGGCAGATTAGGGGTTAATACATATAATATAGGGGTCGGCGGTGTTAGGGGCAGCAAATTAGGGGTACATAAGGATAATGTAAGTAGCGGCGGTTTACAGAGCGGCAGATTAGGGGTTAAAAATAATATGCAGGGGTCAGCGATAGCGGGGGCGGCAGATTAGGGGTTAATAAGTGTAAGGTTAGGGGTGTTTAGACTCGGGGTACATGTTAGGTTGTTAGGTGCAGACCTAGGAAATGTTTCCCCATAGCAAACAATGGGGCTGCGTTAGGAGCTGAACGCGGCTTTTTTGCAGGTGTTAGGTTTTTTTTCAGCTCAAACAGCCCCATTGTTTCCTATGGGGGAATCGTGCACGAGCACGTTTTTGAGGCTGGCCGCTTGCGTAAGCAACTCTGGTATCGAGAGTTGAAGTTGCGTTAAATATGCTCTACGCTCCTTTTTTGGAGCCTAACGCTGACATTATATGGACTCTCAATACCAGAGTTATTTTTATGGTGCGGCCAGAAAAAAGCCGGCATTAGCTACGCGGGTCCTTACCGACAAAACTCTAAATCTAGCCGTATGTGTTTATTTTACAGGTAAGTATTTAGTTTTAAATAGGAATTATTTAGGTATTAATTGTAATTTTTATTTAGATTTATTTTAATTATGTTAAAGTTAGTGGTGTTAGAGTTACGTTAGGGTTAGGGTTAGACTTAGCGTTAGGTTTAGGGATTAATAATTTAAGTATAGTGGCGGCGACATTGGGGGTGGCAGATTAGGGGTTAGCAAGTGTAGGTAGGTGGCGGCGATGTCAGGGATGGCAGATTAGGGGTTAATAAGTGTAATGTAGGTGGCGGCGACATTGAGGGTGGCATATTAGGGGTTAATAACTGTAATGTAGGTGTCGGCAGTGTCAGGGGTGGCAGATTAGCGGTTAATAAGTATAATGTATGTGGTGGCGATGTCGGTGGTGGCAGATTTGGGGTGTTTAGACTTTGGGTTTATGTCCGGGTTTTTGCAAACCTGTAATAGCAGCGCTATAGGGAGGTGAGCGGTGGAAATAACTTGCAAGTTAGTACCAAGCCGCTCATAACGCAAAACTCGTAATCTAGCCGTTAATTTGTAAAATAGTAAAAATGCCCTAAAAATGTCCACATAAATCGGTGAGTACATTCCAAGCATAGATATCAAACATATAGTATATTGACGCTGCAAAACACTTAAAGGGACATTAAACACTAAATACACGCTAGATAGAATGATGCATTCAAAGAAAAGATTAGTCCATGACTAACATATAGATGTATTTTTAAAGTTTCATTAGTTGTTTAAAAAGTGACAAAATAAGTGTAAAGTTTTAGTGTCTATAAAACACTGGGAGCTGCCATGTTGTAACTTGTGTTACCTTCTCTGCTGTGGCCAATTAGGGACCGTTATACATAGGTCACTAGAGTGTGCAGCCAATGGTTGTGCTGGATTTTACAGTGTTCTGCACTTCCATTTCTAACAGGAACTGAAAAGCTCACAATTTCAGAATGGAATTACAGGCAAAGAGGACAAAATAAATAATGAAAGTATATTGCAGAGTTGTTTTATTATATACAATTTATCATTTTATATTACCATCTCAAAGTGTTTAATGTCCCTTTAAAGTTTTAACAATACCAGTCTTCAGTTTTTTAGTTCTTTTGACAGAAATCCTTTTATCCAGATGTCACAATAATGACCATGTAACTGAGAATTGTGAACTTTGAACCGTTTGGATGGAACACTGAATCTATAAAAACAACAACAAGAGCGCAAACTCTGACTCAAGTGAAGTTTATTTTAACACATAGTAAGCGCTACACTCAATGCACTTACTGGATATGGGTAGATAAAAAGCATGACATTAAATACAGTCCTGTAAACTCCTGCAGATTTTTTCTCACACCAGTTTGCAGCTCCGTAATCGTCACCAATATAATATCGTAATCCTTTACCGGAACCCAGAGACCAGAGGTGTTCTTGAAGTCTGGAGTTGAGAAACACTGCTCTAGGCCACCCTTATTATAAACACTTCCAGGGGCGGTCCTTTATGAACTTTGAAAAGGAAAAAAGCCTGCGTATGCCTCAGACTTCATCCAACTGACCTCTTGAGAAAGCCCGACCGGCGTCAGGAGAAACGCGTTGAGGAATCTCTTGTCCTGACCTCATCAAGCGGTATCCCTGGTCTCTGGGTTCCAGTAAAGGATTATGATATTATATTGGTGATGATTACGGAGCTGCAAACTGGTGTGAGAAAAAATCCACAGGAGTTCACAGGACTGTATTTAATGTCATGCTTTTCATCTACCTATATCCAGTAAGTGCATAGTGTGTAGCGCTTACTATGTGTTAAAATAAACTTCACTTGAGTCGGAGTTTGTGCTCTTGTTGTTGTTTTTCTAGACATTCAGATGTATCCCAGAGCCGGCTGGAAAACCCGAAGACACAAATCAGGCATGCACAGGTTACTGGTGAATAACAGAAGCCTTTAATCCAAAAGGTAACACAGAATGATCTATTGCCAAACGTTTCAGCTCGCACAGTAGCTTTCCTCAGTGGAGGCCCGAGTAGACATAAAGGGGCCGCTTTATTAAAGTGCGGATGGACATGATACATGTAGCATATCATGTCCGACGCACATCGATAAATGCAGACAGCATACGCATTTATCATTGCACAAGCAGTTCTTGTGAACTGCTTGTGCATTGTTGCCCCCTGCAGATTTGCGGCCAATCGGTCACTAGCAGGGGGTGTCAATCAGTCTGATCATATAGTCTTTAGACTGCTGCTTCATAACTGCTGTTTATGGCGAGCCTGAAGGCTCATGCAGAAACAGGGGGCTTGATAATTTGCCCCCAAAGTGTTAAGCACAAAAAACATACTTATATACCCTATTAAACTAACTAATAACCCACCTGTGTACATCAATCAGAAAGCATGCAAACCATTCCAAATGCGTCCCTAAGCCACGCCCATCTTGGCATGCGCATATCGATGACTTAATTCAGAAGAGCTGACGTTGCCATAGCAACATATCACCACAATTCTTACAAATGAGAATTGTAGTCAATCCGGATACGTCACTAAGCCACTCCCACAGTAGCGTGCATAAATTAGTGACGTAATCAGGAACAGCCGCTATTGCCATAGCTACAGCACTAAACAAATATACAGAAGAAACGATATGCAGTTTTACAGACTGACTTACTAATCATAATCAAAGCTACTAACCTAGCTAATATATACAAGTAATTTGTGTAATGAACAGTGAAAAAGATACAAGGATATGGACTAAAATGGGAATACCCTACCTTCTTAGATAATTAGGTAACATGAGAATGTGGCCATCCCATATTTTCCCCTGTTGGGGCCATGATTGTCATATAACTGGTGTATAGGGATCATTATCCTCATGTTGGCGCTGCGGAATCTATTGGCGCTCTACAAATAACCGATAATAATAATAATAATAATAATAATAATAATAATTGGACCAATATAGAAGTAAATTGGAAAGTTGTTTAAAATTGTATTTTCTATCCAAATCATGAAAGAAAAATTTGTTTTTTCCTGTCCCTTAAATAATTGTTATTTAACCTTCTCTACTCATAAAGTTTACTTCTGCTGTAGATCAGTGCACAGAGCACAGAGAATACAAAGAATGAGGGTCATAGAACCCACATAATGACAACAGATCTATTTGTGTATTTCCTCTTTATAAAGCTAAATGAGGAACCAAGCATTAGCTGCTGCTGCGCTGTGTGATATTTGTGCTTCTTGGGGAAAACCTCAGACAATTTTCTGTAGACAAATCAGTTACAAAAGTGTGAAGTGCAATTGTGCCGGTGACGCATCTCTTGCGGATCTCACATAAAGTATAACCTGATATTACAGATAGATGTGATGGTTAAATGTTTAAACCAAAGCATCAACTCCAGAGAATTGTTATTGTTTAAAAAGATAGATAATCCCTTTATTACCCATTCCCCAGTTTTGCATAACCAGCACAGTTATATTAATATACATTTTACCTCTGTGATTACCTTGTATCTAAGCCTCTGCAGACTGCCCCTTATCTCAGTTATATTAATATACTTTTTACCTCTGTGATTACCTTGTATCTAAGCCTCTGCAGATTTATTTTAGTTCTTTTGACAACTGACTCATAAATAACTCCAGGGGCGTTTGCACAGTGTTATATATATGACACACATGAACTAACACCCTCTAGCTTTGAAAAACTGCACTTTTAATGCATTGAGATAAGAGGTGGTCTTCAAGGTCTTATACATATGAGCCTTCCTAGGTTTAGCTTTCAGCTAAAAGTACCAAGAGAACAAAGCAAATTTGATGATAAAAGTAAATTGGAAAGTTGTTTAAAATTACCTATCTGAATCATGAGAGTTTAATTTGGACTAGACTTTAAGGGATATTTATCAAGCCGTCAACCACAAATATGCTGGATTCTGCAGCGTAATTGTGGCAAGCCTGATTCGACCCATTTATCAAAGCCTACAGACCGGCAAAAGTTAAAATTTGTGATGTATCATACGATTCGCCGGTCTCAATCCAACACAGATCGATGCTTACATCATTACAGATGTTCCGAATACAAATTTGGCACTATGTGACAACTTTTGCCATTTATCAAACTTCTAACAGGTACGCTTGCCACTATTCCGGCCCAGCGTACCTGCTTTTCAATCCACCGCCCTGGAGGCGGCGGATGCCATAGGAGTCAATGGGAGTCTGAAAGCAGCGAAAGCTCATGTTCGATGCTGCCAGATATTCCATTGATTTCTATGGTAGAATAAAAGTTACGTTTACACCTAATACCCTAACATAAACCCCAAGTCTAAACACCCCTAATCTGCTGCCCCGACATCCCCCCACCTACATAATGTTATTAACCCCTATTCCGCTGCTCCCCCCCGACCCCGCCGCAACAAAAATAAACTTTTTAACCCCTATCCCGCCGCTCCCAGAGCCCACCGCAACTAAATAAATACAGGTGAAACTTGAACAATTTAAATATCGTGCAAAAGTTAATTTATTTCACTAATGCAACTTAAAAGGTGAAACTAATATATGAGATAGACTCATTTAAGGGCAATGCCCATACAAATGCCCTTTAAGGGCAATGGGGAGCTTAGGTTTTTTAGATAGGTTTCTATTTGGGGGGGGTTGGTTGTGTGGGTGGTGGGTTTTACTGTTGGGGGGTGTATGTATTTTTTTTTTACAGGTAAAAGAGCTGATTTCTTTGGGGCAATGCCCCGCAAAGGCCATTTTAAAAGCCATTGGTAGTTTATTGTAGGCTAGGAGTTTTTTTTATTTTGGGGGCTTTTTTATTTTGATAGGGCTATTAGATTAGGTGTAATTTTGTGTTTTATTTTGTGTAATTTAGTGTTTTTTATTTTTTGTAATTAAGTTGTTATTTTTTTGTAACTTAGTAATTTTTAATTGTAGATTTAAATAAATTGGCCCCCTAGTCAAGCCTAGCCCCTCGGGAAAGAGGTATATACTCACAGTCGTGGATTATGCCACCCGATATCCCGAGGCGGTGGCTCTGGCTAATATTCATGCCGAGACCGCGGTGGATGCCCTCATCAAAATCTTCTCCCGCATGGGATTTCCCCGAGAGATTATTTCGGACCGGGGCACCCAGTTTACGGCTGAGATTACCCACCAGTTGTGGAGGGCATGTGGGGTGAAACCCATTTTAAATTCCGCTTATCAATCCCAGTCTAATGGGCTCTGTAAACGGTTTAACGGAACACTGAAACAGATGCTCCGCATGTTCATGGATACCCAGAAGAACTGGGAGCGGTTTCTACCCCATTTGCTTTTCGCCTACCGGGAGGTACCTCAGGAGTCAACGGGGTTCTCTCCCTTTTAATTATTATTCAGAAGGATGGTGCAGGGTCCCCTAGACTTAATCCGAGGGCATTGGGAGGGGGAAGTCACTAGTGACGGTACTCATATCGTATCCTACGTGCTGGAGTTTAGGGAGCGCCTGGAGGCCCTGACTCGGACTGTCCACTCCAACCTCCAGGTGGCTCAAACCCGTCAGCACCGTTGGTATGATAGGGGCGCCAGGGACTGCAGTTTTCAGACTGGGCAGAAGGTGCTAATCTTAAAACCGGTAACAAATGATAAACTGCAGGCCTCCTGGCAGGGCCCATACAAGGTGGTGGAACAAATCTGTGACACCACCTATGTGATCGGCCCATGTACTGGAGCAGGCGATAATCGCAAGCTCCATGTAAATATGTTGTAGCCGTACCATGAACGCGCAGAGGAGGTGAATGCTATTTGCGCCCCTGCTGCGGACGACGCAGACAGTTTACCTCTTCTCAACCTCCTAGGAATGAAGAACCGGAACGAAGGTCTGGGAGAGGTACAAATAGCGGAACAACTGCAGGAAAAGAGAGACACATTCTCCCCAGAAACCCCAGGTCACATCCCCATGCATCAACCTCCTTACCGCATACCAGAATTGGTGAGAGAACATATGCGGAAGGAGATTGACGAGATACTACAGTTAGGAGTGATTGAGCACTCGGACAGCCCCTGGGCCTCGCCGGTAGTTCTAGTGCCGAAGCGGGACGGCACGACCCGCTTCTGCGTAGACTACCGGAAATTTAATGATAAAACCGTCTCTGACGCCTACCCTATGCCCCGGATAGATGAGCTCCTGGATAAAATGGCTCGAAGCCAGTACCTCACCACCATAGATTTGTGTAAGGGGTACTGGAGATCCCACTAGCTGAGGATGCCATCCCCAAGTCGGAGTTCGGCACCCTGTTTGGCCTGTACCAATTCAAGGTCATGCCATTCGGGATGAAGAACGCTACTTTCCAGCGGATGGTAGATCGGCTACTGGATGGGTCCCAAGAGTACGCATGCACCTATTTAGATGACATAGCTATATTTAGCAGCTCCTGGGACGAACATTTGAACCATATAGGGGCGATCCTAGATCGCATTAGGGAGGCAGGATTAACCCTTAAGCCTAGCAAATGGGCACTGAGTAGGTAGTGGGCAGCAGAAGCCCGAACCGGCCATGGTAGAGGCCGTAGCCAAGTGGCCCACTCCCCATACCAAGACCCAAGTGCTAGCTTTTCTAGGTACCGCAGGCTATTATAGGAAGTTCATACCTAATTATAGTACCATAGCCAAACCCCTCACTGACCTCACCCGTAAAAACCTTCCTAAGATTGTTACCTGGAGCCTAGAGTGTGAACAAGCATTCCAAGAACTGAAAAAATGCTCTCGTAAATGCCCCTATCCTTGTTGCCCTGGATCCAACTAAATGCTTTCTCGTCCATACAGACGTTTCTATGTTTGGATTGGGAGCCATGCTGAGCCAAGTAGGGGCTGATAGCAGCGAGCATCCTGTGGCCTACCTAAGCAGGACACTGTTACCCCGAGAAGTTAGCTACGCCGCCATTGAAAAGGAATGCTTGGCTGTGGTGTGGGCCCTCAATAATCTTCAGCCGTATCTATATGGACAACTATTCTCCCTGCTTACAGATCACAACCCGTTGGTGTGGCTGAACAGGGTATCCGGAGACAATGCCCGGCTGTTGCGTTGGAGTTTGGCGCTGCAGCCGTTTGACTTAACAATCCATTACCGCCCTGGGAAGCAAGACGGCAACACTGACGGGTTGTCCAGACAAACCGAACTTGAACCTTGATCTATGAACACTCTTCCGGACCTCCCCAAGCCAATCCGTTTGGATCAGAATGGGTATGCCGGCTTGGTTTTGGGGGAGCATTGTGGCAAACCTCGCCACTTATAAACTATGCGGTAATTGTTATTTAGGCTAATGGTTAAAATGTATGTTAAACTGTATATTACTGTAATACAATTATATGTTGATGATGTCATTGTATCAGTTCGGAAACCCCTTCTAGGGGAGACTGTTTTAAAAGTTGGTTGTTTTTGCCATTGTAAAAAAGAAGTCGTTGTTAACTCCCAGACTATGTGTCGTCTAGTTACTTGCGTGTCTCTGCTTACCAAAAAGATATTACAGATCCTACTGCCTCTCCGCTACAATTACCAAGAGTAGGAACTTGCTTGTCTCTGCCTACCCAACAGATATTACAGATCCTACTGCCTCTCCGCTACAATTACCAAGAGTAGTTACTTGCTTGTCTCTGCTTACCAAAAAGATATTACAGATCCTACTGCCTCTCCGCTACAATTACCAAGAGTAGTTACTTGTTTGTCTCTGCCTACCCAAAAGATATTACAGATCCTACTGCCTCTCCACTATAATTACCAAGAGTAGTTACTTGTTTGTCTCTGCCTACCCAAAAGATATTACAGATCCTACTGCCTCTCCGCTACAATTACCAAGAGTAGTTACTTGCTTGTCTCTGCCTACCCAAAAGATATTACAGATCCTACTGCCTCTCCGCTACAATTACCAAGAGTAGTTACTTGCTTGTCTCTGCCTACCCAAAAGATATTACAGATCCTACTGCCTCTCTGCTACAATTACCAAGAGTAGTTACTTGCTTGTCTCTGCCTACCCAAAAGATATTACAGATCCTACTGCCTCTCTGCTACAATTACCAAGAGTAGTTACTTGCTTGTCTCTGCCTACCCAAAAGATATTATAGATCCTACTGCCTCTCTGCTACAATTACCAAGAGTAGTTACTTGTTCGTCTCTGCCTACCCAAAAGATATTACAGATCCTACTGCCTCTCCGCAACATTTAATTTAGGGGGTGTTAGGTTAGGGGGCTTAGAAATTAAATTACTGCTAGCTTACGAGTTTTGAGCACTATAGGGAAAGTAATGAACGCAAAAAAAGCTGCATTATTTAAACCCTATAGTGCTGCCATTACAAGTTTTGAAAAGCCCGGCTTGTGCGTGCGATATGGTGCTTTAAGCTCCATACCACACCAAAAAACAAGAGCTGTTTTGACGTGCTTGTGCACGCTTTCCCCATAGACATCAATGGGGAGAAGGTGTCAGAAAAAAGTCTAACACCTAGGTAGACTAGTTAGTAAATAGTTAACTTTCGATTCAGCCAATAGAATGAGAGCAGCTTAAATCCTATTGGCTGATTTGAACAGCCAATGCCCTTTTAAGGGCAATGCCCATCCAAATGCCCTTTTCAGGGCAATGGGTAGCTTAGTTTATTTTTTTTTAGAGTTAGGTTATTTATTTGGGGGGGTTGGTTGGTGGGTTTTACTGTTGGGGGGTCTTTGTATTTATTTTACAGGTAAAAGAGCTGATATATTTGGGGCAATGCCCCACAAAAAAGCCCTTTTAAGGACAATTGGTAGTTTATTGTAGGCTAGTTTTTTTTTATTTTGGGTGGGCTTTTTTGTTTTGATAGGGCTATTAGATTAGCTGTAATTCTTTTTTATATTTGATAATTATTACCTAGATTTAGAGTTCTGCGTTAGCCATCAAAAGCAGCGTTAAGGGGTCCTAACGCTGCTTTTTACCGCCCGCTGGTATTTAGAGTCAGGCAGGAAAGGATCTAACGCTCACTTCCAAGCCGCGACTTTTCCATACCGCAGATCCCCTTACGCCAATTGCATATCCTATCTTTTCAATGGGATCTTCCTAACGCTGGTATTTAGAGTCTTGGCTGAAGTGAGCGGTAGACCCTCTACCGACAAGACTCTATCCGCAGGAAAAAGTCAGTAGTTAAGAGTTTTCTGGGCTAACGCCAGTTTATAAAGCTCTTAACTACTGTGCTATAAAGTACACTAACACCCATAAACTAACTATGTACCCCTAAACCGAGGTCCCCCCACATCACCGCCACTATAATAAAAAAATTTAACCCCTAATCTGCAGAACGCACACCGCCGCCACCTACATTATCCCTATGTACCCCTAATCTGCTGCCCCTTACATCGCCGACACCTACTTAATATTTATTAACCCCTAATCTGCCCCCCCCAACGTCGCCGCCACCTACCTACACTTATTAACCCCTAATCTGCCGACCGGACCTCGCCGCTACTCTAATAAATGTATTAACCCCTAAACCGCCTCACTCCCACCTCAAAAACCCTATAATAAATAGTATTAACACCTAATCTGCCCTCCCTAACATCGCCGACACCTAACTTCAAGTATTAACCCCTAATTTGCCGACCGGACCTCGCCGCTACGCTAATAAATGTATTAACCCCTAAAGCTAAGTCTGAACCTAACCCTAACACCCCCCTAAATTAAATTTAATTTTAATCTAACTAAATAAATTAAATATTATTAACTAAAGTATTCCTATTTAAAACTAAATACTTACCTGTAAAATAAACCCTAATATAGCTACAATATAACGAATAATTATATTGTAGCTATTTTAGGATTTATATTTATTTTACAGGCAACTTTGTATTTATTTTAACTAGGTACAATA
The DNA here is from genome assembly GCF_027579735.1 of Bombina bombina. Lineage (NCBI taxonomy): Eukaryota > Metazoa > Chordata > Amphibia > Anura > Bombinatoridae > Bombina > Bombina bombina. The sequence goes on from NC_069500.1 coordinate 11,442,027, forward strand.
GCTATTAAATAGTTATTTACTATTTAATAGCTACCTAGTTAAAATAATGACACAATTTCTTGTAAAATAAATCCTAACCTAAGTTACAATTAAACCTAACACTACACTATCAATAAATAAATTAAATCAATTAACTACAAGTACCTACAATTACCTACAATTAAATAAACTAAACTAAATTACAAAAACAAACAAACACTAAATTACAAATAATAAAAAAAGATTACAAGAATTTTAAGCTAATTACACCTACTCTAAGCCCCCTAATAAAATAACAAAGCCCCCCAAAATAAAAAAATTCCCTACCCTATTCTAAATTAAAATAGTTAACAGCTCTATTACCTTACCAGCCCTTAAAAGGGCTTTTTGCGGGGTATGCCCCAAAGAAATCAGCTATTTTGCCTGTAAAAAACCCCACAATACCACCCTCCAACATTACAACCCACCACCCACATACCCCTACTCTAACCCAAACCCCCCTTAAATAAACCTAACACTACCCCCTGAAGATCTCCCTACCTTGAGTCGTCTTCACTCAGCCGAGCACCGATGGACCAAAAGAAGACATCTGGAGCGGCAGAAGTCTTCATCCTATCCGGGCAGAAGAGGACATCCAGACCGGCAGACATCTTCATCCAAGCGGCATCTTCTATCTTCATCCATCTGATGAGGAGCGGCTCCATCTTCAAGACCTCCGGCGCGGAACATCCTTTTCTATTGGCTGATCAGAACAGCCAATAGAATGCGAGCTCAATCTGATTCGCTGATTGGATCAGCCAATCAGATTGAACTTGAATCTGATTGGCTGATTCAATCAGCCAATCAGATTTTTCCTACCTTAATTCCGATTGGCTGATAGAATCCTATCAGCCAATCAGAATTCGAGGGACGCCATCTTGGATGACGTCACTTAAAGGAACCTTCATTCGTCGGTAGTCGTCGGTAGGAAGAGGAAGTTCCGCGCCGGAGGGCTTGAAGTTGGAGCGGCTCCTCGTCGGATGGATGAAGATAGAAGGTTTAATTGTAACTTAGGTTAGGATTTATTTTACAGGTAATTTTGTAATTATTTTAACTAGGTAGATATTAAATAGTAAATAACTATTTAATAGCTATTGTACCTGGTTAAAATAAATACAAAGTTGCCTGTAAAATAAATATAAATCCTAAAATAGCTACAATATAATTATTCGTTATATTGTAGCTATATTAGGGTTTATTTTACAGGTAAGTATTTAGCTTTAAATAGGAAGACTTTAGTTAATAAGATTTAATTTATTTTGTTAGATTAAAATTATATTTAATTTAGGGGGGTGTTAGGGTTAGGGTTAGATTTAGCTTTAGGGGTTAATACATTTATTAGAGTAGCGCGAGGTACGGTCGGCAGATTAGGGGTTAATACTTGAAGTTAGGTGTCGGCAATGTTAGGGAGGGCAGATTAGGGGTTAATACTATTTATTATAGGGTTTTTGATGCGGGAGTGAGGCGGTTTAGGGGTTAATACATGTATTAGAGTAGCGGCGAGGTCCGGTCGGCAGATTAGGGGTTAATAAGTGTAGGTAAGGTAGCGGCGACATGGGGGGGGCAGATTAGGGGTTAATAAATATAATATAGGGGTCGGCGATGTTAGGGGCAGCAGATTAGGGGTACATAGGTATAATAATATAGGTTGCGGCGGTGTACGGAGCGGCAGATTAGGGGTTAATAATATAATGCAGGGGTCAGCGATAGTGGTTAGGGGTGTTTAGACTCGGGGTACATGTTAGGGTGTTAGGTGCAGACTTAGAAACTGTTTCCCCATAGGAAACAATGGGGCTGCGTTAGGAGCTTAACGCTGCTTTTTTGCAGGTATTAGTTTTTTTTTAAGCCTAAACTGCCCCATTGTTTCCTATGGGGGAATCATGCACGAGCACGTTTTTCCAGCTAGCCGCTACCGTAAGCAACGCTGGTATTGAGGGTTGAAGTGGCGGTATATATGCCTGTACGCTCCCTTTTTGGAGCCTAACGCAGCCCTTCAGAGAACTCTCAATACCAGCGTTGTTTAAAAGCCCTTCAGAGAACTCTCAATACCAGCGTTGTTTAAAAGGTGCGGGGGGGGGGAAACATGCGTAGCTAACGCACCCCTTTGGCCGCAGAACTCTAAATCTAGGCGTATGTTTTTTTTATTTTCCATAATTTAGTGTTTGCTATTTTTTGTAATTTAGTATTTTTTTTTTGTATTTAGATACTTTGTAATTCTTAGAGTAGTGTTAAGATTTTTTAATGTGTAGTTTAGTTTAATTTAATTGGTAGTTAGTTTAAGTTTAGTTTAATAATTATATTAGTTTAATAACATTAGTGTAGTGGGGGTGATGTGGGTGGACGGCAGATTAGGGGTTAATAATATTTGAATAGTGTTTGCGATGCGGGAGGGCGGCGGTTTAGGGGTTAATAAGTTTATTATAGGGGTGACGATGTCAGGGAGCGGTGGAATAGGGGTTAATATTTTTTTAAAGTGGCGGCGATATCGGGAGCGGCAGATTAGGGGTTAAAAAGTTTAATATAGTGTTTGTATAGTTTATGGGTGTTTAGTGTACTTTTTAACACTTTAGTTATGAGTTTTATGTAACAGATTTATTGCATAAAACTCATAACTACTGACTTTAGATGGCGGTACGAATCTTGTCTTTTTAGGCTGTGACACCAGTTTTTTAGCCAGAATGCAAAACTCGTAATGGCAGCGCAATGGGAATCCCATTAAAAATTTAATTTTTATGAGTGCGGTACTGACGTTGCGTTACAGGCTAAAAGGCTTGCGTTACACCTATGACGACAAGATTCGTAATGGCTGCAGTGCTGTTTTAACGCTGAAAATTCCATATTTTCATTGTTAAAAGACGTACACGCAGACTTGTAATCTAGCTGTTAGTTATTTGCGTTTTGGGGGTTGGTGGTTTAGGAGTTAATATATTAATTAGGTTTATTGCGATGTGGGGGGTGGTCGGTTTAGGAGTTAATAGCTTATTTAGTTTTATTACGATGTGGGGAGTTGGTGGTTTAGGGTTTAATAGCTTAATTAGGTTTATTGCATTGTGAGGGGTTGGCGGATTATGGGTTTATATGTTAATTAGATACTTTGCGATGTTGGGTTGGCGGATTAGGGGTTAATACATTTATTAGGTAGATTTGCGATATGGGTGAATGGCAGATTAGTGGTTAATAGTTTAATTAGGCATATTGCATTGTGGGGGTTGGTGGTTTAGGGGTAAATACTTTTATTATTAGTTGTAATGTGGGGTGATGGTGGATATAGGAGTTTTGAAGTGTCGGGTTTATTTTTGGGAGGCGGGTAATACTTTTACGGGAGATTTCATTATTTTTATTTTCTTTTGCGCCGGCAGTTTTTAAACTGCCGTAAGTCACTGGCAACTTCAGAAATGTGTATTTACGCTCATTTCTGGACATCAGTAGTTTATCCGACAGTTTATGAACTGCATGCAGGGTTTATGTGATTCCCCGATGTGCAAGGGGAAATTACTGGCGACACAGGTTTCAGTAGTTAGTTTGAAGCTATAGTTAGGTTGAAGCTTGCGCCGCATATGTAATCGCGCCCCTACTAGTGAAGTGTTTACTTACAGCCCCTGCACAATAAATTATATAGAGTTGTCAAGAAAAAAGGCATGTCTAAGCCATTGTCTAATACTATATCACATACACCTAGATTTAGAGTTTGGCGTTAGCCATCAAAAGCAGCGTTAAGGGGTCCTAACACTGCTTTTTACCGCCCGCTGGTATTTAGAGTCAGCCAGGAAAGGGTCTAACGCTCACTTCCTCACCGCGACTCCAGGCTACCACAGATCCCCTTAAGCCAATTGCGTATCCTATCTTTTGTATGGGATCTGTCTAACGCCGGTATTTGAAGTCTTGGGAGAAGTGAGCGTAGACCCTCTACCGACAAGACTCCGACCGACAAAAAAAGTCAGTAGTTAAGAGCTTTATGGGCTAACGCGGGAATATAAAGCTCTTAACTACTGTGCTACAAAGTACACTAACACCCATAAACTACCTATTTACCCCTAAACCGAGGCCCCCCCACATCGCCGCCACTATAATAAAAATTTTTAACCCCTAATCTGCTGCCCGCACACCGCCGCCACCTACATTATACCTATAAACCCCTAATCTGCTGCCCCTAACATCGCCGACCCCTATATTATATTTATTAACCTCTAATCTGCCCCCCCCCAACGTCGCCGCTACCTAAATACACTTATTAACCACCTAATCTGCCGACCGGACATCGCCGCCACTATAATAAATGTATTAACCCCTAAACCGCCGCACTCCCGCCTCGCAAACACTATAATAAATAGTATTAACCCCTAATCTGCCCTCCCTAACATCGCTGCCACCTGCAATTATTAACCCCTAATCTCCAGCCCGCAACGTCGCCGCTACTATAATAAAGTTATTAACCCCTAAACCTAACTCTAACCTTAACCCTAACACCCCCTAACATAAATATAATTTAAATGAAACAAAATAATATTCCTAAAATTAACTAAGTTAATCCTATTTAAAACTAAATACTTACCTATCAAATAAACCCTAATATAGCTACAATATAACTAATAATTACATTGTAGCTATTTTAGGATTTATATTTATTTTACAGGCAACTTTGTAATTATTTTAACCAGGTACAATAGCTATTAAATAGTTAAGAACTATTTAATAGCTACCTAGTTAAAATAATTACAAAATTACCTGTAAAATAAATCCTAACCTAAGTTACAAATATACCTAACACTACACTATCAATAAATTAATTAAATAAATTACATACAATTAGCTAAACTAAAATACAATAAAATAAACTATTCTATAATACAAAAACAAACAAACACTAAATTACAAAAAATAAAAAAGAATTACAAGAAGTTTAAACTAATTACACCTAATCTACGCCCCGTAATAAAATAAAAAAGCCCCCCAAAATAAAAAAATGCCCTACCCTATTCTAAACTACCAAAGTAATCAGCTCTTTTACCTGAAAATAAAAATACAATACCACCCCAACATTACAACCCACCACCCACATACCCCTACTCTAACCCACCCAAACCCCCCTTAAAAAAACCTATCGCTAACCCCCTGAAGATCAAGTGTGTAACCTCTGTCTGTAATAAGTAAGGTAGCGGCGATGTTGGGGGGGCAGATTAGAAGTTAATAAATATAATATAGGGTCGGCGGTGTTAGGGGCAGCAGATTAGGGGTTCATAGGGATAATGTAGGTGGCGGCGATGTCCGGTCGGCAGATTAGGGGTTAATAATAAAATGCAGGTGTCAGCGATAGCGGGGGCGGCAGATTAGGGGTTAATAAGTGTAAGGTTAGGGGTGTTTAGACACGGGGTTCATGTTAGGTGCAGACTTAGAGAGTGTTTCCCCATAGGAAACAATGGGGCTGCGTTAGGAGCTGAACGCTGCTTTTTTGCAGGTATTAGGTTTTTTTTCAGCCCAAACTGCCCCATTGTTTCCTATGGGGATATCGTGCACGAGCACGTTTTTCCAGCTTACCGCTACCGTAAGCAACACTGTTATTAAAGGTTGAAGTGGAGCTAAATTAGGCTCAACGCACCTTTTCTGAGCCTAACGCAGCCCCTCAGACAACTCTAAATACCAGTGTTGTCTTAAGGGTGCGCTGGGAAAAAAAGCAGCGTTAGCTACGCGGGTCTTTACCGACAAAACTATAGATTACATTTTTGTTTGTTTAAATTGTTTTTGTGTATAGAAATCAATATGCACAAAAACTGTCTGTAATAAACTGATACATGTGTGTAACCTCTGTATGTAATATACTGATACACGTGTGTAACCTCTGTATGTAATATACTGATACATATGTGTAACCTCTGTCTGTAATATACTGATACATGTGTGTAACCTCCGTCTGTAATATACTGATACATGTGTGTAACCTCTGTATGTAATATAATGATACACATGTGTAACCTGTCTGTAATATACTGATACATGTGTGTAACCTCTGTCTGTAATATACTGATACATATGTGTAACCTCTGTCTGTAATATACTGATACACATGTGTAACCTCTGTCTGTAATATAATGATACACGTGTGTAACCTCTGTCTGTAATATACTGATACACGTGTGTAACCTCTGTCTGTAATATACTGATACACCTGTCTAACCTCTGTCTGTAATATACTGATACACGTGTGTAACCTCTGTCTGTAATATACTGATACATGTGTGTAACCTCTGTATGTAATATACTGATACATGTGTATAACCTCTGTCTGTAATATACTGATACATGTGTGTAACCTCTGTCTGTAATATACTGATACATGTGTGTAACATCTGTCTGTAATATACTGATACATGTGTGTAACCTCTGTCTGTAATATACTGATACACCTGTGAAACCTCTGTCTGTAATATACTGATACACCTGTGTAACCTCTGTCTGTAATATACTGATACACGTGTGTAACCTCTGTCTGTAATATACTGATACACGTGTGTAACCTCTGTATGTAATATACTGATACACGTGTGTAACCTCTTTCTGTAATAAACTGATACACGTGTGTAACCTCTGTATGTAATATACTGATACACGTGTGTAACCTCTGTATGTAATATATTGATACATATGTGTAACCTCTGTCTGTAATATAATGATACACGTGTGTAACCTCTGTCTGTAATATACTGATACACGTGTGTAACCTCTGTCTGTAATATACTGATACACCTGTCTAACCTCTGTCTGTAATATACTGATACACGTGTGTAACCTCTGTCTGTAATATACTGATACATATGTGTAACCTCTGTCTGTAATATACTGATACACATGTGTAACCTCTGTCTGTAATATAATGATACACGTGTGTAACCTCTGTCTGTAATATACTGATACACGTGTGTAACCTCTGTCTGTAATATACTGATACACCTGTCTAACCTCTGTCTGTAATATACTGATACACGTGTGTAACCTCTGTCTGTAATATACTGATACATGTGTGTAACCTCTGTCTGTAATATACTGATACATGTGTGTAACCTCTGTATGTAATATACTGATACATGTGTATAACCTCTGTCTGTAATATACTGATACATGTGTGTAACCTCTGTCTGTAATATACTGATACATGTGTGTAACATCTGTCTGTAATATACTGATACATGTGTGTAACCTCTGTCTGTAATATACTGATACACCTGTGAAACCTCTGTCTGTAATATACTGATACACCTGTGTAACCTCTGTCTGTAATATACTGATACACGTGTGTAACCTCTGTCTGTAATATACTGATACACGTGTGTAACCTCTGTATGTAATATACTGATACACGTGTGTAACCTCTTTCTGTAATAAACTGATACACGTGTGTAACCTCTGTATGTAATATACTGATACACGTGTGTAACCTCTGTATGTAATATACTGATACACGTGTGTAACCTCTGTATGTAATATACTGATACACATGTGTAACCTCTGTCTGTAATATACTGATACACGTGTGTAACCTCTGTATGTAATATACTGATACATATGTGTAACCTCTGTCTGTAATATACTGATACACCTGTGAAACCTCTGTCTGTAATATACTGATACACATGTGTAACCTCTGTCTGTAATATACTGATACACGTGTGTAACCTCTGTATGTAATATACTGATACACGTGTGTAACCTCTTTCTGTAATAAACTGATACACATGTGTAACCTCTGTATGTAATATACTGATACACGTGTGTAACCTCTGTATGTAATATACTGATACACGTGTGTAACCTCTGTCTGTAATATACTGATACACGTGTGTGTAACCTCTGTCTGCAATATACTGATACATATGTGTAACCTCTGTCTGTAATATACTGATACACCTGTGTAACCTCTGTCTGTAATATACTGATACACGTGTGTAACCTCTGTCTGTAATATACTGATACACGTGTGTAACTTCTGTCTGTAATATACTGATACACGTGTGTAACTTCTGTATGTAATATACTGATACACATGTGTAACCTCTGTCTGTAATATACTGATACACGTGTGTAACTTCTGTCTGTAATATACTGATACATATGTGTAACCTCTGTCTGTAATATACTGATACACGTGTGTAACTTCTGTCTGTAATATACTGATAAACGTGTGTAACTTCTGTCTGTAATATACTGATACATATGTGTAACCTCTGTCTGTAATATACTGACACATATGTGTAACCTCTGTATGTAATATACTGATACACATGTGTAACCTCTGTCTGTAATATACTGATACACGTGTGTAACTTCTGTCTGTAATATACTGATACATATGTGTAACCTCTGTCTGTAATATACTGATACATCTGTGTAACCTCTGTCTGTAATATACTGATACATGTGTGTAACCTCTGTATGTAATATACTGATACACCTGTGAAACCTCTGTCTGTAATATACTGATACATGTGTGTAACCTCTGTCTGTAATATACTGATACACCTGTGTAACCTCTGTCTGTAATATACTGATACACATGTGTAACCTCTGTCTGTAATATACTGATACATGTGTGTAACCTCTGTCTGTAATATACTGATACATGTGTGTAACCTCTGTCTGTAATATACTGATACACGTGTGTAACCTTTGTCTGTAATATACTGATACACGTGTGTAACCTCTGTCTGTAATATACTGATACACGTGTGTAACCTCTGTCTGTAATATACTGATACACCTGTGTAACCTCTGTCTGTAATATACTGATACACGTGTGTAACCTCTGTATGTAATATACTGATACACATGTGTAACCTCTGTCTGTAATATACTGATACACGTGTGTAACCTCTGTCTGTAATATACTGATACATCTGTGTAACCTCTGTCTGTAATATACTGATACATATGTGTAACCTCTGTCTGTAATATACTGATACACGTGTGTAACCTCTGTATGTAATATACTGATACACGTGTGTAACCTCTGTCTGTAATATACTGATACATATGTGTAACCTCTGTCTGTAATATACTGATACACGTGTGTAACCTCTGTCTGTAATATACTGATACATCTGTGTAACCTCTGTCTGTAATATACTGATACATATGTGTAACCTCTGTCTGTAATATACTGATACACGTGTGTAACCTCTGTATGTAATATACTGATACACCTGTGAAACCTCTGTCTGTAATATACTGATACACCTGTGAAACCTCTGTCTGTAATATACTGATACATGTGTGTAACCTCTGTATGTAATATACTGATACACGTGTGTAACCTCTGTCTGTAATATACTGATACATGTGTGTAACCTCTGTCTGTAATATACTGATACATGTGTGTAACCTTTGTATGTAATATACTGATACACCTGTGAAACCTCTGTCTGTAATATACTGATACATATGTGTAACCTCTGTATGTAATATACTGATACACGTGTGTAACCTCTGTATGTAATATACTGATACACCTGTCTAACCTCTGTCTGTAATATACTGATACACGTGTGTAACCTCTGTCTGTAATATACTGATACATGTGTGTAACCTCTGTCTGTAATATACTGATACATGTGTGTAACCTCTGTCTGTAATATACTGATACATGTGTGTAACCTCTGTCTGTAATATACTGATACACGTGTGTAACCTCTGTCTGTAATATACTGATACACGTGTGTAACCTCTGTCTGTAATATACTGATACACGTGTGTAACCTCTGTATGTAATATACTGATACACGTGTGTAACCTCTGTATGTAATATACTGATACATGTGTGTAACCTCTGTATGTAATATACTGATACACCTGTGTAACTGTTAGGTGTCCCCTTCAGGGGGTAAGTGTCAGTGCAGGCCAAAGCCTGGGGCCTAGTGTACCACCTGAGGCATATGTAGATTACCTGATAAGGGCCCCTTAGAATGACTCAGACCACGCAGCATTATGATCGAAAGCCAATTCTGTTTATTGCACAGTGCAAGCCTTTCTTATAGTGACATACAGGGTTAAGGGGATGACACGTTAGGACCGCGTCATCTTACACAGTTATACAGAGCAATTTACAAGGAAAAACTGGAACATGAGTTTCTCATAACAATATTTACAGAGTCATAACAAACTACCATCTGCAGAGACAACCAAGTGTCTAAAGCCTCTTGTTTACATTATCTCATTCTATCTTACTTCTAGGCATTAGGCCAGGGTACATTGGCAAGGCCGAATAGCTAAAGAAACTCATAACATGCATATAATTCTCACTGCATAATACCCCAGTATAATAAAGTCTATTCATTACAAAATGGCTGTGAGGAACAAGATGGCTGCCATCAGGTTCATATTACCCCTAACATACCATCCTTTTATTCTAACAGAATAACATAAAAATAGACAGGCATAGAAAATTAGTAAAGCCTTATATTATGGTAACAGAACTCTATAAGAATACTAAAGAGAAAAATATTTGCATGTCGTGATATACTTTTATAGGCTAATTGTCACTGCATATAGGTACAGTCCCTCCAATACCTTCCATCTATCCTCCAGCCCTCCCAAAACTACCGGTCTACCAGCACAGAAACCCAACCAGCCCCCCATCTACCCCCAAACAACGCTGCATCTTCTATCTCTCCACCTGCATTGCTAGCACCCCCCCAATATGTCCAACAGTTCCTTTTCCACAGTAAAGCATGACATAGCAACAGCACAACTGTCTCTAGGTGGCCTCTGATCACTTTAAGAACAGTCTTTGTCCATTTGAGAGCGCTGCACCTTGACACTTTGCTATAATACAGTTCTCCAACAGTTCATTTGCAGTAGGGGTGCATCCACGGTTCTTCCGCAGGGAGATACTGGAAATCTGATGGTTTGTTCATGGGGTAGACAAGGCAACCAGTGGATACCCATGGCAAGCAGACACTCGAGTCACAGGGAGTCTAGGAAGCAAACAGAAACAGTACAGGATGAGTACACACCGCAATACAATCACAATTATGTCCAAATAAAACGTCACTTTCATCCTATGTCATTTAAAATCAAACAAAACATTGTTGATATATAATACAAACTAAATACATTGACATTTCTCAGAGAATAATTTACAACTTCTCTATACACTTTTAAATGATACTTCATGAATACTACGCAAGTGAAAACCTGTCAGACTTCCTCAAGGGCCTGAATGTTTATGCTAAAACTTATGCTAAGGCCTGCCCTGTTGTAAGAATGGAAAAAAGAAAACAGTCAATGAAAATAAATGAATTTCTTTACAATATCACTTTGAACTTCTAAAAAATAAAAGAACCTTGTGTTGCTTTATTCTGGATGGCTGCTATCTATAATGCTTATAATTCTCCAACCTAAATTCTCTCACACTCCTATATGAGGAAAGCATACAAACAGAACATCATTTAAAACTACAAGCTCTTTTAAAGGTAAACACATCTTTATGGTAAGAATTACTCTCTTTGACAAACATCAGGAATGACCAAATTCACTTTGCAGATACCATACTAATTAATAAAAGGGAAAAATACATTTGCTTTCATAAACTATAATTATGCTATTCCCTGAACAAACATTTCTCTGTATATTTACTATAAACTTCTAGCTTAGACGTGTCCTCCTTATGTTCTAAAGGGTGAAGGGTCTAAAATATTATGCTATGTTGCAGCATTTTCCTTAAACCTATTTTCTATACTCAGTGGGCCATTCAATAGAGTACAATACTGCGAAGTTCACAGTTACACTTATCTAAAGGGTTACTTTGTTACGCACATAAACTACCATGTGCACTAATACCAATGAAGCATATGATTTCTTAGACCAAATATGATCAATAAAAATAAAACAAATACAAGAGAATACAAAACAAGCAATATAAGGAATAGGGTTAAAACAATACTCCCCTAATTTAATTGGTTGATCCTGTAACAGCATAACAGGACTTCCATATCGAGCGGTAAGGCACAGTCCAGAGAAGGATAGTCTTTATGTCCTGAAGACACACATCAGAGGAAACAGTCATGGATTACCCAGAGTCCAGTTCTGGGGCTGGTACCAGCATGCAAAGCAAAGAATGGATCCAAAGATAGTTCAGTAACTTTTTTTTACTGCAGTATGATGGTTAAAACAAGCTTGACAAAAGGTCTTTCATCTTTATCTTTTCTTTCTTTAAAGGTTTACTTGCTTTCAATCTTTAATCTTTTGAAGAGTGCACTTATGGAATTTTGCCTGTACAGATTTTACCTAAATATGGAAACTCAAAAATAATTCAGTTAGTGTGTTTCAATCTCTGAAGACAGCATACTCTCATCCTGCAAATACAAATATAGTGTTAAGAACCACATAGAAAAATAAAACATTTTAGGCATCTGAAAGTAACACAATAACATTGTACGAGGAGATTCAAAACGTTGTAGGTTCACCTCCTAAAAATAATCTCCTCCATTACATAAAGATATTCATCAATACTCATCAATACTTCCCCCATGTTTGCGTGAAACATCTCATGTGACACGCAAACACAAGATAACAAGAAACTAAACGACAAATCATGCACTCCCCTCATGCAGAGACAATTCTCAATAGCAAGCAAAATGAAATACACTTCACAATTCAATATGCTGTCCACAAAAGAGAAAAACATAACAAACAATGAAAACCAATCGTTCTTGTCTTACACAAAACGAAACATTAGCTGCTGACACAAATTTCAAACAACCACAATTAACTTAGAATGCAACACATATTCTGACATTCGCTGAAATACACACTCAGAACATGACAAACAATTAAAAACATCCACTATGTACAAAACTTTAATATCACACAAAGAAAGCAATCACAGCAGATGCCCAAGAAACTTAAGTTACAGATTGCACAAATAAAATTGCGCTTATTTGGGAAAGATCAGATAACCACAGTAGCCACTGTTAAAGGGACATTCTAGGATAAATGAAAATTCATTATTCAGATAGGACTTTTAATTTTAACCAACCTTCCTAGATTAAACCAAACATAGGTAGGCTCATATGCTAATTTTTTTTTTTAAACCTTTGAGGACTGCCTCTTATCACAGGCTGTATAATTCTCATTACAACACCAAGAGACAGAATACACGTAAGCCATATAAATAAAACCAAAACTGTGAACAGATAAATTAGCTAGTTATATAAATGCAGTAGAATCAGATAAACTGTGCATCATTTGTTTTAGGGGTGTTTATTTCTAGACACCTTATGGACCACGGCTTAACTGTTAAGCAGCAATCAAAGTCATTGCAATAATAGTGGTAGACTAGTTAATAACCAAATAACTATATATATTTTAAAGTGTCACTGGAATCACTTCATTAAATAATATCTCATTTATTTATTGAACGCAGTGGGGGTTATTTGAAATAACAAAGAGTTATATCTGTGAGATACAGTTTGACAGCCACAGAAATAAAATTATCATTTTTTAAGCTATATTCTATGACAGAATATAATATAAATACTTGTTTCTTTGTAGTGAGCAATTTATAGTTATCATTTTTTATAACATAGAACACCAGTACTGCCGCTTTAAATGTACAGTGCAAATTGTTCTCTCTGTAACAAAGCCAAAAAAACCCCAAAACATGCACAGTGTTATCAGTCTTTCTCAAGGATAGTAAGGCAAGCTCAAAGTTTCATTTCTACTTAAAGGAGAAACACTGTTTACTGCTTAAAAATATAAAATTCACACTAAAACTTGATAAATGCTAATTAGTTTAACCACAACAAAATTATTGGATTTAGTATTGTGTATAAATTGATATTCACCATTCTGCAGCTCTCCAGCCAAATATAATCAATTGCATATAACACAAAAATAAGCTTTCTACAAAAGAATACTAATACAATTTCCCCTTTAAATTATTCCCAATGATCCTTATAATAAAAAAATGCATACTGACGTTCATGAAATAGCCTAAACAAGCATAAGAAGCATAAGAACGCACTCACAGTGGGATGCAGGCTAATTAAAGGGACATTTTAACCAAATTAAAAATAATCTTCAATTGAAACTGCTAACACAGTGAAATATACTAGTGTTAGGCTTACAGTAAACCTCATCGTCTTTTATGTAAATATTCCCTTAAATTCTCAGATGTTATACCAGTTTTCCTGTATCCCTTTAAATATTTTCACTCCTCTGTTTTTTCTTGTTTTTTTTCCTTTTCTGTCCGCTAGTCTCACGGATCCCTACACTAAAATTGTAGACAACTTATCACTTCAGTTTGCATTACAGAGAGAATTAAGTTATGCTGCAAAAAAAATATCTGCTATCTGAACAGCAAATTTAAAATAAATATATACAAAGAAAGGTCTCTAAAAATATATTTAGCAAACTACTAATACAGGGTTATTGCACTGGTTCTTTAAATAAGAAAATGACAATTTTCTATTGCTCCGTCTACGCACTGAGCTCTGATTTTCCAGACAAATATAAGATAATATGCCGCTTGTGTAACAAGTCATGGACAATACATTAATAGCAACACCTTGTTACAGTGAACTGTCCCTTTAAGGACTAACCATTCATCACGCAAATTACATATGTATATCCTAACCATAATTTAGGCTGCTTGTATGATTTACCACACCAATTTCACCTCTGTACTGTAGCATGACCTGCAGATTAATTTACTTGCAACAAAAACGGACGCCCTTTTAGAAAAACTTTCAATTACAGCCTATAAATATATTTCATTGTGTGCACCCACGCCGTGCACAGACCTTACAAATACAACATACGTTAACCCATTAATCATACCAGAAACAATTTCATATTTACCAGAGCGTGACAAAAATCCCATACCATCGCACTTTCAAAGCCGTTACTTCACTTGCAAAAACAATATCATATCTTTACATGCCGAACAACAATTATCACTTAAAACTAAAACTGCATATGAATACCACATACTTAAAACATGCTGGTGACTTTGAAATACAGTTATATAAAATAACATTACCAAATATCTTCTAAAAACGTCTGATTTCCCAGCAGAGAAACAGAAGGAAACATTATTACGATACAGAAGTTCATTCCATCTCGCATAACAGAGATTCACTCCCTTTTTCCTTTCTCAGAAGAGCATCTATTTTCTAGCGTACGACATACATATATATATATATAAAAAAAACACTAGATCAACTTTTCACCATTTCCACAATGCATTTTTTCTTTTTTTCCGAAACCCCACAAAATGGCCACTTTTGCAGGGTTTGAGACAATCATTTTCAAATAATACATTCTGTTCCTGGTCCAAAGTAAATCTGTTACACGCATACCATAGTGAGAACCTACAGACCATCACACATTATGCATCTCAATATACAAAATTTCAGTTTTGTTACTGCAAGCAAACAAAAAAAATCTTACAAACGGAGACAGGATTTCTTTTCTCTCTTTTTTTTTTTCTTTTCTGAGCTATGTGCGCGCTCAGTGGTGGCCCCCCTTCTTTGCCTGCTACATTCTTTAACACAGAGATTTCTCTATTTATCAAACAGCAGTACTTACTGACCGTGTTTTTTAAAAAAAATATTTCTGTCTTTTGCAGAAACTATTAACTCTTCTTTTCTTTTACCTTATACATGTAATTTTCTCTGTGCATTCTTATCTATGAGCAGTTCCCCTTTCTCAATACAATAATAGCCACAATTAACATGCACAGCCACTTAATATTTTCTACGCACAGCATAATTTTATATAGCAGCAAAAGCAAGCATCAGATATCAACATGAGCCTCAGGTGGGTAGCAAAACTCTATTATGGGAATGAATATGGGAAACTTCAACACACGTGAGACTTACTCACTTCACTGCCACGTTCGCCCGGGGGAGTTTATCTTAAAAAATCCTCCCGTCAACTGGCATTCATATATTTCTTGCGCGCTTATCACCGACAGGACTCACAATACCTGTCGTGTCCCAGCACAGGACTGATTACCTGTCTGGAGGGGTATCACAACTGCCGGCAGGACTTTAACCTCCGCAAACCTGTGCTTCAACCACAGGAACCCCTTTAACCTTATATCATATATTATCAACACCTATTACCAGACTAAATTTAGGTTCAAATTCACAGAAAGAAAGCATGGTAAAAGCACTCATAGTTACTCACTGCGAATCCCACTGTCCTGACGCCAAAACTGTTAGGTGTCCCCTTCAGGGGGTAAGTGTCAGTGCAGGCCAAAGCCTGGGGCCTAGTGTACCACCTGAGGCATATGTAGATTACCTGATAAGGGCCCCTTAGAATGACTCAGACCACGCAGCATTATGATCGAAAGCCAATTCTGTTTATTGCACAGTGCAAGCCTTTCTTATAGTGACATACAGGGTTAAGGGGATGACACGTTAGGACCGCGTCATCTTACACAGTTATACAGAGCAATTTACAAGGAAAAACTGGAACATGAGTTTCTCATAACAATATTTACAGAGTCATAACAAACTACCATCTGCAGAGACAACCAAGTGTCTAAAGCCTCTTGTTTACATTATCTCATTCTATCTTACTTCTAGGCATTAGGCCAGGGTACATTGGCAAGGCCGAATAGCTAAAGAAACTCATAACATGCATATAATTCTCACTGCATAATACCCCAGTATAATAAAGTCTATTCATTACAAAATGGCTGTGAGGAACAAGATGGCTGCCATCAGGTTCATATTACCCCTAACAGTAACCTCTGTATGTAATATACTGATACACCTGTCTAACCTCTGTCTGTAATATACTGATACACGTGTGTAACCTCTGTCTGTAATATACTGATACACATGTGTAACCTCTGTCTGTAATATACTGATACACGTGTGTAACCTCTGTCTGTAATATACTGATACACGTGTGTAACCTCTGTCTGTAATATACTGATACACATGTGTAACCTCTGTCTGTAATATAATGATACACGTGTGTAACATCTGTCTGTAATATACTGATACACGTGTGTAACCTCTGTCTGTAATATACTGATACATGTGTGTAACCTCTGTATGTAATATACTGATACATGTGTATAACCTCTGTATGTAATATACTGATACATGTGTGCAACCTCTGTATGTAATATACTGATACATGTGTGTAACCTCTGTATGTAATATACTGATACACGTGTGTAACCTCTGTCTGTAATATACTGATACATGTGTGTAACCTCTGTATGTAATATACTGATACACGTGTTGTGTGTAACCTCTGTCTGTAATATACTGATACATGTGTGTAACCTCTGTATGTAATATACTGATACACGTGTTGTGTGTAACCTCTGTATGTAATATACTGATACATGTGTTGTGTGTAACATCTGTCTGTAATATACTGATACACGTGTTGTGTGTAACAGCTGTCTGTAATATACTGATACACGTGTGTAACCTGTCTGTAATATACTGATACACGTGTGTAACCTCTGTCTGTATTATACTGATACACGTGTTGTGTGTAACAGCTGTCTGTAATATACTGATACACGTGTGTAACCTGTCTGTAATATACTGATACACGTGTGTAACCTCTGTCTGTATTATACTGATACACGTGTTGTGTGTAACAGCTGTCTGTAATATACTGATACACGTGTGTAACCTGTCTGTAATATACTGATACACGTGTGTAACCTGTCTGTAATATACTGATACACGTGTTGTGTGTAACAGCTGTCTGTAATATACTGATACACGTGTGTAACCTGTCTGTAATATACTGATACACCTGTGTAACCTGTCTGTAATATACTGATACACGTGTGTAACCTCTGTCTGTATTATACTGATACCTGTGTTGTGTGTAACAGCTGTCTGTAATATACTGATACACGTGTTGTGTGTAACAGCTGTCTGTAATATACTGATACATGTGTTGTGTGTAACAGCTGTCTGTAATATACTGATACACGTGTGTAACCTGTCTGTAATATACTGATACACGTGTGTAACCTCTGTCTGTAATATACTGATACACGTGTGTAACCTCTGTCTGTAATATACTGATACACATGTGTAACCTTTGCCTGTAATATACTGATACATATGTGTAACCTCTGTCTGTAATATACTGATGCACGTGTGTAACCTCTGTCTGTAATATACTGATACACGTGTGTAACCTCTGTCTGTAATATACTGATACACGTGTGTAACCTCTGTCTGTAATATACTGATACACGTGTGTAACCTCTGTCTGTAATATACTGATACACGTGTGTAACATCTGTCTGTAATATACTGATACATGTGTAACTTCTGTCTGTAATATACTGATACATGTGTGTAACCTCTGTCTGTAATATACTGATACACGTGTATAACCTCTGTCTGTAATATACTGATACACATGTGTAACCTCTGTCTGTAATATACTGATACACCTGTGTAACCTCTGTCTGTAATATACTGATACATATGTGTAACCTCTGTATGTAATATACTGATACACCTGTCTAACCTCTGTCTGTAATATACTGATACACGTGTGTAACCTCTGTCTGTAATATACTGATACACGTGTGTAACCTCTGTCTGTAATATACTGATACACGTGTGTAACCTCTGTATGTAATATACTGATACACATGTGTAACCTCTGTCTGTAATATACTGATACACGTGTGTAACCTCTGTCTGTAATATACTGATACACCTGTGTAACCTCTGTCTGTAATATACTGATACATGTGTGTAACCTCTGTCTGTAATATACTGATACACGTGTGTAACCTCTGTCTGTAATATACTGATACACATGTGTAACCTCTGTCTGTAATATACTGATACACCTGTGTAACCTCTGTATGTAATATACTGATACACCTGTGTAACCTCTGTATGTAATATACTGATACACCTGTGTAACCTCTGTATGTAATATACTGATACACCTGTGTAACCTCTGTATGTAATATACTGATACACGTGTGTAACCTCTGTCTGTAATATACTGATACATATGTGTAACCTCTGTATGTAATATACTGATACACCTGTCTAACCTCTGTCTGTAATATACTGATACACGTGTGTAACCTCTGTCTGTAATATACTGATACATGTGTGTAACCTCTGTCTGTAATATACTGATACATGTGTGTAACCTCTGTATGTAATATACTGATACATGTGTGTAACCTCTGTATGTAATATACTGATACATGTGTGTAACCTCTGTATGTAATATACTGATACATGTGTGTAACCTCTGTATGTAATATACTGATACACGTGTGTAACCTCTGTCTGTAATATACTGATACATGTGTGTAACCTCTGTATGTAATATACTGATACACGTGTTGTGTGTAACCTCTGTCTGTAATATACTGATACATGTGTGTAACCTCTGTATGTAATATACTGATACACGTGTTGTGTGTAACCTCTGTATGTAATATACTGATACATGTGTTGTGTGTAACATCTGTCTGTAATATACTGATACACGTGTTGTGTGTAACAGCTGTCTGTAATATACTGATACACGTGTGTAACCTGTCTGTAATATACTGATACACGTGTGTAACCTCTGTCTGTATTATACTGATACACGTGTTGTGTGTAACAGCTGTCTGTAATATACTGATACACGTGTGTAACCTGTCTGTAATATACTGATACACGTGTGTAACCTCTGTCTGTATTATACTGATACACGTGTTGTGTGTAACAGCTGTCTGTAATATACTGATACACGTGTTGTGTGTAACAGCTGTCTGTAATATACTGATACACGTGTGTAACCTGTCTGTAATATACTGATACACGTGTGTAACCTCTGTCTGTATTATACTGATACACGTGTTGTGTGTAACAGCTGTCTGTAATATACTGATACACGTGTTGTGTGTAACAGCTGTCTGTAATATACTGATACACGTGTGTAACCTGTCTGTAATATACTGATACACGTGTGTAACCTCTGTCTGTAATATACTGATACACGTGTGTAACCTCTGTCTGTAATATACTGATACACATGTGTAACCTCTGTCTGTAATATACTGATACACGTGTGTAACCTCTGTCTGTAATATACTGATACATATGTGTAACCTCTGTCTGTAATATACTGATGCACGTGTGTAACCTCTGTCTGTAATATACTGATACACGTGTGTAACCTCTGTCTGTAATATACTGATACACGTGTGTAACCTCTGTCTGTAATATACTGATACACGTGTGTAACCTCTGTCTGTAATATACTGATACACGTGTGTAACATCTGTCTGTAATATACTGATACACGTGTGTAACCTCTGTCTGTAATATACTGATACATGTGTGTAACCTCTGTCTGTAATATACTGATACACGTGTGTAACCTCTGTCTGTAATATACTGATACACATGTGTAACCTCTGTCTGTAATATACTGATACACCTGTGTAACTTCTGTCTGTAATATACTGATACACGTGTGTAACCTCTGTCTGTAATATACTGATACACCTGTGAAACCTCTGTCTGTAATATACTGATACACCTGTGAAACCTCTGTCTGTAATATACTGATACATATGTGTAACCTCTGTATGTAATATACTGATACACGTGTGTAACCTCTGTCTGTAATATACTGATATATGTGTGTAACCTCTGTCTGTAATATACTGATACATGTGTGTAACCTCTGTC
The DNA here is from genome assembly GCF_027579735.1 of Bombina bombina. Classification (NCBI taxonomy): domain Eukaryota; kingdom Metazoa; phylum Chordata; class Amphibia; order Anura; family Bombinatoridae; genus Bombina; species Bombina bombina. The sequence goes on from NC_069500.1 coordinate 11,462,744, forward strand.
TGTAATATACTGATACACGTGTGTAACCTCTGTCTGTAATATACTGATACACCTGTGTAACCTCTGTCTGTAATATACTGATACACGTGTGTGACCTCTGTCTGTAATATACTGATACACCTGTCTAACCTCTGTCTGTAATATACTGATACACGTGTGTAACCTCTGTCTGTAATATACTGATACATGTGTGTAACCTCTGTCTGTAATATACTGATACATGTGTGTAACCTCTGTCTGTAATATACTGATACACCTGTGTAACCTCTGTCTGTAATATACTGATACACGTGTGTGTAACCTCTGTCTGCAATATACTGATACACGTGTGTAACCTCTGTATGTAATATACTGATACATGTGTGTAACCTCTGTATGTAATAAACTGATACACCTGTGTAACCTCTGTATGTAATATACTGATACATATGTGTAACCTCTGTCTGTAATATACTGATACACCTGTGTAACCTCTGTATGTAATATACTGATACACCTGTCTAACCTCTGTCTGTAATATACTGATACACGTGTGTAACCTCTGTCTGTAATATACTGATACATGTGTGTAACCTCTGTCTGTAATATACTGATACATGTGTGTAACCTCTGTATGTAATATACTGATACATGTGTATAACCTCTGTATGTAATATACTGATACATGTGTGCAACCTCTGTATGTAATATACTGATACATGTGTGTAACCTCTGTATGTAATATACTGATACACGTGTTGTGTGTAACCTCTGTCTGTAATATACTGATACATGTGTGTAACCTCTGTATGTAATATACTGATACACGTGTTGTGTGTAACCTCTGTATGTAATATACTGATACATGTGTTGTGTGTAACATCTGTCTGTAATATACTGATACACGTGTTGTGTGTAACAGCTGTCTGTAATATACTGATACACGTGTGTAACCTGTCTGTAATATACTGATACACGTGTGTAACCTCTGTCTGTATTATACTGATACACGTGTTGTGTGTAACAGCAGTCTGTAATATACTGATACACGTGTGTAACCTGTCTGTAATATACTGATACACGTGTGTAACCTCTGTCTGTATTATACTGATACACGTGTTGTGTGTAACAGCTGTCAGACAGTGGAGGGCAGCATAGCCCAGAACGACCATAATAATTAAGGCCCTTAGGAGTGTGCTGCTGTGAAGGTTGCAACAATGTTGCATTAGTGAGGGTGGGGTTTAGCTTACCTTTAAGTAGTCAGCTCCCAAGGCCCAAACCCTCTTTTCCAGCTCGTCTTCACAGCGTCAGGATCATCTGTCAGGAGTCCTGTGGAAGAAGATGTCGGAATTAGATGAGCTGATGATCGATGAGTTTGACTCTGGAGAAGATGTGGTGCAGCCTTCCCCCCCTCGCACGGTGAGTCGTCCCCCGGGGCCTAGCCTGTATCCCGAAGTTAGAGTTGTCTCTCCCTCCCCTCCTTTAATCCCTCTTTCAGTAGAGGTGGGTCCCCAAATAGCAGAGGAGGTTGTGGTAGGGGAACAGGGCCCTGTTCTGGACGGGGGGGAGGCCGTATCTGCTCCGGTCGTTCTTACCGGGGAGGCGGTCTCCACGGCGGTAGCGCTGCTCCAATCCTTGGCAGCGGTGCTTTCCGGCGGGGGGCCGGCATCCCAGGGAGGCCTCCCGGCTTCAGTTTGCGCGCCGGCGTCCACGCGGTCCTCCATGGCCCCTTCAGAGCCCGTCTCTTCCGGTTTGGCCGTTTCCGGTGACGTCACTTCCGGTGACGTCACGTCCGGAAACGCCATTCCGGACACAAGAGGCAAGCGGGCAGCATCGTCTTCTCCGCCGGGGTACGCAGGTAAGAGAGGGGTACCCCGGGGGGGGGCGACGCCCGCGGGGGGTGCGCAGCGAGGCTCAATTACTCAGCGCCCGCGAAGGGACACTGATTTGGCGGCCATTGAAAGGGGTAGAAGGTTGCATGAGGGATCTCATGAGCAGGCCGCAAGCCTGACCGGGGGTATGTTAGCACTTGACGGTGCTCCGATCGGGGCAACTAGTGTGTCTGAGGGGCAAGTGGTTTCTGAGGGGCAAGGAACAAGGGCACGTTCGCCCAGAAGGGCCCAGATTAGGGAAACAGGCATTAATGAGCAGGCCGCAGGCCTGACGGGGAATATGCCTACTGCGCAACAAGTCGCAGGGCCTCAGGCCGCAATCACGCAGCCTGGGGGCAAGCGTAGGCCCGCGAATACATCGCGGCCTAGCAGACGACGTAGTACTGCGTCACGCAGCAAACGTAACGCCCGACAGGGTGCGCGGGCGGCGCCCGCGGGTGTGGCCCTCAGCGGGGCTCCGCCAGGTGTTGTCACTAGGGCTTCAGCAAAGAAAGGCCCAGTTATCACGCCCAGTCTTTGTCAGGGCACGCAGGCTGCGAATGAACAGAATAGACAAGTACAGTTTGCTAATGCAGTGATGAATGTGCGTATGGCTGATATGGTTGATGATGGTATTGAAGAGTGTGGCAGTGATCACAGGAGCCCCAGTCCCCTAGGGTCCCGGGGTAATGTGGTTGGTGGGCCTTCGTCCCCTTCCCTGGGTACTCCTCTTTCACATTTGTCTCCACAGATCATTATGGAACCCAGAACTGCATTACAGCCACTCCAGTCCACCCCCAGTGCCGTGGAAAGGGAGCCACAGTCTCAGGAACAGCCATCCACCTCTTCTGGTCCTGTCCCGGTGCAACGCCTCTTGGGAGCTGGTAAGCGCGCTATTACTTTTGAACGTAGTGTTTTAAGTTCATCCTCGGATGATTCAGGTTCAGAGAGTGATAGATCCCTGGGGTTGGAAGCGAAAGGGCAAAAAAGAATGTATAGGATGGTGAAATGGTTAGTGGAAGAAAGGAAGGCTATGGGTCTTCCCCTCCCCCCTGGTTCATCCCGCATGGAGCCCACTGTTCCTATGTTGACACCTCCTGCGTCAACAGACTTAGTTAGCCCACTTATGGGGAACAGGCGCAGGGCAGCTATACATGGGGACACTGACACATGGCCTGCGTTTAGCCTTCATGAGCATCTCAAATCTAAGATGGTGCGGCGCATTCAGGGTGGGAGGTACGTGCACATGTTTGAGCTTTCTGCGGAAGCTTATCGCCAGAAAGAAATGGCGGATGATGGCACGGGCCCGAAAAAATTTAAACGCCCTGATTCCTATGAGGAATGGCGCAAGTGCTTTAGGGTTTATGCGTCCTGTTATATCTCTAAATTTCCCGATCAAGCCTTAAACATCCTGAAATATCAGGATTCCATTGAAACAGTGTACGAGAAGTACAGGGATGGAGCTTGGCGGGATTACGACGCTGCTTTCCGTAGGAAGATGGTTGGGAACCCTCTTCTTACTTTCAGTGACGTTGATTCGCGTCTGTGGGCGCAATTGGGTCCTGAAAAACAGGCGGCGCCTGCTGCAGTAGTCGGAGCATCAGGGGGCGTTAAGGCCTCGCAGCGCTCTCGACGGCGGGCCACAGGGGTGTGCTGGCGCTTCCAGGACAAATCATGTACCAGGGGAGCGGCATGCGCATTTCGGCACGCGTGCAGAACCTGTGGTGGCGGCCACTCGGGGTCCGGGTGTACCAGAACCCAGGACGCGGGTCGTCCCCAAGAGAGACCAGCAGCTGGCTCCAAACCTTTCACTGTTGGAAAGGGCGGCCACACCTCTGAAGGTGGCCGTAATTGAGAAGTGGCTGCTGCTATACCCATTCGAGGAGGCCGCCTTGCTGCTTAGAGGCGGTCTGCGGTCGGGATTTGTTATCCCAGTCGGATCGCACGTGGAGGGTTCCTTGTCACGCAGGAACCTGAAATCCGCGTATCAGTTTCCCGGGGTTTTGCGGGATAAACTGAACAAAGAGATTGGGTTGGGTCGTATGGCAGGCCCATTTGAAGATATTCCCCTGCCAGGGCTGGTGGTATCACCCTTGGGGGTGGTTCCAAAAAAGGAGCCGGGTAAATTTCGGCTCATCCAACATCTGTCCTTCCCGAAGGGTCGTTCGGTGAATGACGCCATCCCCCCTGAACTGAGCTCAGTTTCTTACCAATCATTTGATGAGGCATTGGGGCTAGTTCGCAGGGCAGGGGCCGGGGCTCTGATGGCTAAACTGGATATAGAGTCCGCCTTTCGGCTCCTGCCCATTCACCCCTCCTCTTTTAGGCTTATGGGGTGCTATTTTGAGGGGCAGTACTACGTGGACAAATGCTTGCCCATGGGGTGCTCAATTTCGTGTGCCTACTTCGAGGCTTTCAGCTGCTTCTTGCACTGGGCCATTGCGGAGGTGGCCGGATTCGACGGCCTGGCACACTATTTGGATGATTTTCTGCTGGTTGGGCGGACAGGATCATCTGAGTGTGCTTTCCTGATGAAAGTCACTAGGTTTCTAATGGATAGAATGGGAGTTCCTCTGGCGGAAGACAAGTCCCAGGGTCCTTGCACGTGCCTTACTTTTTTGGGCATTGAAGTTGATTCGGTGGCAGAGCAGTGCCGTCTGCCACATGAAAAAGTTCAGCGCATGTTGGAGTCAGTACGCGCTATGAGAGCAGAGCTGTATAGCTCCGTGAAGGATCTTCAAATCCTATTGGGTTTGCTGAACTTTGCCGGCAGGATCATTCCCATGGGAAGAATATTCCTTCGCAGGCTCGAGAGGCAGCTGTGCGGAAAAAGATCGCAGACCCGGAGGTTCCGGGTGTCTGCTGAGATGGTGGAAGATCTTAAGGTCTGGGAAGATTTTCTTCTCCACTTTAACGGGATCTGTCTGTGGCGGGAGGTTGTTCCTTCTAACGCAGCGATCCAGTTGTTCACTGATGCGGCTGGGTCCCACGGGTACGGGGCTTTCTTGGCCGGGCAATGGAGCGCGGGCCCATGGCCCGCCGCGTGGATAGAGAGAGGCTTGGTCAGGAACCTATGCCTTCTCGAACTGTTTCCCATACTGGTTGCTCTTGACATTTGGGGCAATCAGCTTCGCGACCGTGAGGTGGTTTTCTGGACAGATAACATGAGCGTTGTTTATGCTGTTAACAGATTATCATCTAGTTCCCCTCCGGTTGTGCGGTATTTGAGACTGTTGGTGCTGAGGTGTCTGCACCTGAATATTGTGTTCCGTGCTAAGCATGTCCCGGGCGTCCAGAATAGAATTGCTGATGCGCTCTCCCGTTTTCAATGGGAAGCATTTTATGCTTTGGTGCCCGATGCGGACACTAACGGATTGTCCTGTCCCACTTACTTATGGCAGGTGGCGCTGGATGGGGCCCCTTGATTGCGATGGTGCGGGCTTCCCTCGCTCCGTCTACCTGGGCTACGTATGTGAAATACTGGACGGAGTGGATCGCCTTTTGTGACTTCAGGTGTCGTCCCTCCTGTGACGGGGACCAGTGGGGCTTGCTTGAATGGATTACCGAACTTAAAGGTAATGGTGTTTCGAAGACTGCGATGGGTTCACGCCTGGCGGCAGTGTCCTTTTTCTGCAAGTTGTATGGGCTTGTTGACGCCTCGAAGACCTTCCTGGTTAGGCAGGTACTTCGGGGCTGGGGGCGTATGGCCCCCAGGGTCAGGGATTTCAGGGAACCAGTTACCATGGAGCGTCTGGTAACGTTGTGCCGAGTTTTGCCGGCGGTCTGTTCATCCGCCTATGAAACTGCCCTATTCTCAGCCGCCTTTGGGTTGGCTTTTCACGGGGCTCTTAGGGTAGGGGAAATTGTCCCGCCCTCTAAGAATAAGACGGGCGGCCTTTTGCTGCCTCATGTTAGAGACGACGGGTCGTCTATCTTGGTCTTTCTTCCCAGATCCAAAACTGACCAGGAAGGGAGAGGTGCCTGGTTGGCTTTGCCATCCCATGTTGAAGCTGTTTGCTGCCCGGTCAGACTGGTTAAAGCCTATATGGACGTGCGTCCTGAGGGTTTCTCGCAATTTCTAGTTCACGAGGACGGTTCCCCGTTGACTAGATTCCAGTTTAGGAAGGTGTTGGCCTGGGCAGCATCAAAGGCAGGTCTTGATCCCAGGGTGATTGCTCCCCATTCCTTTAGGGTGGGCGCGGCCACCACTGCCGCTAGTTTAGGATGGTCGGCTGACCATATTAGAGCTCTGGGGAGATGGAGGTCGCAAAGGTATCTTTTATACGTTAGGCCTTTGACTGTTTAGAAATGATTATGTTTTGCAGATGCAAGGGATAACCTCTGTTTCTTTTCTTAGGACCAAGGAGCGGTCCACTGAGAGTATGGATTACGGGGCATTCGTACATCCACTGGGCGGAGCTTCGAGTGATCGCGAGACCTGATGGGCGTCAGCTGGGGTTCCCCTCTTCCCGAGTCACTGTTAGGTGGTTAGGGCGCAGGGGGCTTACGTGGCAGGCTCTGCCTGAGTTGCTGCAGGGGGCTTTGCGCAGGTGGGAGAAACCCCATGTACTTATCATTCACGCAGGTGGAAATGATATGGGGCTCCTACCATGCAAACAGCTCAGTGCAGTTATTCAGTCGGATCTGCGCACGATTCAGGCATGGATTCCCCAAGTCAGGATAGGGTGGTCTAACATCATCCCCAGAATAGAATGGCGCCATATGCAGTCTCATCGCGCGGCTTTTCAGGTCCGCAAGAAAATTAACAGAGAAGTGAGGATTTTCTTAGGGCAGTCAGGTGGGTTTGTTGTGGAACATGGGAACATATCAACGGCTGAGAGGTGCCTCTACAGAAGGGACGGGGTGCACCTCTCTGAGAGGGGCATTGACCTGTTCCTCTGTAATTTGAGGCGTGCTATACTTAATCATCTATAGGTGTGGCGGCAAGAGGTGAGCCTGTTGGGCTATCTCTTGTGGCGGTTGGTCCGCGCCCCGGTTTGCCATCAGAGGTAGAGTGACGGCTGCCCAGGGGAGGGTGATCTCTGCAGGCGCGCGCCTGGGGTCCCTCCCATTCTAAGATGCCGAGAACTCCCTAAGCTTCTGCGGCAGCTGAGCTCCGCTTGTGTGGGCATTCACGGGCGCGGTCCATTCTCCTAGCAGGGGGTCCCTACTCCTAGCTAGATTGCCGCCACATGTTTTAGCTGGCCCCGTTGAGTCCAGCCGGTTCTCACGTTCTACAATAAATGCGACCTTCGGGTCTTTTCCCATATATCTGTGTCTGCGTGGTTATTTAAGTATTACAGTTTTATACAAAGTTATTTAAGAGTTATAGTTGTACATAGTTAAGTTGTTGAGTCAGTTCTATGGCTCCAGTTATTATTTGTACATAGTTATGTGTTGAGCCAGTTTTATGGCTCCAGTTATTAAGGTTTTCCAGCAAGCCAGGAGGATAGGGCATTTAATTAATTAAGACAGTGGAGGGCAGCATAGCCCAGAACGACCATAATAATTAAGGCCCTTAGGAGTGTGCTGCTGTGAAGGTTGCAACAATGTTGCATTAGTGAGGGTGGGGTTTAGCTTACCTTTAAGTAGTCAGCTCCCAAGGCCCAAACCCTCTTTTCCAGCTCGTCTTCACAGCGTCCCTCCCTCCCTCCCTGCACTTGTTCACACGGCAATCTTTAGGCTGCTACATCACCAGGGTGTTTCAGCTAGGTGTCCGAGGCTGGATGAGAGCTACGCGGCTTGTTTCCTTAAGTCCAAGGACGGTAGTTTTTGACTCCCCGGGTAGTGGCATGGAGACGCGTCTAGTCACACCTGGTCCTACTGGTTCGGAGATCGTTACTTTACACCCTGGTTAGGCGGTTGGTCCGCGCCCCGGTTTGCCATCAGAGGTAGAGTGACGGCTGCCCAGGGGAGGGTGATCTCTGCAGGCGCGCGCCTGGGGTCCCTCCCATTCTAAGATGCCGAGAACTCCCTAAGCTTCTGCGGCAGCTGAGCTCCGCTTGTGTGGGCATTCACGGGCGCGGTCCATTCTCCTAGCAGGGGGTCCCTACTCCTAGCTAGATTGCCGCCACATGTTTTAGCTGGCCCCGTTGAGTCCAGCCGGTTCTCACGTTCTACAATAAATGCGACCTTCGGGTCTTTTCCCATATATCTGTGTCTGCGTGGTTATTTAAGTATTACAGTTTTATACAAAGTTATTTAAGAGTTATAGTTGTACATAGTTAAGTTGTTGAGTCAGTTCTATGGCTCCAGTTATTATTTGTACATAGTTATGTGTTGAGCCAGTTTTATGGCTCCAGTTATTAAGGTTTTCCAGCAAGCCAGGAGGATAGGGCATTTAATTAATTATGTAATATACTGATACACGTGTGTAACCTGTCTGTAATATACTGATACACCTGTGTAACCTGTCTGTAATATACTGATACACGTGTGTAACCTCTGTCTGTATTATACTGATACCTGTGTTGTGTGTAACAGCTGTCTGTAATATACTGATACACGTGTTGTGTGTAACAGCTGTCTGTAATATACTGATACACGTGTTGTGTGTAACAGCTGTCTGTAATATACTGATACACGTGTGTAACCTGTCTGTAATATACTGATACACGTGTGTAACCTCTGTCTGTAATATACTGATACACGTGTGTAACCTCTGTCTGTAATATACTGATACACATGTGTAACCTTTGCCTGTAATATACTGATACATATGTGTAACCTCTGTCTGTAATATACTGATGCACGTGTGTAACCTGTCTGTAATATACTGATACACGTGTGTAACCTCTGTCTGTAATATACTGATACACGTGTGTAACCTCTGTCAGTAATATACTGATACACATGTGTAACCTTTGCCTGTAATATACTGATACATATGTGTAACCTCTGTCTGTAATATACTGATACACATGTGTAACCTCTGTCTGTAATATACTGATACACGTGTGTAACCTCTGTCTGTAATATACTGATACACGTGTGTAACCTCTGTCTGTAATATACTGATACACATGTGTAACCTTTGCCTGTAATATACTGATACATGTGTGTAACCTCTGTATGTAATATACTGATACACGTGTTGTGTGTAACCTCTGTCTGTAATATACTGATACATGTGTGTAACCTCTGTATGTAATATACTGATACACGTGTTGTGTGTAACCTCTGTATGTAATATACTGATACATGTGTTGTGTGTAACATCTGTCTGTAATATACTGATACACGTGTTGTGTGTAACAGCTGTCTGTAATATACTGATACACGTGTGTAACCTGTCTGTAATATACTGATACACGTGTCTAACCTCTGTCTGTATTATACTGATACACGTGTTGTGTGTAACAGCTGTCTGTAATATACTGATACACGTGTGTAACCTGTCTGTAATATACTGATACACGTGTGTAACCTCTGTCTGTATTATACTGATACACGTGTTGTGTGTAACAGCTGTCTGTAATATACTGATACACGTGTTGTGTGTAACAGCTGTCTGTAATATACTGATACACGTGTGTAACCTGTCTGTAATATACTGATACACGTGTGTAACCTCTGTCTGTATTATACTGATACACGTGTTGTGTGTAACAGCTGTCTGTAATATACTGATACACGTGTTGTGTGTAACAGCTGTCTGTAATATACTGATACACGTGTGTAACCTGTCTGTAATATACTGATACACGTGTGTAACCTCTGTCTGTAATATACTGATACACGTGTGTGACCTCTGTCTGTAATATACTGATACACATGTGTAACCTCTGTCTGTAATATACTGATACACGTGTGTAACCTCTGTCTGTAATATACTGATACATATGTGTAACCTCTGTCTGTAATATACTGATGCACGTGTGTAACCTCTGTCTGTAATATACTGATACACGTGTGTAACCTCTGTCTGTAATATACTGATACACGTGTGTAACCTCTGTCTGTAATATACTGATACACGTGTGTAACATCTGTCTGTAATATACTGATACACGTGTGTAACCTCTGTCTGTAATATACTGATACATGTGTGTAACCTCTGTCTGTAATATACTGATACACGTGTGTAACCTCTGTCTGTAATATACTGATACACATGTGTAACCTCTGTCTGTAATATACTGATACACCTGTGTAACTTCTGTCTGTAATATACTGATACACGTGTGTAACCTCTGTCTGTAATATACTGATACACCTTTGAAACCTCTGTCTGTAATATACAGATACACCTGTGAAACCTCTGTCTGTAATATACTGATACATATGTGTAACCTCTGTATGTAATATACTGATACACCTGTCTAACCTCTGTCTGTAATATACTGATACACGTGTGTAACCTCTGTCTGTAATATACTGATACACATGTGTAACCTCTGTCTGTAATATACTGATACATATGTGTAACCTCTGTCTGTAATATACTGATACATGTGTGTAACCTCTGTATGTAATATACTGATACATGTGTGTAACCTCTGTCTGTAATATACTGATACATGTGTGTAACCTCTGTCTGTAATATACTGATACATGTGTGTAACTTCTGTATGTAATATACTGATACATGTGTGTAACCTCTGTATGTAATATACTGATACACCTGTGTAACCTCTGTATGTAATATACTGATACATATGTGTAACCTCTGTCTGTAATATACTGATACACCTGTGTAACCTCTGTATGTAATATACTGATACACCTGTGTAACCTCTGTATGTAATATACTGATACACCTGTCTAACCTCTGTCTGTAATATACTGATACACGTGTGTAACCTCTGTCTGTAATATACTGATACATGTGTGTAACCTCTGTCTGTAATATACTGATACATGTGTGTAACCTCTGTCTGTAATATACTGATACATGTGTGTAACTTCTGTATGTAATATACTGATACATGTGTGTAACCTCTGTATGTAATATACTGATACACCTGTGTAACCTCTGTATGTAATATACTGATACATATGTGTAACCTCTGTCTGTAATATACTGATACACCTGTGTAACCTCTGTATGTAATATACTGATACACCTGTGTAACCTCTGTATGTAATATACTGATACACCTGTCTAACCTCTGTCTGTAATATACTGATACACGTGTGTAACCTCTGTCTGTAATATACTGATACATGTGTGTAACCTCTGTCTGTAATATACTGATACATGTGTGTAACCTCTGTATGTAATATACTGATACATGTGTATAACCTCTGTATGTAATATACTGATACATGTGTGTAACCTCTGTATGTAATATACTGATACATGTGTGCAACCTCTGTATGTAATATACTGATACATATGTGTAACCTCTGTATGTAATATACTGATACACGTGTGTAACCTCTGTATGTAATATACTGATACATATGTGTAACCTCTGTATGTAATATACTGATACATATGTGTAACCTCTGTATGTAATATACTGATACACGTGTGTAACCTCTGTCTGTAATATACTGATACATGTGTGCAACCTCTGTATGTAATATACTGATACATATGTGTAACCTCTGTATGTAATATACTGATACACGTGTGTAACCTCTGTCTGTAATATACTGATACATGTGTGTAACCTCTGTATGTAATATACTGATACACGTGTTGTGTGTAACCTCTGTCTGTAATATACTGATACATGTGTGTAACCTCTGTATGTAATATACTGATACACGTGTTGTGTGTAACCTCTGTATGTAATATACTGATACATGTGTTGTGTGTAACATCTGTCTGTAATATACTGATACACGTGTTGTGTGTAACAGCTGTCTGTAATATACTGATACACGTGTGTAACCTGTCTGTAATATACTGATACACGTGTGTAACCTCTGTCTGTATTATACTGATACACGTGTTGTGTGTAACAGCTGTCTGTAATATACTGATACACGTGTGTAACCTGTCTGTAATATACTGATACACGTGTGTAACCTCTGTCTGTATTATACTGATACACGTGTTGTGTGTAACAGCTGTCTGTAATATACTGATACACGTGTGTAACCTGTCTGTAATATACTGATACACGTGTGTAACCTCTGTCTGTATTATACTGATACACGTGTTGTGTGTAACAGCTGTCTGTAATATACTGATACACGTGTGTAACCTGTCTGTAATATACTGATACACCTGTGTAACCTGTCTGTAATATACTGATACACGTGTGTAACCTCTGTCTGTATTATACTGATACCTGTGTTGTGTGTAACAGCTGTCTGTAATATACTGATACACGTGTTGTGTGTAACAGCTGTCTGTAATATACTGATACACGTGTTGTGTGTAACAGCTGTCTGTAATATACTGATACACGTGTGTAACCTGTCTGTAATATACTGATACACGTGTGTAACCTCTGTCTGTAATATACTGATACACGTGTGTAACCTCTGTCTGTAATATACTGATACACATGTGTAACCTTTGCCTGTAATATACTGATACATATGTGTAACCTCTGTCTGTAATATACTGATGCACGTGTGTAACCTGTCTGTAATATACTGATACACGTGTGTAACCTCTGTCTGTAATATACTGATACACGTGTGTAACCTCTGTCTGTAATATACTGATACACATGTGTAACCTTTGCCTGTAATATACTGATACATATGTGTAACCTCTGTCTGTAATATACTGATACACATGTGTAACCTCTGTCTGTAATATACTGATACACGTGTGTAACCTCTGTCTGTAATATACTGATACACGTGTGTAACCTCTGTCTGTAATATACTGATACACATGTGTAACCTTTGCCTGTAATATACTGATACATATGTGTAACCTCTGTCTGTAATATACTGATGCACGTGTGTAACCTCTGTCTGTAATATACTGATACACGTGTGTAACCTCTGTCTGTAATATACTGATACACGTGTATCACCTGTCTGTAATATACTGATACACGTGTGTAACCTCTGTCTGTAATATACTGATACACGTGTGTAACATCTGTCTGTAATATACTGATACACGTGTGTAACCTCTGTCTGTAATATACTGATACATGTGTGTAACCTCTGTCTGTAATATACTGATACACGTGTATAACCTCTGTCTGTAATATACTGATACACATGTGTAACCTCTGTCTGTAATATACTGATACACCTGTGTAACCTCTGTCTGTAATATACTGATACATATGTGTAACCTCGGTATGTAATATACTGATACACCTGTCTAACCTCTGTCTGTAATATACTGATACACGTGTGTAACCTCTGTCTGTAATATACTGATACACATGTGTAACCTCTGTCTGTAATATACTGATACACCTGTGTAACCTCTGTATGTAATATACTGATACACGTGTGTAACCTCTGTATGTAATATACTGATACATATGTGTAACCTCTGTCTGTAATATACTGATACACCTGTGTAACCTCTGTATGTAATATACTGATACACCTGTCTAACCTCTGTCTGTAATATACTGATACACGTGTGTAACCTCTGTCTGTAATATACTGATACATGTGTGTAACCTCTGTCTGTAATATACTGATACATGTGTGTAACCTCTGTATGTAATATACTGATACATGTGTATAACCTCTGTATGTAATATACTGATACATGTGTGTAACCTCTGTATGTAATATACTGATACATGTGTGCAACCTCTGTATGTAATATACTGATACATATGTGTAACCTCTGTATGTAATATACTGATACACGTGTGTAACCTCTGTATGTAATATACTGATACATATGTGTAACCTCTGTATGTAATATACTGATACACGTATGTAACCTCTGTCTGTAATATACTGATACACGTGTGTGTAACCTCTGTCTGTAATATACTGACACACGTGTGTGTAACCTCTGTCTGTAATATACTGATACACATGTGTATGTGTAACCTCTGTCTTTAATATACTGATACACGTGTGTGTAACCTCTGTCTGTAATATACTGATACACGTATGTAACATCTGTCTGTAATATACTGATACACGTGTTGTGTGTAACATCTGTCTGTAATATACTGATTCACGTGTTGTGTGTAACATCTGTCTGTAATATACTGATACACGTGTTGTGTGTAACATCTGTCTGTAATATACTGATACACGTGTTGTGTGTAACATCTGTCTGTAATATACTGATACACGTGTTGTGTGTAATATCTGTCTGTAATATACTGATACACGTGTTGTGTGTAACATCTGTCTGTAATATACTGATACACGTGTTGTGTGTAACATCTGTCTGTAATATACTGATACACCTTTTGTGTGTAACCTCTGTCTGTAATATACTGATACACGTGTTGTGTGTAACAGCTGTCTGTAATATACTGATACACGTGTGTAACCTGTCTGTAATATACTGATACACGTGTGTAACCTCTGTCTGTAATATACTGATACACGTGTGTAACCTCTGTCTGTAATATACTGATACACATGTGTAACCTCTGTCTGTAATATACTGATGACACGTGTGAACCTCTGTCTGTAATATACTGATAGCAGTGTGTAACCTCTGTCAGTAATATACTGATACCGTGTGTAACTCTGTCTGTAATATACTGATACACGTGTGTAACCTCTGTCTGTAATATACTGATACACATGTGTAACCTCTGTCTGTAATATACTGATACACGTGTGTAACCTCTGTCTGTAATATACTGATACACGTGTGTAACCTCTGTCTGTAATATACTGATACACGTGTGTAACCTCTGTCTGTAATATACTGATACACGTGTGTAACCTCTGTCTGTAATATACTGATACACGTGTGTGTAACCTCTGTCTGTAATATACTGATACACGTGTGTGTAACCTCTGTCTGTAATATACTGATACGCGTATGTAACATCTGTCTGTAATATACTGATACACGTGTTGTGTGTAACATCTGTCTGTAATATACTGATACACGTGTTGTGTGTAACATCTGTCTGTAATATACTGATACACCTTTTGTGTGTAACATCTGTCTGTAATATACTGATACACGTGTGTAACCTGTCTGTAATATACTGATACACGTGTGTAACCTCTGTCTGTAATATACTGATACACGTGTGTAACCTCTGTCTGTAATATACTGATACAAGTGTGTAATCTCTGTCTGTAATATACTGATACATGTGTGTAACCTCTGTCTGTAATATACTGATACACGTATGTAACATCTGTCTGTAATATACTGATACACGTGTTGTGTGTAACATATGTCTGTAATATACTGATACACGTGTTGTGTGTAACATCTGTCTGTAATATACTGATACACCTTTTGTGTGTAACATCTGTCTGTAATATACTGATACATGTGCGTAACCTCTGTCTGTAATATACTGATACACGTGTGTAACCTCTGTCTGTAATATACTGATACACATGTGTAACCTCTGTCTGTAATATACTGATACACCTGTCTAACCTCTGTCTGTAATATACTGATACACGTGTGTAACCTCTGTCTGTAATATACTGATACATGTGTGTAACCTCTGTCTGTAATATACTGATACATGTGTGTAACCTCTGTCTGTAATATACTGATACACGTGTGTAACCTCTGTCTGTAATATACTGATACATGTGTGTAACCTCTGTCTGTAATATACTGATACATGTGTGTAACCTCTGTCTGTAATATACTGATACACGTGTGTAACCTCTGTCTGTAATATACTGATACACATGTGTAACCTCTGTCTGTAATATACTGATACACGTGTTGTGTGTAACCTCTGTCTGTAATATACTGATACATGTGTGTAACCTCTGTATGTAATATACTGATACACGTGTTGTGTGTAACCTCTGTATGTAATATACTGATACATGTGTTGTGTGTAACATCTGTCTGTAATATACTGATACACGTGTTGTGTGTAACAGCTGTCTGTAATATACTGATACACGTGTGTAACCTCTGTCTGTAATATACTGATACACGTGTGTAACCTCTGTCTGTAATATACTGATACACCTGTGTAACCTCTGTCTGTAATATACTGATACACGTGTGTAACCTCTGTCTGTAATATACTGATACACGTGTGTAACCTCTGTCTGTAATATACTGATACACGTGTGTAACCTCTGTCTGTAATATACTGATACACGTGTGTAACCTCTGTCTGTAATATACTGATACACGTGTGTAACCTCTGTCTGTAATATACTGATACACGTGTGTGTAACCTCTGTCTGTAATATACTGATACATATGTGTAACCTCTGTCTGTAATATACTGATACACATGTGTAACCTCTGTCTGTAATATACTGATACACGTGTGTAACCTCTGTCTGTAATATACTGATACACGTGTGTGTAACCTCTGTCTGTAATATACTGATACACGTGTGTAACCTCTGTCTGTAATATACTGATACATCTGTGTAACCTCTGTCTGTAATATACTGATACACGTGTGTAACCTCTGTCTGTAATATACTGATACACATGTGTAACCTCTGTCTGTAATATACTGATACACCTGTGTAACCTCTGTCTGTAATATACTGATACACGTGTGTAACCTCTGTCTGTAATATACTGATACACCTGTGTAACCTCTGTCTGTAATATACTGATACACCTGTGTAACCTCTGTCTGTAATATACTGATACACCTGTGTAACCTCTGTCTGTAATATACTGATACATGTGTGTAACCTCTGTCTGTAATATACTGATACACGTGTGTAACCTCTGTCTGTAATATACTGATACATCTGTGTAACCTCTGTATGTAATATACTGATACACATGTGTAACCTCTGTCTGTAATATACTGATACACGTGTGTAACCTCTGTCTGTAATATACTGATACACCTGTGTAACCTCTGTCTGTAATATACTGATACACCTGTGTAACCTCTGTCTGTAATATACTGATACATGTGTGTAACCTCTGTCTGTAATATACTGATACACATGTGTAACCTCTGTCTGTAATATACTGATACAAGTGTGTAACCTCTGTCTGTAATATACTGATACATCGTGTGGTAACCTCTGACTGTAATATACTGATACACGTGTGTAACCTCTGTCTGTAATATACTGATACACTTGTGTGTAACCTTCTGTAATATACTGATACACTGTGTAACCTCTGTCTGTAATATACTGATATCACTAGTGTGTAACCTCTGTCTGTAATATACTGATACACGTGTGTAACCTCTGTCTGTAATATACATGATACACGTGTGTAACCTTCTTAATATACTGATACACTGTGGTGTAACCTCTGTCTGTAATATACTGATACACGTGTGTAACCTCTGTCTGTAATATACTGATACACGTGTGTGTAACCTCTGTCTGTAATATACTGATACACGTGTGTGTAACCTCTGTCTGTAATATACTGATACACGTGTGTAACCTCTGTCTGTAATATACTGATGCACGTGTGTAACCTCTGTCTGTAATATACTGATACACATGTGTAACCTCTGTCTGTAATATACTGATACACGTGTGTAACCTCTGTCTGTAATATACTGATACACGTGTGTGTAACCTCTGTCTGTAATATACTGATACACGTGTGTGTAACCTCTGTCTGTAATATACTGATACACGTGTGTAACCTCTGTCTGTAATATACTGATACACCTGTGTAACCTCTGTCTGTAATATACTGATACACCTGTCTAACCTCTGTCTGTAATATACTGATACACGTGTGTAACCTCTGTCTGTAATATACTGATACACCTGTGTAACCTCTGTATGTAATATACTGATACACTTGTGTAACCTCTGTATGTAATATACTGATACACCTGTCTAACCTCTGTCTGTAATATACTGATACACGTGTGTAACCTCTGTCTGTAATATACTGATACACCTGTGTAACCTCTGTCTGTAATATACCGATACATGTGTGTAACCTCTGTCTGTAATATACTGGTACATGTGTGTAACCTCTGTCTGTAATATACTGATACACGTGTGTAACCTCTGTCTGTAATATACTGATACATCTGTGTAACCTCTGTATGTAATATACTGATACACGTGTGTAACCTCTGTCTGTAATATACTGATAAACGTGTGTAACCTCTGTCTGTAATATACTGATACATCTGTGTAACCTCTGTATGTAATATACTGATACACGTGTGTGTAACCTCTGTCTGTAATATACTGATACATGTGTGTAACCTCTGTCTGTAATATACTGATACACGTGTGTAACCTCTGTCTGTAATATACTGATACACGTGTGTAACCTCTGTCTGTAATATACTGATACACCTGTGTAACTTCTGTCTGTAATATACTGATACACGTGTGTAACCTCTGTATGTAATATACTGATACACTTGTGTAACCTCTGTATGTAATATACTGATACACCTGTGTAACCTCTGTCTGTAATATACTGATACACGTGTGTAACCTCTGTATGTAATATACTGATACATCTGTGTAACCTCTGTCTGTAATATACTGATACACGTGTGTAACCTCTGTCTGTAATATACTGATACACGTGTGTAACCTCTGTATGTAATATACTGATACACCTGTGTAACCTCTGTCTGTAATATACTGATACATGTGTGTAACCTCTGTATGTAATATACTGATACACCTGTGTAACCTCTGTCTGTAATAAACTGATACACATGTGTAACCTCTGTCTGTAATATACTGATACACGTGTGTAACCTCTGTCTGTAATATACTGATACACATGTGTAACCTCTGTCTGTAATATACTGATACATATGTGTAACCTCTGTCTGTAATATACTGATACACATGTGTAACCTCTGTCTGTAATATACTGATACACGTGTGTAACCTCTGTCTGTAATATACTGATACACCTGTGTAACCTCTGTATGTAATATACTGATACACCTGTGTAACCTCTGTCTGTAATATACTGATACATGTGTGTAACCTCTGTATGTAATATACTGATACACGTGTTGTGTGTAACCTCTGTATGTAATATACTGATACACGTGTTGTGTGTAACATCTGTCTGTAATATACTGATACACGTGTTGTGTGTAACAGCTGTCTGTAATATACTGATACACGTGTGTAACCTGTCTGTAATATACTGATACACGTGTGTAACCTCTGTCTGTATTATACTGATACACGTGTGTAACCTCTGTCTGTAATATACTGATACACCTGTGTAACCTCTGTCTGTAATATACTGATACACGTGTGTAACCTCTGTCTGTAATATACTGATACACGTGTGTAACCTCTGTATGTAATATACTGATACACATGTGTAACCTCTGTCTGTAATATACTGATACACGTGTGTAACCTCTGTCTGTAATATACTGATACACCTGTGTAACCTCTGTCTGTAATATACTGATACATGTGTGTAACCTCTGTCTGTAATATACTGATACACGTGTGTAACCTCTGTCTGTAATATACTGATACACGTGTGTAACCTCTGTCTGTAATATACTGATACACCTGTGTAACCTCTGTCTGTAATATACTGATACACATGTGTAACCTCTGTCTGTAATATACTGATACATGTGTGTAACCTCTGTCTGTAATATACTGATACACCTGTCTAACCTCTGTCTGTAATATACTGATACACGTGTGTAACCTCTGTCTGTAATATACTGATACACCTGTGTAACCTCTGTCTGTAATATACTGATACATGTGTGTAACCTCTGTCTGTAATATACTGATACATGTGTGTAACCTCTGTCTGTAATATATTGATACACGTGTGTAACCTCTGTCTGTAATATACTGATACATCTGTGTAACCTCTGTATGTAATATACTGATACACGTGTGTAACCTCTGTCTGTAATATACTGATAAACGTGTGTAACCTCTGTCTGTAATATACTGATACATCTGTGTAACCTCTGTATGTAATATACTGATACACGTGTGTGTAACCTCTGTCTGTAATATACTGATACATGTGTGTAACCTCCGTCTGTAATATACTGATACACGTGTGTAACCTCTGTCTGTAATATACTGATACACGTGTGTAACCTCTGTCTGTAATATACTGATACACCTGTGTAACTTCTGTCTGTAATATACTGATACACGTGTGTAACCTCTGTATGTAATATACTGATACACTTGTGTAACCTCTGTATGTAATATACTGATACACCTGTGAAACCTCTGTCTGTAATATACTGATACACGTGTGTAACCTCTGTATGTAATATACTGATACATATGTGTAACCTCTGTCTGTAATATACTGATACACGTGTGTAACCTCTGTATGTAATATACTGATACACCTGTGAAACCTCTGTATGTAATATACTGATACATATGTGTAACCTCTGTCTGTAATATACTGATACACGTGTGTAACCTCTGTATGTAATATACTGATACACGTGTGTAACCTCTGTATGTAATATACTGATACATGTGTGTAACCTCTGTATGTAATATACTGATACACCTGTGTAACCTCTGTCTGTAATATACTGATACACGTGTGTAACCTCTGTCTGTAATATACTGATACACATGTGTAACCTCTGTCTGTAATATACTGATACATATGTGTAACCTCTGTCTGTAATATACTGATACACATGTGTAACCTCTGTCTGTAATATACTGATACACGTGTGTAACCTCTGTCTGTAATATACTGATACACCTGTGTAACCTCTGTATGTAATATACTGATACACCTGTGTAACCTCTGTCTGTAATATACTGATACATGTGTGTAACCTCTGTATGTAATATACTGATACACGTGTTGTGTGTAACCTCTGTATGTAATATACTGATACACGTGTTGTGTGTAACATCTGTCTGTAATATACTGATACACGTGTTGTGTGTAACAGCTGTCTGTAATATACTGATACACGTGTGTAACCTGTCTGTAATATACTGATACACGTGTGTAACCTCTGTCTGTATTATACTGATACACGTGTTGTGTGTAACAGCTGTCTGTAATATACTGATACACGTGTGTAACCTGTCTGTAATATACTGATACACGTGTGTAACCTCTCTCTGTATTATACTGATACACGTGTGTAACTTCTGTCTGTAATATACTGATACATATGTGTAACCTCTGTCTGTAATATACTGATACACGTGTGTAACCTCTGTCTGTAATATACTGATACACGTGTGTAACCTCTGTATGTAATATACTGATACACGTGTTTAACCTCTGTATGTAATACACTGATACACGTGTGTAACCTCTGTCTGTAATATACTGATACACCTGTGTAACCTCTGTCTGTAATATACTGATACACGTGTGTAACCTCTGTCTGTAATATACTGATACACGTGTGTAACCTCTGTCTGTAATATACTGATACACGTGTGTAACCTCTGTATGTAATATACTGATACACGTGTGTAACCTCTGTATGTAATACACTGATACACGTGTGTAACCTCTGTCTGTAATATACTGATACACCTGTGTAACCTCTGTCTGTATTATACTGATACACGTGTTGTGTGTAACAGCTGTCTGTAATATACTGATACACGTGTGTAACCTGTCTGTAATATACTGATACACGTGTGTAACCTCTGTCTGTATTATACTGATACACGTGTTGTGTGTAACAGCTGTCTGTAATATACTGATACACGTGTTGTGTGTAACAGCTGTCTGTAATATACTGATACACGTGTGTAACCTGTCTGTAATATACTGATACACGTGTGTAACCTCTGTCTGTATTATACTGATACACGTGTTGTGTGTAACAGCTGTCTGTAATATACTGATACACGTGTGTAACCTCTGTCTGTATTATACTGATACACGTGTTGTGTGTAACAGCTGTCTGTAATATACTGATACATGTGTTGTGTGTAACCTGTCTGTAATATACTGATACACCTGTGTAACCTCTGTCTATAATATACTGATACACGTGTGTAACCTGTCTGTAATATACTGATACACGTATGACCATCTCTATCTTTTTCAGACGTTTCTCAGACCCATCTGAGTGATGATTGGGAAGTTACATATGAGAATGTGAGAAGACCGGTTGCACAGGAGGAACACGTGACTTCTTCATTTAAGAGAGATGTACAGAGTAAGTGATTTATTGGTATAATTTCATCAAACTGCTCATGAAATAAAGCGAAATTCAGCACCACGTCACAACCCCATGATGTGTTTATTTAACATGACTCATAGAGACTCCCGTGACATGACACAACTGTTTAATAACTGGAAGTAAACCCTAGCAAACAATTCCCATACTATTCTATACACTATCAAAAAAATAAATAGAATACCCCCTATGCCTTCTGCATGCTTAGGTGAGATTAAACAATGACTCCTGTAATACTCACCGCTAGTCCCTTGTCATGAGAGTGAGATTTACTAGACGGCACTTGTACACAGCGAGAAGTCTATTCTAAGACAAGGCAGACGCATGAATATTGCACCTTTTCATACATTTACGTTCATCATGTTTGCATAGTTGTTGTGGTATTAACAATTTATCAACAGGTTCTTATTTCATGTGTGAGATATCCCTTATCGGTCACCTAACTCCACTATAGATGTGACTGGCAAGAACCCTTACAATTCCCTAACAAGATAAAGACGTGAGGCTCAGTGAAATTAAACATCAGTTCACTTGTAAAATGACGCACCTCACTGAGCTTTTACGAATCTAGACTATTGTGTCATTTATTAAAGCGATAAAGCATTGAGGCAAGCTGAGGAAACGCCATGAACTACTTCATATAAACGTGTTTATGTTTCTATAAATGTTTATTCCCCCCTGTAAGTAAAAAAAATCATAATACAGAATTATTCCCATTTTTCAGATCTTTGATTGTAAATCATTTTTTTATTAATATTTCATTTATACATCACATTAAATACACGTGTTTTTTTCTGTCTGTAGATTTCTTTGCTGCTCTGGCTAAATATTCTACAGTGTTTTTGCTGCTCGTTTGCCTCCTGTTGCTTGCGGCGACCATCGGGTTAGCTGTGCACTGTGAGTATTTTCATTGATACACTCGCTCCCACTAGCTTGTTAACTTTTCTAGATAGAGACTTTTTGTTCACGCCTGGTTGCGCTCGTATTACAAATTGAAAGTAAAAAGTTTGCGCATGACCACTAACAGTGCACGCAAAAAGCTGAACTTGAACATTGCAAACACATTTAAGTATTCCCTCACAAACAAAAAGTGAAAATCATCCTAACATCCTTACTCACACACTATCACATTTGTGTTTACTTGAGTGTGCAATCCCAACATGAAATATGAATATTTCCCATTCCAATGCACTTTATTGAGCAGTATATGTTCTACTTATTCTTAAATAAATATTTCTATATATAATGTATATATAATGTTTTTTTTGTAAACTATATATCTATATATCTACAGTATCCCCCAAAAGGGAGTAGACCCCTCACATTTTTGTAAATATTTATTATATCTTTTCATGTGACAACACTGAAGAAATGACACTTTACTACAATGTAAAGTAGTGAGTGTACAGCCTGTATAACAGTGTAAATATTTTATTATATCTTTTCATGTGACAACACTGAAGAAATGACACTTTACTACAATGTAAAGTAGTGAGTGTACAGCCTGTATAACAGTGTAAGTATTTTATTATATCTTTTCATGTGACAACACTGAAGAAATGACACTTCAATGTAAAGTAGTGAGTGTACAGCCTGTATAACAGTGTAAATATTTTATTATATCTTTTCATGTGACAACACTGAAGAAGTGACACTTTGCTACAACCTAAAGTAGTGATTGTACAGCCTGCATAACAGTGTAAATATTTTATTATATCTTTTCATGTGACAACACTGAAGAAGTGACACTTTGCTACAACCTAAAGTAGTGATTGTACAGCCTGTATAACAGTGTAAATATTTTATTATATCTTTTCATGTGACAACACTGAAGAAGTGACACTTTGCTACAACCTAAAGTAGTGATTGTACAGCCTGTATAACAGTGTAAATATTTTATTATATCTTTTCATGTGACAACACTGAAGAAGTGACACTTTGCTACAACCTAAAGTAGTGATTGTACAGCCTGTATAACAGTGTAAATATTTTATTATATCTTTTCATGTGACAGCACTGAAGAAATGACACTTTGCTACAATGTAAAGTAGTGAGTGTACAGCCTGTATAACAGTGTAAATATTTTATTATATCTTTTCATGTGACAACACTGAAGAAATGACACTTTGTTACAATGTAAAGTAGTGAGTGTACAGCCTGTATAACAGTGTAAATATTTTATTATATCTTTTCATGTGACAACACTGAAGAAATGACACTTTACTACAATGTAAAGTAGTGAGTATACAGCCTGTATAACAGTGTAAATATTTATTATATCTTTTCATGTGACAACACTGAAGAAATGACACTTTACTACAATGTAAAGTAGTGAGTGTAAAGCCTGTATAACAGTGTAAATATTTATTATATCTTTTCATGTGACAACACTGAAGAAATGACACTTTGCTACAATGTAAAGTAGTGAGTGTACAGCCTGTATAACAGTGTAAATATTTTATTATATCTTTTCATGTGATAACACTGAAGAAATGTCACTTTACTACAATGTAAAGTAGTGATTGTACAGCCTGTATAACAGTGTAAATATTTTATTATATCTTTTCATGTGACAGCACTGAAGAAATCACACTTTACTACAATGTAAAGTAGTGAGTGTACAGCCTGTATAACAGTGTAAATATTTTATTATATCTTTTCATGTGACAACACTGAAGAAATGACACTTTACTACAATGTAAAGTAGTGAGTATACAGCCTGTATAACAGTGTAAATATTTATTATATCTTTTCATGTGACAACACTGAAGAAATGACACTTTACTACAATGTAAAGTAGTGAGTATACAGCCTGTATAACAGTGTAAATATTTATTATATCTTTTCATGTGACAACACTGAAGAAATGACACTTTACTACAATGTAAAGTAGTGAGTGTACAGCCTGTATAACAGTGTAAATATTTTATTATATCTTTTCATGTGACAACACTGAAGAAATGACACTTTACTACAATGTAAAGTAGTGAGTATACAGCCTGTATAACAGTGTAAATATTTATTATATCTTTTCATGTGACAACACTGAAGAAATGACACTTTGTTACAATGTAAAGTAGTGAGTGTACAGCCTGTATAACAGTGTAAATATTTTATTATATCTTTTCATGTGACAACACTGAAGAAATGACACTTTGTTACAATGTAAAGTAGTGAGTGTACAGTCTGTATAACAGTGTAAATATTTTATTATATCTTTTTATGTGACAGCACTGAAGAAATTACACTTTACTACAATTTAAAGTAGTGAGTGTACAGCCTGTATAACAGTGTAAATATTTTATTATATCTTTTCATGTGACAACACTGAAGAAATGACACTTTGCTACAATGTAAAGTAGTGAGTATACAGCCTGTATAACAGTGTAAATATTTATTATATCTTTTCATGTGACAACACTGAAGACATGACACTTTACTACAATGTAAAGTAGTGAGTATACAGCCTGTATAACAGTGTAAATATTTATTATATCTTTTCATGTGACAACACTGAAGAAATGACACTTTACTACAATGTAAAGTAGTGAGTATACAGCCTGTATAACAGTGTAAATTATCTGTCCCCTCAAAATAACTCAACACATAGGGGCCTAGTTATCAAGCCGTCAACCTCAAATACGCTGGAATTCCGCAGCGTATTTGTGGCGAGGCTGATTCGCCTTAGTTATCAAAGGCTCCAGACCGGCAAAAGTCGAATTTTGTGACGTAAGCTTCGATCCGCCAGACTCAGTCCGACACAGATCGATTCTTACATCACTCCAGATGTTCCGCACACAAGTGCGGCACATTCTCACTACTTTTGCTAGTTATCAAAAAACTAGCAGGTACGCTCGGCACTTTTACGGCCCAGCGTACCTGGTTTTCAAACCGCCACCCCTGGAGGCGGCGGATCCCATAGGAATCAATGGGAGTCTGACCATAGCGAAAGTACAAGTTCGCTGCTGCCAGACATCCCATTCATTCCTATGGGAGCTGTCTACACCTAACACCCTAACATGTACCCCGAGTCTAAACACCACTAATCTGTCCCCCCTACACCGCCGCAACTAAATAAAGTTATTCCCACCTAAACCGCCGCTCCCGGAGCCCACCGCAACTATAATAAATGTATTAACCCCTAAACCGCCGCTCCCTGAACCCGCCGCAACCTATATTAAATATATTAACCCCTATCCTGCCCCCCCTATACCGTCGCCACCTATAATAAAATTATTAACCCCTATCCTGCTGATCCCGCACCTCGCCGCAACTAAATAAATAGTTTAACCCCTAAACCGCCGCTCCCTGAACCCGCCGCAAACTATATTAAATTTATTAACCCCTATCCTGCCCCCCCTACACCGTCGCCACCTATAATAAATTTATTAACCCCTATCCTGCCCCCCCTACACCGTCGTCACCTATAATAAATTTATTAACCCCTATCCTGCCCCCCACTACACCGCCGCCACTGTAATAAAATTATTAACCCCTAAACCTAAGTCTAACACTAACCCTAACACCCCCCTAACTTAAATATTAATTAAATAAATCTAAATCATATTAATATTATTAACTAAATTAATCCTATTTAAAACTAAATACTTACCTTTAAAATAAACCCTAATATAGCTACAATATAAATAATAATTATATTCTAGCTATCTTAGGATTTTTTTTTATTTTACAGGCAACTTTCAATTTATTTTAACTAGGTACAATAGCTATTAAATAGTTATTAACTATTTAATAGCTTACCTAGCTAAAATAAAGAGAAATGTACCTGTAAAATAAATCCTAACCTAAGTTATAATTACACCTAACACTACACTATACTTTAATAAATTATTCCTATTTAAAACTAAATACTTACCTGTAAAATAAACCCTAAGATAGCTACAATGTAATTAATAATTGCATTGTAGCTATTGTAGGATTTATATTTATTTTACAGGTAACTTTGTATTTATTTTAGCTAGTTAGAATAGTTATTAAATAGTTATTAACTATTTAATAACTACCTAGCTAAAAGAAATACAAAATTACCTGTAAAATAAATCCTAACCTAAGTTACAATTAAACCTAATACTACACTATCATTAAATTAATTAAATAAACTACCTACAAATAACTAAAATTAAATACAATTACATAAACTAACTAAAGTACAAAAAATAAAAAAAGCTAAGTTACAAAAAATAAAAAAATAAGTTACAAACATTTTAAAAATATTACAACAATTTTAAGCTACTTACACCTAATCTAAGCCCCCTAATAAAATAACAAACCCCCCCAAAATAAAAAAAAATGCCATACCCTATTCTAAATTAAATAAAGTTCAAATCTCTTTTACCTTACCAGCCCTTAAAAGGGCCATTTGTGGGGGCATGCCCCAAAAAGTTCAGCTCTTTTGCCTGTAAAAGAAAAATACAACCCCCCCCAACATTAAAACCCACCACCCACATACCCCTAATCTAGCCCAAACCCCCCTTACAAAAACCTAACACTAATCCCCTGAAGATCATCCTACCTTGAGTCGTCTTCACTCAGCCGAGCAGTGATGGAACCGAAGTGGACATCCGGAGCGGAAGAAGTTAATCCTCCAAGCGGCGCTGAAGAAATCTTCCATCCGATGAAGTCATCATCCAGGCAGTGCTGAAGAAGTCTTCGATCCGGGCGATGTCATCTTCCAAGAGGCGCTGAGGAGGTCTTCTATCCTTGCAATGTCATCTTCCAAGCCGGGTCTTGAATCTTCATCCCGCCAACGCGGAACATCCTCCTTTCCCGACGAACTACCGACGAATGAGGGCTCCTTTAAGGGACGTCATCCAAGATGGCGTCCCTTCAATTTCGATTGGCTGATAGGATTCTATCAGCCAATCGGAATTAAGGTAGGAAAAATCTGATTGGCTGATGGAATCAGCCAATCAGATTCAAGTTCAATCCGATTGGCTGATCCAATCAGCCAATCAGATTGAGCTTGCATTCTATTGGCTGATCGGAACAGCCAATAGAATCAGCCAATCAGATTGAGCTCGCATTCTATTGGCTGATCGGAACAGCCAATAGAATGCGCGCTCAATCTGATTGGCTGATTGGATCAGCCAATCGGATTGAACTTGAATATGATTGGCTGATTCCATCAGCCAATCAGATTTTTCCTACCTTAATTCCGATTGGCTGATAGAATCCTATCAGCCAATCGGAATTGAAGGGACGCCATCTTGGATGACGTCCCTTAAAGGAGCCTTCATTCGTCGGTAGTTCGTCGGGAAAGGAGGATGTTCCGCGTCGGCGGGATGAAGATTCAAGACCCGGCTTGGAAGATGACATCGCAAGGATAGAAGACCTCTTCAGCGCCTCTTGGAAGATGACATCGCCCGGATCGAAGACTTCTTCAGCGCCGCCTGGATGATGACTTCATCGGATGGAAGATTTCTTCAGCGCCGCTTGGAGGATTAACTTCTTCCACTCCGGATGTCCACTTCGGTTCCATCGCTGCTCGGCTGAGTGAAGACGACTCAAGGTAGTTTGATCTTCAGGGGATTAGTGTTAGGTTTTTGTAAGGGGGGTTTGGTTTAGATTAGGGGTATGTGGGTGGTGGGTTTTAATGTTGGGGGGGGTTGTATTTTTCTTTTACAGGCAAAAGAGCTGAAATATTTGGGGCATGCCCCCACAAATGGCCCTTTTAAGGGCTGGTAAGGTAAAAGAGCTTTGAACTTTATTTAATTTAGAATAGGGTAGGGCATTTTTTTATTTTGGGGGGGTTTGTTATTTTATTAGGGGGCTTAGATTAGGTGTAAGTAGCTTAAAATTGTTGTAATATGTTTTTAAATGTTTGTAACTTTTTTTTTTATTTTTTGTACTTTAGTTAGTTTATGTAATTGTATTTAATTGTAGTTATTTGTAGGTAGTTTAATTAATTAATTTAATGATAGTGTAGTGTTAGGTTTAATTGTAACTTAGGTTAGGATTTATTTTACAGGTAATTTTGTATTTCTTTTAGCTAGGTAGTTATAAAATAGTTAATAACTATTTAATAACTATTCTAACTAGCTAAAATAAATACAAAGTTACCTGTAAAATAAATATAAATCCTAAAATAGCTACAATGTAATTATGAATTACATTGTAGCTATCTTAGGGTTTATTTTACAGGTAAGTATTTAGTTTTAAATAGGAATAATTTATTAAAGTATAGTGTAGTGTTAGGTGTAATTGTAACTTAGGTTAGTTTTTATTTTACAGGTAAATTTCTCTTTATTTTAGCTAGGTAAGCTATTAAATAGTTAATAACTATTTAATAGCTATTGTACCTAGTTAAAATAAATTGAAAGGTACCTGTAAAATAAAAATAAATCCTAAAATAGCTAGAATATAATTATTATTTATATTGTAGCTATATTAGGGTTTATTTTATAGGTAAGTATTTAGTTTTAAATAGGATTAACTTAGTTAATAATATAAATATGATTTCGATTTATTTAATTAATATTTAAGTTAGGGGGGTGTTAGGGTTAGTGTTAGACTTAGGTTTAGGGGTTAATAAATTTATTACAGTGGCGGCGGTGTAGTGGGGGGCAGGATAGGGGTTAATAAATTTATTATAGGTGGCGACGGTGTAGGGGGGGCAGGATAGGGGTTAATAAATTTATTATAGGTGGCGACGGTGTAGGGGGGGCAGGATAGGGGTTAATAAATTTAATATAGGTTGCGGCGGGTTCAGGGAGCGGCGGTTTAGGGGTTAAACTATTTATTTATTTGCGGCGAGGTGTGGGATCAGCAGGATGGGGTTAATAACTTTATTACAGAGGGCGGCGGTATAGGGGGGGCAGGATAGGGGTTACTAGGTATAATGTAGGTGGCAGCGGTGTCCGGGAGCGGCGGTTTAGGGGTTAATACATTTATAAGACTTGCGGCGGGGTCTAGGAACGGCGGTTTAGGGGTTAATACATTTATAAGACTTGCGGCGGGGTCTAGGAGCGGCGGTTTAGGGGTTAGTAACTTTATTTAGTTGCGGGGGGCTCCGGGGGCGCCGGTATAGGGGGTAGAACAGTGTAGTTTAGTGTGAGTGCTTAGTGACAGGCTAGCAATAAAGCTGTCAAACAGCCGAAGAGCAGCGAGATCGGATGTGTGATAACTCTCACAGTCCTCTGCTCATCGCCCTGCGGCTTTTTGACAGCTTTTTTTGATAACTTAGGCGTATTTTTTCAGGTCCGCGGCGGCGAAGGTAAACTTATTTGGTTCAGATGGTGTCAAGCATGTGTGGTGGCAACCAGGTGAGGAATACAAAGACAAGTGTGTCTTGCCTACAGTCAAGCATGTGTGGTGGCAGTGTCATGGTCTGGGCCTGCATGAGTGCTGCATGATGGCCATGTAGACCATCTGCTATATGTGGATGGGTGTCTTTCTGTAAGTATGTTTTTTATTACTTAAGACACCTCAGCTATGGTTTGGCACTTTATGCATTTATATAAAGTTCTAAATATATGTATTGTACTTATATTTGCCATGAGTCAGGTTCATGTATTTCCTTCTGCAGACTGTCAGTTTCATATTTGGGAATATAAACATTTTAAGAAATGTATTTCTTACCTGGGGTTTAGTCTTTTTTCAAATTGACTACTTCTTGCAATTGCGGGTATTAGGCCTGCGGGTGCGTCAAATGCTAAACTTTATTGCGTCATTCTTGTCGCGCAAATATTTTTGGTGCGAAAAAATACGTTTATGACGCAACTTCGTCATTTCCAGCGTCATACGTGACGCCGATACTTTTCCCATGGCGGCGTCATCAGTGACGCGAGTGTGTCATTTCTGGTTATTTTTCATTATTTCAATACCCCTTGTATGTTTGCCTCTTGCTTTTTTCTCTATCAGAGGCCTATGCTTTTGCATT
Organism: Bombina bombina; assembly: GCF_027579735.1. NCBI lineage: Eukaryota > Metazoa > Chordata > Amphibia > Anura > Bombinatoridae > Bombina > Bombina bombina. The sequence continues at coordinate 11,493,667 of NC_069500.1, forward strand.
TTTTCCCATTCCTGAAACTGTCATATAAGGAAATAGATCATTTTGCTTTATATGTTGTTTTTTCTCTTACATTGTGCAAGATGTCCCAATCTGATCCTGCCTCAGAAGTTTCTGCTGGAACATTGCTGCCTGGCATCGGTTCTACCAAAGCTAAGTGCATTTGTTGTAAAATTGTAGAAATTATTACACCGAATGTTATTTGTAATAGTTGTCATGATAAACTTTTACATGCAGATAGTGTTTCCATCAGTAATAGTACATTGCCAGTTGCAGTTCCTTCAACTTCTAATGTGCATGATATACCTGTACATTTTAAAGAATTTGTTTCTGATTCTATTCTGAAGGCTTTGTCTGCATTTCCACCTTCTAATGAACGAAAAAGGTATTTTAAAACTTCTCATTTAGTTGATGAAATTTCAAATGACCAACAACATAATAATTTATCCTCTTCTGATGAGGATCTATCTGATTCAGAAGATCCTTCCTCAGACATTGACACTGACAAATCTACTTATTTATTTATGCGTTCTTTATTAAAAGAAGTGTTAATTACTTTGGATATTGAGGTAACCAGTCCTCTTGACGTTGGGTCTAATAAACGTTTAAATGCTGTTTTTAAACCTCCTGTGGTTTCTCCAGGGTTTTTTCCTATTCCTGAGGCTATTTCTGATATGACTTCTAAGGAATGGAATAAGCCAGGTACTTCTTTTATTCCTTCTTCAAGGTTTAAAAAATTGTATCCTTTACCAGCAAAATCTATAGAGTTTTGGGAAAAAATCCCCAAAGTTGATGGTGCTATTTCTACTCTTGCTAAACGTACCACTATTCCTATGGAAGATAGTACTTCCTTTAAGGATCCTTTAGATAGGAAGCTTGAATCCTATCTAAGGAAGGCCTATTTATATTCAGGTCATCTTCTCAGACCTGCTATTTCTTTGGCTGATGTTATGGCTGCATCAACTTTCTGGTTGGAGAATTTAGTGCAACATGAATTGGATTCTGACATATCTAACATTATTCGCTTACTGCAGCATGCTAATCATTTTATTTGTGATGCCATTTTTGATATTATCAAAATTGATATTAGATCCATGTATTTAGCTAGAAGAGCTTTGTGGCTTAAATATTGGAATGCTGATATGACATCTAAATCTAGATTACTATCTCTTTCTTTCCAAGGTAATAATTTATTTGGTTCTCAGTTGGATTCTATTATTTCAACTATCACTTGGGGAAAAAAGAGTTTTTCTGCCTCAGGATAAAAAACCTAAGGGTAAATCTGAGGCTTCTAAACATTTTCGTTCCTTTCGTCAGAATAAGGAACATAAACTTAATCCTCCCCCCAAGGAATCTGCTTCCAATTGGAAGCCTTCCTCAAATTGGAATAAATCCAAGCCATTTAGGAAACCAAAGTCAGCCCCTAAGTCTGCATGAAGGTGCCGCCCTCATTCCAGCTCAGCTGGTAGGGGGCAGATTAAGGTTTTTCAAGGATTTTTGGATAGAATCTGTCCAAAATCATTGGATTCAGAGCATTGTCTCTCAAGGGTATCGAATAGGATTCAGAGTAAGAACTCCTGTGAGAAGATTTTTTCTCTCACGTATCCCTGTAAATCCAGTAAAAGCTCAGGCTTTTCTGAAGTGTGTTTCAGACCTGGAGTCTTCAGGGGTAATCATGCCAGTTCCTCCTCAGGAACAAGGTTTGGGGTTTTATTCAAACCTATTTATTGTACCAATGAAAGAAAATTTATTCAGACCAGTTCTGGATCTGAAAATTTTGAATCGTTATGTAAGAGTACCAACTTTCAAGATGGTAACTATAAGGACTATTCTGCCTTTTGTTCAGCAAGGACATTATACAATAGACTTGCAGGATGCATACCTTCATATTTCGATTCATCCAGAACACTATCAGTTTCTGAGATTCTCTTTTCTAGACAAGCATTACCAATTTGTTGCTCTTCCATTTGGCCTAGCAACAGCTCCAAGAATCTTTTCAAAGGTTCTGGGTGCCCTACTATCTGTAATCAGAGAACAGGGTATTGCAGTGTTTCCTTATTTGGACGATATCTTGGTACTAGCTCAGTCTTTACGTACTGCAGAATCTCACACAAATCAACTAGTGTTGTTTCTTCGGAAACATGGTTGGAGGATCAATTTACCAAAAAGTTTCTTGATTCCTCAGACAAGGGTCACCTTTTCAGGCTTCCAGATAGATTCAGTGTTCATGACTCTGTCTCTAACAGACAAGAGACATTTAAAATTGGTCACAGCATGACGGCACCTTCAGTCTCAGTCATTCCCTTCAGTGGCTATGTGCATGGAAGTTTTAGGTCTCATGACTGCAGCATCGGACGCAATCCCCTTTGCTTGTTTTCACATGAGACCTCTACAGCTTTGTATGCTGAATCAATGGTGCAGGGATTATACAAAGATATCACAATTAATATCCTTTAATCCCAATGTACGACACTCTCTGACATGGTGGATAGATCACCATTGTTTGGTTCAAGGGGCTTCTTTTGTTCGGCCAACCTGGACTGTGATCTCAACAGATGCGAGTCTTTCAGGTTGGGGAGCTGTTTGGGGACTCTGACAGCAAAAGGGGTTTGGAAATCTCAAGAGGCGAGATTACCAATAAATATTTTAGAACGCCGTGCAATTCTCAGGGCTCTTCAGTTCTGGCCTCTGCTAAAGAGAGAACCGTTCATTTGTTTTCAGACAGACAATATCACAACTATGGCTTATGTCAATCATCAGGGTGGGACTCACAGTCCCCAAGCTATGAAAGAAGTATCTCAGATACTTGCTTGGGCAGAATCCAGCACCTGTCTAATCTCTGTGGTGCATATCCCAGGTGTAGACAATTGGGAGGCGGATTATCTCAGCCGCCAGACTTTACATCCAGGGGAGTGGTCTCTCCATGCAGATGTGTTTTCTCAGATTGTTCAGATATGGGGTCTTCCAGAGATAGATCTCATGGCCTCTCATCTAAACAAGAAACTTCCCAGATACCTGTCCAGGTCCAGGGATGTGCAGGCAGAAGCAGTGGATGCGCTGACACTTCCTTGGTGTTATCATCCTGCTTACATCTTCCCGCCTCTAGTTCTCCTTCCAAAAGTGATCTCCAAGATCATCATGGAACAGTCTTTTGTGTTGCTGGTGGCTCCAGCATAGCCACACAGGTTTTGGTATGCGGATCTGGTTCGGATGTCCAGTTGCCCGCCTTGGCCACTTCCATTACGGCCGGACCTACTATCTCATGGTCCATTTTTCCATCAGGATCTCAAATCATTACATTTGAAGTTATGGAAATTGAACGCTTAGTTCTGAGTCATAGAGGTTTCTTTGACTCAGTGATTAATACTATGTTACAAGCTCGTAAATTGGTCTCTAGAAAGATTTATTATAGAGTTTGGAAGACTTACATTTCATGGTTTTCTTCTCATAAATTCTCCTGGCATTCTTTTAGAATTCCTAGAATTTTACAGTTTCTTCAGGATGGTTTGGATAAGGGTTTGTCTGCAAGTTCCTTGAAAGGACAAATCTCTGCTCTTTCGGTTTTATTTCACACAAAGATTGCTATACTTCCTGATATACACTGTTTTGTACAGGCTTTAATTCGTATTAAGCCTGTCATTAAGTCAATTTCTCCTCCTTGGAGTCTTAATTTGGTTCTGAAGGCTTTACAGGCTCCTCCATTTGAACCTATGCATTCTTTAGACATTAAACCACTTTCTTGGAAAGTGTTGTTTCTTTTGGCCATCTCTTCTGCTAGAAGAGTTTCTGAGTTATCTGCTCTTTCTTGTGAGTCTCCTTTTCTGATTTTTCATCAGGATAAGGCAGTTTTGCTGACTTCTTTTCAATTTTTACCTAAGGTTGTGAATTCTAACAACATTAGTAGAGAAATTGTTGTCCCTTCCTTATGTCCTAATCCTAAGAATTATTTGGAGAGATCCTTACATTCTTTGGATGTGGTAAGAGCTTTGAAATATTATGTGGAAGCTACTAACGATTTCAGGAAGACTTCCAGTCTATTTGTTTTATTTTCTGGTCCTAGGAAAGGTCAGAAGGCTTCTGCTATTTCCTTGGCTTCTTGGTTGAAACTTTTGATTCATCAAGCTTATTTTGTGGGCTTTTAAGAATGAAGCTTCTGTTGATCAGATTTGCAAAGCGGCAACTTTTGATGTATTTGCTTCTTCGGGAGCAGTTTTTGGTAGAAAAGTTCTTCAGGCAGCTGTTTCAGTTTGATTCTTCTGCTTTTGATTTAAGTTTTTTTCTTTAAAAAATGAAAATAAACTTAATTTTTTGGGTTGTGGATTATTTTATATGGCTGTTTTTATTTTTATTCCCTCCCTCTCTAGTGACTCTTGAGTGGAAGATCCACATCTTGGGTATTGATATCCCATATGTCACTAGCTCATGGACTCTTGCCAATTACATGAAAGTAAACATAATTTATGTAAGAACTTACCTGATAAATTCATTTCTTTCATATTGGCAAGAGTCCATGAGGCCCATCCTTTTTATGGTGGTTATGATTTTTTGTATAAAGCACAATTATTTCCAAATTTCCTTTGTTGATGCTTTCTACTCCTTTCTTATCACCCCACTGCTTGGCTATTCATTGAACTGAATTGTGGGTGTGGTGAGGCCAGGGGTGTATTTATAGGCATTTTGAGGTTTGGCAAACTTTGCCCCTCCTGGTGGGATTGTATATCCCATATGTCACTAGCTCATGGACTCTTGCCAATATGAAAGATATGAATTTATCAGGTAAGTTCTTACATAAATTATGTTTTTCTTTCATGTAATTGGCAAGAGTTCATGAGCTAGTGACGTATGGGATAGCAATACCCAAGATGTGGAACTCCACGCAAGAGTCACTAGAGAGGGAGGGATAAAAATAAAAACAGCCATTTCTCGCTGAAAAAATAATCCACAACCCAAAATATAAAGTAATTCTCATTAAATGAAAAAAACTTAAATCAAAAGCAGAAGAATCAAACTGAAACAGCTGCCTGAAGAACTTTTCTACCAAAAACTGCTTCCGAAGAAGCAAATACATCAAAACGGTAGAATTTAGTAAATGTATGCAATGAAAACCAGGTTGCTGCTTTGCAAATCTGATCAACTGAAGCTTCATTCTTAAAAGCCCACAAAGTGGAGACTGATCTAGTCTGAATGAGCTGTAATTCTCTGAGACAGGGCTTGACCCAACCCCAAATAATCTGAATGAAACTAAACTTTAACCACGAAACCAAGGAAACGGCAGAAGCCCTCTGACCTTTCCTAGAACCAGAAAAGATAATAAATAGACTAGAAGTCTTCCTGAAATCTTTAGTAGCTTCAACATAATATTTCAAAGCTCTTACCACATCCAAAGAATGGAAGGATTTCTCCAAAGAATTCTTAGGATTAGGACACAAGGAAGGGACAACAATTATTATGACCCTGGGGAAGTCTCCCTATGGGTGATGGGGGAAACCAGACGTGGACTCCTTGCCCAGTGTGCATAGAGGAATGTGGCTGCACCTCACTGACGAGGCCCATAGGAGGCCGAAACGATCGTCTGGGGTTGTCATGTTCCTTGTTCAGAGGAGAATTGCCTGGTATTTCGGGGCTGGACTGACCTTACTTGGCGGGATCAGACTGATATACTTCAGGAAAGTTTTCTTCTGGGAAAAGCACACTGGTCTAAAAGAGGCTGCTTCCGGGTGGTAAATCGCCATAGAACAAGCCACTGAGCTGTTGTTCATTCCTGGTAGAGCGCTTCTCTCTTTGTATGCAAATTATTATGACCCTGGGGAAGTCTCCCTATGGGTGATGGGGGAAACCAGACGTGGACTCCTTGCCCAGTGTGCTTAGAGGAATGTGGCTGCACCTCACTGACGAGGCCCATAGGAGGCCGAAACGATCGTCTGGGGTTGTCATGTTCCTTTTTCAGAGGAGAATTGCCTGGTATTTCGGGGCTAGACTGACCTTACTTGGCGGGATCAGACTGATATACTTCAGGAAAGTTTTCTTCTGGGAAAAGCACACTGCTCTAAAAGAGGCTGCTTCCGGGTGGTAAATCGCCATAGAACAAGCCACTGAGCTGTTGTTCGTTCCTGGTAGAGCGCTTCTCTCTTTGTATGCAAATTTCTCTATTAATGTTGTTAGAAACCGCAACCTAAGGAAAGAATTTAAATGAAGTCCGCAAAACCGCCTTATCCTAATGAAAAATCAGAAAAGGAGATTCACAAGAAAGAGCAGATAATTCAGAAACTCTTCTAGCAGAAGAGATGGCCAAAAGGAACAACACTTTCCAAGAAAGTAGTTTAATGTCCAAAGAATGCATAGGCTCAAATGGAGGAGCCTGCAAAGCCTTCAAAACCAAATTAAGATTGATTTAATGACAGGCTTGATACAAATCAAAGCCTGTTAAAAACAGTTAACAATCTTTCTGTGAAACCCACACTCCTGTCTCAAGAAAAGGCAGTTTTAGATAATATGCTGTGCTCACACAGTGTCAGGGTTACTGCTTGCTAATGATCTGTCCCTTTAAGAGCCTCCTATATCAAGCACTTCCCCCCAGCACTCATTGCTGGTTAATTGAGAAAGGATTCACAGCACAAGCGTGACACTGAGAGTTTTTCCTCACTCTCCAACAGCCTCACAATTTCTTATTTGAAGAGTTACTGTTAACATCTCTTATTTTTCATTCCTACATCTAGCAGCTCTACTACTCAATTCAACACTGGAAGATATTTCATACTATAAGGAAATCAAACTAACTCGACATCAAACCCTGAAGCATTTACAAGGTAACAGGATTCAAGCAGCTTCAGACACAGCACAGCAAGTAGCGGTGACGTCATCAGCTGCAGCCACAACCGCTCTCCCTCTGAGTACCACGCTGCTGTTCATAACAAACGGACCAGTAACAATTCCTGTGTTCTCAGGTCAGACCTAATTATTTTATTATTAATCGTTATCCTTACTTAATTTGATTAACTTTACCTGCCTAATCAAGGAATACTATATTTTACGTTACTGCTTAATTTGAACTGTTTGCATTATCAAATGCCCTGAAAGTAATACAGTTTATGAAGTTAATAAACTGTCACTTATTGGGCAAATAGTAATACATTATATGAAGCACTGACAACGAATTCATCAAGCTTCTTTTATGTTACAAACCTACTTTTGAGGCAATTGTTGGTTCTTATTTATAAAACAAAATTAAATGCTTGTTCAAATTGCTACAAATACAAACTATTACAGAATTAACCAGCCATAAGGAAGCAAGGATTTAGTGTTTGTGTACACAGAATTATCCTATACTAAACATATACTCTCAACAGCAATTATGGAACAAGATCTTTTAAGTGATAAAGTTCAAGTCCTGTCAGACAGATTAGAAGCTCTATCAGGTTCTTTCCATGAATTACAAGTGGAAAATCAGGCTTTGAAGGCCTGCTTAAGAGAGACTCTGGCACCTAAACCTGCAAGTGCAGATTCTATCCCTGAACCCATGGTCTCCCCCCCAGAAAAATTCTCTGGTGACCGTTCAAGATTCAGAGAGTTTAAAAACTCCTGCTTGTTGCTTTTTCAATTAAAGCCACGTACTTATCCCACAGAAAGATCAAGAGTGCTCACTGTGATATCATATTTGAGGGGGGAACCTAGGGCTTGGGCTGACTCTTTTTTTGAAAATGATGATGCAATACTGGGATCTCTAGATGAATTCTTTGATCAAATGTCAGCATTATATGATGACCCTTTCAAACAGGTCACAGCTGAAAACTTACTTAGATCTTTAAAACAAAGAAAGAACCCAGTGGAGTCTTACATCACACAATTTAAAATTTCTGCCCGCGATTCGGGATGGAATGAGGTCTCCCTTAAAACTCAATATCGTTTAGGGTTGTCTGAGGATATAAAGGATGAACTCTCACGCACAGGTATTCCAGATTCATTGGAAGATTTCTTTTCTCTCACTATTAACATAGATAGACGGCTTAGGGAACGCCGCTCTGAAAAGGCTAGCGGTACAAAAAGCTTTCTCTCCACTCCTGTTTATCAAACTAAGGAATCACCGCAACCTATGGACATAGGCTTTATGAAGGGTCCCCTCTCCTCTCAGGAAAAGACTAGGAGGAAGTTGCATAGTTTGTGCATGTATTGTGCCTGCCCCACACATGAAGTAAAGGACTGCCCAGTTCTGGCTAAGAATAAGAAGGGTAGGTTGCCTAACATCTCTGAATCCCTGTTGATGAAAACCATTAAACCCTCATATTTAACTATCCCTATTATTTTACAGTGGGATCAAATCAGGATAACAACTGAAGCTATCCTGGACACCGGCTCATGTAGAAATTTTGTTGATTTTTCTTTTGTGAAACAGAATAAAATACCTCTGGTCTCTAAGAAAACTCCAGTCTCTGTGAAGGTCATTGATGGCTCTTTTTTAAAATCAGGTCCTGTCACACACCAAACTACACCATTACAGGTAATATCTTGCACACACATCACAGAAACACTCACTTTTGATGTCATATCTTCACCAATGTTTAATGTAATCCTTGGTATAAATTGGTTTTGTAAACACAAACCAACTATAAACTGGAATGACCTCAGTTTATCTTTCCCTCATCTCACTCAAAATAGTGAGACATCATCAGATTTAATTATGCTACAGGTTGAGGATAATATTTTACCCAAACAATATGCAGACTTCTCAGATGTTTTTAATAAAAAAGAAGCTGAATGTTTGCCCCCTCATAGGGATTACGATTGTCCTATTGATTTACTCCCAGGAGTTTCAATTCCCTATGGACATATCTACCCCCTTTCAAAACCAGAACTAGAACACCTTAAAAATTATATCGATGAGAACCTCCGAAAAGGTTTTATAAGACCTAGTACCTCTCCTGCAGGTGCAGGCATATTTTTTGTTACCAATAAAGATGGCACGTTAAGACCAATTATCGATTACAGGGAATTGAACAGGCGTACCAGAAAAAACAGGTACCCCCTACCTTTGATCCCTGAATTAATTGAAAGATTAAGGGGGGCCTCAATTTTCACGAAATTGGATCTTCGAGGTGCCTATAATCTTATACGAATGAGAGCTGGCGACGAATGGCTCACTGCTTTTCGGACTAGATATGGGCTATTCGAATATACAGTGATGCCATTCGGTCTGTGCAATGCCCCAGCAACATTCCAATGCTTAATCAATGATCTTTTCAGAGATATTTTGGATGTATATGTTGTTGTCTATTTGGACGATATTCTAGTTTACTCACAAAATTTAGATCAACATAGAATGCATGTTAGAGAGGTTCTCACTAGGTTACGAAAAAATAACCTATACGCTAAACTAGAAAAATGTATATTTGAATCAAATAATATCTCTTTTCTGGGTTATAACATCTCCCCTGAAGGAATCAAGATGCAAGATGACAAGGTTCAGGCCATTCATAATTGGCCAACTCCTCAATGTAAGAAAGATGTTCAACGTTTCCTTGGCTTCTCAAATTATTATAGGAAATTCATTCCTGGATTTGCTGCTATTACCAAACCTCTTACTGAACTCACCAAATTGAATCATCCTTTCAGGTGGACAAGCCATACTCAACAGGTATTTGACCTTTTAAAAAATAAATTCACTACAGCACCCATTCTCCAATACCCGGATTTAGAAAAGCAATTCATCCTGGAAGTTGACGCTTCTGAGTTCGCAATAGGGGCAATCCTCTCTCAAAGGAAATCATTCAAAGATCCCTTACATCCGGTCGCATTCTTCTCTAGATTGATGCAACCAGCAGAGTTAAATTATCCAGTTGGCGAGAAAGAATTACTTGCAATAAAGTGTTCCTTCGATCACTGGAGGCACTTGCTTGAGGGCGCAACACAACCAACTGTCATATATACTGACCACAAAAATCTGCAATATCTTCAGTCTAATCGAACCCTATCCTCCAGACAATTACGCTGGAGTCTTTACTTTTCTCGTTTCCATTACATCATTACCTACAGGCCTGGTACAAAAAATGGCAAGGCTGACGCCCTCTCTAGACAAGGTCCTAAACCTATAATACCATGCATTCCTACTACTGTTGTCCCTAAGGACTCTATCATTGGTGTTATAACAAGTCTAACTACAGTGATAAAAGATGCTACTGCTATTGATCCATCAGTACCTCATACAGATCTTACCTACAATTCTGATGGCTTACTCTATAAGGATGGGAAGCTATACATACCTCAAAATCTTAGATCTTCAATCTTGAAAACAGTTCATGAGTCCCCCCTTGCTGGACACATGGGAAGGGATAAAACTTTGGATTTACTTAAGAGATCTTTTTGGTGGCCTACTCTTAACCTCGATCTCAAAGAATATATTTCTAAATGCGTTATATGTGCAACCTCCAAACCTTCTAAACAACTCCCTGTGGGTCTTTTACAGCCTTTACCTGTACCACAAGTACCCTGGGAGGCGGTATCCCTGGACTTTATCGTGGACTTACCTGTCTCTAACAAATACACCACTATAATGGTTGTCACCGATCTATTCTCAAAGATGGCACATTTCATACCGGTTACCTCCCTACCCACTTCCAAGATCACCAGTGAATTGTTCATTCAAAACATTGTAAGACTGCATGGAATACCTAAAACCATCCTTAGTGACCGTGGAACCCAATTCACATCTAAGTTCTGGAGAAATTTGTGTGCTGCTCTGCATATAGAACAAAAACTCACCACTGCTTACCATCCTCAAACGAATGGGCAGACGGAGAGGGTGAACCAGTGGCTAGAACAATACCTACGTTGCTTCTGCTCTCACCAACAAGATTCATGGGCCACCTACTTGCCCCTAGCAGAATTTGCCTATAATAATAATAAGAGTTCCACAACTGGCACATCACCATTTTTTGTGAATTATGGTTTACATCCAAATTTCACACTACTTCCGAAAATTGACACCCCATGTCCTCAGGTGAATGATCTGGTTAATGACATTTCTGCCAACTTTTCTTCAATTCGTGAACATATTCTTCAGGCACAGGCAACACAACGCAGGTACTATGATCTTCGCCACAGACCTAGTCCTCAATATTCCGTAGGACAACAAGTATGGCTCTCCACTAAGAACCTCAAGATACCTTATCCTTGTAGGAAACTAGGTAAACTCTTTTTGGGTCCTTACCCTATCGTCAGGGTAAATGGTCCAACAACAGTTACACTCCAACTACCATCAACTTTTAAGATACATCCGACTTTCCATGTGTCTCTTATTAAACCTTGCAACCTACCCATATCAAATATTACATCAGAAGACCCAATACCTTCTGCTACCCTTGATAGCCAGTATGAGGTTCATAGCATTCTGGATTCTAGACTCCGTCGTGGGAATCTTTTCTATTTGGTTCATTGGAAAGGTTTTGGCCATGAAGATGATTCCTGGGAGCCTGCCTCGAACATATCTGCTCCACGTCTGATTTCTCTCTTCCATAGACGTAACCCTGATCGTCCCAGGCCTTGAACCTCGCTGTGGTTCTTTTTGTGGGGGGCTCTGTCAGGGTTACTGCTTGCTAATGATCTGTCCCTTTAAGAGCCTCCTATATCAAGCACTTCCCCCCAGCACTCATTGCTGGTTAATTGAGAAAGGATTCACAGCACAAGCGTGACACTGAGAGTTTTTCCTCACTCTCCAACAGCCTCACAATTTCTTATTTGAAGAGTTACTGTTAACATCTCTTATTTTTCATTCCTACATCTAGCAGCTCTACTACTCAATTCAACACTGGAAGATATTTCATACTATAAGGAAATCAAACTAACTCGACATCAAACCCTGAAGCATTTACAAGGTAACAGGATTCAAGCAGCTTCAGACACAGCACAGCAAGTAGCGGTGACGTCATCAGCTGCAGCCACAACCGCTCTCCCTGTGAGTACCACGCTGCTGTTCATAGCAAACGGACAAGTAACAAACTCCTGAGTTCTCAGGTCAGACCTAATTATTTCATTATTAATCGTTATCCTTACTTAATTTGATGAAATTTACCTGCCTAATCAAGGAATACTATATTTTACGTTACTGCTTAATTTGAACTGTTTGCATTATCAATTGCCCTGAAAGAAATACAGTTTATGAAGTTAATAAACTGTCACTTATTGGGCAAATAGTAATACATTATATGAAGCACTGACAACGAATTCATCAAGCTTCTTTTATGTTACAAATCTACTTTTGAGGCAATTGTTGGTTCTTAGTTACAAAACAAAATTAAAGGCTTGTTCAAATTGCTACTATTACAGACTATTACACACAGTCTGCATCACACAGGCCTTTGACTTTCAGCAGAAACTTTTCCAATATGCACACCATAATGCTATACAGTCCATTATATTAGGTACTTAGCTTTGAATATGGGTGCTGTATCCTAGCCAGGGGACAATTCGACTGTGCAGAGAGATCCAGCTTCAATGGGAGGTACTTGAGGCCCACAACACTGTTCTCAAATTGCACAGAGCCGCGTTTCCATTGCGGCTTGCATCCGGTTGTGCCACTCCCTCTCCGTGATCTGTGCTTCCCGCAGAATATTCCAAGAAGCGGTAGTCCCAGCGATCTGTCCTTTTCTTTTTTGCCTAATCTTCCAAAGCAGGTGCAATCCATTCTTACTGTACAAATTGTACCCAAGTAAAAAGTCAGCCCAGTGCTCTAAAAAAACCAATCCCCTAATTTTTAAACCATTTTTTTAACCAGGAATTAACTGACCTTAGCTCCTTCTGTCTTACTGGGTTAGCACATGGCACTGGTAATGTCTTCGAAAATTGGAGGTCCTTGCTATAAGCTTGCTTCCTAACTTCCTGAAGTAATTTTTTAGGACACTCCGTCTCCTGCTGATTCCTTCATTAGTGCCAATATGCCCCATGACTGCAGGATCAGACCCAAATCCCTATATAAATATAGGAATATCTATTTATAAATTTGATTTTTCATGTTTTCAGCTACTTGCCAGCAAAGGGCTACAATGTACTCATTTATACAGCTGTAATAAACATTATTCAACCCCTATTGCAAATCAGGTTTATAGTCAAAATGTACAGACTTTCAGCTGTTTGCAATGAACAAATCAAACAAAATTAATTGAAATATCTCAACACAACAAATGCTTCAAGTGGTTTCCCCAAATTCAACTGAAAATGCAACTATAAATGAATTCTGCAGTCTTAAAATTATTTAACCCCTTAATGGTGGGCATCTTTAGTACTTAGTAGAGCACACTTTAGCTGTTATTACTGCTGGTAACGAGATGCATAACCAGACACCCGCTTCTAGCAGCGTTCCTGAGGAATCTCATGAAAAATGGCCTCCTTCAAATCCCAATAGAATAGTTCAAGTCAATATAGAATCTTCCAGGACTTCTTCTGCAACCAAGCCTTGGTGTATTTTGAGTTATGCTTGGGATCACTGTCCTTTTGGAAAGTCCAATAACGCCCAAGCTTCAGCTTCCTCACAGACGGCATGAGATTTCTCTTAGGATTTCCTGATACTTCAGTTAATCCATCTTGCTTTCCGCAAATTACAGGTTTCCAGTGCCAGAGGATGCAAAGCAGCCCCAGAGCATCACCGAGCCACAAATACTAATTATTAAAAATTATTATACATGATGCAAAAATAATTTAAAAAAAATAAAAAAATATATATAGAATGTTTAAATATTAAATATTAATATTAATTCGAATTAGCTAATAGAATTAGAACTGCTTAAATCCTATTGGCTGACTTGAATAGCCAATAGGATTTTAGCAGCCCTAATTCCAATAGTAATGCAAGGGAAGCCATCTTGCATTGAAGATCCAGTGTATGGCGGTGACTATATGAAGAGGATGCTCTGCGCCTCAAGGATCAAGATAGAAGATGCCACCGGGATGAAGATGGAAGAGGCCGTCTGGATGAAGACTTCTCGCCACTTAGATCAGGACGTCGCCGCCGGGATGAAGATTGAAGAGGTCGTCTGGATGAAGACTTCTTGCCGCCTGGATTAGGACTTAAACTCCGGGATTAAGATCGTTCAAGTGGGACTTCAAAAACTGTAAGTGAATTGTCAGGGGGTTAGTGTTAGGCTTTTTTAAGTTCTTTTAGGTGGGTTTTTATTTTAGTTTAGGGTTTGGGCAATGTAAAGAGATACATGCCCTTTTAAGGGCAATGCCCAAACAAATGCCCTTTTCAGGGCAATGGGTAGCTTAGATTTTTTTAGAATTATTTTTTTTTTATTTTGGGGGGTTGATTGGGTGGTGGGTTTTACTGTTGGGGGGGTTGTGTTTTTTTGGCCCACAAAATGCCCTTTTAAGGGCCATTGATAGTTTATTGTAGGCTAGGTTTTTTTTTTATTTTGGGTGTAATTCTTTTTATTTTGCATAATTTTGCTTGTCATTTTCCGTAATTTAGTGTTATTTTTTTATAATTTAGTATTTTTTTATTTTTTGTAATTCGATACTTTGTAATTTTAGAGTAGTGTTAGGATTTTTTAATGTGTAGTTTAGTTTTATTTAATTGGTAGTTAGTTTAATTTTAGTTTAATAACTATATTAGTTTAATTGTTAGTTTAAACTTAGTTTTTTTTAATTTGACAGGTAAGTTTTAATTTAATTTAAGATAGGGAAATTGTAATTTTAATATAAAGTTAGGGGGGTTTGGGTTTAGGAGTTACTAGTTTAAATTAGTTTATTGCGATGTGGGGGCTTTCGGTTTAGGGGTTAATAGGTTTATTATAGTGGAGGTGGTGTAGGGCTTAATAACTTTACTATAGTGGGGGCAATGTGGGGGCGGATGGCAGATTAGGGGTTAATAATATTTAAATAGTGTTTGCAATGTGGGAGGACGCGGGTTTAGGGGTTAAGATTATTATAGTAGTGACGATGTCGGGGAGTTAATATGTTTTTTAGTGACAGATTAGGGGTTAAAAACTTAAAAATATTGTTTGCGATGCGGGAGGGCCTCGGTTTAGGGGTTAATAGGTAGTTTATGGTTGTTAGTGTACTTTTTAACACTTTAGTTATTATTATTATTATTATTATTATTATTATTATCATCAGGTATTTGTAGAGTGCCAACAGATTCCGCAGCGCTATAAACATAGTCGGTGTACAGGATAGCTTTTGTAGGGGTCAGGTGGGTAGAGGGCCCTGCAGAGAGTTTCACTGTTGTAGTCGGCTCTTATGAAGTGATCTGTAAACAGCTGGGCCCATAGGCTTACATTCTAAGGGGTTCAAGGGGAAAGCAATGGCGTTAGGGAAGGTTAGTGTTGGTTGTATGCATCCCTGAATAGTAGAGTTTTTAGGGAGTGCTTGAAGCTGTTAAAACTAGGGGAGAGTCTTATGGAGCGAAGCAGGGAATTCCACAAGATGGGGGCCAGTCTGGAGAAGTCCTGTAAACGGGAATATGAGGAAGTAACAAGAGAGGAGGAGAGGAGGAGATCCTGAGCTGATCGAAGGAGACGGGAGGGAGAGTATCTAGAGACAAGTTCTGAGATGTAGGGGGAGCAGTGCAGTTGAGAGCTTTATATGTCAGGGTGAGGATCTTATGTTTAATCCTAGAGGCAAGAGGAAGCCAGTGAAGGGATTGGCAGAGAGGTGCAGCAGATGAAGATCGATGAGTAAGGAAGATGAGCCTGGCAGAGGCATTCATAATGGATTGTAAAGGAGCTATGCGGCAGCTAGGCAGACCAGAAAGAACGGATTTGCAGTAGTCGAGGTGGGAAAGGATGAGAGAGTGGATTAAAATCTTGGTTGTATCTTGTGTAAGGAAATGTCTAATTTTAGCGATGTTTTTAAGGTGGAAGCGGCAGGCTTTAGCCAAGGACTGAATGTGAGGAGTGAAGGAAAGATCAGAGTCAAGTGTGACCCCAAGACATTGGGCATGCGGGGTAAGGGTAATGATGGAATTATCAACAGTTATAGAAATTTTGGGGGTGGAGACATTGGGAGAAGGGGGAAAAATAAGGAGTTCAGTTTTGGAGAGATTTAGCTTAAGGTAGTGAGAGGACATCCAAGATGAGATGTGAGAAAGACAGTTAGTGACACGGGTTAGTAAGGAAGGAGGTAGGTCTGGTGCAGAGAGGTAGATTTGGGTGTGTCATCGGAATACAAATGGTATTGAAACCCATGGGACTTTATTAAGGAACCTAGTGATGACGTGTAGATTGAAAAGAGAAGGGTACCAAGGACAGAGCCTTGAGGTACCCCAACAGAAAGTGGTAACGGGGAAGCGGATGCTCCGGAGAAGGCTACACTAAATGTACGATTAGTCAGGTAGGAAGAGAACCATGAGAGAGCTGTGTCACAGATGCCGAAGAGGGTGGTCAACAGTGTCAAAGGCTGCAGACAGGTCAAGGAGGATAAGCAGAGAGAAGTGGCCTTTGGATTTTGCTGTAAGTAGGTCATTGGTAACTTTGACAATTGCTGTCTCTGTAGAGTGATGGGAACGAAATCAAGAAAACGCAAAAGATTGCAACCGCACTACACTCGTGAATAGGGACTGCTAGTTTGTACCTACATTCAATTTTACAGTGGGTACTTGCTGGAGTGCTTATGCAAGAATCAATGATTCAGAAAAAAGTAGAGTCAGAAATGTGAGTTTCTGGCTCCAAGAGCAGATTGCATTTATTAGCACTTACTGTCCCCTACATTAGGTATCAAAAAACCTTGAAAAGGAAGAAAATGTGGGTGGAGCAGCGTGTATCTATAATTAAAACCTAACTTTTATTTCAACACTTAAAAAAAGAAAATAATAACATACAATTAAAAACACAAATTCGCGTAGAACTTAGAAATTGGGGTTAAATTGTACCCTTTATTTAGTATTTGGGTGGAGTAACGAAATGAAAGAGGGGTATCAGTGTTCAGATATTATGATACTGAAATACGTTTATCTGAAGGGCTGATATAAGTGTGGATTCTCTTCTATCTCTAACAACTACGTTACTGTATCAAATTATTGATGTGCATACGTATGGTGTTGCTCTGGGTATTATATCTCTCTGATAAAACTAAATAGTATACACCTCCTCTAATGAGCTTGTATATCAGATTGAGAAAAATATAGTATCGTATTTAATTGGATTGATAAGAGAATAAACTTTTATGATTTAAGATTTAGGTGTTGTGTACACGTGCAGATGTAATTCTGCTATATATGCTGGAATTCAAGTATTGAGAAAAAATATATATATCTGGCTACAATGCGCTATAGGGATAAATGCCTTTAGATAATGCTTAAACAGCAAATTTTATCTTAGTCCTTATAAGAGCGATAGGAGCATTCCCCTTATTTCTGGGGCATTGTGGTCTGTACACAAGCTGTTATATCTTTTCTCTTAGCTTAGTTGTTATTGTGCTTCTTTTTCAACCTATTTTTTCTATTATATATGGGTACTTGTAAAGTGTTGAAATTATAAACTTTGAACAGAGTAGTTATTGGTTGTATTTTTTGTAGAATCAAGTCAATGTAGGGCTGATTACGCTTTCCCCTTGGTATATATATATATATATGTATTGACTTTGACTTAATTATAGCTTTGTGTGATTCAGTGTGTTATATATCTTTGTATATTTTTCAGGAATTTTCTTGAGAGTCACTACACTTGGCCTTATGTATTATTACTTAATTTACTGAAATTATTGTGTATGTTAGGTACATTCAGTAATATATCCTACTTGCTAGTGCAATATTTGTTCGCAATATCATATATAAATTCTTGTAGTTCGCTTGTATTGTTTGGTAATACTGCTGACTGTATAATACTGTAATGGTCCATTACAGTATTATACAGTCAGCAGTATTACCAAACAATACAAGCGAACTACAAGAATTTATATATGATATTGCGAACAAATATTGCACTAGCAAGTAGGATATATTACTGAATGTACCTAACATACACAATAATTTCAGTAAATTAAGTAATAATACATAAGGCCAAGTGTAGTGACTCTCAAGAAAATTCCTGAAAAATATACAAAGATATATAACACACTGAATCACACAAAGCTATAATTAAGTCAAAGTCAATACATATATATATATATACCAAGGGGAAAGCGTAATCAGCCCTACATTGACTTGATTCTACAAAAAATACAACCAATAACTACTCTGTTCAAAGTTTATAATTTCAACACTTTACAAGTACCCATATATAATAGAAAAAATAGGTTGAAAAAGAAGCACAATAACAACTAAGCTAAGAGAAAAGATATAACAGCTTGTGTACAGACCACAATGCCCCAGAAATAAGGGGAATGCTCCTATCGCTCTTATAAGGACTAAGATAAAATTTGCTGTTTAAGCATTATCTAAAGGCATTTATCCCTATAGCGCATTGTAGCCAGATATATATATTTTTTCTCAATACTTGAATTCCAGCATATATAGCAGAATTACATCTGCACGTGTACACAACACCTAAATCTTAAATCATAAAAGTTTATTCTCTTATCAATCCAATTAAATACGATACTATATTTTTCTCAATCTGATATACAAGCTCATTAGAGGAGGTGTATACTATTTAGTTTTATCAGAGAGATATAATACCCAGAGCAACACCATACGTATGCACATCAATAATTTGATACAGTAACGTAGTTGTTAGAGATAGAAGAGAATCCACACTTATATCAGCCCTTCAGATAAACGTATTTCAGTATCATAATATCTGAACACTGATACCCCTCTTTCATTTCGTTACTCCACCCAAATACTAAATAAAGGGTACAATTTAACCCCAATTTCTAAGTTCTACGCGAATTTGTGTTTTTAATTGTATGTTATTATTTTCTTTTTTTAAGTGTTGAAATAAAAGTTAGGTTTTAATTATAGATACACGCTGCTCCACCCACATTTTCTTCCTTTTCAAGGTTTTTTGATACCTAATGTAGGGGACAGTAAGTGCTAATAAATGCAATCTGCTCTTGGAGCCAGAAACTCACATTTCTGACTCTACTTTTTTCGGGAACGAAATCAAGATTGCAGTGGGTCAAGAAGAGAGTTTAGTGTAAGGAAATGGGATAGATGTGCATAAATTAGCTTTTCGAGGAGCTTTGAGGCAAGAGGGAGTAGGGAAATAGGGCGGTAGTTGGAAGGGGAGGTTGGATCGAGGGAAGGTTTTTTGAGGATAGGTGTGACCAGTGCATGTTTTAGAGATGAGGGAAATATACCAGTGCTGAGGGAGAGGTTGAAAATGTGTGTGAGTATGGGGGTGAGGGTAGAAGAAAGGGAGGGGAGTAGCTGTGAGGGGATGGGGTTGAGGGGACAGATAGTGAGGTGGGAGGACAGTATAAGGGCAGAAACTTAATCCTCATTAACCGGGGCAAAAGAGCTGCATTTTTGGATATTTGGGTTTTGGGTGATCGTGAGCTTTTGAGGGGGTGGGAGATTGGAATTATGTTGAGAGCTGATTTCACTTCTGTTGGAGTCAATTTTGTTGTTGAAGTGGATGGCAAAATCTTGAGCTGAGAGAGAGGTTGTGTTAGGAGGTGGGGGTGGGCGGAGAAGAGTGTTGAACGTGGATAAGACATATTTAGGGTTAGAGGAAAGAGTAGAGATGAGATTGGAAAAATATTGTTGCTTATAAAGATTAAGGGCAGAATAGTAGGAGTTCAGAATGAACTTGTAGTGAAGAAAGTCAGCTGAACTCCGAGATTTCCTCCAGTGTCGCTCAGCAGTACGGGAGCATCTGCGTAGGTGTCGTTTCAGAGGAGTATGCCACGGCTGAGGATGAGAGTGTGTTTTCTGAGCTAAGGTTGTAGGAGCCAGAGTGTCAATGACCGATGTAAGGGTGGAATTATACTGGCAGATAGATTGGTCAGGGCAGGAAAAGGAGGTGATGGATGAGAGGAGAGGTTTGAGAGAGCTAGCGAGCTGATGCAGTTCTAGTGACTTAGTGCTTCTGTGAAGTTTGGTGTGAGGGGTAGAGGGAGGGGGAGTTGTAGGTAGGGAAGTGATGTCGCAAGTTAGGAGATGATGGTCAGAGAGAGGAAAAGGGGAGTTTCTAAAATTTAAAAGAGTGCATCGATAGGTGAAAGTCAGATCAAGGGAATGACCATCTTTGTGAGTGGGAGAGTCAGTCCATTGTAACAGGCCGAAAGAGGAAGTGTTTTGCAGAGGAGGCAGTGGGATTGTCAAGAGGGATGTTAAAGTCGCCAAGAATGATGGCAGGGGTGTCTGAGGAAAGGAAATAAGGAAGCCAGGCAGCAAAGTGATCTAAAAATTGAGTTGGGGAGCCAGGGGGGCGGTATATGACTGCAACACTTATAGAGAGGGGAGAGAATAACCGAATCATGTGTGCTTCAAATGAAGAAAATGTGAGTGAAGAGAAGGGCTGTATTTGTTGGAAGATGCAACGAGAGGAAAGTAAAATACCGACACCACCTCCTAGTCTATTGCCAGACCTAGGAGTGTGGCTGAAATGGAGACCCCCATGTGACAGTTCAGCAGTGGATGCTGTGTCTGAAGCAGAGAGCCAGGTTATGAGTTTTATGTTACAGATTTGTAGTGTAAAACTCATAACTACTGACTTTAGATGGCGGTACGGATCTTCTCATTTTAGGCTGTAACGCTCGCTTTTTAGCCTCACCGCAAAACTCGTAATACCGGCGCTATGGGAATCCCATGAAAAAACATCAGGCTAAAAGGCTTGCGGTACAGCTATACCAACAAGACTTGTAATGGCTGAGTTAGGGTAAATGATGCGTTATGGGCCACAACGCTGCTATTTGACTCATAACCAAAACTCGTAGTCTAGGTGAAAGTTATTTGTTATGAATGAACAACAGTTATATGTGTGATACTGAATGTTCCCTTTTTGTAAATACAAGAGGCGGCTCTTTCCTTTGTGTGCATTTAATACAGTTACATATAGGTACATATTTGCCTGTACATTTATACAGTATGTGTATGCGTATAAATATAACAACATTTTTTCATAATGTGATAATCCATTTTGCGATGTGCAAATACAAAGTAATAACTAATCACATATTTATGAAATAGCCAAAACATGTTATTGGATCTTGCTGTACGCTGTGACCCATAGATGTATTTTAACCAATGTTGGAATAAAAGATTACTTTTTATTCCGTCTCTGCTCAGTTACCTGTATAAGCCTATACATATATATTTATAAATACTGCCCGTCTTTGCGCTACTTACCCCCCTTCGCTGCGTGAGGTTCTGATGCCGTCTGACAGAATCAGAACGAGGCTCCCATAGGAGCCCATGAAAGTACGCTCTCACAAGCACAATGCTTCCTAGCAATCATGTTTGTATTGCAATTAACTTGTAATACCAAATTAACTTGGTATTATAAAGTGGAGAGCTAATATCGCTTGCATGCAAGCGATATTTAGCGCTCCACTTGTAATCTGACCCTTTATCAGATAAGCATAAATTATATTTTATTTAGAGATATCCTTTATGATTTGTGTAGTCTTTTATATTTTCTAAGCCAAGCACCTCCCAATGTCAGTGCATGAACAGTAACTATTCACATTAATATTATTATTAGTAGTAGTATTAATGGCACAAAAGCTCAAATCTGGAATTCTAAAATCCGAACATTCTGAAATCAAGACTTTTTCATTAATATTTTTTGCAAAAATAGTTATTAAAAATTATAATTTTTCCACACCAGTAAGTTACACTCTTTTCTGCATAGATTTTTGGTTTGTTTTATGTACTTTATTTAAAACAATAGATCTGGTTAACGGTTATGCAAGACTAAAATGCACACAACACATCAGAAATACATTTAAAAGTACAGATACACTCATATTAACAGTGACTATCTAATAAAATTCATTTTAAAATAATAGCATAAAAAAGTTATAAAGGATCAACGATATGAGGTCTTAGGTGTTAGAAAAAAGGCTTTAGCATAGAGATACATACATATACATGTCCATAAATGTATCTATTTATATGTGTATATATATATTTATTTATATGTGTATATATATATTTATTTATATGTGTATATATATATTTATTTATATGTGTATATATATATTTATTTATATGTGTATATATATATTTATTTATATGTGTATATATATTTATCTATTTATATGTGTATATATGTATTTATATGTTTATATTTATTTTTTATGTATTTAAATATTGATATATGTTTATATCTATTTACAGACATATATTCACATACAAACTCATTAATATATAGGTTAATTAGCTGAAAAAATGTATGCAATATTCAT
This sequence comes from Bombina bombina, assembly GCF_027579735.1. Taxonomy (NCBI): domain Eukaryota; kingdom Metazoa; phylum Chordata; class Amphibia; order Anura; family Bombinatoridae; genus Bombina; species Bombina bombina. Next base: position 11,515,939 of record NC_069500.1, read on the forward strand.
TTATAATAAAGGATTTAACTAAGTATTTGCTGTACATATTTCACATCCCAATGATCTGCACATAGCAGAATATGTTCTGAGTATTTATAAATAGATATTCCTATATATATATAAATATATATATATATATATATATATATATATATATATATATATATATATATATATATATATATATGGGGTTGGGTTGTATGGGTAGATATACCCAATACAACAGTAGTTAGCGCTGTTAGTCTTGTTTAGCTGGAGTGTGAGTTAGGGATCCTAGAAAGGCAGCTGTATATCAAAGTGAATGGAGGGATTATCCACCCAAAAGAGGGTGAGTAGACCCCTGCAAACCAAAAATGATGAGAAGAAAGTGAGAAAACAGCGCTATTCCAGGGGGTCTTCCCTGACTTCACTAGTGGTTAGATGGTTATTTAATTAACAGATAACCTCAAATAGTGTTGCTAAATATGTAGATGCACTTATTAGTGCAAAATCTAATTGTATAAAATCAAAATGTTATATCACATAAATTAATAGAAATAACAGAAAATAAATAATAAGTCCATTAAGATGTAATTGGATTAAAGTTCAGGTGTGTGATGCTCAGGAAATCTGGTAGGTATTGCACTTACTAGAACAAACCTCAATCTTATGAGGTAAGCTGCCACCTCTTGTAAGTGTGAAACTTCCGTGATCCTGGCGTGGTAGTGGAAGTGGGGCCGAGTAGTGTTGTCCTTCTCCTCCTAGAGTATGTGCCTTCTCCTCTTAGAGTATGAACCTTCAGTCCTGGTAGAGACTGGTTGCCTGTTTTCTTTGGGTTTGTTAAGTTTCGGGGTAGGTACCAAATATGGTACACCTCCTACGTCTGCAATCCTGGGCTTTCCAGTTTCCACACAAGCCTTTAACAGGAAAGCCAAATGGTCCTTGTGTGAGATCAGGGCAGTCTATGATAGTGACACGTACTTCAGAGAAATTGTTTTCTAATCCCTTTTGAAGGACTTTTAAACTTCCCAGCAGCTTCCTCCGCCCATCGCAAAGCCTCTTCCGGGGTCTAAAATGACCCAGGAAGAGGCTTTGCGACGGGAGGAGGAAGCTGCTGTGAAGTTTAAAAGTCCTGCATCTACATATTTACCAACACTATTTGAGGTTATCTGTTAATTGAATAACCATCCAACCACTAGTGAAGTCAGGGAAGACCCCCTGGAATAGCGCTGTTTTCTCACTTTCTACTCATCATATATATATATATATATATATATATATATATATATATATATATATATATACCTATTTATATTCATCTATACAGGGAGTGCAGAATTATTAGGCAAATGAGTATTTTGACCACATCATCCTCTTTATGCATGTTGTCTTACTCCAAGCTGTATAGGCTCGAAAGCCTACTACCAATTAAGCATATTAGGTGATGTGCATCTCTGTAATGAGAAGGGGTGTGGTCTAATGACATCAACACCCTATATCAGGTGTGCATAATTATTAGGCAACTTCCTTTCCTTTGGCAAAATGGGTCAAAAGAAGGACTTGACAGGCTCAGAAAAGTCAAAAATAGTGAGATATCTTGCAGAGGGATGCAGCACTCTTAAAATTGCAAAGCTTTTGAAGCGTGATCATCGAACAATCAAGCGTTTCATTCAAAATAGTCAACAGGGTCGCAAGAAGCGTGTGGAAAAACCAAGGCGCAAAATAACTGCCCATGAACTGAGAAAAGTCAAGCGTGCAGCTGCCAAGATGCCACTTGCCACCAGTTTGGCCATATTTCAGAGCTGCAACATCACTGGAGTGCCCAAAAGCACAAGGTGTGCAATACTCAGAGACATGGCCAAGGTAAGAAAGGCTGAAAGACGACCACCACTGAACAAGACACACAAGCTGAAACGTCAAGACTGGGCCAAGAAATATCTCAAGACTGATTTTTCTAAGGTTTTATGGACTGATGAAATGAGAGTGAGTCTTGGTGGGCCAGATGGATGGGCCCGTGGCTGGATTGGTAAAGGGCAGAGAGCTCCAGTCCGACTCAGACGCCAGCAAGGTGGAGTACTGGTTTGGGCTGGTATCATCAAAGATGAGCTTGTGGGGCCTTTTCGGGTTGAGGATGGAGTCAAGCTCAACTCCCAGTCCTACTGCCAGTTTCTGGAAGACACCTTCTTCAAGCAGTGGTACAGGAAGAAGTCTGCATCCTTCAAGAAAAACATGATTTTCATGCAGGACAATGCTCCATCACACGCGTCCAAGTACTCCACAGCGTGGCTGGCAAGAAAGGGTATAAAAGAAGAAAATCTAATGACATGGCCTCCTTGTTCACCTGATCTGAACCCCATTGAGAACCTGTGGTCCATCATCAAATGTGAGATTTACAAGGAGGGAAAACAGTACTCCTCTCTGAACAGTGTCTGGGAGGCTGTGGTTGCTGCTGCACGCAATGTTGATGGTGAACAGATCAAAACACTGACAGAATCCATGGATGGCAGGCTTTTGAGTGTCCTTGCAAAGAAAGGTGGCTATATTGGTCACTGATTTGTTTTTGTTTTGTTTTTGAATGTCAGAAATGTATATTTGTGAATGTTGAGATGTTATATTGGTTTCACTGGTAAAAATAAATAATTGAAATGGGTATATATTTGTTTTTTGTTAAGTTGCCTAATAATTATGCACAGTAATAGTCACCTGCACACACAGATATCCCCCTAAAATAGCTATAACTACAAACAAACTAAAAACTACTTCCAAAATTATTCAGCTTTGATATTAATGAGTTTTTTGGGTTCATTGAGAACATGGTTGTTGTTCAATAATAAAATTAATCCTCAAAAATACAACTTGCCTAATAATTCTGCACTCCCTGTATATATAATAAAATATAATTTAGTATTTCTGAATAATAACATATTCTGCAAATGTGAAATATTAATATTTCAGTTTTGGTTGGTGTACAAGGTTAAATGTGATATTCGAATTAAGACTTTTTGCACATGTTGGGTTAGCGTATGCGCAAATAACGTACTTCTAGCAGGTTAAAGCATGAGCAGGAACACAAACTACCGCCCCGCACGTAACCTATCCCATTATTTCCTGGGATTATACAAATGAGATCTTAATATTAATCACATTTGCTAACATTTTATGTCCCCTCCAGTGTCCAGAGTGTCGGAGCAGCATGACAGCAGCACAGCGAAGTTACAGCAGCTGCAGGAGGAACATGACGCCCTGGACTACAGTTTAACCAGTGACATCCAGATGAAACAGGCGACTTTACAGGAGATTCAGCAAACCCTGAGAAAAACCACAGAGGAACACGAGAGAACAAAGTCCTTACTGAGTAGCACTGAGGGGGAATTATACAGAAAAGAACAATCACTGGAAAAAACAGCTAAGGAGAAAGCAAACCTAGAGGATAAATTACAAAGAAACGAAAATGACCTCAAGGATGCAAACAAACAACTGACAGAAAAAAATACTCAGTTATACAGGTAACAAAGTACAACAGGGTGCGGCACATCAGTGATCTATGTGTGATTATTCACTAGTGACACACACAGCTTGTGATCTAATGTCTGTACACAAACACACTGTAGCAAGTGATACTCATATATGTAGGTAACACAGTAGCACAGGGTGAGGCACATCAGTGATCTAGGTGTGATTATTCACTAGTGACACACACAGCTTGTGATCTAATGTCTGTACACAAACACACTGTAGCAAGTGATACTCAGGTAAGCAGGTAACACAGTAGCACAGGGTGCGGCACATCAGTGATCTAGGTGTGATTATTCACTAGTGACACACACAGCTTGTGATCTAATGTCTGTACACAAACACACTGTAGCAAGTGATACTCAGATAAACAGGTAACACAATAGCACAGGGTGCGGCACATTAGTGATCTATGTGTGAATATTCACTAGTGACACACACAGCTTGTGATCTAATGTCTGTACACAAACACACTGTAGCAAGTGATACTCAGATACGCAGGTAACACAATAGCACAGGGTGCGGCACATCAGTGATCTATGTGTGATTATTACTAGTGACACACAGCTTGTGATCTAATGTCTGTACACAAACACACTGTAGCAAGTGATACTCATATATGTAGGTAACACAGTAGCACAGGGTGCGGCACATCAGTGATCTATGTGTGATTATTCACTAGTGACACACACAGCTTGTGATCTAATATCTGTACACAAACACACTGTAGCAAGTGATACTCAGATAAGCAGGTAACACAGTAGCACAGGGTGCGGCACATCAGTGATCTATGTGTGATTATTCACTAGTGACACACACAGCTTGTGATCTAATGTCTGTACACAAACACATTGTAGCAAGTGATACTCAGATAAACAGGTAACTCAATAGCACAGGGTGCAGCACATCAGTGATCTATGTGTGATTATTCACTAGTGACACACACAGCTTGTGATCTAATGTCTGTACACAAACACACTGTAGCAAGTGATACTCAGATAAGCAGGTAACACAGTAGCACAGGGTGAGGCACATCAGTGATCTATGTGTGATTATTCACTAGTGACACACACAGCTTGTGATCTAATGTCTGTACACAAACACACTGTAGCAAGTGATACTCAGGTAAGCAGGTAACACAGTAGCACAGGGTGCGGCACATCAGTGATCTATGTGTGATTATTCACTAGTGACACACACAGCTTGTGATCTAATGTCTGTACACAAACACACTGTAGCAAGTGATACTCAGATAAATAGGTAACACAGTAGCACAGAGTGCGGCACATCAGTGATCTATGTGTGATTATTCACTAGTGACAAACACAGCTTGTGATCTAATGTCTGTACACAAACACACTGTAGCAAGTGATACTCAGATAAATAGGTAACACAGTAGCACAGGGTGCGGCACATCAGTGATCTATGTGTGATTATTCACTAGTGACACACATAGCTTGTGATCTAATGTCTGTACACAAACACACTGTAGCAAGTGATACTCAGATAAACATGTAACACAATAGCACAGGGTGCGGCACATCAGTGATCTATGTGTGATTATTCACTAGTGACACACACAGCTTGTGATCTAATGTCTGTACACAAACACACTGTAGCAAGTGATACTCAGATACACAGGTAACACAATAGCACAGGGTGCGGCACATCAGTGATCTATGTGTGATTATTCACTAGTGACACACACAGCTTGTGATCTAATGTCTGTACACAAACACACTGTAGCAAGTGATACTCAGATAAACATGTAACACAATAGCACAGGGTGCGGCACATCAGTGATCTATGTGTGATTATTCACTAGTGACACACACAGCTTGTGATCTAATGTCTGTACACAAACACACTGTAGCAAGTGATACTCAGATACACAGGTAACACAATAGCACAGGGTGCGGCACATCAGTGATCTATGTGTGATTATTCACTAGTGACACACACAGCTTGTGATCTAATGTCTGTACACAAACACACTGTAGCAAGTGATACTCAGATACACAGGTAACACAATAGCACAGGGTGCGGCACATCAGTGATCTATGTGTGATTATTCACTAGTGACACACACAGCTTGTGATCTAATGTCTGTACACAAACACACTGTAGCAAGTGATACTCAGATAAGCAGGTAACACAGTAGCACAGGGTGCAGCACATCAGTGATCTATGTGTGATTATTCACTAGTGACACACACAGCTTGTGATCTAATGTCTGTACACAAACACACTGTAGCAAGTGATACTCAGATAAGCAGGTAACACAGTAGCACAGGGTGCAGCACATCAGTGATCTATGTGTGATTATTCACTAGTGACACACACAGCTTGTGATCTAATGTCTGTACACAAACACACTGTAGCAAGTGACACTCAGATAAATAGGTAACACAGTAGCACAGGGTGCAGCACATCAGTGATCTATGTGTGATTATTCACTAGTGACACACACAGCTTGTGATCTAATGTCTGTACACAAACACACTGTAGCAAGTGATACTCAGATAAGCAGGTAACACAGTAGCACAGGGTGCGGCACATCAGTGATCTATGTGTGATTATTCACTAGTGACACACACAGCTTGTGATCTAATGTCTGTACACAAACACACTGTAGCAAGTGATACTCAGATAAGCAGGTAACACAGTAGCACAGGGTGCAGCACATCAGTGATCTATGTGTGATTATTCACTAGTGACACACACAGCTTGTGACCTAATGTCTGTGCACAAACACACTGTAGCAAGTGATACTCAGATAAGCAAATAACACAGTAGCACAGGGTGCGGCACATCAGTGATCTATGTGTGATTATTCACTAGTGACACACACAGCGTGTGATCTAATGTCTGTACACAAACACACTGTAGCAAGTGATACTCAGATAAACAAGTAACACAGTAGCACAGGGTGCGGCACATCAGTGATCTATGTGTGATTATTCACTAGTGACACACACACAGCTTGTGATCTAATGTCTGTACACAAACACACTGTAGCAAGTGATACTCATATATGTAGGTAACACAATAGCACAGGGTGCGGCACATCAGTGATCTATGTGTGATTATTCACTAGTGACACACACAGCTTGTGATCTAATGTCTGTACACAAACACACTGTAGCAAGTGATACTCATATATGTAGGTAACACAGTAGCACAGGGTGCGGCACATCAGTGATCTATGTGTGATTATTCACTAGTGACACACACAGCTTGTGATCTAATGTCTGTACACAAACACACTGTAGCAAGTGATACTCAGATAAGCAGGTAACACAGTAGCACAGGGTGCGGCACATCAGTGATCTATGTGTGATTATTCACTAGTGACACACACAGCTTGTGATCTAATGTCTGTACACAAACACACTGTAGCAAGTGATACTCAGATAAAGAGGTAACACAATAGCACAGGGTGCGGCACATCAGTGATCTATGTGTGATTATTCACTAGTGACACACACAGCTTGTGATCTAATGTCTGTACACAAACACACTGTAGCAAGTGATACTCAGGTAAGCAGGTAACACAGTAGCACAGGTTGCAGCACATCAGTGATCTATGTGTGATTATTACTAGTGACACACACAGCTTGTGATCTAATGTCTGTACACAAACCCACTGTAGCAAGTGATACTCAGATAAGCAGGTAACACAGTAGCATAGGGTGCGGCACATAAATGATCTATGTGTGATTATTCACTAGTGACACACACAGCTTGTGACCTAATGTCTGTACACAAACACTGTAGCAAGTGATACTCATATATGTAGGTAACACAATAGCACAGGGTGCGGCACATCAGTGATCTATGTGTGATCATTCACTAGTGACACACACAGCTTGTGATCTAATGTCTGTACACAAACACACTGTAGCAAGTGATAATAAGATAAGCAGGTAACACAGTAGCACAGGGTGCGGCACATCAGTGATCTATGTGTGATTATTCACTAGTGACACACACAGCTTGTGATCTAATGTCTGTACACAAACACACTGTAGCAAGTGATACTCAGATAAATAGGTAACACAATAGCACAGGGTGCAGCACATCAGTGATCTATGTGTGATTATTCAGTAGTGACACACACACAGCTTGTGATCTAATGTCTGTACACAAACACACTGTAGCAAGTGATACTCAGGTAAGCAGGTAACACAGTAGCACAGGGTGCGGCACATCAGTGATCTATGTGTGATTATTCACTAGTGACACACACAGCTTGTGATCTAATGTCTGTACACAAACACACTGTAGCAAGTGATAATCAGATAAGCAGGTAAATCAATAGCACAGGGTGCGGCACATCAGTGATCTATGTGTGATTATTCACTAGTGACACACAGCTTGTGATCTAATGTCTGTACACAAACACACTGTAGCAAGTGATACTCAGATAAACATGTAACACAATAGCACAGGGTGCGGCACATCAGTGATCTATGTGTGATTATTCACTAGTGACACACACAGCTTGTGATCTAATGTCTGTACACAAACACACTGTAGCAAGTGATACTCAGATAAGCAGGTAACACAGTAGCACAGGGTACGGCACATCAGTGATCTATGTGTGATTATTCACTAGTGACACACACAGCTTGTGATCTAATGTCTGTACACAAACACACTGTAGCAAGTGATACTCAGATAAGCAGGTAACACAGTAGCACAGGGTACGGCACATCAGTGATCTATGTGTGATTATTCACTAGTGACACACACAGCTTGTGATCTAAAATCTGTACACAAACATACTGTAGCAAGTGATACTCAGATAAATAGGTAACACAATAGCACAGGGTGCAGCACATCAGTGATCTATGTGTGATTATTCAGTAGTGACACACACACAGCTTGTGATCTAATGTTTGTACACAAACACACTGTAGCAAGTGATACTCAGGTAAGCAGGTAACTCAGTAGCACAGGGTGCGGCACATCAGTGATCTATGTGTGATTATTCAGTAGTGACACACACACAGCTTGTGATCTAATGTCTGTACACAAACACACTGTAGCAAGTGATACTCAGATAAGCAGGTAACACAATAGCACAGGGTGCGGCACCTCAGTGATCTATGTGTGATTATTCACTAGTGACACACACAGCTTGTGATCTAATGTCTGTACACAAGCACACTGTAGCAAGTGATACTCAGATAAACAGGTAACACAGTAGCACAGGGTGCGGCACATCAGTGATCTAGGTGTGATTATTCACTAGTGACACACACAGCTTGTGATCTAATGTCTGTACACAAACACACTGTAGCAAGTGATACTCATATATGTAGGTAACACAGTAGCACAGGGTGAGGCACATCAGTGATCTAGGTGTGATTATTCACTAGTGACACACACAGCTTGTGATCTAATGTCTGTACACAAACACACTGTAGCAAGTGATACTCATATATGTAGGTAACACAGTAGCACAGGGTGAGGCACATCAGTGATCTAGGTGTGATTATTCACTAGTGACACACACAGCTTGTGATCTAATGTCTGTACACAAACACACTGTAGCAAGTGATACTCAGATAAGCAGGTAACACAGTAGCACAGGGTGAGGCACATCAGTGATCTATGTGTGATTATTCACTAGTGACACACACAGCTTGTGATCTAATGTCTGTACACAAACACACTGTAGCAAGTGATACTCAGATAAGCAGGTAACACAGTAGCACAGGGTGCGGCACATCAGTGATCTAGGTGTGATTATTCACTAGTTACACACACAGCTTGTGATCTAATGTCTGTACACAAACACACTGTAGCAAGTGATAATCAGATAAGCAGGTAACACAGTAGCACAGGGTGCGGCACATCAGTGATCTATGTGTGATTATTCACTAGTGACACACAGCTTGTGATCTAATGTCTGTACACAAACACACTGTAGCAAGTGATACTCAGATAAACAGGTAACACAGTAGCACAGGGTGCGGCACATCAGTGATCTATGTGTGATTATTCACTAGTGACACACACAGCTTGTGATCTAATGTCTGTACACAAACACACTGTAGCAAGTGATACTCAGATAAGCAGGTAACACAGTAGCACAGGGTGCGGCACATCAGTGATCTAGGTGTGATTATTCACTAGTTACACACACAGCTTGTGATCTAATGTCTGTACACAAACACACTGTAGCAAGTGATACTCAGATAAACAGGTAACACAGTAGCACAGGGTGCGGCACATCAGTGATCTATGTGTGATTATTCACTAGTGACACACACAGCTTGTGATCTAATGTCTGTACACAAACACACTGTAGCAAGTGATACTCAGATAAGCAGGTAACACAGTAGCACAGGGTGCGGCACATCAGTGATCTAGGTGTGATTATTCACTAGTTACACACACAGCTTGTGATCTAATGTCTGTACACAAACACACTGTAGCAAGTGATACTCAGATAAATAGGTAACACAATAGCACAGGGTGCGGCACACCAGTGATCTATGTGTGATTATTCACTAGTGACACACACAGCTTGTGATCTAATGTCTGTACACAAATACACTGTAGCAAGTGATACTCATATAAGCAGGTAACACAATAGCACAGGGTGCGGCACATCAGTGATCTATGTGTGATTATTCACTAGTGACACACACAGCTTGTGATCTAATGTCTGTACACAAACACACTGTAGCAAGTGATACTCATATATGTAGGTAACACAATAGCACAGGGTGCGGCACATCAGTGATCTATGTGTGATTATTCACTAGTGACACACACAGCTTGTGATCTAATGTCTGTACACAAACACACTGTAGCAAGTGATACTCAGATAAACAGGTAACACAGTAGCACAGGGTGCGGCACATCAGTGATCTATGTGTGATTATTCACTAGTGACACACACAGCTTGTGATCTAATGTCTATACACAAACACACTGTAGCAAGTGATACTCATATATGTAGGTAACACAGTAGCACAGGGTGCGGCACATTAGTGATCTATGTGTGATTATTCACTAGTGACACACACAGCTTGTGATCTAATGTCTGTACACAAACACACTGTAGCAAGTGATACTCAGATAAGCAGATAACACAGTAGCACAGGGTGCGGCACATCAGTGATCTATGTGTGATTATTCACTAGTGACACACAGTTTGTGATCTAATGTCTGTACACAAACACACTGTAGCAAGTGATACTCAGATAAACATGTAACACAGTAGCACAGGGTGCGGCACATCAGTGATCTATGTGTGATTATTCACTAGTGACACACAGCTTGTGATCTAATGTCTGTACACAAACACACTGTAGCAAGTGATAATCAGATAAACATGTAACACAGTAGCACAGGGTGCGGCACATCAGTGATCTATGTGTGATTATTCACTAGTGACACACACAGCTTGTGATCTAATGTCTGTACACAAACACACTGTAGCAAGTGATACTCAGGTAAGCAGGTAACACAATAGCACAGGGTGCGGCACATCAGTGATCTATGTGTGATTATTCACTAGTGACACACACAGCTTGTGATCTAATGTCTGTACACAAACACACTGTAGCAAGTGATACTCAGATAAACATGTAACACAGTAGCACAGGGTGCGGCACATCAGTGATCTATGTGTGATTATTCACTAGTGACACACACAGCTTGTGATCTAATGTCTGTACACAAACACACTGTAGCAAGTGATACTCAGATAAGTAGGTAACACAGTAGCACAGGGTGCGGCACATCAGTGATCTATGTGTGATTATTCACTAGTGACAAACACAGCTTGTGATCTAATGTCTGTACACAAACACACTGTAGCAAGTGATACTCAGATAAGCAGGTAACACAGTAGCACAGGGTGCGGCACATCAGTGATCTATGTGTGATTATTCACTAGTGACACACACAGCTTGTGATCTAACGTCTGTACACAAACACACTGTAGCAAGTGATACTCAGATAAGCAGGTAACACAATAGCACAGGGTGCGGCACATCAGTGATCTATGTGTGATTATTCACTAGTGACACACACAGCTTGTGATCTAATGTCTGTACACAAACACACTGTAGCAAGTGATACTCAGATAAGCAGGTAACACAGTAGCACAGGGTGCGGCACCTCAGTGATCTATGTGTGATTATTCACTAGTGACACACACAGCTTGTGATCTAATGTCTGTACACAAACACACTGTAGCAAGTGATAATCAGATAAGCAGGTAACACAATAGCACAGGGTGCGGCACATCAGTGATCTATGTGTGATTATTCACTAGTGACACACACAGCTTGTGATCTAATGTCTGTACACAAATACACTGTAGCAAGTGATATTCAGGTAAGCAGGTAACACAGTAGCACAGGGTGCGGCACATCAGTGATCTATGTGTGATTATTCACTAGTGACACACACAGCTTGTGATCTAATGTCTGTACACAAACACACTGTAGCAAGTGATACTCATATATGTAGGTAACACAATAGCACAGGGTGCAGCACATCAGTGATCTATGTGTGATTATTCACTAGTGACACACACAGCTTGTGATCTAATGTCTGTACACAAACACACTGTAGCAAGTGATACTCAGATAAACATGTAACACAGTAGCACAGGGTGCGGCACCTCAGTGATCTATGTGTGATTATTCACTAGTGACACACACAGTTTGTGATCTAATGTCTGTACACAAACACACTGTAGCAAGTGATACTCAGATAAACAGGTAACACAATAGCACAGGGTGCGGCACATCAGTGATCTATGTGTGATTATTCACTAGTGACACACACAGCTTGCGATCTAATGTCTGTACACAAACACACTGTAGCAAGTGATAATCAGATAAGCAGGTAACACAATAGCACAGGGTGCGGCACATCAGTGATCTATGTGTGATTATTCACTAGTGACACACACAGCTTGTGATCTAATGTCTGTACACAAACACACTGTAGCAAGCGATACTCATATATGTAGGTAACACAATAGCACAGGGTGCAGCACATCAGTGATCTATGTGTGATTATTCACTAGTGACACACACAGCTTGTGATCTAATGTCTGTACACAAACACACTGTAGCAAGTGATACTCAGATAAACAGGTAACTCAATAGCACAGGGTGCGGCACATCAGTGATCTATGTTTGATTATTCACTAGTGACACACACAGCTTGTGATCTAATGTCTGTACACAAACACACTGTAGCAAGTGATACTCAGATAAACATGTAACACAGTAGCACAGGGTGCGGCACATCAGTGATCTATGTGTGATTATTCACTAGTGACACACACAGCTTGTGATCTAATGTCTGTACACAAACACACTGTAGCAAGTGATAATCAGATAAACAGGTAACTCAATAGCACAGGGTGCAGCACATCAGTGATCTATGTGTGATTATTCACTAGTGACACACACAGCTTGTGATCTATTGTCTGTACACAAACACACTGTAGCAAGTGATACTCAGATAAGTAGGTAACACAGTAGCACAGATTGCGGCACATCAGTGATCTATGTGTGATTATTCACTAGTGACACACACAGCTTGTGATCTAATGTCTGTACACAAACACACTGTAGCAAGTGATACTCAGATAAGTAGGTAACACAATAGCACAGGGTGCAGCACATCAGTGATCTATGTGTGATTATTCACTAGTGACACACACAGCTTGTGATCTAATGTCTGTACACAAACACACTGTAGCAAGTGATACTCAGATAAACATGTAACACAGTAGCACAGGGTGTGGCACATCAGTGAACTATGTGTGATTATTCACTAGTGACACACTGTCACGATTACATATTGCCTAATAACAACCTGTTACTTTTACTGAGAATATGCCTTTAATTGTCTGATCAATTCACCTGCTATGCTATTTAAGCCTCCTCCCCCCTCTCCACTTTGCTTGTTATTGTTTTCCACTAACCATAGTGTGATTCAAACTGAGCTCTAGTATTTTGTTACCTCTTGGGATTTCATCCAAATATCTACCATTCCGGATTCACCAACTCCTCCTGCTGAAACCAGCCTACATCTCTTGATACCGGATTGACTCTTTGTCCAGCCGTTGCTGTCAGCTTGCTCCGTTCAGCCGAATCTTCCGCCCTGCATCGTGGAGCTGTGACGTCACACGCCAACTTGTTCGGCATCAGCGCTGCAACCGCTTCTCCGCTTCAAGCTGTGAGATTTCTCTTCAACTCTCTAAAAACTTTGTTTTACCTTCCAGGTACAGTCTGTAACCGCATACCTTTTCTCAAGCTACTACCTTTGATACAATATCTCCTACGCAAATTTACTCATAATTTCTGATATATTGTGGCAGAGCTCTATTTTGACATAGTAGCTATTTTTTTGTTGTGTTAACACTGTTTCATTTTTTCTCTGGTTATAGACACGGTTTTTCTGTTGTTCCTCCAGTATTCATTTACTCGAGACAGCTATAGAAATATCTAATGCTATTTATCCATATAACAAATTGCAAAGTTTACACTCGGATTCTGACATTACTTCTTTTAGTAATTCATGTTATTATCTAGTTTAAACCTTGCTACAAATCCTATAATCTCAGCAGTTGTGATTCATTTAAATTATTTCATACTACAACATAGTATCTTTGACATTACAGAATAACAAGCCATAAAACATGGATCCAGCTGAGATGTCTAATCAGATACAAACTCTCTCTCAAAAAGTGGATGCATTAACTGATGGCCTCAATACCCTCAAACAAGAAAACCAGGGACTGAAAACTTATATTAAAGACTTTGTAGATAGTAGAACTCGTTTCCAGGAACCACAAGTTAGTCTCCCAGATATATTCTCAGGGGATAGAAAACAATTTAGAGATTTTAAAAACTCTTGCCTTTTGCTGTTTGCACTAAAACCATACACATATCCCACTGACAGAGTTAAGGTGATGACTACCATTTCCTATTTAAGAGCAGAACCCAGAAGCTGGGCTAACTCCTTCCTGGAGACAAACGATGATATACTTAACTCTCTAGATTCCTTCTTTTCTACCCTTGGTCAGCTTTATGACGACCCTTACAAACAACTAACCACTGAAACTGCAATGCGCTCTCTTAAACAGAGAAGAAGGGATGTAGAAGATTATATTGCAGACTTTAAGAGGCTAGCTACTGACACCCAATGGAATAATTTGTCGCTAAAAAACCAGTTTAGATTGGGTTTGTCAGAATCCATTAAAGACGAACTCTCTCGCATTGAAATTCCTCACACTTTGGAGGAACTAATTAATCTCAGTATCAATATTGACAGAAGGCTTAGGGAGAGACAACACGAGAAAGTTTATCATGAGTCAACACATAAGAAACAAAACCCTTCTTTACCTACACACTCCCATGTTAAAAACACCACTGAACCTATGGAAATTGGTTTTCTTAAAGGCCCTTTAAGCAATCAAGAAAAGTTAAGAAGGCGCTCCCAGAATTTATGCATGTACTGTGCATCAGAAGAGCATACTGTCAAAGCCTGTCCCATTCTCCAGAAACAGAATAAGGGTAAGAACTCCCATCCTTTTTATTCCTTAAATGCTGTGTCAAACTCTGCAAGCTACTGTAACCTATGCCTTCTCTTGCAGTGGGATCAACTTCGAGTGAACGTTTCAGGGATAATTGACTCTAGTGCTTCTGCCTCTTACATTGATGTGTGTTTTGCCACAAAAAATAAAATTCCACTTATAAAAAAAAAGGCTCCTGTACCTTTAAGGGGAATTGATGGGGAGGTTCTGTCCTCTGGACCGGTAATTTATGAAACAATACCACTACTCCTATCCACACCAGACCACCATAGGGAGTACATTTCCTTTGATGTCATTACATCCCCGGTTTTCCCTCTTATTTTAGGCCTACAATGGTTAAAATTACATAACCCTCTGATATCATGGTCAAATCTCACTGTAAAGCTTAATTCTGATTACTGCTTATCCACTTGCTACCCTACTCTGCTTTTACAACCACCTCAAAACTCCACTGATATAGAGATACCTAATGTTTATGCCGACTTTATTGATGTTTTCAGTAAAAAAGAATCCCAAAACCTACCGCCGCATCGTATCTATGACTGCCCTATTGATTTACTACCAGGTGCAGTCATACCCTGCGGTCATGTGTTCCCGTTGTCCAAACCTGAACTGGAACACTTAAAATCATATATTGAGGAAAATCTAGAGAAGGGATTCATCAGACCATCTACTTCCCCCGCTGCAGCCGGTATGTTTTTTGTAAAAAATAAAGATGGCAGTTTAAGACCCATAGTGGACTACCGGCAGCTGAACAAGGTTACTGTTAAAAACCGGTATCCTTTGCCCCTTATCCCAGAGCTAATTGAGCGTTTGGAAGGTGCCAAGGTCTTCACTAAACTTGACCTGCGAGGTGCGTATAATCTCGTTCGTATGAGGGCTGGAGACGAATGGCTGACGGCGTTCCGTACTCGCTATGGCTTGTACGAATACACCGTCATGCCATTCGGTCTCTGCAATGCCCCGGCAACCTTCCAACACTTTATTAACGATATCTTTAAAGATATTCTTGACACCTATATTGTAATCTATCTTGATGATATTTTGATCTATTCAAAAACACTAGAAGAACACACAAAACACGTCAGACAGGTATTATCACGCTTACGCTCACATTCTTTATATGCTAAAGCCGAGAAATATATATTTCATACAAAACAGATCACCTTTCTTGGTTATCAGATTTCGGAATTTGGCATACAGATGGACGACTCTAAAATCACCACCATACGACAGTGGCCAGAGCCAAGTAATATGAAACAGGTACAAAGCTTTCTAGGCTTTGCAAATTTTTACCGAAAATTTATAAACAATTTCGCAGCAATTGCCAAACCACTTACCAACCTCACAAAATCAAACATTAAGTTCCTCTGGACTGCTGAATCCCAAAAGGCTTTCGATCTCCTAAAACAAAAATTCACCTCTGCACCTATATTACGCTACCCAAATAACCAACTCCAATACGTATTGGAGGTCAATGCCTCCGATTACGCTATTGGAGCTGTTCTTTCACAAAGAGAACACCTAAAGAAACCTCTACATCCCGTAGCTTTTTATTCAAGATGTTTGACGGCTCCTGAGTTGCATTACCCTGTGGGTGATAAAGAGTTACTGGCTATCAAGGTTGCTTTTGAACAGTGGCGTCATCTCCTTGAAGGAGTGACATACCCAACCATAGTGTATACTGATCATAGGAATTTACAGTACTTAAAATGTACGAAAACCCTCACTGCACGACATGTTCGTTGGAATCTGTATTTCTCCAGATTTGATTTCCTTATCACTTACAGACCGGCTAGTAAGAACAAGAAGGCAGACGCTCTCTCACGCCTGCCTACTCCCTCGGATCTCTCTCTTCCAAAAGAATCTGTAATCCCAGAGAACAAATACCTGTTGTTTCTCATTGATTCTATTCCATTCCTAAGAGATGAACAACATAAAGATCAAACTAAGCCTCTTCAACAGTTACAAATGAAACAGGATTCCCTTTATTACTTTGATGAGAAGTTATATGTACCCCCTTCTATCAGAGATTTGATATTACATTCAGCTCATGAATCCTTATTTGCTGGACACACCGGAATCCACAAGACACAAGAGCTTATTAAAAGGAGCTATTGGTGGCCTGATATGAATACCGATATAACGAAGTACATTAACACCTGTTCAGTATGTGCTACCACTAAAAGATCAAAACATAGGCCCTATGGGTTACTCATGTCTTTACCCACTCCAACACGACCTTGGGCCGACATAGCCTTGGATTATGTCGTTGATCTCCCCATATCCTCCAATAATACTACTATCCTTGTCGTGGTGGACTTATTCAGTAAGATGATACATCTCATACCCTACCACAAGCTACCTACTGCTGCCGAAACTATACATTTGCTCCTACTACACGTCTTCAGACTTCATGGTCTCCCTCGACGGATCTTAACAGACCGTGGCTCGCAGTTTACTAGTTCTCTCTGGACGGAATTTTGCAAGATTTTCAGTATTGACAAAAGACTTTCAACCTCTTATCACCCTCAGACTAATGGTCAGACTGAAAGGTCTAACCAAAGCATTGAACAATTCCTAAGGTCTTATTGTCATTTTGACCAACACTCTTGGTCTCAACACCTGCCCTATGCTGAATTTACCTTCAACAACACAGTACATTCCACAACCAACCAGACTCCATTCTTCATTAACTATGGATTCCATCCAACATTTCAACTACTACCCCAAATCAGTTCACTACCATATATCGCTGATTTAACAAGTTCCATCACTTCTAATTTTGCAAAAGTCAGCACCGCTATTGAACAAGCTAAAACCAAACAGAAACATTATTACGACTTAAGAAGGATGGCTCCACCACAGTACTCCCTTAGAGATCTAGTTTGGCTGTCAACCAAAAACTTACATCTTAATACTCCTAGCAAGAAACTTTCACCATTATTCATTGGTCCTTTTCAGATAATCAAAATCATAAATGAGAATGCAGTTCGTTTACAGTTACCCAGCACTCTGAAAATACACCCTACCTTCCATGTTTCCCTACTGAAACCCTACCGATCTGTACGAGATGCCACTTCACGCCAAAGTATACCTCCTGTCTCCATTGATCCCAACATTGAATATGAGGTTAAATCCATACTTGACTCTAGAATGTATCGGGATAACTTACAGTATCTGATAAGTTGGAAAGGCTACACTTCAGAACATGACTCTTGGGAGCCAGCTGTTAATATTTCTGCCCCCAGACTCATCTCGCGCTTCCATCAGCAGAATCCGGATCGTCCTCATCCCTGATCCACGGAGTGGCTCATTTGGGGGAGCATCCTGTCACGATTACATATTGCCTAATAACAACCTGTTACTTTTACTGAGAATATGCCTTTAATTGTCTGATCAATTCACCTGCTATGCTATTTAAGCCTCCTCCCCCCTCTCCACTTTGCTTGTTATTGTTTTCCACTAACCATAGTGTGATTCAAACTGAGCTCTAGTATTTTGTTACCTCTTGGGATTTCATCCAAATATCTACCATTCCGGATTCACCAACTCCTCCTGCTGAAACCAGCCTACATCTCTTGATACCGGATTGACTCTTTGTCCAGCCGTTGCTGTCAGCTTGCTCCGTTCAGCCGAATCTTCCGCCCTGCATCGTGGAGCTGTGACGTCACACGCCAACTTGTTCGGCATCAGCGCTGCAACCGCTTCTCTGCTTCAAGCTGTGAGATTTCTCTTCAACTCTCTAAAAACTTTGTTTTACCTTCCAGGTACAGTCTGTAACCGCATACCTTTTCTCAAGCTACTACCTTTGATACAATATCTCCTACGCAAATTTACTCATAATTTCTGATATATTGTGGCAGAGCTCTATTTTGACATAGTAGCTATTTTTTTGTTGTGTTAACACTGTTTCATTTTTTCTCTGGTTATAGACACGGTTTTTCTGTTGTTCCTCCAGTATTCATTTACTCGAGACAGCTATAGAAATATCTAATGCTATTTATCCATATAACAAATTGCTAAGTTTACACTCGGATTCTGACATTACTTCTTTTAGTAATTCATGTTATTATCCAGTTTAAACCTTGCTACAAATCCTATGATCTCAGCAGTTGTGATTCATCTAAATTATTTTATACTACAACATAGTATCTTTGACATTACACACACACAGCTTGTGATCTAATATCTGTACACAAACACACTGTAGCAAGTGATACTCAGATAAGCAGGTAACACAATAGCACAGGGTGCGGCACATCAGTGATCTATGTGTGATTATTCACTAGTGACACACACAGCTTGTGATCTAATGTCTGTACACAAACACACTGTAGCAAGTGATACTCAGATAAGCAGGTAAATCAATAGCACAGGGTGCGGCACATCAGTGATCTATGTGTGATTATTCACTAGTGACACACAGCTTGTGATCTAATGTCTGTACACAAACACACTGTAGCAAGTGATACTCAGATAAACAGGTAACTCAATAGCACAGGGTGCGGCACATCAGTGATCTATGTGTGATTATTCAGTAGTGACACACACAGCTTGTGATCTAATGTCTGTACACAAACACACTGTAGCAAGTGATACTCAGATAAGCAGGTAACACAGTAGCACAGGGTGAGGCACATCAGTGATCTATGTGTGATTATTCACTAGTGACACACAGCTTGTGATCTAATGTCTGTACACAAACATACTGTAGCAAGTGATACTCAGATAAACAGGTAACTCAATAGCACAGGGTGCGGCACATCAGTGATCTATGTGTGATTATTCACTAGTGACACACACAGCTTGTGATCTAATGTCTGTACACAAATACTCTGTAGCAAGTGATACTCAGATAAGCAGGTAACACAGTAGCACAGGGTGAGGCACATCAGTGATCTATGTGTGATTATTCACTAGTGACACACAGCTTGTGATCTAATGTCTGTACACAAACATACTGTAGCAAGTGATACTCAGATAAACAGGTAACTCAATAGCACAGGGTGCGGCACATCAGTGATCTATGTGTGATTATTCACTAGTGACACACACAGCTTGTGATCTAATGTCTGTACACAAACACACTGTAGCAAGTGATACTCAGATAAGCAGGTAACACAATAGCACAGGGTGCAGCACATCAGTGATCTATGTGTGATTATTCACTAGTGACACACACAGCTTGTGATCTAATGTCTGTACACAAACACACTGTAGCAAGTGATACTCAGATAAATATGTAACACAGTATCACAGGGTGCGGCATATCAGTGATCTATGTGTGATTATTCACTAGTGACACACAGCTTGTGATCTAATGTCTGTACACAAACACACTGTAGCAAGTGATACTCAGATACGCAGGTAACACAGTAGCACAGGGTGCGGCACATCAGTGATCTATGTGTGATTATTCACTAGTGACACACAGCTTGTGATCTAATGTCTGTACACAAACACACTGTAGCAAGTGATAATAAGATAAGCAGGTAACACAGTAGCACAGGGTGCGGCACATCAGTGATCTAGGTGTGATTATTCACTAGTGACACACACAGCTTGTGATCTAATGTCTGTACACAAACACACTGTAGCAAGTGATACTCAGATAAACAGGTAACACAGTAGCACAGGGTGCGGCACATCAGTGATCTATGTGTGATTATTCACTAGTGACACACACACAGCTTGTGATCTAATGTGTGATCTAAACAAACACACTGTAGCAAGTGATAATAAGATAAGCAGGTAACACAGTAGCACAGGGTGCAGCACATCAGTGATCTATGTGTGATTATTCACTAGTGACACACACACAGCTTGTTATCTAATGTCTGTACACAAACACACTGTAGCAAGTGATACTCAGGTAAGCAGGTAACACAGTAGCACAGGGTGCGGCACATCAGTGATCTATGTGTGATTATTCACTAGTGACACACACACAGCTTGTGATCTAATGTCTGTACAAACACACTGTAGCAAGTGATACTCAGGTAAGCAGGTAACACAGTAGCACAGGGTGCGGCACATCAGTGATCTAGGTGTGATTATTCACTAGTTACACACACAGCTTGTGATCTAATGTCTGTACACAAACACACTGTAGCAAGTGATACTCAGATAAACAGGTAACACAGTAGCACAGGGTGCGGCACATTAGTGATCTATGTGTGATTATTCACTAGTGACACACACAGCTTGTGATCTAATGTCTGTACACAAACACACTGTAGCAAGTGATAATAAGATAAGCAGGTAACACAGTAGCACAGGGTGCGGCACATCAGTGATCTATGTGTGATTATTCACTAGTGACACACACAGCTTGTGATCTAATGTCTGTACACAAACACACTGTAGCAAGTGATACTCAGATAAACATGTAACACAGTAGCACAGGGTGCGGCACATCAGTGATCTATGTGTGATTATTCACTAGTGACACACACAGTTTGTGATCTAATGTCTGTACACAAACACACTGTAGCAAGTGATACTCAGATAAGCAGGTAACACAGTAGCACAGGGTGCAGCACATCAGTGATCTATGTGTGATTATTCACTAGTGACACACACAGCTTGTGATCTAATGTCTGTACACAAACACACTGTAGCAAGTGATACTCAGATAAACATGTAACACAATAGCACAGGGTGCAGCACATCAGTGATCTATGTGTGATTATTCACTAGTGACACACACAGCTTGTGATCTAATGTCTGTACACAAACACACTGTAGCAAGTGATACTCAGATGCGCAGGTTACACAATAACACAGGGTGCGGCACATCAGTGATCTATGTGTGATTATTCACTAGTGACACACACAGCTTGTGATCTAATGTCTGTACACAAACACACTGTAGCAAGTGATACTCAGGTAAGCAGGTAACACAGTAGCACAGGGTGCGGCACATCAGTGATCTATGTGTGATTATTCACTAGTGACACACACACAGCTTGTGATCTAATGTCTGTACAAACACACTGTAGCAAGTGATACTCAGGTAAGCAGGTAACACAGTAGCACAGGGTGCGGCACATCAGTGATCTAGGTGTGATTATTCACTAGTTACACACACAGCTTGTGATCTAATGTCTGTACACAAACACACTGTAGCAAGTGATACTCAGATAAACAGGTAACACAGTAGCACAGGGTGCGGCACATTAGTGATCTATGTGTGATTATTCACTAGTGACACACACAGCTTGTGATCTAATGTCTGTACACAAACACACTGTAGCAAGTGATAATAAGATAAGCAGGTAACACAGTAGCACAGGGTGCGGCACATCAGTGATCTATGTGTGATTATTCACTAGTGACACACACAGCTTGTGATCTAATGTCTGTACACAAACACACTGTAGCAAGTGATACTCAGATAAACATGTAACACAGTAGCACAGGGTGCGGCACATCAGTGATCTATGTGTGATTATTCACTAGTGACACACACAGTTTGTGATCTAATGTCTGTACACAAACACACTGTAGCAAGTGATACTCAGATAAGCAGGTAACACAGTAGCACAGGGTGCAGCACATCAGTGATCTATGTGTGATTATTCACTAGTGACACACACAGCTTGTGATCTAATGTCTGTACACAAACACACTGTAGCAAGTGATACTCAGATAAACATGTAACACAATAGCACAGGGTGCGGCACATCAGTGATCTATGTGTGATTATTCACTAGTGACACACACAGCTTGTGATCTAATGTCTGTACACAAACACACTGTAGCAAGTGATACTCAGATGCGCAGGTTACACAATAACACAGGGTGCGGCACATCAGTGATCTATGTGTGATTATTCACTAGTGACACACACAGCTTGTGATCTAATGTCTGTACACAAACACACTGTAGCAAGTGATACTCAGATAAGTAGGTAACACAATAGCACAGGGTGCGGCACATCAGTGATCTATGTGTGATTATTCAGTAATGACACACACAGCTTGTGATCTAATTTCTGTACACAAACACACTGTAGCAAGTGATACTCAGATAAGCAGGTAACACAGTAGCACAGGGTGCGGCACATCAGTGATCTATGTGTGATTATTCACTAGTGACACACACAGCTTGTGATCTAATGTCTGTACACAAACACACTGTAGCAAGTGATACTCAGATAAGTAGGTAACACAATAGCACAGGGTGCGGCACATCAGTGATCTAGGTGTGATTATTCAGTAGTGACACACACATAGCTTGTGATCTAATGTCTGTACACAAACAGACTGTAGCAAGTGATACTCAGATAAGCAAGTAACACAGTAGCACAGGGTGCGGCACATCATTGATCTATGTGTGATTATTCACTAGTGACACACACAGCTTGTGATCTAATGTCTGTACACAAACACACTGTAGCAAGTGATACTCAGATAAGCAGGTAACACAGTAGCACAGGGTGCGGCACATCAGTGATCTATGTGTGATTATTCACTAGTGACACACACAGCTTGTGATCTAATGTCTGTACACAAACACACTGTAGCAAGTGACACTCAGA
This sequence comes from Bombina bombina, assembly GCF_027579735.1. Classification (NCBI taxonomy): domain Eukaryota; kingdom Metazoa; phylum Chordata; class Amphibia; order Anura; family Bombinatoridae; genus Bombina; species Bombina bombina. Next base: position 11,539,551 of record NC_069500.1, read on the forward strand.
TAAATAGGTAACACAGTAGCACAGGGTGCGGCACAGCAGTGATCTATGTGTGATTATTCACTAGTGACACACACAGCTTGTGATCTAATGTCTGTACACAAACACACTGTAGCAAGTGATACTCAGATTAACAGGTAACACAGTAGCACAGGGTGCGGCACATCAGTGATCTATGTGTGATTATTCACTAGTGACACACACAGCTTGTGATCTAATGTCTGTACACAAACACACTGTAGCAAGTGACACTCAGATAAATAGGTAACACAGTAGCACAGGGTGCGGCACAGCAGTGATCTATGTGTGATTATTCAGTAGTGACACACACACAGCTTGTGATCTAATATCTGTACACAAACACACTGTAGCAAGTGATACTCAGATAAACAGGTAACACAGTAGCACAGGGTGCGGCACATCAGTGATCAATGTGTAATTATTCACTAGTGACACACAGCTTGTGATCTAATGTCTGTACACAAACACACTGTAGCAAGTGATACTCAGATTAACAGGTAACACAGTAGCACAGGGTGCGGCACATCAGTGATCTATGTGTGATTATTCACTAGTGACACACACAGCTTGTGATCTAATGTCTGTACACAAACACACTGTAGCAAGTGATACTCAGATAAACAGGTAACACAGTAGCACAGGGTGCGGCACATCAGTGATCAATGTGTGATTATTCACTAGTGACACACAGCTTGTGATCTAATGTCTGTACACAAACACACTGTAGCAAGTGATACGCAGATAAATAGGTAACACAGTAGCACAGGGTGCGGCACATCAGTGATCAATGTGTGATTATTCACTAGTGACACACAGCTTGTGATCTAATGTCTGTACACAAACACACTGTAGCAAGTGATACGCAGATAAATAGGTAACACAGTAGCACAAGGTGCAGCACATCAGTGATCTATTTGTGATTATTCACTAGTGACACACACAGCTTGTGATCTAATGTCTGTACACAAATACACTGTAGCAAGTGATACTCAGATAAGTAGGTAACACAATAGCACAGGGTGCAGCACATCAGTGATCTATGTGTGATTATTCACTAGTGACACACACAGCTTGTGATCTAATGTCTGTACACAAACACACTGTAGCAAGTGATAATCAGATAAATAGGTAACTCAATAGCACAGGGTGAGGCACATCAGTGATCTAGGTGTGATTATTCACTAGTGACACACACAGCTTGTGATCTAATGTCTGTACACAAACACACTGTAGCAAGTGATACCCATATATGTAGGTAACACAGTAGCACAGGGTGCGCACATCAGTGATCTATGTGTGATTATTCACTAGTGACACACACAGCTTGTGATCTAATGTCTGTACACAAATACACTGTAGCAAGTGATACTCAGATAAATAGGTAACACAATAGCACAGGGTGCAGCACATCAGTGATCTATGTGTGATTATTCACTAGTGACACACACAGCTTGTGATCTAATGTCTGTACACAACACACTGTAGCAAGTGATACTCAGATAAACATGTAACACAATAGCACAGGGTGCGGCACATCAGTGATCTATGTGTGATTATTCACTAGTGACACACACAGCTTGTGATCTAATGTCTGTACACAAACACACTGTAGCAAGTGATACCCATATATGTAGGTAACACAGTAGCACAGGGTGCGGCACATCAGTGATCTATGTGTGATTATTCACTAGTGACACACACAGCTTGTGATCTAATGTCTGTACACAAACACACTGTAGCAAGTGATACTCAGATAAATAGGTAACACAGTAGCACAGGGTGCGGCACATCAGTGATCTATGTGTGATTATTCACTAGTGACACACACAGCTTGTGATCTAATGTCTGTACACAAACACACTGTAGCAAGTGATACCCATATATGTAGGTAACACAGTAGCACAGGGTGCGGCACATCAGTGATCTATGTGTGATTATTCACTAGTGACACACACAGCTTGTGATCTAATGTCTGTACACAAATACACTGTAGCAAGTGATACTCAGATAAATAGGTAACACAATAGCACAGGGTGCAGCACATCAGTGATCTATGTGTGATTATTCACTAGTGACACACACAGCTTGTGATCTAATGTCTGTACACAAACACACTGTAGCAAGTGATACTCAGGTAAGCAGGTAACACAGTAGCACAGGGTGCGGCACATCAGTGATCTATGTGTGATTATTCACTAGTGACACACACAGCTTGTGATCTAATGTCTGTACACAAACACACTGTAGCAAGTGATACTCAGATAAATAGGTAACTCAATAGCACAGGGTGAGGCACATCAGTGATCTAGGTGTGATTATTCACTAGTGACACACACAGCTTGTGATCTAATGTCTGTACACAAACACACTGTAGCAAGTGATACCCATATATGTAGGTAACACAGTAGCACAGGGTGCGGCACATCAGTGATCTATGTGTGATTATTCACTAGTGACACACACAGCTTGTGATCTAATGTCTGTACACAAACACACTGTAGCAAGTGATACTCAGATAAATAGGTAACACAATAGCACAGGGTGCAGCACATCAGTGATCTATGTGTGATTATTCACTAGTGACACACACAGCTTGTGATCTAATGTCTGTACACAAACACACTGTAGCAAGTGATACTTAGATAAATAGGTAACACAATAGCACAGGGTGCAGCACATCAGTGATCTATGTGTGATTATTCACTAGTGACACACACAGCTTGTGATCTAATGTCTGTACACAAACACACTGTAGCAAGTGATACTCAGGTAAGCAGGTAACACAGTAGCACAGGGTGCGGCACATCAGTGATCTATGTGTGATTATTCACTAGTGACACACACAGCTTGTGATCTAATGTCTGTACACAAATACACTGTAGCAAGTGATACTCAGATAAACAGGTAACACAATAGCACAGGGTGCGGCACATCAGTGATCTATGTGTGATTATTCACTAGTGACACACACAGCTTGTGATCTAATGTCTGTACACAAATACTCTGTGGCAAGTGATACTCAGATAAGCAGGTAACACAGTAGCACAGGGTGCGGCACATCAGTGATCTATGTGTGATTATTCACTAGTGACACACAGTTTGTGATCTAATGTCTGTACACAAACACACTGTAGCAAGTGATACTCATATATGTAGGTAACACAATAGCACAGGGTGCAGCACATCAGTGATCTATGTGTGATTATTCACTAGTGACACACACAGCTTGTGATCTAATGTCTGTACACAAACACACTGTAGCAAGTGATAATCAGATAAGCAGGTAACACAGTAGCACAGGGTGCGGCACATCAGTGATCTATGTGTGATTATTCACTAGTGACACACACAGCTTGTGATCTAATGTCTGTACACAAACACACTGTAGCAAGTGATAATCAGATAAATAGGTAACTCAATAGCACAGGGTGAGGCACATCAGTGATCTAGGTGTGATTATTCACTAGTGACACACACAGCTTGTGATCTAATGTCTGTACACAAACACACTGTAGCAAGTGATACCCATATATGTAGGTAACACAGTAGCACAGGGTGCGGCACATCAGTGATCTATGTGTGATTATTCACTAGTGACACACACAGCTTGTGATCTAATGTCTGTACACAAATACACTGTAGCAAGTGATACTCAGATAAATAGGTAACACAGTAGCACAGGGTGCGGCACATCAGTGATCTATGTGTGATTATTCACTAGTGACACACACAGCTTGTGATCTAATGTCTGTACACAAACACACTGTAGCAAGTGATACTCAGGTAAGCAGGTAACACAGTAGCACAGGGTGCGGCACATCAGTGATCTATGTGTGATTATTCACTAGTGACACACACAGCTTGTGATCTAATGTCTGTACACAAACACACTGTAGCAAGTGATACTCAGATAAATAGGTAACACAGTAGCACAGGGTGCGGCACATCAGTGATCTATGTGTGATTATTCACTAGTGACACACACAGCTTGTGATCTAATGTCTGTACACAAACACACTGTAGCAAGTGATAATCAGATAAATAGGTAACACAGTAGCACAGGGTGTGGCACATCAGTGATCTATGTGTGATTATTCACTAGTGACACACACAGCTTGTGATCTAATGTCTGTACACAAACACACTGTAGCAAGTGATACTCAGATAAATAGGTAACACAATAGCACAGGGTGAGGCACATCAGTGATCTAGGTGTGATTATTCACTAGTGACACACACAGCTTGTGATCTAATGTCTGTACACAAACACACTGTAGCAAGTGATACTCAGATAAATAGGTAACTCAATTGCACAGGGTGAGGCACATCAGTGATCTAGGTGTGATTATTCACTAGTGACACACACAGCTTGTGATCTAATGTCTGTACACAAACACACTGTAGCAAGTGATACCCATATATGTAGGTAACACAGTAGCACAGGGTGCGGCACATCAGTGATCTATGTGTGATTATTCACTAGTGACACACACAGCTTGTGATCTAATGTCTGTACACAAATACACTGTAGCAAGTGATACTCAGATAAATAGGTAACACAGTAGCACAGGGTGCGGCACATCAGTGATCTATGTGTTATTATTCACTAGTGACACACACTGCTTGTGATCTAATGTCTGTACACAAACACACTGTAGCAAGTGATACTCATATATGTAGGTAACACAATAGCACAGGGTGCGGCACATCAGTGATCTATGTGTGATTATTCACTAGTGACACACACAGCTTGTGATCTAATGTCTGTACACAAACACACTGTAGCAAGTGATACTCAGATAAATAGGTAACACAATAGCACAGGGTGCGGCACATCAGTGATCTATGTGTGATTATTCACTAGTGACACACACAGCTTGTGATCTAATGTCTGTACACAAACACACTGTAGCAAGTGATACGCAGATAAATAGGTAACACAATAGCACAGGGTGCGGCACATCAGTGATCTATGTGTGATTATTCACTAGTGACACACACAGCTTGTGATCTAATGTCTGTACACAAACACACTGTAGCAAGTGATACTCAGATAAATAGGTAACACAATAGCACAGGGTGCAGCACATCAGTGATCTATGTGTGATTATTCACTAGTGACACACACAGCTTGTGATCTAATGTCTGTACACAAACACACTGTAGCAAGTGATACTCAGATAAATAGGTAACACAATAGCACAGGGTGCAGCACATCAGTGATCTATGTGTGATTATTCACTAGTGACACACACAGCTTGTGATCTAATGTCTGTACACAAATACACTGTAGCAAGTGATACTCAGATAAACAGGTATCACAATAGCACAGGGTGCGGCACATCAGTGATCTATGTGTGATTATTCACTAGTAACACACACAGCTTGTGATCTAATGTCTGTACACAAACACACTGTAGCAAGTGATACTCAGATAAGCAGGTAACACAGTAGCACAGGGTGCGGCACATCAGTGATCTATGTGTGATTATTCACTAGTTTAAACCTTGCTACAAATCCTATGATCTCAGCAGTTGTGATTCATCTAAATTATTTTATACTACAACATAGTATCTTTGACATTACACACACACAGCTTGTGATCTAATATCTGTACACAAACACACTGTAGCAAGTGATACTCAGATAAGCAGGTAACACAATAGCACAGGGTGCGGCACATCAGTGATCTATGTGTGATTATTCACTAGTGACACACACAGCTTGTGATCTAATGTCTGTACACAAACACACTGTAGCAAGTGATACTCAGATAAGCAGGTAAATCAATAGCACAGGGTGCGGCACATCAGTGATCTATGTGTGATTATTCACTAGTGACACACAGCTTGTGATCTAATGTCTGTACACAAACACACTGTAGCAAGTGATACTCAGATAAACAGGTAACTCAATAGCACAGGGTGCGGCACATCAGTGATCTATGTGTGATTATTCAGTAGTGACACACACAGCTTGTGATCTAATGTCTGTACACAAACACACTGTAGCAAGTGATACTCAGATAAGCAGGTAACACAGTAGCACAGGGTGAGGCACATCAGTGATCTATGTGTGATTATTCACTAGTGACACACAGCTTGTGATCTAATGTCTGTACACAAACATACTGTAGCAAGTGATACTCAGATAAACAGGTAACTCAATAGCACAGGGTGCGGCACATCAGTGATCTATGTGTGATTATTCACTAGTGACACACACAGCTTGTGATCTAATGTCTGTACACAAATACTCTGTAGCAAGTGATACTCAGATAAGCAGGTAACACAGTAGCACAGGGTGAGGCACATCAGTGATCTATGTGTGATTATTCACTAGTGACACACAGCTTGTGATCTAATGTCTGTACACAAACATACTGTAGCAAGTGATACTCAGATAAACAGGTAACTCAATAGCACAGGGTGCGGCACATCAGTGATCTATGTGTGATTATTCACTAGTGACACACACAGCTTGTGATCTAATGTCTGTACACAAACACACTGTAGCAAGTGATACTCAGATAAGCAGGTAACACAATAGCACAGGGTGCAGCACATCAGTGATCTATGTGTGATTATTCACTAGTGACACACACAGCTTGTGATCTAATGTCTGTACACAAACACACTGTAGCAAGTGATACTCAGATAAATATGTAACACAGTATCACAGGGTGCGGCATATCAGTGATCTATGTGTGATTATTCACTAGTGACACACAGCTTGTGATCTAATGTCTGTACACAAACACACTGTAGCAAGTGATACTCAGATACGCAGGTAACACAGTAGCACAGGGTGCGGCACATCAGTGATCTATGTGTGATTATTCACTAGTGACACACAGCTTGTGATCTAATGTCTGTACACAAACACACTGTAGCAAGTGATAATAAGATAAGCAGGTAACACAGTAGCACAGGGTGCGGCACATCAGTGATCTAGGTGTGATTATTCACTAGTGACACACACAGCTTGTGATCTAATGTCTGTACACAAACACACTGTAGCAAGTGATACTCAGATAAACAGGTAACACAGTAGCACAGGGTGCGGCACATCAGTGATCTATGTGTGATTATTCACTAGTGACACACACACAGCTTGTGATCTAATGTGTGATCTAAACAAACACACTGTAGCAAGTGATAATAAGATAAGCAGGTAACACAGTAGCACAGGGTGCAGCACATCAGTGATCTATGTGTGATTATTCACTAGTGACACACACACAGCTTGTGATCTAATGTCTGTACACAAACACACTGTAGCAAGTGATACTCAGGTAAGCAGGTAACACAGTAGCACAGGGTGCGGCACATCAGTGATCTATGTGTGATTATTCACTAGTGACACACACACAGCTTGTGATCTAATGTCTGTACACAAACACACTGTAGCAAGTGATACTCAGGTAAGCAGGTAACACAGTAGCACAGGGTGCGGCACATCAGTGATCTAGGTGTGATTATTCACTAGTTACACACACAGCTTGTGATCTAATGTCTGTACACAAACACACTGTAGCAAGTGATACTCAGATAAACAGGTAACACAGTAGCACAGGGTGCGGCACATTAGTGATCTATGTGTGATTATTCACTAGTGACACACACAGCTTGTGATCTAATGTCTGTACACAAACACACTGTAGCAAGTGATAATAAGATAAGCAGGTAACACAGTAGCACAGGGTGCGGCACATCAGTGATCTATGTGTGATTATTCACTAGTGACACACACAGCTTGTGATCTAATGTCTGTACACAAACACACTGTAGCAAGTGATACTCAGATAAACATGTAACACAGTAGCACAGGGTGCGGCACATCAGTGATCTATGTGTGATTATTCACTAGTGACACACACAGTTTGTGATCTAATGTCTGTACACAAACACACTGTAGCAAGTGATACTCAGATAAGCAGGTAACACAGTAGCACAGGGTGCAGCACATCAGTGATCTATGTGTGATTATTCACTAGTGACACACACAGCTTGTGATCTAATGTCTGTACACAAACACACTGTAGCAAGTTATACTCAGATAAACATGTAACACAATAGCACAGGGTGCGGCACATCAGTGATCTATGTGTGATTATTCACTAGTGACACACACAGCTTGTGATCTAATGTCTGTACACAAACACACTGTAGCAAGTGATACTCAGATGCGCAGGTTACACAATAACACAGGGTGCGGCACATCAGTGATCTATGTGTGATTATTCACTAGTGACACACACAGCTTGTGATCTAATGTCTGTACACAAACACACTGTAGCAAGTGATACTCAGATAAGTAGGTAACACAATAGCACAGGGTGCGGCACATCAGTGATCTATGTGTGATTATTCAGTAATGACACACACAGCTTGTGATCTAATTTCTGTACACAAACACACTGTAGCAAGTGATACTCAGATAAGCAGGTAACACAGTAGCACAGGGTGCAGCACATCAGTGATCTATGTGTGATTATTCACTAGTGACACACACAGCTTGTGATCTAATGTCTGTACACAAACACACTGTAGCAAGTGATACTCAGATAAGTAGGTAACACAATAGCACAGGGTGCAGCACATCAGTGATCTATGTGTGATTATTCACTAGTGACACACATAGCTTGTGATCTAATGTCTGTACACAAACAGACTGTAGCAAGTGATACTCAGATAAGCAAGTAACACAGTAGCACAGGGTGCGGCACATCATTGATCTATGTGTGATTATTCACTAGTGACACACACAGCTTGTGATCTAATGTCTGTACACAAACACACTGTAGCAAGTGATACTCAGATAAGCAGGTAACACAGTAGCACAGGGTGCGGCACATCAGTGATCTATGTGTGATTATTCACTAGTGACACACACAGCTTGTGATCTAATGTCTGTACACAAACACACTGTAGCAAGTGACACTCAGATAAATAGGTAACACAGTAGCACAGGGTGCGGCACAGCAGTGATCTATGTGTGATTATTCACTAGTGACACACACAGCTTGTGATCTAATGTCTGTACACAAACACACTGTAGCAAGTGATACTCAGATTAACAGGTAACACAGTAGCACAGGGTGCGGCACATCAGTGATCTATGTGTGATTATTCACTAGTGACACACACAGCTTGTGATCTAATGTCTGTACACAAACACACTGTAGCAAGTGACACTCAGATAAATAGGTAACACAGTAGCACAGGGTGCGGCACAGCAGTGATCTATGTGTGATTATTCAGTAGTGACACACACACAGCTTGTGATCTAATATCTGTACACAAACACACTGTAGCAAGTGATACTCAGATAAACAGGTAACACAGTAGCACAGGGTGCGGCACATCAGTGATCAATGTGTAATTATTCACTAGTGACACACAGCTTGTGATCTAATGTCTGTACACAAACACACTGTAGCAAGTGATACTCAGATTAACAGGTAACACAGTAGCACAGGGTGCGGCACATCAGTGATCTATGTGTGATTATTCACTAGTGACACACACAGCTTGTGATCTAATGTCTGTACACAAACACACTGTAGCAAGTGATACTCAGATAAACAGGTAACACAGTAGCACAGGGTGCGGCACATCAGTGATCAATGTGTGATTATTCACTAGTGACACACAGCTTGTGATCTAATGTCTGTACACAAACACACTGTAGCAAGTGATACGCAGATAAATAGGTAACACAGTAGCACAGGGTGTGGCACATCAGTGATCTATGTGTGATTATTCACTAGTGACACACACAGCTTGTGATCTAATGTCTGTACACAAACACACTGTAGCAAGTGATACTCAGATAAACAGGTAACACAGTAGCACAGGGTGCGGCACATCAGTGATCAATGTGTGATTATTCACTAGTGACACACAGCTTGTGATCTAATGTCTGTACACAAACACACTGTAGCAAGTGATACGCAGATAAATAGGTAACACAGTAGCACAAGGTGCGGCACATCAGTGATCTATTTGTGATTATTCACTAGTGACACACACAGCTTGTGATCTAATGTCTGTACACAAATACACTGTAGCAAGTGATACTCAGATAAGTAGGTAACACAATAGCACAGGGTGCAGCACATCAGTGATCTATGTGTGATTATTCACTAGTGACACACACAGCTTGTGATCTAATGTCTGTACACAAACACACTGTAGCAAGTGATAATCAGATAAATAGGTAACTCAATAGCACAGGGTGAGGCACATCAGTGATCTAGGTGTGATTATTCACTAGTGACACACACAGCTTGTGATCTAATGTCTGTACACAAACACACTGTAGCAAGTGATACCCATATATGTAGGTAACACAGTAGCACAGGGTGCGCACATCAGTGATCTATGTGTGATTATTCACTAGTGACACACACAGCTTGTGATCTAATGTCTGTACACAAATACACTGTAGCAAGTGATACTCAGATAAATAGGTAACACAATAGCACAGGGTGCAGCACATCAGTGATCTATGTGTGATTATTCACTAGTGACACACACAGCTTGTGATCTAATGTCTGTACACAACACACTGTAGCAAGTGATACTCAGATAAACATGTAACACAATAGCACAGGGTGCGGCACATCAGTGATCTATGTGTGATTATTCACTAGTGACACACACAGCTTGTGATCTAATGTCTGTACACAAACACACTGTAGCAAGTGATACCCATATATGTAGGTAACACAGTAGCACAGGGTGCGGCACATCAGTGATCTATGTGTGATTATTCACTAGTGACACACACAGCTTGTGATCTAATGTCTGTACACAAACACACTGTAGCAAGTGATACTCAGATAAATAGGTAACACAGTAGCACAGGGTGCGGCACATCAGTGATCTATGTGTGATTATTCACTAGTGACACACACAGCTTGTGATCTAATGTCTGTACACAAACACACTGTAGCAAGTGATACCCATATATGTAGGTAACACAGTAGCACAGGGTGCGGCACATCAGTGATCTATGTGTGATTATTCACTAGTGACACACACAGCTTGTGATCTAATGTCTGTACACAAATACACTGTAGCAAGTGATACTCAGATAAATAGGTAACACAATAGCACAGGGTGCAGCACATCAGTGATCTATGTGTGATTATTCACTAGTGACACACACAGCTTGTGATCTAATGTCTGTACACAAACACACTGTAGCAAGTGATACTCAGGTAAGCAGGTAACACAGTAGCACAGGGTGCGGCACATCAGTGATCTATGTGTGATTATTCACTAGTGACACACACAGCTTGTGATCTAATGTCTGTACACAAACACACTGTAGCAAGTGATACTCAGATAAATAGGTAACTCAATAGCACAGGGTGAGGCACATCAGTGATCTAGGTGTGATTATTCACTAGTGACACACACAGCTTGTGATCTAATGTCTGTACACAAACACACTGTAGCAAGTGATACCCATATATGTAGGTAACACAGTAGCACAGGGTGCGGCACATCAGTGATCTATGTGTGATTATTCACTAGTGACACACACAGCTTGTGATCTAATGTCTGTACACAAATACACTGTAGCAAGTGATACTCAGATAAATAGGTAACACAATAGCACAGGGTGCAGCACATCAGTGATCTATGTGTGATTATTCACTAGTGACACACACAGCTTGTGATCTAATGTCTGTACACAAACACACTGTAGCAAGTGATACTTAGATAAATAGGTAACACAATAGCACAGGGTGCAGCACATCAGTGATCTATGTGTGATTATTCACTAGTGACACACACAGCTTGTGATCTAATGTCTGTACACAAACACACTGTAGCAAGTGATACTCAGGTAAGCAGGTAACACAGTAGCACAGGGTGCGGCACATCAGTGATCTATGTGTGATTATTCACTAGTGACACACACAGCTTGTGATCTAATGTCTGTACACAAATACACTGTAGCAAGTGATACTCAGATAAACAGGTAACACAATAGCACAGGGTGCGGCACATCAGTGATCTATGTGTGATTATTCACTAGTGACACACACAGCTTGTGATCTAATGTCTGTACACAAATACTCTGTGGCAAGTGATACTCAGATAAGCAGGTAACACAGTAGCACAGGGTGCGGCACATCAGTGATCTATGTGTGATTATTCACTAGTGACACACAGTTTGTGATCTAATGTCTGTACACAAACACACTGTAGCAAGTGATACTCATATATGTAGGTAACACAATAGCACAGGGTGCAGCACATCAGTGATCTATGTGTGATTATTCACTAGTGACACACACAGCTTGTGATCTAATGTCTGTACACAAACACACTGTAGCAAGTGATAATCAGATAAGCAGGTAACACAGTAGCACAGGGTGCGGCACATCAGTGATCTATGTGTGATTATTCACTAGTGACACACACAGCTTGTGATCTAATGTCTGTACACAAACACACTGTAGCAAGTGATAATCAGATAAATAGGTAACTCAATAGCACAGGGTGAGGCACATCAGTGATCTAGGTGTGATTATTCACTAGTGACACACACAGCTTGTGATCTAATGTCTGTACACAAACACACTGTAGCAAGTGATACCCATATATGTAGGTAACACAGTAGCACAGGGTGCGGCACATCAGTGATCTATGTGTGATTATTCACTAGTGACACACACAGCTTGTGATCTAATGTCTGTACACAAATACACTGTAGCAAGTGATACTCAGATAAATAGGTAACACAGTAGCACAGGGTGCGGCACATCAGTGATCTATGTGTGATTATTCACTAGTGACACACACAGCTTGTGATCTAATGTCTGTACACAAACACACTGTAGCAAGTGATACTCAGGTAAGCAGGTAACACAGTAGCACAGGGTGCGGCACATCAGTGATCTATGTGTGATTATTCACTAGTGACACACACAGCTTGTGATCTAATGTCTGTACACAAACACACTGTAGCAAGTGATACTCAGATAAATAGGTAACACAGTAGCACAGGGTGCGGCACATCAGTGATCTATGTGTGATTATTCACTAGTGACACACACAGCTTGTGATCTAATGTCTGTACACAAACACACTGTAGCAAGTGATAATCAGATAAATAGGTAACACAGTAGCACAGGGTGTGGCACATCAGTGATCTATGTGTGATTATTCACTAGTGACACACACAGCTTGTGATCTAATGTCTGTACACAAACACACTGTAGCAAGTGATACTCAGATAAATAGGTAACACAATAGCACAGGGTGAGGCACATCAGTGATCTAGGTGTGATTATTCACTAGTGACACACACAGCTTGTGATCTAATGTCTGTACACAAACACACTGTAGCAAGTGATACTCAGATAAATAGGTAACTCAATTGCACAGGGTGAGGCACATCAGTGATCTAGGTGTGATTATTCACTAGTGACACACACAGCTTGTGATCTAATGTCTGTACACAAACACACTGTAGCAAGTGATACCCATATATGTAGGTAACACAGTAGCACAGGGTGCGGCACATCAGTGATCTATGTGTGATTATTCACTAGTGACACACACAGCTTGTGATCTAATGTCTGTACACAAATACACTGTAGCAAGTGATACTCAGATAAATAGGTAACACAGTAGCACAGGGTGCGGCACATCAGTGATCTATGTGTTATTATTCACTAGTGACACACACTGCTTGTGATCTAATGTCTGTACACAAACACACTGTAGCAAGTGATACTCATATATGTAGGTAACACAATAGCACAGGGTGCGGCACATCAGTGATCTATGTGTGATTATTCACTAGTGACACACACAGCTTGTGATCTAATGTCTGTACACAAACACACTGTAGCAAGTGATACGCAGATAAATAGGTAACACAATAGCACAGGGTGCGGCACATCAGTGATCTATGTGTGATTATTCACTAGTGACACACACAGCTTGTGATCTAATGTCTGTACACAAACACACTGTAGCAAGTGATACGCAGATAAATAGGTAACACAATAGCACAGGGTGCGGCACATCAGTGATCTATGTGTGATTATTCACTAGTGACACACACAGCTTGTGATCTAATGTCTGTACACAAACACACTGTAGCAAGTGATACTCAGATAAATAGGTAACACAATAGCACAGGGTGCAGCACATCAGTGATCTATGTGTGATTATTCACTAGTGACACACACAGCTTGTGATCTAATGTCTGTACACAAACACACTGTAGCAAGTGATACTCAGATAAATAGGTAACACAATAGCACAGGGTGCAGCACATCAGTGATCTATGTGTGATTATTCACTAGTGACACACACAGCTTGTGATCTAATGTCTGTACACAAATACACTGTAGCAAGTGATACTCAGATAAACAGGTAACACAATAGCACAGGGTGCGGCACATCAGTGATCTATGTGTGATTATTCACTAGTAACACACACAGCTTGTGATCTAATGTCTGTACACAAACACACTGTAGCAAGTGATACTCAGATAAGCAGGTAACACAATAGCACAGGGTGCGGCACATCAGTGATCTATGTGTGATTATTCACTAGTGACACACACAGCTTGTGATCTAATGTCTGTACACAAATACTCTGTAGCAAGTGATACTCAGATAAGCAGGTAACACAGTAGCACAGGGTGCGGCACATCAGTGATCTATGTGTGATTATTCACTAGTGACACACAGTTTGTGATCTAATGTCTGTACACAAACACACTGTAGCAAGTGATACTCAGATAAGCAGGTAACACAGTAGCACAGGGTGCGGCACATCAGTGATCTATGTGTGATTATTCACTAGTGACACACACAGCTTGTGATCTAATGTCTGTACACAAACACACTGTAGCAAGTGATACTCAGATAAGCAGGTAACTCAGTAGTACAGGGTGCGGCACATCAGTGATCTATGTGTGATTATTCACTAGTGACACACACAGCTTGTGATCTAATGTCTGTACACAAACACACTGTAGCAAGTGATAATCAGATAAGCAGGTAACACAGTAGCACAGGGTGCGGCACATCAGTGATCTATGTGTGATTATTCACTAGTGACACACACAGCTTGTGATCTAATGTCTGTACACAAATACACTGTAGCAAGTGATATTCAGGTAAGCAGGTAACACAGTAGCACAGGGTGTGTGTGTGCATATATATGTGTGTGTGTGCTTGTTTGTGTGCGTTTATCTGTATAATTTGTCTGTGCACCAGTGTATAAGCGTGGGCATATATATGTGTGTGTGTGCGTGTTTGTGTGCGTTTATCTGTATAATTTGTCTGTGCACCAGTGTATAAGCGTGTGCATATATATGTGTGTGTGTGCATGTTTGTGTGCATTTATTTTATAGGTAAGTATTTAGTTTTAAATAGGAATAATTTATTTAATGATAGTGTAGTGTTAGGTGTAATTGTAACTTAGGTTAGTTTTTAGTTTACAGGTAAATGTCTCTTTATTTTAGCTAGGTAAGCTATTAAATAGTTAATAACTATTTAATAGCTATTGTACCTAGTTAAAATAAATTGAAATTTGCCTGTAAAATAAAAATAAATCCTAAGATAGCTACAATATAATTATTATTTATATTGTAGCTATATTAGGGTTTATTTTAAAGGTAAGTAGTTAGTTTTAAATAGGATTAATTTAGTTAATAATATAAATATTATTAAGATTTATTTAATTAATATTTAAGTTAGGGGGGTGTTAGGGTTAGTGTTAGACTTAGGTTTAGGGCTTAATAATTTTATTACAGTGGCGGCGGTGTAGGGGGGGCAGGTTAGGGGTTTATAAATTTATTATAGGTGGCCGGGAGCGGCGGTTTAGGGGTTAATCTATTTATTTAGTTACGGCGAGGTCCGGGATCGGCAGGATAGGGGTTAATAACTTTATTATAGAGGGCAGCGGTATAGGGGGGGCAGGATAGCGATTACTAGGTATAATGTAGGTGGCGGCGTTGTCCGGGAGCGGCGGTTTAGGGGTTAATACATTTATAAGAGTTGCGGCGGGGTCTAGGAGCGGCGGTTTAGGGGTTAATAACTTTATTGAGTTGCGGGGGGCTCCGGGGGCGCCGGTATAGGGGGTAGAACAGTGTAGTTAGTGTGGGTGTTTAGTGACAGGCTAGCAAGAAAGCTGTCAAAAAGCCGAAGAGCAGCGAGATCGGATGAGTGATAACTCTCACAGTCCGCTGCTCATCGCCCCGTACTTGGTGCGCGGCTTTTTGACAGCTTTTTTGATAACTTAGGCGAAATTTTGCAGGTCCGCGGCGGCGATGATAGGCGAGCTTAGGCGGGCGTATTGAACCGGCGAAGGCAGATAAGTAGACGCGTTGATAACTACCCCCCCATATATGTTTCACTCCACATGTATACTTAGTATAGTATTCAAAGTTCCTAAGTGTGTTTTTATTGTACTTCCTATTTTATTTTGAACTTAATAAATGTTAAATTTTAACTTTTCTCTTGCCCACAAGTTTAATTTTTCATGTAAGCTGTTTATATCATATCAGCTAATTTAACTGTCAATTAGTATATAACCCAGAGTGCTATATGTGTATTCTTTTCACGAGGAAGGTTTTCTCCTTTCTTGGACGTGTATAATTTGTCAGTGTATAAGCGTGTGCATATGTGTGTGTGTGCATGTTTGTGTGCGTTTATCTGTATAATTTGTCTGTACATCTGTGTATAAGCGTGTGCATATGTGTGTGTGCGTGTTTGTGTGCGTTTATCTGTATAATTTGTCTGTACATCCGTGTATAAGCGTGTGCATATATATGTGTGTGTGTGCATGTTTGTGTGCGTTTATCTGTATAATTTGTCTGTACATCCGTGTATAAGCGTGTGCATATATATGTGTGTGTGTGCATGTTTGTGTGCGTTTATCTGTATAATTTGTCTGTGCACCAGTGTGTAAGTGTGTGCATATATATGTGTGTGTGTGCGTGTTTGTGTGCGTTTATCTGTATAATTTGTCTGTGCACCAGTGTATAAGCGTGTGCATATATTTGTGTGTGTGCGTTTATCTGTATAATTTGTCCGTGCACCAGTGTGTAAGTGTGTGCATATATATGTGTGTGTGTGCGTGTTTGTGTGCGTTTATCTGTATAATTTGTCTGTACACCAGTGTATAAGCGTGTGCATATATATGTGTTTGTGTGCGTTTATCTGTATAATTTGTCTGTGCACCAGTGTGT
This sequence comes from Bombina bombina, assembly GCF_027579735.1. Taxonomy (NCBI): domain Eukaryota; kingdom Metazoa; phylum Chordata; class Amphibia; order Anura; family Bombinatoridae; genus Bombina; species Bombina bombina. The sequence continues at coordinate 11,556,805 of NC_069500.1, forward strand.
AAGTGTGTGCATATATATGTGTGTGTGTGCGTGTTTGTGTGCGATTATCTGTATAATTTGTCTGTGCACCAGTGTGTAAGTGTGTGCATATATATGTATGTGTGTGCGTGTTTGTGTGCATTTATCTGTATAATTTGTCTGTGCACCAGTGTATAAGCGTGTGCATATATATGTGTGTGTGTGCGTTTATCTGTATAATTTGTCCGTGCACCAGTGTGTAAGTGTGTGCATATATATGTGTGTGTGTGCGTGTTTGTGTGCGTTTATCTGTATAATTTGTCTGTGCACCAGTGTATAAGCGTGTGCATATATATGTGTGTGTGTGCGTGTTTGTGTGCGTTTATCTGTATAATTTGTCTGTGCACCAGTGTATAAGCGTGGGCATATATATGTGTGTGTGTGCGTGTTTGTGTGCGATTATCTGTATAATTTGTCTGTGCACCAGTGTGTAAGTGTGTGCATATATATGTGTGTGTGTGCGTGTTTGTGTGCGTTTATCTGTATAATTTGTCTGTGCACCAGTGTATAAGCGTGTGCATATGTGTGTGTGTGCATTTTTGTGTGCGTTTATCTGTATAATTTGTCTGTGCACCAGTGTATAAGCGTGTGCATATGTGTGTGTGTGCATTTTTGTGTGCGTTTATCTGTATAATTTGTCTGTGCACCAGTGTATAAGCGTGTGCATATGTGTGTGTTCGTGTTTGTGTACATTTATCTGTATAATTTGTCTGTGCACCAGTGTATAAGTGTGTGCATATATATGTATGTGTGTGTGTGTTTGTGTGCGTTTATCTGTATAATTTGTCTGTGCACCAGTGTGTAAGTGTGTGCATATATATGTGTGTGTGTGCATGCTTGTGTGGGTTTATCTGTATAATTTGTCTGTGCACCAGTGTATAAGCGTGTGCATATATATGTGTGTGTGTGCATGTTTGTGTGCGTTTATCTGTATAATTTGTCTGTACATCCGTGTATAAGCGTGTGCATATATATGTGTGTGTGTGCATGTTTGTGTGCGTTTATCTGTATAATTTGTCTGTGCACCAGTGTGTAAGTGTGTGCATATATATGTATGTGTGTGCGTGTTTGTGTGCATTTATCTGTATAATTTGTCTGTGCACCAGTGTATAAGCGTGTGCATATATATGTATGTGTGTGTGTGTTTGTGTGCGATTATCTGTATAATTTGTCTGTACATCCGTGTATAAGCGTGTGCATATATATGTATGTGTGTGTGTGTTTGTGTGCGATTATCTGTATAATTTGTCTGTGCACCAGTGTGTAAGTGTGTGCATATATATGTATGTGTGTGTGCATGTTTGTGTGCGTTTATCAGTATAATTTGTCTGTGCACCAGTGTGTAAGTGTGTGCATATATATGTATGTGTGTGTGTGTTTGTGTGCGATTATCTGTATAATTTGTCTGTGCACCAGTGTGTAAGTGTGTGCATATATATGTATGTGTGTGCGTGTTTGTGTGCATTTATCTGTATAATTTGTCAGTGCACCAGTGTATAAGCGTGTGCATATATATGTATGTGTGTGTGCATGTTTGTGTGCGTTTATCAGTATAATTTGTCTGTGCACCAGTGTGTAAGCGTGTGCATATATATGTGTGTGTGTGCATGTTTGTGTGCGTTTATCTGTATAATCTGTCTGTGCACCAGTGTGTAAGTGTGTGCATATATATGTGTGTGTGTGCATGTTTGTGTGCGTTTATCTGTATAATTTGTCTGTGCACCAGTGTGTAAGCGTGTGCATATATATGTGTGTGTGTGCATGTTTGTGTGCGTTTATCTGTATAATTTGTCTGTGCACCAGTGTATAAGCGTGTGCATATATTTGTGTGTGTGCATGTTTGTGTGCGTTTATCTGTATAATTTGTCTGTGCACCAGTGTGTAAGTGTGTGCATATATATGTGTGTGTGTGCGTGTTTGTGTGCATTTATCTGTATAATTTGTCTGTGCACCAGTGTATAAGTATGTGCATATATATGTATGTGTGTGCGTGTTTGTGTGCGTTTATCTGTATAATTTGTCTGTGCACCAGTGTGTAAGTGTGTGCATATATATGTATGTGTGTGCGTGTTTGTGTGCGTTTATCTGTATAATTTGTCTGTGCACCAGTGTATAAGCGTGTGCATATATATGTGTGTGTGTGCATGTTTGTGTGCGTTTATCAGTATAATTTGTCTGTGCACCAGTGTATAAGCGTGTGCATATATTTAGTTATGGTACTGGACACAGGTCACTGGTTATTTAGTTGTGGTACTGGACACATGTGCCTGGTTATTTAGTTGTGGTACTGGACACATGCCCCTGGTTATTTAGTTGTGGTACTGGACACATGTCCCTGGTTATTTAGTTGTTGTACTGGACACATGTCTCTGGTTATTTAGTTGTGGTACTGGACACATGTCCCTGGTTATTTAGTTGTGGTACTGGACACATGTCCCTGGTTATTTAGTTGTGGTACTGGACACATGTCCCTGGTTATTTAGTTGTGGTACTGGACACATGTCCCTGGTTATTTAGTTGTGGTACTGGACACATGTCCCTGGTTATTTAGTTGTGGTACTGGACACATGCCCCTGGTTATTTAGTTGTGGTACTGGCCACATGTCCCTGGTAATTTAGTTGTGGTACTGGACACATGTCCCTGTTTATTTAGTTGTGGTACTGGACACATGACCCTGGTTATTTAGTTGTGGTACTGGACACATGTCCCTGGTTATTTAGTTGTGGTACTGGACACATGCCCCTGGTAATTTAGCTGTGGTACTGGGCACATGTCCCTGGTTATTTAGTTGTGGTACTGGGCACATGTCCCCGGTCCAGGTTGTTTCAAATGAATGAAATAAATATGAGATAAAACTATAGGTGATGGAATTATGGGGCAGCAAAAAAAGCTTAATACTGAACACTCTGCACTGTCAATTTATTTATCTATTTTTTTGTTGTTGTTGTTCACCTTAAATTGTGTTGCAGATTAAAGTTGGTGAGAAGCATGGATGCACGTGCATTAGTGTAATGGGTACAAGAAAGAGTAATGCTAAACCAGGAAGGAACAATGGTTCAGTAGCTTGTTCTATGGCAAGTTACCACCCAAGAGCAGCCTCTTTAGCCCAAGATCAGTCCAGCCCCCCCAAAAAACAGGCAAAGCTCCTCTTAATGAGGAACATGACGACTCCAGACAATCATTTGAACCTTCTGTGGGCCTTATTAATGAGTTGCAGCCATATCCCTCGACAGAGTCCACATCTGGTTTACCCATCATCCCTAGGGAGTCTTTCCCCAGGGTCATAATAAAAAATACAAACAAGAGAAACACTCAACAAAGAACAAAGAACAGCTCAGTAGCTTGTTCTCTGGTGAGTCACTACCTGGAACCAGCCTCTTTAAGTGAGATGATATTTCTACTATATCATGCATTATCTAACTGTTTTAAGCAATGACATAGTCACATAATTTGAAATACTTTATGTATGGGCTTCAATATTGTTGGATAATACATATTACAGGTATGCCTCTTTAAGTGGGTGGATGATTTTGCACTGTGTGGGGGAGGTGGATATATAGCCTATAAATATGTTAATGTGAGAGTGGAGGACTAGGGTCTATGAATAAGGCATAGCCGAAACACGTAAGAACTAGTCCTTTCACTCTTTGTTTTTCGGATGCTTTTGATCTCAATTAAATTGAGTTTGCATTTACCTCCCTGCATATGAGCCTGTATATTTTGTTATTACCAGCCTCTTTTAACCCAATTGTGCCTTTGAAACAGAGCATATTTGGACTAAAAGAGGCAGCTCCTACAGTAGGTGGTGACTCACCAGAGAACAAGCTCTTGAGCTGCTGTTCATTCCTGGTTGAACGCTCCTCTCTCTGTATGTATTTGTATTATGATTCTAGTGAAAGTCTCCAAAAAGCTAATGAGGGAAATCAGACATGGACTCCTTGCCCAATGTACCTAGAGAGATAAGACTGCAACTCACTGAAGAGGAAGAGAAGGCTGAAACAATTATCTTACAGAATAGCATTGTCTGGTATTTTGTGGCTGGACTGATGTGTATAGGTGGGATCAGAATTATTTACTTCAGGAAAGTTCTCCTTTGTGAAAAGCACAACTGGGCTAAAAGGGACTGGTCCTAGGTGGTAACTCACCATAGAACAAGATACAGAGCTATTGTTCCTTCCTGGCGAGCACTTCTCTCTCTGTACATTATGTGTTTGTGCCATGAGATCTGCTTGTTTTGCACAGTGGGACCTACATATGTGTGTATTGTGCACTCAGTGTTATCATACCATTGTGGATTATCCTGCTGGGTCATTTAGATGACCACATATAGGTTATGTAGACCTGTTGATGGACCAGTCACTTTCCAGAAGAAGGTGCATCTAGGTAAAGTAGAAAATGTGCATGGTCATTATGAGGGGTGTTTTTGTCATGGAAAGATGTAGTCTGGATGTTATGAGCAGTGTGTGTGAGTGACCTCATTAGACATACCATAACTAAACTTTGTTTATATCTCTCATGTTCCTTCTGTCCAGCTGTGAGAGTGACCTCATTAGACATACCATAACTAAACTTTATATCTCTCATGTTCCTTCTGTCCAGCTGTGAGAGTGACCTCATTAGACATACCATAACTAAACTTTATATCTCTCATGTTCCTTCTGTCCAGCTGTGAGAGTGACCTCATTAGACATACCATAACTAAACTTTATATCTCTCATGTTCCTTCTGTCCAGCTGTGAGAGTGACCTCATTAGACATACCATAACTAAACTTTATATCTCTCATGTTCCTTCTGTCCAGCTGTGAGAGTGACCTCATTAGACATACCATAACTAAACTTTATATCTCTCATGTTCCTTCTGTCCAGCTGTGAGAGTGACCTCATTAGACATACCATAACTAAACTTTATATCTCTCATGTTCCTTCTGTCCAGCTGTGAGAGTGACCTCATTAGACATACCATAACTAAACTTTATATCTCTCATGTTCCTTCTGTCCAGCTGTGAGAGTGACCTCATTAGACATACCATAACTAAACTTTATATCTCTCATGTTCCTTCTGTCCAGCTGTGAGAGTGACCTCATTAGACATACCATAACTAAACTTTATATCTCTCATGTTCCTTCTGTCCAGCTGTGAGAGTGACCTCATTAGACATACCATAACTAAACTTTATATCTCTCATGTTCCTTCTGTCCAGCTGTGAGAGTGACCTCATTAGACATACCATAACTAAACTTTATATCTCTCATGTTCCTTCTGTCCAGCTGTGAGAGTGACCTCATTAGACAGACCATAACTAAACTTTATATCTCTCATGTTCCTTCTGTCCAGCTGTGAGAGTGACCTCATTAGACATACCATAACTAAACTTTATATCTCTCATGTTCCTTCTGTCCAGCTGTGAGAGTGACCTCATTAGACATACCATAACTAAACTTTATATCTCTCATGTTCCTTCTGTCCAGCTGTGAGAGTGACCTCATTAGACAGACCATAACTAAACTTTATATCTCTCATGTTCCTTCTGTCCAGCTGTGAGAGTGACCTCATTAGACATACCATAACTAAACTTTATATCTCTCATGTTCCTTCTGTCCAGCTGTGAGAGTGACCTCATTAGACATACCATAACTAAACTTTATATCTCTCATGTTCCTTCTGTCCAGCTGTGAGAGTGACCTCATTAGACATACCATAACTAAACTTTATATCTCTCATGTTCCTTCTGTCCAGCTGTGAGAGTGACCTCATTAGACAGACCATAACTAAACTTTATATCTCTCATGTTCCTTCTGTCCAGCTGTGAGAGTGACCTCATTAGACATACCATAACTAAACTTTATATCTCTCATGTTCCTTCTGTCCAGCTGTGAGAGTGACCTCATTAGACATACCATAACTAAACTTTATATCTCTCATGTTCCTTCTGTCCAGCTGTGAGAGTGACCTCATTAGACAGACCATAACTAAACTTTATATCTCTCATGTTCCTTCTGTCCAGCTGTGAGAGTGACCTCATTAGACATACCATAACTAAACTTTATATCTCTCATGTTCCTTCTGTCCAGCTGTGAGAGTGACCTCATTAGACATACCATAACTAAACTTTATATCTCTCATGTTCCTTCTGTCCAGCTGTGAGAGTGACCTCATTAGACATACCATAACTAAACTTTATATCTCTCATGTTCCTTCTGTCCAGCTGTGAGAGTGACCTCATTAGACATACCATAACTAAACTTTATATCTCTCATGTTCCTTCTGTCCAGCTGTGAGAGTGATCTCATTAGACATACCATAACTAAACTTTATATCTCTCATGTTCCTTCTGTCCAGCTGTGAGAGTGACCTCATTAGACATACCATAACTAAACTTTATATCTCTCATGTTCCTTCTGTCCAGCTGTGAGAGTGACCTCATTAGACATACCATAACTAAACTTTATATCTCTCATGTTCCTTCTGTCCAGCTGTGAGAGTGACCTCATTAGACATACCATAACTAAACTTTATATCTCTCATGTTCCTTCTGTCCAGCTGTGAGAGTGACCTCATTAGACAGACCATAACTAAACTTTATATCTCTCATGTTCCTTCTGTCCAGCTGTGAGAGTGACCTCATTAGACATACCATAACTAAACTTTATATCTCTCATGTTCCTTCTGTCCAGCTGTGAGAGTGACCTCATTAGACATACCATAACTAAACTTTATATCTCTCATGTTCCTTCTGTCCAGCTGTGAGAGTGACCTCATTAGACAGACCATAACTAAACTTTATATCTCTCATGTTCCTTCTGTCCAGCTGTGAGAGTGACCTCATTAGACATACCATAACTAAACTTTATATCTCTCATGTTCCTTCTGTCCAGCTGTGAGAGTGACCTCATTAGACATACCATAACTAAACTTTATATCTCTCATGTTCCTTCTGTCCAGCTGTGAGAGTGACCTCATTAGACATACCATAACTAAACTTTATATCTCTCATGTTCCTTCTGTCCAGCTGTGAGAGTGACCTCATTAGACATACCATAACTAAACTTTATATCTCTCATGTTCCTTCTGTCCAGCTGTGAGAGTGACCTCATTAGACAGACCATAACTAAACTTTATATCTCTCATGTTCCTTCTGTCCAGCTGTGAGAGTGACCTCATTAGACATACCATAACTAAACTTTATATCTCTCATGTTCCTTCTGTCCAGCTGTGAGAGTGACCTCATTAGACATACCATAACTAAACTTTATATCTCTCATGTTCCTTCTGTCCAGCTGTGAGAGTGACCTCATTAGACATACCATAACTAAACTTTATATCTCTCATGTTCCTTCTGTCCAGCTGTGAGAGTGACCTCATTAGACATACCATAACTAAACTTTATATCTCTCATGTTCCTTCTGTCCAGCTGTGAGAGTGACCGGAAAAATTTAAATTTAGCAAAACAGCGCTCAGACAAGGATCTCAGAAGTACAAAATCATCTCTTTCTGACACAAATACACAGTTAAAGGCTACAAAGGACAACCTGACTAAAAAAGACACTGAATTATCTGATACAAAAAAGAAACTGTCACAAACCCAACTTGAGCTGAAAGAAAGCAAGCGACTGTCGGGCTTGTGTGATCAGGATCGGTCGGCCATGAGCCTGCGTTTAAGGAATGCCCAGAAGTGTCTTAGCCTACACTGTAAGTACCAGCAGGGTAAGTGGGCAGTGAGGTGAGGTCATTTGTATTATTCTATCTAGACATAAAAGAGTACAGGGAAGGCTATGGGGCCGAATAATCAAGGTCTGAATGGAGCTTGATGCCCCTTGTTTAAGGTGAGACTTCAGGCTTGCTGGAAACAGAAGTCATGAAGCAGCGGTCTAAAGACCACTGCCCCATAACTTGTCCGCCTGCTCTAAGGAGACGGACAGAAATCTAATTGATCGAATACGATTGGGATGATTGACACCCCCTGCTAGCGGCTGATTGGCCGTGAATCTGCAGGGGGCGGCATTGCACCAGCAGTTCACAAGAACTGCTGGTGCAATGATAAATGCCGAGAGTGTGTTATTGGCATTTATCTATGTGCAGCGGACATGATACGCTATATCGGATAACGTCCGCTCGCACCATAGTAAATAGGCACCTTATATTATCTATTTAAAGAGCTGAGTGGCATTTATGGGGTGTGTTTTTTTCTGGGGTCCGACTGATATACAAGAGGAAAGCTGTATACTTATCAACTGATTTTCATTGGACAGTCCCAGTCTTTACAGTATCAACTGACCTAAAACACTCACGTAATAAGTTCAGAAATCCCAGGTTTATCATTTAGTATAAACAATATAAAATTAATAATATTAGAAATACAATAATGTGTCACATATTAACTGAGATCAAGGTGAAATATAATTTTTTATTTACTTGTGCAATTTGAAAGGGACAAGAAACACCAAATTTCTCTTCATGAGTCAGATACAACAAACAACTATACACAAGTTTCCAGTTCACTTCTATTATGAAATTTGCTTTATTCTCTTGGTATCCTTTCTTGAAGGAGCAGCAATGCACTACTAGGAGCTAGCAGAACACATAAGTTGTGCATTATTGCTCCTGAGCCTATTAGGTATGATTGTCAACAAAGGTTGCCAAAAACAACAAAGGATGTTGTATCTGATTCATGAGAGAAAAATTCTGGGTTTTATGGCCCTTTAATTTCCAGCAGATTATGCTGTTCTGGAGGCTCCTAAAGCTGCACACAGGTCCTCTATGGGTGTTTTAGAGTGAAGTGGAGAGTGTGGGGTATTGCAAGCCATAGGTGTGTGTGACCAATACTCCTGTATTCTGCTTAGTTCTTTGTTCTACTGCAAAGGGTCCCTGAAATGTTTAAAATGCTGTAAACTGATCTTTTCAATTTTATCTATAAGTATCCGCTTACAGTTTTACTGTTTAATTCACTTTTGTTGTATAGAAAGAAAAAATATCAGAAGTCTCTAACTAATGTATTTATAGCAAGCCCTTTGTGCTGTGTGACCTATAATACGCAGTTATTAATGCGTCTAATGTATTTATAGCAAGCCCTATGTGCTGTGTGACCTATAATATTCAGTTATTAATGCGTCTAATGTATTTATAGCAAGCCCTATGTGCTGTGTGACCTATAATATTCAGTTATTAATGCGTCTAACTAATGTATTTATAGCAAGCCCTATGTGCTGTGTGACCTATAATATTCAGTTATTAATGCGTCTAACTAATGTATTTATAGCAAGCCCTATGTGCTGTGTGACCTATAATATTCAGTTATTAATGCGTCTAATGTATTTATAGCAAGCCCTATGTGCTGTGTGACCTATAATATTCAGTTATTAATGCGTCTAACTAATGTATTTATAGCAAGCCCTATGTGCTGTGTGACCTATAATATTCAGTTATTAATGCGTCTAACTAATGTATTTATAGCAAGCCCTATGTGCTGTGTGACCTATAATATTCAGTTATTAATGCGTCTAATGTATTTATAGCAAGCCCTATGTGCTGTGTGACCTATAATATTCAGTTATTAATGCGTCTAACTAATGTATTTATAGCAAGCCCTATGTGCTGTGTGACCTATAATATTCAGTTATTAATGCGTCTAACTAATGTATTTATAGCAAGTCCTATGTGTTGTGTGACCTATAATATTCAGTTATTAATGCATCTAACTAATGTATTTATAGCAAGCCCTATGTGCTGTGTGACCTATAGTATTCAGTTATTAATGCGTCTAATGTATTTATAGCAAGCCCTATGTGCTGTGTGACCTATAATATTCAGTTATTAATGCGTCTAACTAATATATTTATAGCAAGCCCTATGTGCTGTGTGACCTATAATATTCAGTTATTAATGCGTCTAATGTATTTATAGCAAGCCCTATGTGCTGTGTGACCTATAATATTCAGTTATTAATGCGTCTAATGTATTTATAGCAAGCCCTATGTGCTGTGTGACCTATAATATTCAGTTATTAATGCATCTAACTAATATATTTACAGCAAGCCCTATGTGCTGTGTGACCTATAATATTCAGTTATTAATGCGTCTAACTAATGTATTTATAGCAAGCCCTATGTGCTGTGTGACCTATAATATTCAGTTATTAATGCGTCTAACTAATGTATTTATAGCAAGCCCTATGTGCTGTGTGACCTATAATATTCAGTTATTAATGCGTCTAACTAATGTATTTATAGCAAGCCCTATGTGCTGTGTGACCTATAATATTCAGTTATTAATGCATCTAACTAATGTATTTATAGCAAGCCCTATGTGCTGTGTGACCTATAATATTCAGTTATTAATGCGTCTAACTAATGTATTTATAGCAAGCCCTATGTGCTGTGTGACCTATAATATTCAGTTATTAATGCGTCTAACTAATGTATTTATAGCAAGTCCTATGTGCTGTGTGACCTATAATATTCAGTTATTAATGCGTCTAACTAATGTATTTACAGCAAGCCCTATGTGCTGTGTGACCTATAATATTCAGTTATTAATGCGTCTAACTAATGTATTTATAGCAAGCCCTATGTGCTGTGTGACCTATAATATTCAGTTATTAATGCGTCTAACGAATGTATTTATAGCAAGCCCTATGTGCTGTGTGACCTATAATATTCAGTTATTAATGCGTCTATTTAATGTATTTATAGCAAGCCCTATGTGCTGTGTGACCTATAATATTCAGTTATTAATGCGTCTAACTAATGTATTTATAGCAAGCCCTATGTGCTGTGTGACCTATAATATTCAGTTATTAATGCGTCTAACTAATATATTTATAGCAAGTCCTATGTGCTGTGTGACCTATAATATTCAGTTATTAATGTGTCTAACTAATGTATTTATAGCAAGCCCTATGTGCTGTGTGACCTATAATATTCAGTTATTAATGCGTCTAACTAATGTATTTATAGCAAGCCCTATGTGCTGTGTGACCTCTAATACTCAGTTATTAATGTGTCTAACTAATGTATTTATAGCAAGCCCTATGTGCTGTGTGACCTCTAATACTCAGTTATTAATGTGTCTAACTAATGTATTTATAGCAAGCCCTATGTGCTGTGTGACCTCTAATACTCAGTTATTAATGTGTCTAACTAATGTATTTATAGCAAGTCCTATGTGCTGTGTGACCTCTAATATTCAGTTATTAATGCGTCTAACTAATGTATTTATAGCAAGCCCTATGTGCTGTGTGACCTATAATATTCAGTAATTAATGCGTCTAACTAATGTATTTATAGCAAGCCCTATGTGCTGTGTGACCTATAATATTCAGTTATTAATGTGTCTAACTAATGTATTTATAGCAAGCCCTATGTGCTGTGTGACCTATAATATTCAGTTATTAATGCGTCTAACTAATGTATTTATAGCAAGCCCTATGTGCTGTGTGACCTATAATATTCAGTTATTAATGCGTCTAATGTATTTATAGCAAGCCCTATGTGCTGTGTGACCTATAATATTCAGTTATTAATGCGTCTAACTAATGTATTTACAGCAAGTCCTATGTGCTGTGTGACCTATAATATTCAGTTATTAATGCGTCTAACTAATGTATTTATAGCAAGCCCTATGTGCTGTGTGACCTATAATATTCAGTTATTAATGCGTCTAACTAATGTATTTATAGCAAGCCCTATGTGCTGTGTGACCTATAATATTCAGTAATTAATGCGTCTAACTAATGTATTTATAGCAAGCCCTATGTGCTGTGTGACCTATAATATTCAGTTATTAATGCGTCTAACTAATGTATTTATAGCAAGTCCTATGTGCTGTGTGACCTATAATATTCAGTTATTAATGCGTCTAACTAATGTATTTACAGCAAGCCCTATGTGCTGTGTGACCTATAATATACAGTTATTAATGCGTCTAACTAATGTATTTATAGCAAGCCCTATGTGCTGTGTGACCTATAATATTCAGTTATTAATGCGTCTAACTAATGTATTTATAGCAAGTCCTATGTGTTGTGTGACCTATAATATTCAGTTATTAATGCATCTAACTAATGTATTTATAGCAAGCCCTATGTGCTGTGTGACCTATAATATTCAGTTATTAATGCGTCTAACTAATGTATTTATAGCAAGCCCTATGTGCTGTGTGACCTATAATATTCAGTTATTAATGCGTCTAATGTATTTATAGCAAGCCCTATGTGCTGTGTGACCTATAATATTCAGTTATTAATGTGTCTAACTAATGTATTTATAGAAAGCCCTATGTGCTGTGTGAACTATAATATTCAGTTATTAATGCGTCTAACTAATGTATTTATAGCAAGCCCTATGTGATGTGTGACCTATAATATTCAGTTATTAATGCGTCTAACTAATGTATTTATAGCAAGCCCTATGTGCTGTGTGACCTATAATATTCAGTTATTAATGCATCTAACTAATGTATTTATAGCAAGTCCTATGTGCTGTTTGACCTATAATATTCAGTTATTAATGCATCTAACTAATATATTTATAGCAAGCCCTATGTGCTGTGTGACCTATAATATTCAGTTATTAATGCATCTAACTAATATATTTATAGCAAGCCCTATGTGCTGTGTGACCTATAATATTCAGTTATTAATGTGTCTAACTAATGTATTTATAGCAAGTCCTATGTGCTGTGTGACCTATAATATTCAGTTATTAATGCGTCTAACTAATGTATTTATAGCAAGCCCTATGTGCTGTGTGACCTATAATATTCAGTTATTAATGCGTCTAACTAATGTATTTATAGCAAGTCCTATGTGCTGTGTGACCTATAATATTCAGTTATTAATGCGTCTAACTAATGTATTTATAGCAAGCCCTATGTGCTGTGTGACCTATAATATTCAGTTATTAATGCGTCTAACTAATGTATTTATAGCAAGCCCTATGTGCTGTGTGACCTATAATATTCAGTTATTAATGCGTCTAACTAATGTATTTATAGCAAGTCCTATGTGCTGTGTGACCTATAATATTCAGTTATTAATGCGTCTAACTAATGTATTTATAGCAAGCCCTATGTGTTGTGTGACCTATAATATTCAGTTATTAATGCGTCTAACTAATGTATTTATAGCAAGTCCTATGTGCTGTGTGACCTATAATATTCAGTTATTAATGCGTCTAACTAATGTATTTATAGCAAGCCCTATGTGCTGTGTGACCTATAATATTCAGTTATTAATGCGTCTAACTAATGTATTTATAGCAAGTCCTATGTGCTGTGTGACCTATAATATTCAGTTATTAATGCGTCTAACTAATGTATTTATAGCAAGTCCTATGTGCTGTGTGACCTATAATATTCAGTTATTAATGCGTCTAACTAATGTATTTATAGCAAGTCCTATGTGCTGTGTGACCTATAATATTCAGTTATTAATGCATCTAACTAATGTATTTATAGCAAGCACTATGTGCTGTGTGACCTATAATATTCAGTTATTAATGCGTCTAACTAATGTATTTATAGCAAGTCCTATGTGCTGTGTGACCTATAATATTCAGTTATTAATGCGTCTAACTAATGTATTTATAGCAAGCCCTATGTGCTGTGTGACCTATAATATTCAGTTATTAATGCGTCTAACTAATGTATTTATAGCAAGCCCTATTTATAGCAATCTCCACCCCCAATATCTCTATAACTGTCGACAACTCCATCATTACCCCTACCCCGCATGCCCGATGTCTTGGGGTCACATTTGACTCAGATATTTCCTTCACTCCTCACATTCAGTCCTTGGCTACAGCCTGCCGTTTCCACCTTAAAAACATCTCTAAAATTAGACACTTCCTTATACGAGACACAACCAAGAATTGAATCCACTCTCTCATTCTTTCCCGCCTTGATTACTGCAACTCTATCCTCTCTGGTCTCCCCACCTGCCGCCTAGCTCCTTTACAATCCATAATGAATGCCTCTGCCAGACTCATCTTCCTTACACGTCGCTCTTCATCTGCTGCGCCTCTCTGCCAATCCCTTCACTGGCTTCCTCTTGCCTCTAGGATCAAACACAAAACTCTCACTCTTACATACAAAGCCCTCAACTGCACTGACCCCCCCTACATCTCAGACCTTGTCTCCAGATACTCTCCCTCCTGTCCCCTTTGCTCTGCTCATGACCTCCTACTCTCCTCCTCTCTTGTCACCTCATCACACTCCCATTTACAGGACTTCTCCAGACTGGCTCCCATCTTGTGGAACTCTCTGCCTCGCTCCACAAGACTCTCTTCTAGTTTTAAAAGCTTCAAGTGCTCCCTAAAGACTTTACTGTTCAGGGACGCATACAACTTACGCTAACCTTTCCTAATACCAGTTCCTCTCCTCCACTGCAATCCCCTGAACCCCCTTAGCATGTAAGCCTAAAAGTCCAGTTGTTTGTAGATCACCTTCTTAAGAGCTGACTACAACAGTGCAACTCTTGGCAGGGCCCTCTACCCTATAATTGTTTTGTTTTGTACTCCCCCTTTGTTTATAGCGCTGCGGAATCTGTTGGCGCTCTACAAATAACCGATAATAATAATAATAATAATGACTAAGGGGATCACCCCCCAAAACATCGCTTTTTTATTGTCTTAATAAAGGATTGATAAGTATTTCTGGTGCTGTGGACATCTTTTGGATACAGTATACTTTCAGGGACTGGGCAGTGCCCCTAGTCTACACGTGCATCCTTCAGTAGTGCTGTTCCTTACTTCTTTGTTTGTAAACGTATCCATCAGTATTGCTACCTGTTTCTCAAAATCATCAATCCTAGACTCAAACGTTTTTTTTTTATGAAACAACCCCTTGAAAAGTAAATCTTAAATCCCCCCATACAAGTTCAGATGCAATCAATTTCACTCATACTAATCTAAAGTTCAAATCCAACTTTTTCCCCATTTGCACAAGAGGCAGTAACTTAGATACATTTGAGAAGTAAGTACTAAAAGATCTAAAGAAGAGTAAATTATCTAAATTTGTTTAAACAAAAAAGACAGACAAATACTTGAAAATCTCCAAAGAAACAATAAAGTCACTATCAAAACGGCAGATAAGGGAGGGGGTATAGTGATAATGGACACAGAAAAATACAAGAAAGAAGCTTATAGATTACTAAATGATCAAAATAACTTTGAAACGTTAGAATTAGATCCTAGCAACAATTTTAAGAAGAAACTTAATTATATTTTGTAGAAAGGGAGAGAGATTGAGATTTTGAATTACAAAGAATTTTTATTTCTGTCATGCAAATTTCCCAGAATCCCAATCTTCTACTTTCTCCCCAAAATACATAAAGATTTGGTAAACCCAGCCTCCCATTATATTGGGTATTGGCTCACTAACCTCTAATCTTTCCTAATACGTTGACTCTTTCCTGCAAATATATGTGAGAGGCCTAGATTCGTATCTAAGAGATGCTACACAAGTCCTTAATATTTTAGGAGAACAAAAATGGCAACAAGAATTTATACTGGTCACATGTAATGTAACATCTTTAAAAAACATAATAGACCATAAAAAGGGAATTGTGGTAGTAAATACCTATCTAAAAAAGGATACTGTTTTGATAAGAACAAAAAGATTTTATCCTACAAAGTATTACCTTTATGTTAGAGCATTATATTAGAGCATAATTATTTTTCATTTGATGGGAAATATTTTCTACAGATTGAAGGAACAGCGATGGGCACCTAGCTATGCCATCCTCTTCATGGGGATTGGGAGGAACAGTTATTTTTCAATAATAGCTATGGTGCAAACCTTGAGCTGTATAAAAGGTACATAGATGATATACTAATAGTGTGGAAAGGGACAGAATTAGATCTTACCCTTATGTTTGAACAAATGAATACCAACTCTAAGGCCTAAATTTCACTTATAATTACAGCCAGAGCCATGTAGTATTTCTTGACCTAGAAATCATGTCAGTAGAGAATAATATAGAGATGAAAACCCCACTTTAAGGCCTCTATTTATCAAGCCGTCAACCAGAAATATGCTGGAATTCTGCAGTGTATTTGTGGCGAGCCTGATTTGCCTTAGTTATATGTCACTACAGATGTTCCGAACGCAAGTTTGGCACTATCTGACTACTTTTAGAAGTTATCAAATTCCTACCAGGTACGCTAGGCACTATTCCAGTCCAGCTTACCTGGTTTTCAATCCACCGCCCTGGAGGCGGCGGATGCCATAGGAATCAATGGGAGTCGGAAAGCAGCGAGAGCTCATGTTCGCTGCTGCCCGATATCCCATTGATTCCTATGATAACGTGTACACCTAACACCCTAAAATGTACCCCGAGTTTAAACACCCCTAATCTGCTGCCCCCTACACCGCCGCCACCTACATTATACTTATCAACCCCTAAACTGCCGCTCCTGGACCCCGCCGCAACTAAATAAAGTGTTTAACCCCTAAACCGCCGCTCCCAGACCCCGCCGCAACTAAATAAAGTATTTAACCCCTAAACCGCCACTCCCGGACCACACCGCAACTAAATAAAGTGTTTAACCCCTAAACTGCCGCTCCCGGAACCCACAGCCACCTACATTATATTTATTAACCCCTAATCTGCCCCGCCCACACCGCTGCCACCTACTTTATACTTATTAAACCTTAATCTGCTGTCCCACCACCTAAATAAAACTTATTAGCCCCTGAACCGCCGCTCCCCGAGCCCACCGCCACCTACATTATACTTATTAACCCCTAATCTTCCGCCTCTACACCGCCGCCACCTACATTATGTTTATTAACCCCTAATTTGCCCCCCTACAGCGCTGCAACTATATTAAATTTATTAACCCTAAACCTGTCTAACCCTAACTCTAACACCCTCTAACGTAAATATAATTAAAATACATCTAAATAAATATTACTATCATTAAATAAATTATTCCTATTTAAAACAAAATACTTACCTATAAAATAAACCCTAAGCTAGCTACAATATAACTAAATAGTTACATTGTAACTAGCTTAGGGTTTATTGTTATTTTACAGGCAAATTTGTATTTATTTTAACTAGGTACAATAGTTATTAAATAGTTATTAACTATTTAATAACTACCTAGCTAAAATAAATACAAAAGTAAATAAAACCTTACCTAAGTTACACGAACACCTAACACTACACTATAATTAAATAATTTACATAAACTAAATAAAATTAAATACAATTAAAAACAATTATCTAAAGAACAAAACCCCCCACTAAATTACAGAAAATAATAAAATAATTACAAATTTTTAAAACTAATTACACCTAATCTAATCCCCCTAATAAAATAAAAAAGCCCCCCAAAATAATAAAAAGCCCTACCCTACACTAAATTACGAATAGCCCTTAAAAGGGCCTTTTGCGGGGCATTGCCCCAAAGTAATCAGCTCTTTTACCTGAAAAAAAAGTACAATACCCCCAACATTAAAACCCACCACCCACAAACCCAACCCTACTCTAAAACCCACCCAATCCCCCCTTAATAAAACCTAACACTAACCCCTTGAAGATCACCCTACCTTGAGACGTCTTCACCCAACTGGGCCGTAGTCCTCAACGAAGCCGGACAAAGTTGTCCTCCAGATGGGCAGAAGTCTTCATCCAAGCCGGGTAGAAGAGGTCCTCCAGACGGTTCCGATCAGCCAATAGAATGCAAATTCAATACGATTGGCTGATTGAATCAGCCAATCAGATTTTTTCTACCTTAATTCCGATTGGCTGATAGAATTCTATCAGCCAATCGGAATTGAAGGGACGCTATCTTGGATTACGTCCCTTAAAGGAACCTTCATTCGTCGAGAAGTCGTCGGTTGAAGAGGATGGCTCCGCATCGGCTCCGTTGAAGATGGCTCCGCTCCGCTCCGGATGGATGAAGATTGAAGACACCACCTGGATGGAGGACCTCTTCTTTGCCGCTTGGATGAAGACTTCTACCGGATGAAGGACCTCCTCTGCGCACCTTGGATAAAGAATTTGGCTCGGCTGGGTGAAGACGACTCAAGGTAGGAAGATCTTCAGGGGGTTAGCGATAGGTTTTTTAAGCGGGGTTTGGGTGGGTTAGAGTAGCGGTATATGGGTAGTGGGTTGTAATGTTGGGGGGGTATTGTATTTTTATTTTCAGGTAAAAGAGCTGATTACTTTGGGGCAATGCCCCGCAAAAAGCCCTTTTAAGGGCTGGTAAAAGAGCTGATTACTTTGGTAGTTTAGAATAGGGTAGGGAATTTTTTTATTTTGGGGGGCTTTTTTATTTTATTAGGGGGCTTAGATTAGGTTTAATTAGTTTAAACTTCTTGTAATTCTTTTTTATTTTTTGTAATTTAGTGTTTGTTTGTTTTTGTATTATAGAATAGTTTATTTTATTGTATTTTACTTTAGGTAATTGTAGGTAATTTATTTAATTAATTTATTGATAGTGTAGTGTAGGTGTATTTGTAACTTAGTTTACGATTTATTTTACGGGTAATTTTGTACTTATTTTAACTAGGTAGCTATTAAATAGTTATTACCAAATTTAATAGCTATTGTACCTAGTTAAATTAAATACAAAGTTGCCTTTAAAATAAATATAAATCCTAAAATAGCTACAATGTAATTATTAGTTATATTCTAGCTATATTAGGGTTTATTTTATAGGTAAGTATTCAGTTTTAAATAGGATTAATTTTGTTAATTTTAGGAATATTATTTTGTTTCAATAAAATTATATTTATGTTAGGAGGTGTTAGGGTTAGACTTAGGTTTAGGGGTTAATAAAATTATTATAGTAGCGGCAACGTTGCGGGCAGGAGATTAGGGGTTAATAATTGTAGGTAGGTTGCGGCGATGTTAGGGAGGGCAGATTAGGGGTTAATACTATTTATTCTAATGTTTGCGAGGCGGGAGTGCAGCGGTTTAGGGGTTAATACATTTATTATAGTCGCGGCGAGGTCCGGTCGGCAGATTAGTTGTTAATAAGTGTAGGTAAGGTAGCGGCGACTTTGGGGGGGGGCAGATTAGGGGTTAATAAATATAATATAGGGGTCAGCGGTGTTAGGGGCAGCAGATTAGGGGTTTATAAGGATAATGTAGATTGCGGCGGTGTCCGGAGCATCAGATTAGGGGTTAATAATAAAATGCAGGTGTCAGCGATAGCGGGGGCGGCAGATTAGGGGTTAATACGTGTAAGGTTAGGGGTGTTTAGACTCGGGGTTTATGTTAGGGTGTTAGGTGCAGACTTAGAGAGTGTTTTTCATTTTGGGGAGGCTTTTTTATTTTGATAGGGCTATTAGATTAGGTGTAATTCTTTTTTATTTTTGATAATGTGTTTTTTTCTTTTTCGCAATTTAGTGTTTGTTTGTTTTTTATAACTTAGTGTTTGTTTTTTCTGTAATTTAGTTCTTTTAATAATGTTTAATTTTATATTTAATTAATTTGAGTAGGGTTAGGTTTTTTAATATGTAATTTATTTTATTTAATTTAATTGGTAGTTTAACTTAATTGTAGGATACTAGTTAGGGTAGGTTAATTAATAATTTAATATAGTTTATTTTAACTCTACAGTTGTTAGGTTTAGGGGTTAATAGCTAAATTTATTTTTTGGCGATGTGGGGGGCTGACGGTTTAAGGGTTAATAGGTTTAGTTAGTGGTAGTGATGTGGGAGGCCAGATGTTTAGGGTTAATACATTTATTTAGTGGCAGCGGTGTTGGGGAGCGGCGGAATAGGGGTTAATAACTTTATTTAGGTTGCGGTGATGTCAGGGGCAGCATATTAGGGGTGTTAGGTGTAAATGTAACTTGTTTTCAACCATAGAAATCAATGGGTTATATTTATTTGTCTTGCAGCATCGAACATAAGCTGTTCAATGGCGAATTGAAAACCAGGTACGCTGGGCCGGAATAGCCGCGAGCGTACCTGTTAAAAGTTTTGATAACTTGGAAAAAGTGTCAAATAGAGCCGAATGTGTATTCGGAACATCTGTAATGATGTAAGCATCGATCTGCGTTGGATTAAGACTGGCAGATCGTATGTTATGTCATAAATTTCAACATTTGCCAGTCTGTAGGCTTTGATAACTAGGTCAGATCAAGCTCGCAACAATTACGCTGCGGAATTCCGCCGTATTTGCAGTTGAAGCTTTGATAAATATCCCCCAGAGTGTTTTTGTCTTTGGGTGAGTGTGTGTTTGTGTCTTTGTGTGTGAGAGAGAGTGTGTGAAAGACAGAATGTGTGTGTGTGTGTGTGTGTGTGTGTTAGAGTGCACATGAGAGTGTGTGTTAGTCTGTGAGAGATTGTGTGTGAGTGTGTGTGTCTATGTGAGAGTCTAAGAGTGTATATTTGTGTGTGAATGTGAGAGTGTGGGTGAGTGAGAGTGTAAGAGTGTATATGTGTGTGTGTGTGTGTGAGAGTCTAAGAGTGAATATGTGTGTGTGTGAGAGTGTAAGAGTGTATATGTGTGTGTGTGTGAGAGTGTGTGTGTCTATGCGAGAGTGTAAGAGTGTATATGTGAGTGTGAGAGTGTGGGTGAGTGAGAGTGTAAGAGTGTATATATGTGTGTGTGAGAGAGTGTGTGGGTTTGTGAGAGTGTATGTGAGAGTGTGGGTGAGTGAGAGTGTAAGAGTGTATATGTGTGTGTGCGTGAGTGTGTGGGTGTGTGAGAGTGCAAGAGTAAATATATATGTGTGCGAGAGAGTGTAAGAGTGTATATGTGTGTGTGAGAGTGTGTGAGAGTGTGTGTGTCTATGTGAGAGTGTAAGAGTGTATATGTGTGTGAGAGAATGTGTGTGAGTGTGTGTGTCTATGTGAGAGTGTAATAGTGTATATGTGTGTGTGGGTGTGAGAGTGCGGGTGAGTGATAGTGTAAGAGTGAATATGTGTGTGTGTGTGTGTGTGAGAGAGTGTGTGGGTTTGTGATAGTGTATGTGAGTGTGTGTCTATGTGAGAGTGTAAGAGTGTGTGTGGGTGTGAGAGAGTGTGTGAGTGTGTGTGTCTATGTGAGAGTGTAAGAGTGTGTGTGGGTGTGAGAGTGCGGGTGAGTGATAGTGTAAGAGTGAATATGTGTGTGTGTGTGGAATAGAGGGTGTGTGAGTGTGAATATTTATGTGTGAGTTTGTGTTAATGTGCTATTTATGCTGTGCACAGTGCCAGAATGTTCGGGTTTGGCCTAAACTAAAGATGCCAACACTGAGCACAACCATTGTATAATTTATGGCTTAACCCGTTGGTAACCAGAGCATTGCAGCCGCTCGTGGCACACACTGACAAACATATAAAGAGTCATTACTTCCAATCAATAGGTGACAAATGTGTGATGTTATTCCCAGTGCTGCACTTAACTGTTCTTTTCTTCTGTACCCAGGCACTACAGACAGAGTGCGATACTATGGTAAGTCTTTTAGGCACAATATCTTACTGGGTTTTTCTTTTCAAATCAATTTCACAGCTTTTCCTATTAATAAGTGAAAGCACCAAAATAATTCTATAAAAATGTAGCATTGTGATATTTCCAGGATTCCACTGTATTTTTTCTAGGGATGGAAATCGTGAGGTTTTAGATACCTCTGTATGCAGTAGAAGCTGGTTCTTCGTGCCATTTGACTATATTTGGAGCAGAACTTATTCTTGTGAAACAGCAATACACTAAATATGTGCAAATCCAGATCTTTATGTGTTGCTGTTTCACAAGAATAAATTCAGCTCCAAAAATAGTCAAATGGCACAGAACCAGCTTCTACTGCATTCAGAAGTGTCTGAAACCTATAAATGCCCTTCCCTATTTTATTCCTTTTGAGTCTAAGGGGTATATTTATTATAGATACGATGTAGTGTATCATGTCCGCTGCACATCGATAAATGGCGACAGCATACACTGTTGGCATTTATCATTGCACCAGCAGTTCTTGTGAACTGCTGGTGCAATACCGCCCCCATGCAGATTTGCTGCCAATCGGCTTCTAGCAGGGGATGTCAATCAACTCGATCATATTCAATCGGGTTGATTCCTGTCTGCGGCTTCAGAGCAGATGGACAAGTTATGGAGCAGCGTTCTTTAAACAAGGGGCTTCAAGCTCCATACGCATAAATCAGCCCCTAATAGTACATGAAAAACAAACTACAAGTATCACAATATTATCAAGCAGGTTTCTGAAACAATTTTCAGTGACCCCCATGGAAGCAAAACAGGTGAATCTAAAACAAAAGTAAAATATGACAAATATTTAATTGAAAAATATATTATCACACTATCCAATATATATATAACTAATTAAACATATTATCACACTATCCAATATATATATAACTAATTAAATCTATTATCACACTATCCAATATATATATAACTAATTAAATCTATTATCACACTATCCAATATATATATAACTAATTAATTATATTATCACACTATCCAATATATATATAACTAATTAAATCTATTATCACACTATCCAATATATATATATATATATATATATATATATATATATATATATATATATATATATATATAACTAATTAATTATATTATCACACTATCCAATATATATATAACTGATTAAATCTATTATCACACTATCCAATATATATATAACTAATTAAATCTATTATCACACTATCCAATATATATATAACTAATTAAATCTATTATCACACTATCCAATATATATATAACTAATTAAATCTATTATCACACTATCCAATATATATATAACTAATTAAATCTATTATCACACTATCCAATATATATATATATAACTAATTAAATCTATTATCACACTATCCAATATATATATATTACTAATTAAATCTATTATCACACTATCCAATATATATATAACTAATTAATTATATTATCACACTATCCAATATATATAACTAATTAATTATATTATCACACTATCCAATATATATATATATATATATATATATATATATATATATATATATATATATATATATATATATATATATATATATATATATATATATATATAAAACTAATTAAATATATTATCACACTATCCAATATATATATAACTAATTAAATATATTATCACACTATCCAATATATATATATATATAACTAATTAAATATATTATCACACTATCCAATATATATATAACTAATTAAATATATTTAATTGAAACACATGATTATTATAACTGAACATTATTGCACTGAACATGTAAACAAGATAGTGCAATGGCTCTACACAGAGAAAATAATATATATTTTATGTTATTTGTATATATTTTATATCATTTATTTATTTATTTCTCTCATCACAGAGCAGTTTGAATATTGCCCGGAGGGTTGGCAGCAGATAGAAGGAACCTGCTATTTTTTTTCCACTGACATAAAGAATCGATTAAGCAGTGAGGAGTTTTGCAATAGCCAAAGCGCAACACTTGCCAAAATAGATGACAAAACTGTTCAGCTAAAGGTACATTTGTAACAACTACTTCTAAAATTCTAATTCATTTTTTATTCAGCTAAACTGAGTAGCCAAGTGTTGGAGAGGAATGGTGAACAGTGATATATTAATAACAGTGATATATTAATGAACAGTGATATATTGGTGAACAGTGATATATTAATAACAGTGATATATTGGTGAACAGTATCTTGATGAAAAGTGATATATTAATAACAGTGATATATAAATGACAGTGATATATTAATGAACAGTGATATATTGATGAACAGTGATATATTAATGACAGTGATATATTGATGAACAGTGATATATTAATGACAGTGATATATTGATGAACAGTGCTATATTAATGAACAGTGATATCTTGATGAACAGTGATATATTAATGAACAGTGCTATATTAATAAACAGTGCTATATTAATGAACAGTGATATATTAATAAACAGTGCTATATTAATGAACAGTGCTATATTAATGAACAGTGATATATTGGTGAACAGTGATAAATTAATGAACAGTGCTATATTAATGAACAGTGATATATTGATGAACAGTAATATATTGATGAACAGTGCTATATTAATGAACAGTGATATATTGATGAACAGAGATATATTAATGAACAGTGATATATTAATGAACAGTGATATATTGATGAACAGTGATATATTAATGAACAGTGATATATTAATGAACAGTGATATATTGGTGAACAGTGATATATTGATGAACAGTGCTTTATTAATGAACAGTGATATATTAATGAACAGTGATATATTGATGAACAGTGATATATTGGTGAACAGTGATATATTGATGAACAGTGATATATTAATGAACAGTGATATATTAATAAACAGTGATATATTGATGAACAGTGATATATTAATGAACAGTGATATATTAATGAACAGTGATATATTGATGAACCGTGATATATTGGTGAACAGTGATATATTGGTGAACAGTGATATATTGATGAACAGTGATATATTGGTAAACAGTGATATCTTTATGAACAGTGATATATTGGTGAACAGTGATGTATTGGTGAACAGTGATATATTAATGAACAGTGATATATTGATGAACAGTGATATATTATTGAACAGTGATATTTTGGTTAACAGTGATATATTAATGAACAGTGATATGTTATTGAACAGTGATTTATTGGTGATCAGTGATATATTAATGAACAGTGATATATTATTGAACAGTGATATATTGGTGAACAGTGATATATTGGTGAACAGTGATATATTAATGAACAGTGATATATTGGTGAACAGTGATATATTAATGAACAGTGATATATTGATGAACAGTTATATATTAATGAACATTGATATATTGATGAACAGTGATATATTAATAAACAGAGATATATTGATGAACAGTTATATATTAATGAACAGTGATATATTAATGAACAGTGATATATTGATGAACAGTGATATATTAATGAACAGTGATATATTAATGAACAGTAATATATTGATGAACAGTGATATATTGGTGAACAGTGATATATTGGTGATCAGTGATATATTAATGAACAGTGATATATTGATGAACAGTGATATATTGATGAACAGTGATATATTAATGAACAGTGATATATTGATGAACAGTGATATATTGGTGAACAGTGAAATATTATTGAACAGTGATATATTGGTGAACAGTGATATATTAATGAACAGTGATATATTGGTGAACAGTGATATATTGATGAACAGTGATATATTAATGAACAGTGATATATTGATGAGCAGTGATATATTAATAAACAGTGATATATTAATGAACAGTGATATATTAATGAACAGTGGTATATTGATGAACAGTGATATATTAATGATCAGTGATATATTGATGAACAGTAATATAATGATGAACAGTGATATATTGGTGATCAGTGATATATTGATGAACAGTGATATATTTGTGAACAGTGATATATTGGTGAACAGTGATACATTAATGAACAGTGATACATTAATGAACAGTGATATATTAATGAACAGTGATATATTGATGAACAGTGATATATTTGTGAACAGTGATATATTGGTGAACAGTGATACATTAATGAACAGTGATACATTAATGAACAGTGATACATTAATGAACAGTGATATATTGGTGAACAGTGATATATTAACGAACAGTGATATATTGGTGAATAGTGATATATTGATGAACATTGATATATTAATGAACAGCGATATATTAATGAACAGTGATAGATTGATGAATAGTGATATATTAATGAACATTGATATATTAATGAACAGTGATATATTAATGAACAGTGATATATTGGTGAACAGTGATATATTAATGAACAGTGATATATTGGTGAACAGTGATATATTGGTGAACAGTGATATATTGATGAACAGTGATATATTAAGGAACAGTGATATATTGATGAACAGTTATATATTGATGAACAGTGATATATATTTATGAAAAGTGATATATTGATGAACAGTGATATATTAATGAACAGTGATATATTGATGAACAGTGATATATTAATGAACAGTAATATATTAATGAACAGTGATATATTGATGAACAGTGATATATTGGTGAACAGTGACATAAATTGGTGATCAGTGATATATTAATGAACAGTGATATATTGATGAACAGTGATATATTAATGAACAGTGATATATTGGTGAACAGTGATATATTGGTGAACAGTGATATATTAATGAACAGTGATATATTGGTGAACAGTGATATACTGGTTAACAGGGATATTTTGGTGAACAGTGATATATTAATGAACAGTGATATATTATTGAACAGTGATATATTGGTGGACAGTGATATATTGGTGAACAGTGATATATTAATGAACAGTGATATATTGATGAACAGTGATATATTGGTGAACAGTGATATATTAATGAATAGTGATATATTGATGAACAGTGATATATTAATGAACAGTGATATATTGATGAACAGTGATATATTAATGAACAGTGATATATTGATGAACAGTGATATATTTATGAACAGTGATATATTTATGAACAGTGATATATTAATGAACAGTGATATATTGGTGAACAGTGATATATTAATGAACAGTGATATATTGATGAACAGTGATATATTAATTAACAGTGATATATTGGTGAACAGTGATATATTGGTGAACAGTGATATATTAATGAACAGTGATATATTGGTGAATAGTGATATATTGATGAACAGTGATATATTAATGAACAGTGATATATTGGTGAACAGTGATATATTAATGAACAGTGATATATTGATGAATAGTGATATATTAATAAACATTGATATATTAATGAACAGTGATATATTAATGAACAGTGATATATTGATGAATAGTGATATATTAATAAACATTGATATATTAATGAACCGTGATATATTAATGAACAGTGATATATTGATGAATAGTGATATATTAATAAACATTGATATATTAATGAACAGTGATATATTGATGAACATTGATATATTAATGAACAGGGATATATTGATGAACAGTGATATATTAATGAACAGTGATATATTAATGAACATTGATATATTAATGAACAGTGATATATTAATGAACAGTGATATATTGATGAACATTGATATATTAATGAACAGTGATATATTAATGAACAGTGATATATTGATGAACAGTGATATATTGATGAACATTGATATATTAATGAACAGTGATATATTAATGAACATTGATATATTAATGAACAGTGATATATTAATGAACAGTGATATATTGATGAACAGTGATATATTGGTGAACAGTGATATATTGGTTAACAGTGATATATTAATGAACAGTGATATATTGGAGAACAGTGATATATTAATGAACAGTGATATATTGATGAACAGTGATATACTGGTGAACAGTGATATATTGATGAACAGTGATATATTAAGGAACAGTGATATATTGATGAACAGTGATATATTGATGAACAGTTATATATTAATGAACAGTGATATATTAATGAGCACTGATATATTGGTGAACAGTGATATATTAATGAACAGTGATATATTGGTGAACAGTGATATATTAATGAACAGTGATATATTAATGAACAGTGATATATTGATGAACAGTGATGTATTAATGAACAGTGATATTTTGATGAACAGTGATATATTAATAAACAGTGATATATTAATGAACAGTGATATATTGATGAACTGATATATTAATGAACAGTAATATATTGTTGAACAGTGATATATTGATGAACAGTGATGTATTAATGAACAGTGATTTTTTGATGAACAGAGATATATTGATGAACAGTGATATATTGCACATGCATACAAACAATAGTGTACCATGAGATGTATAGCACAGGGCATGTTGTGGGTCAGTATATATATATATATATATATATATATATATATATATATATATATATATATATATATATATATATATATATACACACACACACACAGTAGAATCTTATCTTTGTCTGAGAAGACTGAATTCCTCTATCTTCTACAAACAGTAGGATGTAAATGCCTATACATGACTCAGCAGCAGTGACAGAGGATTCATAATTATTATTAAAGGGACCTTAATCTGTTGGCTACAGTAGCATAGTGACTGGTGTTTTTTGTCATTTACCTGAGGCTCTCCTTAAAGCCAGAAGTCAGATGGTAATTGCAATTTTATACAGGGCGCTGACATTTTGGTATGCGCGTATTGTTGCATCCTGTGATTGATAGTGATGTCACGAACCTAAAATTTTGCATTCGCGAATGGCGAACGCGAACTTCCGCAAATGTTCGCAAACTGGGCGAACCGCCATAGACTTCAATGGGCAGGCGAATTTTAAAACCCACAGGGACTCTTTCTGGCCCCAATAGTGATGGAAAAGTTGTTTCAAGGGGACTAACACCTGGACTGTGGTATGTCGGAGGGGGATCCATGGCAAAACTCCCATGGAAAATTACATAGTTGATGCAGAGTCTGGTTTTAATCCATAAAGGGCATAAATCACCTAACATTAATAAATTGTTTGGAATAACGTGCTTTAAAACATCAGGTATGATGTTGTATCGATCAGGTAGTGTAAGGGTTACGCCCGCTTCACAGTGACAGACCAAACTCCCCGTTTAACGCACCGCAAACAACCGCAAACAGTCCATTTGCACAACCGCAAGCTCCGCATGGGAGTGCCCCTGTTTTTGGTCAGATTTTTAAAAGGACCGGGCACTTTGGCATGAAGATTTACATTCATTTTAACCTTCCAAAGATACATCCAGGTATGGTATCATCATCTTATTATACTCATTGGTAAAACTTAAGGGGACAGTCAAGTCGAGATTGAACTTTCGTGGTTCGGATGGGGCACGCAATTTTGAGCAACTTTTTAGTTTGCTCCTGTTGTCGTTTTTTCTTTGTTCTTTTGGTATCTTTGTTTGAAAAAGCAGGAATGTGCATATGGGAGCTGGACCGTTTTTGGTTCGGCACCTGGGTGGTGCTTTCTGATTGGTGTCTAAATGTAGCCACTGGTAGGCAGGCATTGCCCAGGTTCTGAACCTGGGATGAGCCGTCTCCTAGGCTTACATTCAAGTGGAGATGCCAAGAGAATGAAAAAGGTTTGATAAGGGAAGTAGATTGGAGGGTTGCTTGGAGTTGCGTGCTCTATGTGAACCGTGAAGGTTCGGTTTTGACTAGACTATCCCTTTAAGACCCTTATAATTAGAATTAAGATATGTTAAAAATTCCCTGGCCTCCAGTTTAGGTTTAAAAAAAAAATATACACACCAACACATATGTGTATATATATATATATATATATATATATATATATATATATATATATATATATATAGTTTGTATGCTTTAATTTTAGTCTGAAGGAGTTTATTGTTGAAAAAACTTGATAGCTCCCACCAACTTATATAGAGATTGGGGGAAAACTAAGGCAAAATTAGCCCACATAGCTTAAAGTTAAGTCCATAATCAATCTATTGACGGCAATAAGAGTTTCAAATAGATTGACTTTTGCTGTTAGAACAAAACCTATATGCGCCAACACCAATCACCAGCTAGCTTCCCAGTAGTGCATTGCTGCTCATGAGCCTAGGTTTACTCTTCAACAAAGGATACCAAGAAAATAAGGCACATTATAGATTATTATTAAAGGTAAATTGAAAGGTTGTTTAATATTGCATGCTCTGTCAGAATCATAGAGGTGTAATTTTGACTTTACTGGTCATATTAAACCGTGGCCGGACTTTTAGCCGACGGACACTTGGCCGACGGACACTTGGCCGATGGACATTTGGCCGACGGACATTTGGCCGAAACACAAGTGGCTGTCACATAACAGTCCGGCCACGAGATAGATAGATTTGATAGATAGATAGATACATAGATTAGATAGATAGATCAATAGATGCAATAGATACATTTGATAGATACGATAGATAGATTTGATAGATAAATAGATAGATTTGATAGATAGATAGTTTCCCAGACAGAGAATTACAAAACGTGCGGTCTGTGACCCATGGTAAGGTTCCCAGAGGCAGTTGCGGCGCCCGAGGCTCTGATTAGAACAGAGCACTCTGGAACGTATCTGCCCTCGGCCGAAATCGGAACATTCTTTAGCTTTCTGTCTGTCAGCCAAATGTCCGTCGGCCAAATGTCCTTCTGCCAAATGTCTTTCTGCATTTTGTCAGAGCACCATATTAAACAGTTGTTAAACTTTCAGTGTTAGCTGGAAAACGTTTTATTTTTTATTTTTTATGTTTATCAATGTCTTTACTTTGTACTTGCATCTCCCCTACCTTGGCCTAGCAGACACCTATTTCTGCAGTATAAATGTATAGTGACAGTTGCATCTGAGAAAAATAACCTCATTTTGTGAAAAGAATCTTTTTTTTTAACAGATATAACATTTTCAGATGTACTACCAATGATAATCACTGTGGGAGAAACAATGAACCAGCCCATATTTTTAAATGTCTTTGTAGTGACCCTTGAATTTTATTACCTGATATTATTGATCTCTCACGATAGGGTTAAATGCATAGGTAAAGAACTATTTAATAGTTAACTAGTTAAAATAATAACAAAATTACCTGTAAAATAAATCCTAACCTAAGTTACAATTAAACTTAACACTACACTATCATTAAATTAATTAAATAAAATATCTACAATTACCTACAATTAAACCTAACACTACACTATCAATACATTAATTAAATACAATATCTACAAATAACTACAATGAAATAAACTAACTAAAGTACAAAAAATAAAAAAGAACTAAGTTACAAAAAATAAAAAAATATTTACAAACATAAGAAAAATATTACAACAATTTTAAACTAATTACACCTACTCTAAGCCCCCTAATAAAATAACAAAGCCCCCCAAAATAAAAAAAATGCCCTACCCTGAACAGGGCCCTTTGCGGGGCATGCCCCAAGAAGTTCAGCTCTTTTGCCTGTAAAAAAAAAACATACAATACCCCCCCCCAACATTACAACCCACCACCCACATACCCCTAATCTAACCCAAACCCCCTTTAAATAAACCTAACACTAAGCCCCTGAAGATCTTCCTACCTTATCTTCACCATACCAGGTTCACCGATCGATCCAGAAGAGCTCCTCCGATGTCCTGATCCAAGCCCAAGCGGGGGGCTGAAGAGGTCCATGATCCGGCTGAAGTCATCATCCAAGCGGGAGCTGAAGAGGTCTATGATCCGACTGAAGTCTTCATCCAAGCGGGAGCTGAAGAGGTCCATGATCCGGATGAAGTCTTCTATCAACGGCATCTTCAATCTTCTTTCTTCGGGAGCCATCATCTTCCATCCGACGCGGAACATCCTCTTCTCCCGACGCCTACTAGCCGAATGATGGTTCCTTTAAATAACGTCATCCAAGATGGTGTCCCTCGAATTCTGATTGGCTGATAGGATTGTATCAGCCAATCGGAATTAAGGTAGGAATATTCTGATTGGCTGATGGAATCAGCCAATCAGAATCAAGTTCAATCCGATTGGCTGATCCAATATTCCAATATTCCTACCTTAATTCCGATTGGCTGATAGAATCCTATCAGCCAATCGGAATTCGAGGGACGCCATCTTGGATGACGTCATTTAAAGGAACCGTCATTCGGCTAGTAGGCGTCGGGAGAAGAGGATGTTCCGCGTCGGATGGAAGATGATGGCTCCCGAAGAAAGAAGATTGAAGATGCCGTTGATAGAAGACTTCATCCGGATCATGGACCTCTTCAGCTCCCGCTTGGATGAAGACTTCAGCCGGATCATGGACCTCTTCAGCTCCCGCTTGGATGATGACTTCGGCCGGATCATGGACCTCTTCAGCCCCCCGCTTGGGCTTGGATCAGGACATCGGAGGAGCTCTTCTGGATCGATCGGTGAACCTGGTATGGTGAAGATAAGGTAGGAAGATCTTCAGGGGCTTAGTGTTAGGTTTATTTAAGGGGGGTTTGGGTTAGATTAGGGGTATGTGGGTGGTGGGTTGTATTGTTGGGGGGGGGTATTGTATGTTTTTTTTTACAGGCAAAAGAGCTGAACTTCTTGGGGCATGCCCCGCAAAGGGCCCTGTTCAGGGCTGGTAAGGTAAAAGAGCTTTGACCTTTAGTAATTTAGAATAGGGTAGGGCATTTTTTTATTTTGGGGGGCTTTGTTATTTTATTAGGGGGCTTAGAGTAGGTGTAATTAGTTTAAAATTGTTGTAATATTTTTCTTATGTTTGTAAATATTTTTTTATTTTTTGTAACTTAGTTCTTTTTTATTTTTTGTACTTTAGTTAGTTTATTTCATTGTAGTTATTTGTAGATATTGTATTTAATTAATGTATTGATAGTGTAGTGTTAGGTTTAATTGTAGGTAATTGTAGATATTTTATTTAATTAATTTAATGATAGTGTAGTGTTAGGTTTAATTGTAACTTAGGTTAGGATTTATTTTACAGGTAATTTTGTTATTATTTTAACTAGTTAACTATTAAATAGTTCTTAACTATTTAATAGCTATTGTACCTGGTTAAAATAATTACAAAGTTGCCTGTAAAATAACTATTAATCCTAAAATAGCTACAATCTAATTATAATTTATATTGTAGCTATATTAGGGTTTATTTTACAGGTAAGTATTTAGCTTTAAATAGGAATAAGTTATTTAATAAGAGTTAATTCATTTCGTTAGATTTAAATTATATTTAACTTAGGGGGGTGTTAGTGTTAGGTTTAGACTTAGCTTTAGGGGTTAATACATTTATTAGAATAGCGGCGAGATTCGGTCGGCCGATTAGGGATTAATAATTGAAGTTAGGTGTCGGCGATGTTAGGGAGGGCAGATTTGGGGTTAATAAATATAATATAGGGGTCGGCGGTGTTAGGGGCAGCAGATTAGGGGTACATAGCTATAATGTAGGTGGCGGCTCTTTGCGGTCGGCAGATTAGGGGTTAATTATTGTAGGTAGGTGGCGGCGACGTTGTGGGGGGCAGGTTAGGGGTTAATAAATATAATATAGGGGTCGGCGATGTTAGGGCAGCAGATTAGGGGTACATAGCTATAATGTAGCTGGCGGTGGCGTGCGGACGGCAGATTAGGGGTTAATAAGTGTAGGTAGCTGGCGGCGACATTGTGGGGGGCAGATTGGGGGTTAATAAATATAATATAGGGGTCGGCGGTGTTAGGGGCAGCAGATAAGGGGTACATAAGTATAACGTAGGTGGAGGTCGGTAGATTAGGGGTTAAAAATATGTAATTGAGTGGCGGCGATGTGGGGGGACCTCGGTTTAGGGGTACATAGGTAGTTTATGGGTGTTAGTGTACTTTAGAGCACAGTAGTTAAGAGCTTTATGAACCGGCGTTAGCCTAAAAAGCTCTTAACTCCTGGGTTTTTTCTGCGGCTGGAGTTTGGTCGTTAGATTTCTAACGCTCACTTCAGCCACCACTCTAAATACCGGAGTTAGAAAGATCCCATTGAAAAGATAGGATACGCAATTGACGTAAGGGGATCTACGGTATGGAAAAGTCGCAGCTGAAAAGTGAGCGTTAGACCCTTTTTTCACTGACTCCAAATACCGGCGGTAGCCTAAAACCAGCGTTAGGAGCCTCTAACGCTGGTTTTCACGGCTACCGCCAAACTCTAAATCTAGGCCTTTGTTTATAAAAATAAAAAAAAGCTCTGCATGTCCTCCATCAACAACATGTCTGTAAAGCGTCCTGTCCTTGCCGGCGTGGTCGTGGGAGGAGGAGGATTACTTTCACCTCTTCCCCTGTCAGATTCCCGTTGTGCTGTGACATCACCCTTATACGCTGTGTAAAGCATACTTTTTTTAATTTATTTTGGAACTGCTGGCAGTCCCTGAAACGCACACGTGTGAAGGAAACTGACTGCTATTATTTCACAGTAAAAAAAAGTTGTTTTTTTTTAAAATGTACACTACTGTTACTTCTCAAGATATGAGTTGCACTGGTGTGACAATGTGCCCTGGCACGCCCTGAAACGCACATGTGTGAAGGAAACTGACTGCTATTATTTCACAGTAAAAAAAAGTGTTTTTTTTTTTTTTTTTAAATGTACACTACTGTTACTACACAAGATATGAGTTGCACTGGTGTGACAATGTGCCCTGGCACGCCCTGAAACGCACACGTGTGAAGGAAACTGACTGCTATTATTTCACATAAAAAAAGGTTGTTTTTTTAAATGTACACTACTGTTACACCAGATATGAGTTGCACTGGGGTGACACTGTGCCCTTGCAGGCCCTGAAATGTACAAATGAAACTGACTGCTATTATTTCACAGTCCAAAAAGTTTTTTTTTGTTTTTTTAATGTACACTACTGTTCAGATATGAGTTGCACTAGTGTGACAATGTGCCCTGGTAGGCCCTGAAACGCACACGTGTGAAGGAAACTGACTGCTATTATTTCACAGTCAAAAAAGTTTTTTGTTTTTTTTTAATGTACACTACTGTTCAGATATGAGTTGCACTAGTGTGAAAATGTGCCCTGGCAGGCCCTAAAACGCACACACGCTGGCAGGCAGGCAACTGCAATTAGATTACACTAGCAGACTGATGTTTCACAGTCAAAAAAGTTTTTTTTTTTTAATTTACACTACTGTTACAACAGATATGAGTGGTGGTGGCACTAGTTGGCAAGTGGGCCTGGCACACACGCTGGCAGGCAGGTAACTGCAAATTTACACTACTGTTACAACAGATATGAGTGGTGGCACTAGTTGGCAAGTGGGCCTGGCACACACGCTAGCAGGCAGGCAACTGCAATTAGATTACACTAGCAGACTGATGTTTCACAGTCAAAAAAGTTGTTTTTTTAAATTTAAACTACTGTTACAACAGATATGAGTGGTGGCACTAGTTGGCAAGTGGGCCTGGCACACACGCTGGCAGGCAGGCAACTGCAATTAGATTACACTAGCAGACTGATGTTTCACAGTCAAAAAAGTTTTTTTTTCTTAAATTTACACTACTGTTACAACAGATATAAGTGGTGGTGGCACTAGTTGGTAAGTGGGCCTGGCACACATGCTGGGAGGCAGGCAACTGCAATTAGATTACACTAGCAGACTGATGTTTCACAGTCAAAAAAGTTTTTTTTTTTATATTTACACTACTGTTACAACAGATATGAGTGGTGGCACTGCAGGCAGGCAACTGCAATTAGATTACACTAGCAGACTGATGTTTCACTGTCAAAATTACACAGGCAAAAAAAAAAAAACGACTGATGTTCTAGCCCTAAAAAGGACTTTTTGGGGTGCTGTCCAAACAGCAGAGATCAGATGAGTCCTTCAGGACTGTAGTGGACACTGAATACACTAGCCTAGATATCAATTTCCTTATAAAATCAGCAGCAGCTACACTGTCCCTCCTCTCACTAACAATGCAGGATCAGAATTAATCTAAAATGGCTGCTGCCCAGGAGCTGGGAGGGTCTGGGAGGGAGTGTCTGATGCTAATTGGCTGTAATGTGTCTGCAGACTGTGAGATACAGGGTCAAAGTTTACTCAATGATGACGAATAGGGGGCGGATCGAACATCGTATATGTTCGCCTGCCGCTGCGAATGCAAACAAGCTATGTTCGCCGGTAACTATTCGCCGGCAAACAATTTGCGACATCACTAGTGATTGAAGCCGTGTGATCTCACAGAACAGTGATCTCTCTGGCTGTACCTTTATATATGAGTTATCTTGCACAGTAGAAAGCAGTAGAGCTTTACAAATTTTCAGGTTTTTTTTTAAGTCTAAAAGTTATATTAATGTAGAGAAAACACAGAAATAATATATACTATATAATATGCTATATAATAATACTATATAATAATACTATATAATATACTATATAATAATACTATATAATATACTATATAATAATACTATATAATATACCAGAAGAAGTTAAGAATTATTTTAAAATTGGATAAAATATAGGGATGAGATTTAGCAAACATAGGAATATAGGGGTTTTGAAAATACTGGTTATATAACGTATGAATTAAAATTTTAAAGATAAAAAAAATCGATTGGTGGAAAATTTTATTGTATTAGGTTTGAACTCTTTTGTTATTTTCCCTTTTCCCCCCTCCCCTCCCTTTTTTTTTTTTTTTTTCTTTCTCTTTTTCTTTTTTTTCTCTTTTTCTCTCCTTTTTCCTTTTGCTCTGCCCCTCCTTTTCTCTCTCCCCTCGGGCGTACTTACAGATTCCCTTATTCCCTTGTTCCTTTCCTTATTGCCCGTTAGTTATCTAGAATACGTTCCAAAATGTATGAACTAGTATGGTAAAGGAAAAATTGAAGATAATTTCATGGAACGTTGGTGGGATAACATCTCCCATTAAAAGGAAGGCCATAATTAAATATATGAGAACATTAGGTACAGATATCGCTCTAATACAGGAGACCCATTTAAAAGAGATTGAAAATGCAAAATTAAAAAGTAACTGGATAGGTGAAGTTATTGCAACTGACTGTAAAGCAAGAAAGAGAGGGGTTGCTATATTTATTAATAAAAAATTGAATTATAGAATCTTAGAAAAAAGAATAGAGGATAATGAGCGTATAGTTATTATTAAAATAGAAATTAATTCCGAAGTATTTACAATTTGTAATGTATATGGCCCCAATGAGTTTGATAAAGATTTTTGGGAGGAAGTACAATATAAACTACTGGGATACTTAGATACAAAAGTAATCTTAGGAGGTGATTTTAATATGGTTCCTATAATGCCAATAGATAGGTGCCAAGCTGGAAATAAAAGGAAGATAGGTAGGAATTCTCGAAGAGAGACTAACGGCTAGATTTGGAGTTTGGCGGCCAAGGGGGTGCGTTAGCTACGCGGGCTTTTTTCTGGCCGCACCATAAAAATAACTCTGGTATTGAGAGTTCAAAAAATGCTGCGTTAGGCTCCAAAAAAGGAGCGTAGAGCATTTTTACCGCAAATGCAACTCTCGATACCAGAGTTGCTTACGGACGCGGCCAGCCTCAAAAACGTGCTTGTGCACGATTCCCCCATAGGAAACAATGGGGCTGTTTGAGCTGAAAAAAAACCTAACACCTGCAAAAAAGCAGCGTTCAGCTCCTAACGCAGCCCCATTGTTTCCTATGGGGAAACACTTCCTACGTCTGCACCTAACACCCTAACATGTACCCCGAGTCTAAACACCCCTAACCTTACACTTATTAACCCCTAATCTGCCGCCCCCCGCTATCGCTGACCCCTGCATATTATTATTAACCCCTAATCTGCCGCTCCGTAAACCGCCGCAACTTACATTATCCCTATGTACCCCTAATCTGCTGCCCCTAACACCGCCGACCCCTATATTATATTTATTAACCCCTAATCTGCCCCCCTCAACGTCGCCTCCACCTACCTACAATTATTAACCCCTAATCTGCCGAGCGGACCGCACCGCTACTATAATAAATGTATTAACCCCTAATCCGCCTCACTAAGCCTATAATAAATAGTATTAACCCCTAATCTGCCCTCCCTAACATCGCCGACACCTAACTTCAATTATTAACCCCTAATCTGACGACCGGAGCTCACCGCTACTATAATAAATGTATTAACCCCTAAAGCTAAGTCTAACCCTAACACTAACACCCCCCTAAATTAAATATAATTTAAATCTAACGAAATTAATTAACTCTTATTAAATAACTTATTCCTATTTAAAGCTAAATACTTACCTGTAAAATAAATCCTAATATAGCTACAATATAAATTATAATTACATTGTAGCTATTTTAGGATTAATATTTATTTTACAGGCAACTTTGTAATTATTTTAACCAGGTAAAATAGCTATTAAATAGTTAAGAACTATTTAATAGTTACCTAGTTAAAATAATAACAATATTACCTGTAAAATAAATCCTAACCTAAGTTACAATTAAACCTAACACTACACTATCATTAAATTAATTAAATAAAATACCTACAATTACCTACAATAAAACCTAACACTACACTATCAATAAATAAATTAAATACAATTCCTACAAATAACTACAATGAAATAAACTAACTAAAGTACAAAAAATAAAAAAGAACTAAGTTACAAAAAATAAAAAAATATTTACAAACATAAGAAAAACATTACAACAATTTTAAACTAATTACACCTATTCTAAGCCCCCTAATAAAATAACAAAGACCCCCAAAATTAAAAAATGCCCTACCCTATTCTAAATTAATAAAGTTAAAAGCTCTTTTACCTTACCAGCCCTGAACAGGGCCCTTTGCGGGGCATGACCCAAGAAATTCAGCTCTTTTGCCTGTAAAAAAAAACATACAATACCCCCCCCCCCAACATTACAACCCACCACCCACATACCCCTAATCTAACCCAAACCCCCCTTAAATAAACCTAACACTAAGCCCCTGAAGATCTTCCTACCTTGTCTTCACCTCACCAGGTAACACCGATCCGTCCTGGCATCCGGTGCTGAAGAGGTCCAGAAGAGGCTGTTCCGATCAGCCAATAGAATGCGAGCTCAATCTGATTGGCTGATTGGAGCAGCCAATCGGATTGATCTTGATTCTGATTGGCTGATTCCATCAGCCAATCAGAATATTCCTACCTTAATTCCGATTGGCTGATAGAATCCTATCAGCCAATCGGAATTCGAGGGACGCCATCTTGGATGACGTCCCTTAAAGGAACCGTCATTCGTCGGGAGACGCCGGAAGAAGAGGATGGATCCGCATCGGCTGCTTCAGGATGGACCCGCTCCGCACCGGATGGAAGAAGATAGAAGATGCCGCTTGGATGAAGATGTTTGCCGGTCCGGATGTCCTCTTCTTGCCGGATAGGAGGAAGACTTTGGAGCCTCTTCTGGACCTCTTCAGCACCGCATGCCAGGACACATCGGTGATACCTGGTGAGGTGAAGACAAGGTAGGAAGATCTTCAGGGGCTTAGTTTTAGGTTTATTTAAGGGGGGTTTGGGTTAGATTAGGGGTATGTGGGTGGTGGGTTGTAATGTTGGGGGGGGTATTGTATGTTTTTTTTTACAGGCAAAAGAGCTGAATTTCTTGGGGCATGCCCCGCAAAGGGCCCTGTTCAGGGCTGGTAAGGTAAAAGAGCTTTTAATTTTATTAATTTAGAATAGGGTAGGGCATTTTTTTTATTTTGGGGGTCTTTGTTATTTTATTAGGGGGCTTAGAATAGGTGTAATTAGTTTAAAATTGTTGTAATATTTTTCTGATGTTTGTAAATATTTTTTTATTTTTTGTAACTTAGTTCTTTTTTATTTTTTGTACTTTAGTTAGTTTATTTCATTGTAGTTATTTGTAGGTATTTGTATGTAATTTATTTATTGATAGTGTAGTGTTAGGTTTTATTGTAGGTAATTGTAGGTATTTTATTTAATTAATTTATTGATAGTGTAGTGTTAGGTTTAATTAGAACTTAGGTTAGGATTTATTTTACAGGTAATTTTGTAATTATTTTAACTAGGTAGCTATTAAATAGTTATTAACTATTTAATAGCTATTGTACCTGGTTAAAATAAATACAAAGTTGCCTGTAAAATAAATATTAATCCTAAAATAGCTACAATGTAATTATAATTTATATTGTAGCTATATTAGGATTTATTTTACAGGTAAGTATTTAGCTTTAAATAGGATTAATTTATTTAATAAGAGTTAATTAATTTCGTTAGATTTAAATAATATTTAATTTAGGGGGGTGTTAGTGTTAGGGTTAGACTTAGCTTTAGGGGTTAATCCATTTATTATAGTAGCGGTGAGCTATGGTCGGCAGATTAGGGGTTAATAATTGAAGTTAGGTGTCGGCGATGTTAGGGAGGGCAGATTAGGGGTTAATACTATTTATGATAGGGTTAGTGAGGCGGATTAGGGGTTAATACATTTATTATAGTAGCGGTGCGGTCCGCTCGGCAGATTAGGGGTTAATCAGTGTAGGCAGGTGGAGGCGACGTTGAGGGGGGCAGGTTAGGGCTTAATAAATATAATACAGGGGTCGGCGGTGTTAGGGGCAGCAGATTAGGGGTACATAGCTATAATGTAGGTGGCTGCGCTTTGCGGTCGGCAGATTAGGGGTTAATTATTGTAAGTAGCTGGCGGCGACGTTGTGGGGGGCAGGTTAGGGGTTAATAAATATAATACAGGGGTCGGCGGGGTTAGGGGCAGCAGATTAGGGGTACATAGGGATAATTTAGCTGGCGGCGCTTTGCGGTTGGCAGATTAGGGGTTAAAAAAAAAATTGGAGTGGCGGCGATGTGGGGGGACCTCAGTTTAGGGGTACATAGGTAGTTTATGGGTTTTAGTGTACTTTAGGGTACAGTAGTTAAGAGCTTTATGAACCGGCGTTAGCCCAGAAAGCTCTTAACTACTGACTTTTTTCTGCGGCTGGAGTTTTGTCGTTAGAGCTCTAACGCTCACTTCAGAAACGACTCTAAATACCGGAGTTAGGAAGATCCCATTGAAAAGATAGGATACGCAATTGACGTAAGGGGATCTGCGATATGGAAAAGTCGCGGCTGAAAAGTGAGCGTTAGACCCTATTTTCAGTGACTCCAAATACCGGCGGTAGCCTAAAACCAGCGTTAGGAGCCTCTAACACTGGTTTTCACGGCTACCGCCAAACTCCAAATCTAGGCCTAAGATATTTAAAGATATATTTGCTAACATAGGTTTATGTGACTTATGGAGATATAGGAACCCAGGAGTTCAGGAATACACCTGTGTCTCAAAAACCCACAGGTCATATTCAAGGATAGATTTACTTTTGGTCCCAAAAAATTTAATACCAAAAATTACAGATATATCTATCTATCCTATAACACTGTCGGATCATGCACCGGTAGGTTTAGTGTACGGACACCAAATTAAGAAAGGGAATAATTTTTTTTTCCCAAATACTTGGCAGAAAATACAGAACTCTTTAATTTCCTTAAAAATAAAATGGAAGATTTTAAGAAAACTAATAGTCAACATTTAAGGGAACCATTATTGTTCTGGGAAACAACAAAAGCTGTTTTAAAATCAGAGATGATCACTTTTATGGCCAAAAAAAAAAGGAAATTAGGTAACCTAGAAACACAACTACTAAATACTTTAAACAACGCATATAATAGGTATCTAAGAGACGTCTCTATAAACAATTGGAATAAATATATATTGGCTAACAATAAAAGAAATCTATTTATAATGCAAAGAGCTACGCAAGAAGAGGTTAGGGGTAGAAGTAGATTCCAAAGTTTTGGTAATAAGTCTGGTAGATATCTGGCAGCTCTAAATAAAATACATAAAAAAAAACAGTCATTGCCAGCATAAAAAGAGAGGATATTAATATATCCTCCCAAGAAGGGATTTTAAAAGCTTTTAAAGAATATTATTCTGATATATACAGAACACAGGGAATAAATTGGGAAAGGAAGAAGAATTTTTGGGATAATATTAGAGTCCCTCAAATCTCTGAGGTTCAGCTGGATTGGGTGAATCGCCCGATAGAATTGGAGGAAATAGTTGGGAAGATCAAATCTCTTCCAGCAAATAAAGTGAGTGGGCCAGATAACCTCCCAAATGAGTTTTATAGTTTAATGAGCACAGAAATAGCACCAATATTGGAAAGAGTTTATAATTACATATTTTCTCCTCTTCAGAAGCCTAGGTCAGATAGGTTTATGGATTCTATTACTATATTTCTACTTAAACCAGGGAAAGAACATCAGGATATGGCATCTTACAGACCCATTTCACTATTGAATTCGGATTTAAAAATATTAACGAGTATAATAGCTGATAGGTTACAAAGAACGATCTTGACTCTAATACATCCAGATCAATCAGGATTCATAAATGGTAGAGCAGCTTTTTATAATATTAGGAGAGTGACAAATGTTATTTCATATGTTTGGGCTAATAAGGATAAATTTATTAAAAAAGGAGAAGATTTACTTTTACTAACCTTGGATGCACAAAAAGCATTTGATTCGATAGAATGGGATCATCTTTTTCAGTCTTTGAGTATGTTCGGGTTTAAGGGAAACATCTTGGAATCTATAAAAAAATTGTACTCTTCCCCAAA
Source organism: Bombina bombina (assembly GCF_027579735.1). Classification (NCBI taxonomy): domain Eukaryota; kingdom Metazoa; phylum Chordata; class Amphibia; order Anura; family Bombinatoridae; genus Bombina; species Bombina bombina. The sequence continues at coordinate 11,598,907 of NC_069500.1, forward strand.
GACCGCCTTTTGTATAAATGGTCAACAATCAGAATATATAGAAATGTTTAGAGGTACCCGACAAGGGTGCCCCCTCTCACCGATACTATTTGACTTAGCGCTTGAGCCATTAATGATCCAAATCAGAGAGTCAATTAAAGGTATAAGAATTGGAAACACTGAAATAAAAGTAGCAGCATATGCGGATGATATGTTAATCTTTTTAAGAAATTCAAAAGAACAGATCCCAATAATATCAGACTTAATAGAAATATTTGGGTCATTCTCTGGGTACAGAGTCAATATACAAAAATCAGAGATCCTATGGTTACTAAAACAGAAAGACTCTATTAAAAATCCTAAGTTCAAGGAAGCGGACACATTTATAAAATACCTAGGCATAAATTTTTCAAATATTCCAGGTGACTGGTATAAATTAAATTATGAGCCATTGATTCTCAAAATCATAGAAGAGATTAAGAGATGGACACATTTACCTATAACTCTGGCGGGGAAAATTAATATGTTTAAGATGATAACAACACCTAAAATTCTATACTTAATGCAAAACTTACCATTAAAAATAAAAAATAAAGATTTACTATGCATTAAAGAAAGCACTAATTCAATTATGTTGGAAAGGTAAAAAAGCTAGAATATCATATGTAAAATTGTCCATATCAAATGAATGGGGAGGATTGGGCCTACCTGACTTAAATTTATACAATCAGGTGTTTTTGGCTAAAATAGTCTTGGCTTGGATTTTCAATAATAATAAATTCTTAGATCTAGAATTAGAAGAAAATATGGTAAAACCTTTTAGATTAAAATCCTTAATACATATGGACTATAAAAAGCTACCAGATAGTGTTAAAAAATTAGATAACATAAAAAATCTTATAATAGCTTGGCAAAAAATATGTAAGATTCTTAAAATAGATTTTCATTTTTCAAACTTTTTACCTCTGGTAGGGAACCCGGAAGTAATGATCAATGAAGAAATATGTCATTCTTGGCAAGATAGAGGCCTTATTCACCTATACCAGATAATTGATAATGAAAAGAAATGCATTTGGGATTTTAACTACTTGAAGGCCTCATATGGCTGGGAGAAATCACACTTTTTTATATATTTACAGTTGAGGCACTATTGTAACTCACTTGGTAAAGTGATCTATATGAAGGATAATTGGGATAACTTAAAGGGCCACTAAACCCAAAATCTTTCTTTCATGATTCAGATAGAGAATAGAAATTTAAACAACATTACAGTTTACTTCCATTATTTATTTTGCTTCATTTTTTAAATATCCTTAGTTGAAGAAAAAGCAATGCACATGGTGAGCCAATCACACAATGCTTCTATGTGCAGCAACCAATCAGCAGCTAGTAAGCATATCTAGATATGCTTTTCATCAAAGAATATCAAGAAAATAAAACAAATTAGATAATATAAGTAAATTAGAAAGATGTTTAAAATTGCATTATCTTTCTAAATCATAAAAGAAAAAATGTGGCTGGCATGTCCCTTTAAGCTTAGTAATGAAACTATTTTCTCAAGGGAATACTAGATGCTCAGCACTAAATAATAAACTCAATGATCAGAGCGGGATAAAATATATATATGAATCAATCAATAAATGGCTGAGAATCTCTCCAGAGCTTGAAATAACTAAGGAGGATATAAGAGAAAGTATAAATAGAGTAAAAAAAGCTACTTTATTATCTAGGTGGAGAGAATCACAAGCTAAAATACTGCACCACGTATATTAAACCCCCTATGTAATGGCTAAGTGGGGTAATACACAAAACAATTTGTGCAAGAAATGCAGTTTCGAAAAAGCAGATATAGTGCATTGTATGTATTCATGCCCTAAGATTAACTCCTTTTAGCTTAAAATAAGGTACTAGTTACAAAAAAAATGTAAAATTAAGATGAATATTACTTTGAAGGAAGTTTTATTCTTAGCAAAAGGTTTAGAATATGGGTCGGTTACCCGTTTACTAAATACCATAATATTAATTGTTAGGAATATGTTACTATGTGAATGGAACTCTAAAAAAAGCTTGAGCATGAAGGTTTTTCTTAGACGGATACAGAAACAAATGACTCTCGAGCAATTTGATACAAATAACCAATCGGAAAAACAAATTGCAAAATTTATGTCTAAATGGGAGTATTACATAAGATCACTAGATCCTTCAATGCAATTAATTATTATTAAACCATTCGAAAATTCATTATATATTCTAGAGGAACAACTTAGAGGGAGTTGGAGGATGCTGGAGGGGAGAGTGTAGGAGGTAGGGGCATTTATTTTTATATGGTTCCTTTTTTTTTTTTTTCTTCTTTCCCTTCTTCCCCCCCCCCCCTTAGGAAATGATAAAAAATAGAAAAAAAAAGATAAAATGTGATATGTAGTGTGTATTCGATTTGATTTATTTAGAGAAATAACCAAGTATTACATAAATGGAAAAAAAAGAAGGCAAAATTACACAGGCAAAAAAAAAAACGACTGATGTTCTAGCCCTAAAAAGGGCTTTTTGGGGTGCTGTCCAAACAGCAGAGATCAGATGAGTCCTTCAGGACTGTAGTGGACACTGAATACACTAGCCTAGATATCAATTTCCTTATAAAATCAGCAGCAGCTACACTGTCCCTCCTCTCACTAACAATGCAGGATCAGAATTAATCTAAAATGGCTGCTGCCCAGGAGCTGGGAGGGTCTGGGAGGGAGTGTCTGATGCTAATTGGCTGTAATGTGTCTGCAGACTGTGAGATACAGGGTCAAAGTTTACTCAATGATGACGAATAGGGGGTGGATCGAACATCGTATATGTTCGCCTGCCGCTGTGAATGCAAACAAGCTATGTTCGCCGGGAACTATTCGCCGGCAAACAATTTGCGACATCACTAGTGATTGAAGCCGTGTGATCTCACAGAACAGTGATCTCTCTGGCTGTACCTTTATATAGGAGTTATCTTGCACAGTAGAAAGCAGTAGAGCTTTACAAATTTTCAGGTTTTTTTTGAAGTCTAAAAGTTTTATTAATGTAGAGAAAACACAGAAATAATATATACTATATAATATGCTATATAATAATACTATATAATAATACTATATAATATACTATATAATAATACAGGGAGTGCAGAATTATTAGGCAAATGAGTATTTTGACCACATCATCCTCTTTATGCATGTTGTCTTACTCCAAGCTGTATAGGCTCGAAAGCCTACTACCAATTAAGCATATTAGGTGATGTGCATCTCTGTAATGAGAAGGGGTGTGGTCTAATGACATCAACACCCTATATCAGGTGTGCATAATTATTAGGCAACTTCCTTTCCTTTGGCAAAATGGGTCAAAAGAAGGACTTGACAGGCTCAGAAAAGTCAAAAATAGTGTGATATCTTGCAGAGGGATGCAGCACTCTTAAAATTGCAAAGCTTCTGAAGCATGATCATCGAACAATCAAGCGTTTCATTCAAAATAGTCAACAGGGTCGCAAGAAGCGTGTGGAAAAATCAAGGCGCAAAATAACTGCCCATGAACTGAGAAAAGTCAAGCGTGCAGCTGCCAAGATGCCACTTGCCACCAGTTTGGCCATATTTCAGAGCTGCAACATCACTGGGGTGCCCAAAAGCACAAGGTGTGCAATACTCAGAGACATGGCCAAGGTAAGAAAGGCTGAAAGACGACCACCACTGAACAAGACACACAAGCTGAAACGTCAAGACTGGGCCAAGAAATATCTCAAGACTGATTTTTCTAAGGTTTTATGGACTGATGAAATGAGAGTGAGTCTTGATGGGCCAGATGGATGGGCCCATGGCTGGATTGGTAAAGGGCAGAGAGCTCCAGTCCGACTCAGACGCCAGCAAGGTGGAGGTGGAGTACTGGTTTGGGCTGGTATCATCAAAGATGAGCTTGTGGGGCCTTTTCGGGTTCAGGATGGAGTCAAGCTCAACTCCCAGTCCTACTGCCAGTTTCTGGAAGACACCTTCTTCAAGCAGTGGTACAGGAAGAAGTCTGCATCCTTCAAGAAAAACATGATTTTCATGCAGGACAATGCTCCATCACACGCGTCCAAGTACTCCACAGCGTGGCTGGCAAGAAAGGGTATAAAAGAAGAAAATCTAATGACATGGCCTCCTTGTTCACCTGATCTGAACCCCATTGAGAACCTGTGGTCCATCATCAAATGTGAGATTTACAAGGAGGGAAAACAGTACACCTCTCTGAACAGTGTCTGGGAGGCTGTGGTTGCTGCTGCACGCAATGTTGATGGTGAACAGATCAAAACACTGACAGAATCCATGGATGGCAGGCTTTTGAGTGTCCTTGCAAAGAAAGGTGGCTATATTGGTCACTGATTTGTTTTTGTTTTGTTTTTGAATGTCAGAAATGTATATTTGTGAATGTTGAGATGTTATATTGGTTTCACTGGTAAAAATAAATAATTGAAATGGGTATATATTTGTTTTTTGTTAAGTTGCCTAATAATTATGCACAGTAATAGTCACCTGCACACACAGATATCCCCCTAAAATAGCTAAAACTAAAAAAAAACTAAAAACTACTTCCAAAAATATTCAGCTTTGATATTAATGAGTTTTTTGGGTTCATTGAGAACATGGTTGTTGTTCAATAATAAAATTAATCCTCAAAAATACAACTTGCCTAATAATTCTGCACTCCCTGTACTATATAATATACTATATAATAATACTATATAATATACTATATAATATACTATATAATAATACTATATAATATACTATATAATAATACTATATAATATACTATATAATAAGCTATATAATATACTATATAATATACTATATAATAATACTATATAATTAGAGATGTCGCGAACATAAAATTTTCCATTCTCGGACGGTGAACGTGAATTTCCGCAAATGTTCGTGAAAGGGCGAACCGGGCGAACCGCCATAGACTTCAATAGGCAGGCGAATTTTAAAACCCACAGGGACTCTTTCTGGCCACAATAGTGATGGAAAAGTTGTTAGAAGGGGACTAACACCTGAACTGTGGCATGGAGGGGGATCCATGGCAAAACTCCCATGGAAAATTACATAGTTGATGCAGAGTCTGGTTTAAATCCATAAGGGGCATAAATCACCTAACATTCCTAAATTATTTGGAAAAACGTGCTTTAAAATGATGATGTTGTATCGATCAGGTAGTGTAAGGGTTACGCCCGCTTCACAGTGACAGACCAAACTCCCTGTTTAACGCACCGCAAACAACCGCAAACAGTCCATTTGCACAACCGCAAACTCCCCATTTGCACAAGGTTGGATACCAAGCTAGCCATGTCCCGTTCCTTGTACTCACTGATGTCATTGAAGGTCTCTTCCTCCACCCAGCCACGTACAACACCAAGGGTCCCCGAAAGGTGACAACAAGCCCCCTGGGACGCCGGCTGTGTTTGGTCTTCCACCTCCTCAAAGCCACCTTCCTCCTCTGACTCCTCTTCTTCAGACTCCTCTCTCTGCATTGCCTCTCTCTGCGTTTTTATAAGGTGTGTTAAGTAGTACTATTCCTATCAGATTAATCCCTGTTACGTCCCCTATCAGGGGACGTGTATATGGCATCGATTTTAGGAACCGGGAGATGGAAAAAGATGCTTGTTCGATTCTCCTACTTCAAATTTGGGGCACTGCGCGTGCAATCTAATATGCAACCAGATAGGAGTGGTGTGTTAAGTAGTACTATTCTTATCAGTTTAATCCCTGTTACGTCCCCTATCAGGGGACGTGTATATGGCATCGATTTTAGGAACCGGGAGATGGAAAAAGATGCTTGGTCGATTCTCCTACTTCAAATTTGTGGCACTGTGCGTGCAATCTAATGTGCAACCAGATAGGAGTGGTGTGTTAAGTAGTACTATTCTTATCAGTTTAATCCCCGTTACGTCCCCTATCAGGGGACATGTATATGGCATAGATTTTAGGAACCGGGAGATGGAAAAAGATGCTTGGTCGGTCCTCCTACTTCAAATTTGGGGCACTGCACGTGCAATCTAATGTGCCACCAGATAGGAGTGGTGTGTTAAGAAGTACTATTCTTATCAGTTTAATCACTGTTACGTCCCCTATCAGGGGACATGTATATGGCATCGATTTTAGGAACCGGGAGATGGAAAAAGATGCTTGGTCGGTCCTCCTACTTCAAATTTGGGGCAATGCACGTGCAATCTAATGTGCCACCAGATAGGAGTGGTGTGTTAAGTAGTTCTATTCTTATCAGTTTAATCCCTGTTACGTCCCCTATCAGGGGACGTGTATATGGCATCGATTTTAGGAACCGGGAGATGGAAAAAGATGCTTGGTCGGTCCTCCTACTTCAAATTTGGGGCACTGTGCATGCAATCTAATGTGCCACCAGATAGGAGTGGTGTGTTAAGTAGTACTATTCTTATCAGTTTAATCCCTGTTACGTCCCCTATCAGGGGACGTGTATATGGCATCGACTTTAGGAACCGGGAGATGGAAAAAGATGCTTGGTCGGTCCTCCTACTTCAAATTTGGGGCACTGCGCGTGCAATCTAATGTGCCACCAGATAGGAATGGTGTGTTAAGTAGTTCTATTCTTATCAGTTTAATCCCTGTTACGTCCCCTATCAGGGGACGTGTATATGGCATCGATTTTAGGAACCAGGAGATGGAAAAAGATGCTTGGTCGGACCTACTACTTCAAATTTGGGGCACTGTGCGTGCAATCTAATGTGCCACCAGATAGGAGTGGTGTGTTAAGTAGTACTATTCCTATCAGTTTAATCCCTGTTATGTGCCTTTTTTTTGGTTTGGTTTTTGAAGCCACAGTGCAGCACCAGAGGCCAGAAAAATTAGGCATGTACACATGCCTGAAAAATTAGGTATTGTTGCAGCCGCTGCTGTAGCAGCGGCCAGAAAAATTGATGTTTGTTTCCCAGGCAGAAAGTGCCCTAAAACATTGCGGCTTGAACCCTAGTTGGTGGCGGATAAGTCACGCAAGTTATCCGGCATTCAGAGAAAAAATACAGCAGCGTGTGGACCATTTTTAGCCCAAGGCAGCTCATCTCATCAGGCCTTTTTTAGTTGAATGTATCGCCCACTGTCAGTCCCTTCGGGATCCATCCCTCATTCATCTTAATATAGGTGAGGTAATCTAGACTTTTTTGACCTAGGCGACTTCTCTTCTCAGTGACAATACCTCCTGCTGCACTTAAGGTCCTTTCTGACAGGACACTTGAAGCGGGGCAGGCCAGAAGTTCTATCACAAATTGGGATAGCTCAGGCCACAGGTCAAGCCTGCACACCCAGTAGTCAAGGGGTTCATCGCTCCTCAGAGTGTTGATATCTGCAGTTAAGACGAGGTAATCTGCTACCTGTCGGTCGAGTCGTTCTCTGAGGGTGGACCCCGAAGGGCTGTGGCGATGCGTAGGACTTAAAAAGCTCTGCATGTCCTCCATCAACAACATGTCTGTAAAGCGTCCTGTCTTTGCCGGCGTGGTCGTGGGAGGAGGAGGATTACTTTCACCTCTTCCCCTGTTAGATTCCCGTTGTGCTGTGACATCACCCTTATACGCTGTGTAAAGCATACTTTTTAATTTATTTTGGAACTGCTGCATCCTTTACGACTTGCGGTAATTCGGTAACATTTCAGGCACTTTATGCTTATACCGGGGGTCTAGTAGCGTGGACACCCAGTACAGGTCGTTCTCCTTCAGCCTTTTTATATGAGGGTCCCTCAACAGGCACGACAGCATGAAAGACCCCATTTGCACAAGGTTGGATGCCGAGCTACTCATGTCCCGTTCCAAATCCTCAGTGATCTCACTGAAGGTATGTTCTTCCCCCCAGGCACGTACAACACCACGGGTACCAGATAGGTGACAACAAGCACCCTGGGATGCCTGTTGTGGTTGGTCTTCCTCCTCCTCCTCAAAGCCACATTCTTCCTCTGACTCCTCTTCCAGCGTTGCCGCAGGTCCAGCAAGCGATGCTGATAAGGCTGTTTCTGGTGGTGATGGTGACCACAACTCTTCCTCTTCCTCTTCACGCTCATCTACGGCCTGATCCAGCACTCTTCGCAGGGCACGCTCCAGGAAGAAAACAAATGGTATGATGTCGCTGATGGTGCCTTCGGTGCGAATGACTAGGTTTGTCACCTCCTCAAAAGGACGCATGAGCCTACAGGCATTGCGCATGAGCGTCCAGTAACGTGGCAAAAAAATTCCCAGCTCCGCAGAGGCTGTCCTAGCACCCCGGTCATACAAATAGACGTTACCAGCTTTTTCTTGTTGGAGCAGGCGGTCGAACATTAGGAGTGTTGAATTCCAACGTGTCGGGCTGTCGTAAATCAAGCGCCTCACTGGCATGTTGTTTCGCCGCTGGATATCTGAAAAGTGGGCCATGGCCGTGTAGGAATGCCTGAAATGGCCACACACCTTCCTGGCCTGCTTCAGGACGTCCTGTAAGCCTGGGTACTTATGCACAAAGCGTTGTATGATCAGATTACACACATGTGCCATGCACGGCACATGTGTCAACTTGCACAAATTCAATGCCGCCAACAAATTTCTTCCGTTGTCACAAACCACTTTGCTGATCTCCAGTTGGTGCAGAGTCAGCCACTGATCCACCTGTGTGTTCAGGGCGGACAGGAGTGTTGGTCCGGTGTGACTCTCTGCTTTCAGGCAAGTCAACCCCAAGACGGCATGACACTGCCGTATCCGGGATGTGGAATTGTACCTGGGGAGCTGGGGGGGTGCCGTTGATGTGGAGCAAGACGCAGCAGCAGAAGAGGACTCAGCCAAGGAGGTTATGGAAGAGGATGGAATAGGAGGAGTAGAGGAGGTGGCAACAGGCCTGCCTGCAAGTCGTGGCGGTGTCACCAACTCCTCTGCAGAGCCACACATTCCTTGCTTGGTAGCCGTCAGCAGGTTTACCCAATGCGCAGTGTAGGTGATATACCTGTCCTGACCATGCTTTGCAGACCAGGTATCAGTGGTCAGATGGACCCTTGCCCCAACACTGTGTGCCAGACATGCCATTACTTCCTTTTGCACAATTGAGTACAGGTTGGGGATTGCCTTTTGTGCAAAGAAATTTCGTCTGGGTACCTTCCACTGCGGTGCCCCAATAGCTACAAATTTTTGTAATGCCTCAGATTCCACCAGCTTGTATGGTAAAAGCTGGCGGGCTAAGAGTTCACACAAGCCAGCTGTCAGATGCTGGGCAAGGGGGAGACTTTGTGACATTGGCTTCTTACGCTCAAACATGTCCTTGACAGACACCTGACTGTGGGCAGATGAGCAGGAACTGTTCAAGGCGAGACACGGAGTGGCGGATGGTTGAGAGGGGGCAAGGAGGACAGCAGTGGTTGACGTGGCTGAAGATGCTGGACCAGGAGGAGGATGGCAGCTTTGAGTTTGTGTGCTGCTTGTACTCATGTGTTGATCCCATAGGCGTTTGTGATGTGCGATCATGTGCCTTCTCAAAGCAGTTGTACCTTGGTGGGTGTTGGACTTCCCACGACTCAGTTTCTTTTGGCACAGGTTGCAAATGGCATCACTGTTGTCAGAGGCAGACACACACAAAAATGCCACACTGCTGAGCTCTGCAATGACGGCATTCTGGTGGTGGCAACAGCATGCGTTGATTGGCGTGCTATCTGGCTGACCCCGGGTGCCGATGCATGCTGTCTGACTGTGCCACTAGCTCCTTGCGACGACCTCCCCCTGCTTCCAACTCGTCTCCTCCTCCTCTCTGTCTCCCCATCTGAACTTTCCCCCTGTTCTTCTTCTCTTCTAGCGGGCACCCACGTGACATCCACGGACGCATCGCCATCATCAACCGCTTCATTTGTATCTGACAACTCAGCAAAGGAAGCAGCAGCGGGTACAACATCATCATCATCACACTGTACGTCCATGTGTGTAATGCTGCTTGACTGAGACATATCCCTGTTATCTACATCCTCTGGCAATAATGGTTGCGCATCACTCATTTCTTCCAACTGATGTGTAAATAACTCCTCTGACAGATCAAGTGAAGCGGCTGTGGTGCTAGTTTTGGTGGTGGCGGCAGGCGGGCGAGTGGTAACTTGAGAGGTGCCCGAAGCTAAGCTGGAGGAGGATGGTACGTCAAGGTTCCGAGCGGAAGCTGTAGAAGATTGGGTGTCCTGTGTTAGCCAGTCAACTATGTCCTCAGAACTTTTCGAGTTCAGGGTATGTGGCCTCTGTACACTGGGCATTATTCTAGAGCCAAAGGGAATCACAGCACCACGACCACGACGGCCCCTGCGGGGTGGCCTGCTTCTGCCTGTCATTTTTTTTTCAATTAGTGGTACTATGCATGCAAGCTACTGTGACAACAGATTCGAGTGGCACTGGCAGAAGTTGGCAGAGTAGACGCTGTAGGCCTGACACACATGCTTGCAGACAACTAACTGCTATTCAATCTATTACAATCAAAATTGTATTTTTTTTTAATGTACACTACTGTTAGACCAGATATGAGTTGCACTGGTGTGACACTGTGCCCTGGCAGGCCCTGAAAGGCACACGCGTGAAGGAAACTGACTGCTATTATTTAACAGTCAAATTTCTAGTTTTTTTTTTTAATGTACACTACTGTTACACCAGATATGAGTTGCACTGTTGTGACACTGTGCCCTGGCAGGCAGGCCCTGAAACGCACACGTGTGAAGGAAACTGACTGCTATTATGTCACAGTCAAATTTCTAGGTTTTTTTTTTAATGTACACTACTGTTACACCAGATATGAGTTGCACTGGTGTGACACTTTGCCCTGGCAGGCCCTGAAATGCACACGTTTGAAGGAAACTGACTGCTATTATTTCACAGTCAAATTTCTAGTTTTTTTTTTTTAATGTACACTACTGTTACACCAGATATGAGTTGCACTGGTGTGACACTGTGCCCTGGCAGGCCCTGAAATGCACACGCGTGAAGGAAACTGACCGCTATTATTTCACAGTCAAAAAAGTATTGTTTTTTTTAAATGTACACTACTGTTACACCAGATATGAGTTGCACTGGGGTGACACTGTGCCCTGGCAGGCAGGCCCTGAAACGCACACGTGTGAAGGAAACTGACTGCTATTATGTCACAGTCAAATTTCTAGATTTTTTTTTTAATGTACACTACTGTTACACCAGATATGAGTTGCACTGGTGTGACACTTTGCCCTGGCAGGCCCTGAAATGCACACGTTTGAAGGAAACTGACTGCTATTATTTCACAGTCAAATTTCTAGTTTTTTTTTTTTAATGTACACTACTGTTACACCAGATATGAGTTGCACTGGTGTGACACTGTGCCCTGGCAGGCCCTGAAATGCACACGCGTGAAGGAAACTGACCGCTATTATTTCACAGTCAAAAAAGTATTGTTTTTTTTAAATGTACACTACTGTTACACCAGATATGAGTTGCACTGTGGTGACACTGTGCCCTGGCAGGCCCTGAAATGCACACGCGTGAAGGAAACTGACTGCTATTATTTCACAGTCAAATTTCTAGTTTTTTTTTTTAATGTACACTACTGTTACACCAGATATGAGTTGCACTGGTGTGACACTGTGCCCTGGCAGGCCCTGAAATGCACACGTGTGAAGGAAACTGACTGCTATTATTTCACAATCAAAAAAGTGTTGTTTTTTTTAAATCTACACTACTGTTACACCAGATATGAGTGGTGGCACTGGGCAAGTGGGCACAGTATACGCTGTGAGCCTGACACACACGCTGGCAGGCAGACAACTGCAATTAGATTACACAGGGGAAAAAAAAAAGCAGACTGATGTTTTAGCCCTAAAAAGGGTTTTTTGGGGTGCTGTCCTTACAGCAGAGATCAGATGAATCCTTCAGGACTGTAGTGGACACTGAATTCACTAGGCTAGCTATCAATTTCCCTATTAAATCAGCAGCAGCTACACTGTCCCTCCTCTCACTAAGAATGCAGCTTCCGAATGAATCTAAAATGGATGCTGTGCAGGAGGTGGGAGGGTCTGGGAGGGAGGGTCTGCTGCTGATTGGCTGGAATATGTCTGCTGACTGTGAGGTACAGGGTCAAAGTTTACTCAATGATAACAAATAGGGGGTGGACCGAACATCGCATATGTTCGCCCACCGCAGCGAACGCGACCAAGCTATGTTCGCCGGGAACTATTCGGGACATCTCTATATATAATATACTATATAATATACTATATAATAATACTATATAATATACTATATAAAAATACTATATAATATACTATATAATATACTATATAATATACTATATAATAATACTATATAATACTATATAATAATACTATATAATATACTGTATAATAATACTATATAATATACTATATAATATACTATATAATAATACTATATAATAATACTATATAATATACTATATAATAATACTATATAATATACTATATAATAATGCTATATAATAATACTATATAATAATACTATATAGTAATACTATATAATAATACTATATAATATACTATATAATAATACTATATAATATACTATATAATAATACTATATAATATACTATATAATATACTATATAATAATACTATATAATATACTATATAATAATACTATATCATAAACAATATAATAATACTATATAATATACTATATAATATACTATATAATAATACTATATAATATACTATATAATATACTATATAATAATACTATATAATATACTATATAATAATACTGTATAATATACTATATAATAATACTATATAATAATACTATATAATATACTATATAATAATACTATACAATATTACTATTTAATAAAACTATATAATATACTATATAATAATTCTATGTAATTATACTATATAATATACTATATAATATACTATATAATAATACTATATAATATACTATATAATAATACTATATAATATACTTTATAATAATACTATATAATAATACTATATAATAATACTATGTAATATAATATATAATAATACTATATAATATACTATATAATACACTATATAATAATAATACTATATAATATACTATATAATAATACTATATAATAATACTATATAATATACTATATAATAATACTTTATAATAATAATACTATATAATATACTATATAATAATACTATATAATATACTATATAAAAATACTATATAATATACTATATAATAATACTATATAATAATAATACTATATAATATACTATGTAATAATACTATATAATATACTATATAATAATACTATATAATATACTATATAATAATACTATATAATATACTATATAATAATACTATATAATTTACTATATAATACTATATAATATACTATATAATAATACTATATAATAATTCTATATAATAATAATAATACTATATAATATACTATATAATAATGCTATATAATATACTATATAATAATACTATATAATAATACTATATAATAATAATACTATATAATATACTATATAATAATCCTATATAATAAAAGGCCAAGTGTGTTTGTCTGAAGCTGTCATGCGCAGTAGACAGCACAGCACGAGGACAAACACACCTGGCCTTTGAGAGTCTCTAAGTCTCTGCTCTGCAGTGTGAGCAGAAGTGTGCGTAGCCGGGGGCATGGCAGAGCGTGAAGGGGGCATGTCCGATCGCGAGGGTCGTGAGGGGGCATGGCCAAGCATGAAGGGGCGGGGCCAGGCGGGCCGTGAAAGGCTGTGCAGTCTGAGAGCTCAAAACAGCTCAAAAGAGGGGAGAGAGGGGGTAGGGAAAAGATAAGAAAGGTGAGAGAGAGATCAAGAGGGGAGATAAAGAGAGCACAAGAGAGGGAGCAAAAGAGAGGGGGAGGGAGAGCAAAAGAAAGGGGACAGAGAGATCAAAAGAGAGGGGGGGAAGAGAAAGAGAGGGGGAAAGGAGAGAGAGAGAGAGGGGGAGGGGAGAGAGAGAGAGGGGGAGGGGAGAGAGAGAGAGGGGGAGGGGAGAGAGAGAGAGAGGGGGGGAGGAGGATAGAGAGAGAGGGGAGAGGAGAGAGAGAGAGAGAGAGAGAGAGAGAGAGAGGGGAGGGAGAGAGAGAGAGAGATAGAGGGGAGAGAGGGGGGGGAGAGAGCGCAAAAGAGAGGAGGGAGAGAGCGCAAAAGAGAGGGGTGAGAGAGAGAGCGCAAAAGAGGGGGGAGAGAGCGCAAAAGAGATGGGGAGAGAGAGCGCAAAAGAGAGGGGAGAGAGAGAGCGCAAAAGGGGGGGAGAGAGAGCGCAAAAGAGGGGGGAGAGAGAGGGCAAAAGAGAGGGGGGGAGAGAGATCTCAAAAGAGAGGGGGAGAGAAAGTGCAAAAGAGAGGGGGGAGAGAGAGCAAAAGAGAGGGGCAGGGAGAGAGCGCAAGGGGTGGGACCGCTGTACCCTGCAAAAAATGGCCCGTGTGAACGGGCTTTAGGACTAGTACTATATAATATACTATATAATAATATTATATAATATACTATATAATAATACTATATAATAATACTATATAATAATACTATATAATAATACTATATAATAATAATAATACTATATAATATACTATATAATACTATATAATATACTATATAATAATACTATATTATAATACTATATAATAATACTATGTAATATACTATATAATATACTATATAATAATAATACTATATAATAATACTATATAATAATACTATATGATAATACTATATAATAATACTATGTAATATACTATATAATAATACTATATAATATACTATATAATATACTATATAATAATAATACTATATAATAATACTATATAATAATACTATATAATAATACTATATGATATAATATATAATAATACTATATAATAATACTATATAATATACTATATAATATACTATATAATAATACTATATAATATACTATATAATAATACTATATAATATAATATATAATAATACTATATAATATACTATATAATAATACTATATAATAATACTATATAATAATAATACTATATATATACTATGTAATAATACTATATAATATACTATATAATAATACTATATAATATACTATATAATACTATATAATATACTATATAATAATACTATATAATAATACTATATAATAATAATGCTATATAATATACTATATAACAATACTATATAATATACTATATAATAATAATACTATATAATATACTATATAATAATACTATATAATATACTATATAATAATACTATATAATATACTATATAATAATACTATATAATATACTATATAATAATACTATATAATAATAATACTATATAATATACTATATAATAATACTATATAATATACTATATAATAATATTATATAATATACTATATAATAATACTATATAATAATAATACTATATAATATACTATATAATAATACTATGTAATATACTATATAATAATACTATATAATAATACTATATAATATACTATATAATAATACTATCAAATATACTATATAATAATACTATATAATAATACTATATAATAATAATGCTATATAATATACTATATAACAATACTATATAATATACTATATAATAATAATACTATATAATATACTATATAATAATACTATATAATATACTATATAATAATACTATATAATAATAATACTATATAATATACTATGTAATAATACTATATAATATACTATATAATAATACTATATAATATACTATATAATACTATATAATAATACTATATAATAATAATGCTATATAATATACTATATAACAATACTATATAATATACTATATAATAATACTATATAATATACTATATAATAATACTATATAATAATAATACTATATAATATACTATATAATAATACTATATAATATACTATATAATAATATTATATAATATACTATATAATAATACTATATAATAATAATACTATATAATATACTATATAATAATACTATGTAATATACTATATAATAATACTATATAATATACTATATAATAATACTATATAATATACTATATAATAATACGTTATAATATACTATATAATAATACTATATAATATACTATAGAATAATACTATATAATAATAATGCTATATAATATACTATATAACAATACTATATAATATACTATATAATAATACTATATAATAATACTATATAATATACTATATAATAATACTATATAATATACTATATAATAATACTATATAATATACTATATAATATACTATATAATAATACGTTATAATAATACTATATAATATACTATATAATAATACTATATAATAATACGTTATAATAATACGTTATAATAATACGTTATAATAATACGTTATAATAATACGTTATAATATACTATATAATAATACTCAGGTGGACCTGGTACATCTTTTTCCCTAACATAGCCATTACAAGTCTTGTCGGTATAGGTGTACCGCAAGCTTTTAGCCTGTACCACAACGTCAGTTCTACACTCTTAAAAATTACATTTTTTCATGGGATTCCCATAGCGCCGGTATTACAAGTTTTGTGTTCTTGCTAAAAAGCCGGCGTTACAACCTAAAATGACAAGATCTGTACCGCCATCTAAAGTCAGTAGTTATGAGTGTTACGCGGCAAAGCTGTAACAAAAAACTCATAACTAAAGTGTTACAAAATACACTAACACCCATAAACTACATATAAACCCCTAAACCAAGGCCCTCTCACATCGCAAACACTATAATAAATGTATTAACCCATAATCTGCCGCTGCTGACTTTGCCGCCACTATACTAAAGTTATTAACCCCTAAACCGCCGCCCTCCCGCATCACAAACACTATTTAAATATAATTAACCCCTAATCTGACGTCCGCCCACATCGCCCCCTGCTATACTAAAGTTATTAACCCCTAAACCGCCGCCCTCCCGCATCACAAACACTATTTAAATATAATTAACCCATAATCTGCCGTCTGCCCACATCGCCCCCGCTATACTAAAGTTATTAAGCCCTAAACCGCAAGCCACTATAATAAACCTATTAACCCCTAAACCGAAAGCCCCCCACAACAAAATATACTAAATAAAACTATTAACCGCTAAACCGAAAGCCCCCCACATTGCAATAAACTAATTTAAACTAGTAACCCCTAAACAAAACGCCACCCTAACTTTATATTAAAATTACAATTTAATTGCAATTATTTTTTTATTTTCTGTAATTTAGTGTTTGTTGTTTTTCGTAATGTAGTTTATTTAATTTAATTGTAGTTAATTGTAGTTAGTTTAGGTAATTAATTTAATGATAGTGTAATGTTAGGTGTAATTGTAATTTAGGTTAGGATTTATTTTACAGGTAAATTTGTACTTATTTTAACTAGGTACTTATTAAATAGTTAATAATAACTATTGTACCTAGTTAAAATAAATACAAACTTGCCTGTAAAATAAATATAAACCCTAAGATAGATACAAATGTAACTATTAGTTATATTGTAGCTATCTTATGGTTTATTTTATAGGTAAGTATTTAGTTTTAAATAGGATTAATTTATTTAATTGTAGTTATTTTATTTAGTTTTATATAAATAATATTTAAGTTAGGGGGGTTAGACTTAGGGTTAGACTTAGGTTTAGGGGTTAATAAATGTAATATAGTAGCGGCGACATTGGGGCGGCAGATTAGGGGTTAATAAATGTAGGTAGGTGTCGGCGATGTTAGAGACGGCAGATTAGGGGTTAATACAATTTAACTAGTGTTTGTTAGGCGGGAGTGCGGCGGTTTAGGGGTTAATATATTTATTAAAGTGGCGGTGATGTCCGGTCGGCAGATTGGGGGTTAAAAATTTTATTTAAGTGTTTCCGATGTGGTGGGGGGCCTCGGTTTAGGGGTTAATAGGTAGTTTATGGGTGTTAGTGTACTTTTTAGTACTTTACTTAAGAGTTTTATGTTACGGCGTTAGCCCATAAAACTCTTAACTACTGACTTTTAAATGCGGTAGGAGTCTGGACAGGAGAGGCTGTACCGCTCACTTCTTCCAAGACTTGTAATACCAGCGTTAGGCAAATCCCTTTAAAAAGATAAGATACACAATTGACGTAAGGGGATTTGCGATATGCTCGAGTCGCGGAAGAAAAGTGAGTGGTTCACCTGTACCTGCCAGACTCGTAATACCAGCGGGCATTAAAAAGCCTCTCAACGCTGCTTTAATGGGACCTCTCAACGCTGCTTTTTAAGGCTAATGCAAGACTCGTAATCTAGCAGTAAGTTTAAACTAACAATGAAAATAATATAATTATTAAACTAATATTAAACTAACTACCAATTGACAAATTAAACTACACATTAAAAAAAATCCTAAAACTACTCTAAAAATGACAAACTATCTAATTACAAAAAAAAAAAAATACTAAGTTACAAAAAATAACAAACACTAAATTACAAAAAAATTTAAAACGAAATTATCAAAAATAAAAAAGAATTACACCTAATCTAATGGCCCTATCAAAATAAAAACTATCAAAATAAAAAGCTCAACCAAAATAATAAAAAAAAACCTAGCCTACGATAAACTACTAATGGCCCTTAAAAGGGCCTTTGCAGGGCATTGCCCCAAAGATATCAGCTCTTTTACCTTTGAAAAAAACACAAAGACCCCCCCAACAGTAAAATACACCACCCAACCAACCCCCTAAAATAAAAAACCTAATTCTAAAAAAACCTAAGCTACCCATTGCCCTGAAAAGGGCATTTGTATGAGCATTGCCCTTAAAAGGGCATTTAGATCTTTTACTGCCCAGACCCTAAACTAAAAAATAAAACCCACCCAATAAACCCTTATAAAAGCCTAACACTAAGCCCCTGACGATCCACTTACAGCTTTTGAAGTCCTGCTTGAACGATCTTTATCCTGGCGAAGTCTTCATCCAGGCGGCCTCTTCTATCTTCATCCAGGCGGCCTCTTCTATCTTCATCCAGGCGGCCTCTTCTATCTTCATCCAGGCAGCCTCTTCTATCTTGATCCCGGAGGCGCGGAGCTGGTCCATCCTGAAGACATCCAGGACATAGCATCCTCTTCATACGGTCACCGCTGTACACTGGATCGTCAATGCAAGGGACGCGATACAAGATTTTTTTTTATTTTGTGGGTTTGGGGGGGGTGTTTTTTAAGTTAGTGGGTCTTTGTAAATTTGTTTTCAATAAAAGAGCTGATATCTTTAGGGCAATGGTCTACAAAAGGCCCTTTTAAGGGCCATTGGTATTTTAGTCTATATTAGATTTTTTATTTGGGGATTTTTTTTTATTTTTTGTGGGTATTTTGTTATTTTGTGTTTTTTTTAGCAAAATAGTTATTTAACTTAGGGCAATGCCCTACAAAAGGCCCTTTTAAGGGCCCCCCCAAAAGGCCCTTTTAAGGGCCCTTGGTAGTTTGTGGGGTGGGGGTTTATATAGTGTTAGGGGTGTTTGTATTTTTTTGGAGCAAAAAAGCTGTTTAACTCAGGGCAATGCCCTACAAAAGGCCCTTTTAAGGGCCCCCCAAAAGGCCCTTTTAAGGGCCCCCCAAAAGGCCCTTTTAAGGGCCCCCCAAAAGGCCCTTTTAAGGGCCCTTGGTAGTTTATTCTAGATTAGGCTTTTTTTGGGGTGTTTTCTTTTTTTAAAAAAAAGGGTATTAGAATAGGAATAATCTTTATTTTTTTGGATAATTTGTTTTTTGTTTTTTTTGTAATGGTGTTTTTTTGTGATTTTAGTGTTTTTTATTTTTTGCAATGTTAGGTTTTAGTGTAAGGCAGGTTAGGTTTTATTTCACAGGTAAGTTTGTATTTATTTTAGCTAGGTAGTTATTAAATAGTTAATAACTATTTACTAACTAGTCTACCTAGTTAAAATAAATACAAACTTACCTGTGAAATAAAAATAAAACCTAAGCTAGCTACAATATAACTATTAGTTATATTGTAGCTTGCTTAGGTTTTATATTACAGGTAAGTTTGTATTTAGTTTTAAATAGGAATAATGTAGTTAATAATAGTAACTTTAATTTAGATCTAATTTCATTATGTTAAAGTTAGGGGGTGTTAGGGTTAGGGTTACATTATAGTTAGGGTTTAGGGGTCAATATAGTTTAATTTAGGTTGTTGCGATGATGGGGATGGCAGTTTAAGGGTTAATTGGTTTATTTAGTTAATAATTGTAAGTTTAATTTAGATCTATTTTAATTATGTTAAAGTTAGGGGGTGTTAGGGTTAGGATTACGTTAGGGTTACGTTAGGGTTAGGGGTTAATAGTATAATTTAGGTTGTTGCAATGTGGGGGCTGGCGGTTTAGGGGTTAATAGTTGTATTTAGTGGTAGTGATGTTAGAGGCCAGAGGTTTAGGGGTTAATAGCTTTATTTAAGTGGCAGCGATATTGGGAGCGGCGGAATAGGGGTTAATAACTTTAATATAGTTGCGGCGATGTTGGGGCATGGCGGATAAGGGGTTAATAACTTTAGTATAGTGGCGGTGATGTCGGGGGCAGCAGATTAAGGGTGTTTAGACATGGGGTTTAAAGGAACATTAAACCCAAATATTTTCTTTTATGATTCAGATAGAACAAGCAATTTTAAACAACTTTCTCATTTACTTCTATTGTCTAATTTGCTTCATTGTCTTGATATCATTTGCTGAAAAGCATATCTAAATAGGCACAGTAGCTGCTGAATGGTGGCTGCACATAGATGCCTCGTGTGATTGGCTCACCTTTGTGCATTGCTATTTCTTCAATAAAGGATATCTAAAGAATGAAGAAAATTAGATAATAGAAGTAAATTGGAATGTTGTTTAAAATGTCATTCTTTATTTGAATCATGAAAGAAAATGTTGGGTTTAACATCCCTTTAAGTTAGGGTGTTAGGTTTAAACTGTATTTTTATTTTCCCCATAGACATCAATGGGGCTGCGTTACGGAGCTTTTGTTTCCGCGATCGCAGGTGTTAGACTTTTTTTTGCCGACTCTCCCCATTGATGTCTATAGGGAAAGCTTGCACGAGCAGTCAAACACAGCGCTTGTTTTGGGAGCGGTATGGAGCTTAAAATCTCCATATCACCCGCACAAGCAGAGTTTTTTAAACTTGTAATGGCAGCACTATAGGGAATTAAATAACACCACTTTTGTTGCGTTCTTTACTTTCCCTATAGCGCTCAAAACTCGTAATCTAGGTGATTGTTATTTTTTTTATTAAATATGAATATTGCATAAATATGTTTTTTCATGTTTTCATCTACTTAACAGCAATAGGCTCTAATGCACTTATATATACTGTATGTCTATATATGTATAATATATGTTTGTGTTTATATGTGTATATTTGTCTGTAAATACATATATACACATAAAAATACATATATACACATTTAAATACATATATACACATATAAATACATATCTACACACACACTTATAAATATATATACACACATATAAATACATATATACACATATAAATACATATCTACACACACACTTATAAATACATATATACACATATAAATACATATCTACACACACACTTATAAATACATATACACACATATAAATACATATACACACATATAAATACATATACACACATATAAATACATATATACACACATATAAATACATATATACACACATATAAATACATATATACAAATATAAATACATATATACAAATATAAATACATATACACATATAAATACATGGGTATATATATATATATATATATATATATATTTACATACACACACGCACACATAGATATACATCTGTAGACATGCATATGTATGTGTCTCTATGCTAAAGCCCTTTGGCGACTTTTTTTCTTCTAATACCCGAGATCTCATATCTTTGAACCCTTATAACTTTTTTGTGCAATATTTGTTTAAATAATTGTTATTAGACAGTGGCATATGTGTAACTGTACTTTATAATGTATTTTTGAATTGTTTTGTGCAACTTTTTATTTTTGTCAAATAGTTACACAGCTCTGAAATCACGGTAATGATACTAGGGTAAATCTTGATTGTGATCGCGTTTACTTTCAACTTGTAATATGAGCGGTATGAGTGCAAACCCTCGCAACAACTCATAATCTAGCCCACAGTTTTTTAACTGATGCTATAAGGTGATGTTACTCATGATGCACTGGTTGGTTACACAAGTTATGTCACTAGTGGATGATATATAAAGTAAATGATGATATATAAAATGTATCTTCTGTTGTCATTTTGTACAATATGCTGTATAATGTTGTTGTTTTTTGTTCCCTAGGCAATAATTAGACAATATTCCAAAAGTTATTGGATTGGACTAAAAAGAGACCGTGTTACAGATAAGTGGAGTTGGCCAGATGGCACCATAACGTGAGTATTACTTAATCATACAGTCATGAATTATCTTTTCTTTCCATGTCCATACTAATATGTGCTGCAAATATGAAACATGCAACTACCGGCTCTGAATAAAGATAAAAAAATCTCTGTGAAATTAAAGAAACATATTTTACAGTATCACATCACACTGAGACCTCATCAATGCACATCTCTCCTTTTTTCACTTTAGAAAGATAAACTATATGCATACTCTATGTGCTAAAGCCAGCCCTGATGTTAGAGGGGAACCCTGTCCAACTCATCTTCCTTGGATATGTCAGAAGAGAACTGAACAATGCAAAACCAATAAGGAACTGCTGAAGTGTTTTGGGGAGAAGCTGGGGGTATTTGCACAGAAGCGCCCCGATACTGTGTATGCCCAATAATGCAGTTGGAGATTACACTCAACCAACAATTCTGCAGAATCTTGTTTTACAAACCCAAGTAAACACAGTTGTGAATGTGGAGAGATTGGAGAATTTGTAGACAATACTACAGACAGAACAAATGTAATAATCCTTACATTAGGCAAGGAGCTTATTGGTCTAAATCATTTTCACTAATTAGATCTGGTGATGTAAAGTCTCATTACTGAGCAATAATGATGCAGCACAACATATTGAACATAATTTACCAATTAAAAGCCTAGATTACGAGTGGAGTGCTATTTTGCAGGGTATCTGCCCTAGAAGTAAACTTTTTGCACGCTTCAGGTTGCGCTGATATTACAATTTGAAAGTAAAAAGTTTGTGTGCAAGCAAAAACCTGAATTGCAAAAAATTGGACTTTGATTATCGTGACCGTGTTAATGTATTTTCCCATAGACTTTAATGGAGCACGAAAACTGCAAAAACACCCATACTCGTTTATTTATTCAAGAGCGCTAAACCCGACATGAATTATGAATATTTCACATTCCAATGTTCTTCACATAAATATGTTCTATTTATATTTAAATAAATATATATATATATATATGTATATATATATATATATATATATATATATATATATATATATATATATATATATAACATACAGAGAAAACCTAGGACTCATTTACAAGCTCTCAGCTAAGATTTTAAAGCAAAAATGGAAAGGTTAGTTTCCGCATTTGGCCAAATGGGACAAGCCCAGGTACCACATCAAGGTCCTTTCTAATACTTGGGACCCTAAAACAGCCACACCATGCAAGCTCTCAAATCCAAACAAACTGGGAACAAGGGAAGGGTGCACAGGCTTATGTAATCACCCTAGACATATACAAAACATGGAAGGGGACTGCACTCAGACCGGACCGGGTACACTTCCCATGACCCTGCAACATGCCCAGCCCCGGGTGCTATAGCACTCTCAGGAAGCTGTGCTGTCTCCAGGGTCACGTGCAGTTAACCCCAGACAGGTCTGGGTGCAAGAACCATAGGGAAAATTACAAAACAAATTAATACAACACACAGAGAAAACCCTGCACTCACTTACAAGCTCTCAGCTAAGATTTAAAAGCAAAAATGGAAAGGTTAAAATGGAAAGCCTGTTAGCCTGTGCACCCTTCCCTTGTTCCCAGTTTGCTTGGATTTGAGAGCTTGCATTGTGTGGCTTTTTTAGGGTCCCAGGTATTGGAAAGGACCTTGACGTGATACCTGGGCTTGTCCCATTCGGCCAGATGCGGTAACTAACCTTTCCATTTTTGCTTTTAAATCTTAGCTGAGAGCTTGTAAGTGAGTGATGGGTTTTCTCTGTGTGTTGTATTAATTTGTTTTGTAATTTCCCCTATGGTTCTTGCACTCAGACCTGTCTGGGGTTAACTGCCTGTGACCCTGGAGACAGCACAGCTTCCTGAGAGTGCTATAGCACCCAGGGCTGGGCATGTTGCAGGGTCATGGGATGTGTACCCGGTCCGGTCTGAGAGTGCAGTCCCCTTCCGTGTTTTATATATATTTACACACACACATGATTATATATAAGTATACATATATAATAATAGAGGAAATCAATAATGAAAATTAGCGCACAGATACAATATATCTATAAACAGGAACGGAGTCCTAGAGAAAATAAATCTAAGTTTCTACAAAGTCACTTGATTCACAGTCCCAATCTGAGTGAATCTGGGTAAAACCCTTTCTGCTTAGCAGATGAAACCTAAGCTATCAGCTATGTGGTGGTGAGGGGAAGTTCTCCTCTATCCTCTGCTATTAGAGTGATGCCTCCACCTAGGGTCCCTTTTCTGAATCCAATGTCACTATGTAGTAGAGTAGGGATCAACGTCAAATGAATGCTTCGTTATGATTCTTTCGTGTGGTAGTGAGAATCCTGGTGACCTCAGGAGTATGGGTGATAGAACCAATATCCCAATGGTAGAAACATGGAAGAAAGAAAAAAATCTATGACAAATTTCTAACCAATTTATTAGGAACAATAGTTGTTGCACTTACAAAGTATAACCTCAATCTGTGATGAGATAAGCTTATTTGCATATAAAATATAACATTTAGTATACGATAATCCCCACGGTTATCTCTGATCAACAGAGGCTGTAACAGTAGTCTCTATTAGTTAGGTATCTCTAATGAGTCCACAGCTGGTGAGCCGTGGAGCATATAAAAACAAGTCAAAGAACAACGAAAATGCATAAAAAAGTGACTATAACAAATATAGCCACCGCATATTAAACATAAATGAAATGGTTGCCGGTATGCAAGATTCCCTGTTAGTACAGATATATAGAGATATCTATTTAAAAAATACTTAGAACATAGTATATACATAGTTAAAACCTTTAATTAATATAACTGCAAAGGTGCGCCAATGCAGTTATATATACATATGTCTATATATGTGTGTACATATGCATTTATGTGTTTATATGTGTATATATGTCTGTAAGTACATATGTATTTATGTGTTATATGTGTATATATGTCTGTAAGTACATATGTATTTATGTGTTTATATGTGTATATATGTCTGTAAGTACATATGTATTTATGTGTTATATGTGTATATATGTCTGTAAGTACATATGTATTTATGTGTTTATATGTGTATATATGTCTGTAAGTACATATGTATTTATGTGTTTATATGTGTATATATGTCTGTAAGTACATATGTATTTATGTGTTATGTGTATATATGTCTGTAAGTACATATGTATTTATGTGTTATATGTGTATATATGTCTGTAAGTACATATGTATTTGTGTTATATGTGCATATATGTCTGTAAGTACATATGTATTTATGTGTTTATATGTGTATATATGTCTGTAAGTACATATGTATTTATGTGTTATATGTGTATATATGTCTGTAAGTACATATGTATTTATGTGTTATGTGTATATATGTCTGTAATTTCATATGTATTTATGTGTTATGTGCATATATGTCTGTAAGTACATATGTATTTATGTGTTTATATGTGTATATATATCTGTAAGTACATATGTATTTATGTGTTTATATGTGTATATATGTCTGTAAGTACATATGTATTTATGTGTTATATGTGTATATATGTCTGTAAGTACATATGTATTTGTGTTATATGTGCATATATGTCTGTAAGTACATATGTATTTATGTGTTTATATGTGTATATATGTCTGTAAGTACATATGTATTTATGTGTTATATGTGTATATATGTCTGTAAGTACATATGTATTTATGTGTTATGTGTATATATGTCTGTAATTTCATATGTATTTATGTGTTATGTGCATATATGTCTGTAAGTACATATGTATTTATGTGTTTATATGTGTATATATATCTGTAAGTACATATGTATTTATGTGTTATATGTGTATATATGTCTGTAAGTACATATGTATTTATGTGTTATGTGTATATATGTCTGTAAGTACATATGTATTTATGTGTTATATGTGTATATATGTCTGTAAGTACATATACACACATATAAATACATATGTACACTATTTAAATAAATATTCCATTATGTGAGGAGCATTGGCATGTGAAATATTTACAGATAATACAGTTAAACACTTTATTAAATATAAATATTGCATAAATAGGGTTTTCATGTCTTCATCTACTTAATTACAAAGGGCTCCAATGCAATGTGTATATGTGTGTACATATGTGCTTATGTGTTTAAATGTGTATATATGTCCATAAATACATATATGTACACATACACACATATATATATATATATATATATATATATATATATATAATTTGTTTTCTAATCTTCCCTATGGGCCTTGCACCCAGACCTGCCTGGGGTTAACTGCCTGTGACTCTGGGGACATCACAGCTTTCTGTGAGTGCCATTGAGCACCCAGGGCTGAGCATGTTGCAGGGTCATGGGATGTGTACCCGGTCCAGTCTGAGAGTGCAGTCCCCTTCCGTGTTTTGTATATGTCTAGTGTGATTACATAAGTCTTTGAACCCTGACTTGTTGCCAGTTTGTTTGATCGAGAGCTTGCATTTGTATGGCTGTATTAGTGACCCAGGTTTTGGAAGGGACCTTTTTGTGGTACCTGGGCTTGTCCCATTTGGCCAGATGCGGTAACTAACCCTAACATTGCTTTTAATCTTAGCTGAGAGCTTGTAAGTGAGTGCTGGGTTTTCTCTGTGTGTTGTATTAATTTGTTTTGTAATTTTTCCTATGGGCCTTGCACCCAGACCTGTCTGGAGTTAACTGCCTGTAAATCTGGGGACAGCACAGCTTCCTGTGAGTGCCATTGAGTACCCAGGGCTGAGCATGTTGCAGGGTCATCGGATGTGTACCCAGTCCAGTCTGAGAGTGCAGTCTCCTTCCATGTTTTGTATATATATTTAGACTGTATGTATCTCTATGTTAAAGCCAATTGTAGCCTTTTTTTTCTAAAATCCCTTTACACGAGCTCTGAAGTTGCACTAGCGCCATGAGCGTAAAGCAGGATTGCTCTCTCGCATTCACGTTTACTTTCAACTTGTAATATGCTCACTATTTCCCTTGCACGCACAAAAAAAGAAAAAAAGCCAGTATCACACACCACAGTTAGCGCTCCACTCGTAATGAAGCCCTAAACCACTTGTGCAGGAATTTACAACAACAATAGCCACATGTTGAACATCTTTACAGTTATAACATTTTAATGGCCATGTATCAGAACTTTTGCTTAAAGGAATTTAACTTAAAAGGATTGTACAGAGCATTGAATTTTAAACAACTTTTAGATTTACTTCTGTTATCAATTTTGCTTAGTTCTTTTAGTATCCTTTGTAAAAAGTAATCTTAGATGAGCTCAGGAGCATGCACGTGTATTTAGCTATTCGGCAGCAGTGTTTGAAACTTTGTTTATAGTAATGTTACACATAGATACAAACTGGAGTGGGCTGGGTTGGGGAATTACCCCACAGGCCAGTACTTAAAGGGACACTCAGGTTTTATTAAATTTTCATGATTCAGATACAGCATGTAATTTTAAACAACTTTCCAATTTACTTCCATTAAAAAAAATTTGCACAGTCTTTTATATTTACACTTTTTTTGAGTCACCAGCTCCTACTGAGCATTCTACAAAGACAAGAAGAAACAGAAGCGCCACATGGCCCAATATTGTCTGGTCCAGAAGATAGATATGTGTAAATATACAATATAAACTCACATTTGAGAAAGCACCTCAAGTAGTGCTATAGCAGCAGTCTGGGGTTTCTAATAGTCACCCAGGGGACAAAACTCCGGTATAGATGTGGTGTCTAGATGAACAACATAAAAGGACATAGGTGCCTATATGGCCTAGTATTGTCTTGACACAGGTGAGTCAGTAAGTTATTGAAAAAGGTACTCACATTTGTTGTAGCATCTCCTTTGATGCTATAGAGGCAGGATGGGATCAATATGGTCACCCACCAGACTTATTCAAGGGCCTGCTGGATACCAGGAACTCCAGAAACCACCAGTGATTCAGAGAGAGGCCCAATGCAAGGGGCTCCTCTCAGCAAAAGGATATGTAGCAGCAAAGAGATAATAGCAAGTGTCCCAATATAAAATAGTTTTTTTTTAAATGATAAAAACAAAGCTACGCGTTTCTCAGCTCAAGGTTGTTTCATCAGGCTTCATAAAAACATTTAAGAACACTTGCTATATATACACACAGAACATCTAATTAGTGTTAATTAGCATCACATGATACCAGGAGGAGCCTGGGAGGCACATGAGACCCTATCCTATATAATAAAAGGCCAAGTGTGTTTGTCCGAAGCTATCATGCGCAGTAGACAGCACAGCACGAGGACAAACACACCTGGCCTTTGAGAGTCCCTAAGTCTCTGCTCTGCAGTGCGAGCAGAAGTGTGCATGACTGAGCGTGGCCGGGGCCGATCGTGAAGGGGGCGTGGCCGAGCGTGAGGGCCGTGAGGGGGCATGGCCAAGCATGAAGGGGCGGGGCCAGGCAGCCCGTGAAAGGCTGTGCAGTGAGAGCTCAAAACAGCTCAAAAGAGGGGAGAGAGGGGGTAGGGAAAAGATAAGAAAGGTGAGAGAGAGATCAAGAGGGGAGAGAGAGATCAAGAGGGGAGATAAAGGGAGCACAAGAGAGGGAGCAAAAGAGAGGGGGAGAGACAGCAAAAGAGAGGGGGAGGGAGAGCAAAAGAAAGGGGACAGAGAGATCAAAAGAGAGGGGGGAAGAGAAAGAGAGAGAGAGAGGGGAGGAGAGAGAGAGAGGGGAGGAGAGAGAGAGAGGGGAGGAGAGAGAGAGAGAGGGGAGAGAGAGGGGGGAGGGAGAGCAAAAGAAAGGGGACAGAGAGATCAAAAGAGAGGGGGGAAGAGAAAGAGAGAGAGAGAGGGGAGGAGAGAGAGAGAGGGGAGGAGAGAGAGAGAGGGGAGGAGAGAGAGAGAGAGGGGAGAGAGAGGGGGGAGGGAGAGAGAGAGGGGAGGGAGAGAGAAAGGGGGAGGGAGAGGGAGAGGGAGGGGGAGGGAGAGAGAGAGGGAGGGGAGGGGGAGTGAGAGATGGAGGGAGAGTGAGAGAGAGAGGGGGAGAGAGAGAGAGAGAGAGAGAGAGAGAGAGAGAGAGAGAGGGGAGGGGGAGAGAGAGAGGGGAGGGAGAGAGAGAGGGGAGGGAGAGAGAGAGGGGAGGGAGAGAGAGAGGGGAGGGGAGGGGGAGGGAGAGAGAGAGGGGAGGGGGAGTGAGAGAGAGAGAGAGAGAGGGGGGAGATAGAGAGGGGGAGAGAGAAAGGAGAGAGAGGGGGGAGAGAGAGAGAGGGGAGAAAGAGAGAGATGGGGAGAGAGAGAGGGGGAGAGAGAAAGAGAGGGGGAGAGAGAGAGATAGAGGGGAGAGAGAGATAGATAGAGGGGAGAGAGCGCAAAAGAGGGGGGGAGAGAGAGAGCGCAAAAGAGGGGGGAGAGAGTGTGCAAAAGAGGGTGGGATAGAGAGAGCGCAAAAGAGGGGGGATAGAGAGAGCGCAAAAGAGGGGGGGATAGAGAGAGCGCAAAAGAGGAAGGGATAGAGAGAGCGCAAAAGAGGGGGGGAGAGAGAGAGCGCAAAAGAGAGGGTGAGAGAGAGCACAAAAGAGGGGGAAGAGAGAGCGCAAAAGAGAGGGGGAGAGAGATCTCAAAAGAGAGGGGGAGAGAAAGCGCAAAAGAGAGTGGGGAGAGAGAGCAAAAGAGAGGGGCAGGGAGAGAGCGCAAGGGTTGGGACTGCTGTACCCTGCAAAAAATGGCCCGTGTGAACGGGCTTTAGGACTAGTTGGTCATAAAATGTCAGAATCTTAACCAATATGGGGAGAGTAGTACATTTCCTACCAATCAGGTGTCATGTCAACACACCTCTCATAAATAGAACATTTGTTCCAATAACTAATATGGCTATATACAGTATATATATATATAAAAACAAAAACATTGCACTATTTCCTGTTTGGTATAAATAAAAGTAAAAGTTCATAATGCTAAATCCAGAGATCCCCTCGCAAGTATGTGTCAAAATATGTAATCCTATATGGATATCTATGACATAAACTAAATTGTCATTGCATACGTTAGTGAGCAGATAATAGACACCCAAATTCATACATTCCTATAATCACAGTTCATAATGTGCGTGTAATACAAAGATCAATTAGAACACATGACAATTCAGAAAAGACAAACCTTAATAGATTGTTTGATAAGCTGAATAGATTTGCTGACATATTAGAACTGCTGCCAAACCAGTGTGATCACATAAAATTGTTTGGCGTGTTAGTGTGCTTACTGCGCATGTCTGAACCGGCATGTCATTCGGGATCAATAGTTCATATTCCCAGTGCTTTTTTTAAAAACATTTGTAG
The DNA here is from genome assembly GCF_027579735.1 of Bombina bombina. Lineage (NCBI taxonomy): Eukaryota > Metazoa > Chordata > Amphibia > Anura > Bombinatoridae > Bombina > Bombina bombina. The sequence continues at coordinate 11,629,594 of NC_069500.1, forward strand.
TGGGGGCATCGAGTAAACAAATTCAGTATAGCAAGTAATAAAGGAAACTTACATGTTTAAACTATATCGTTATATATAAGAGCTATGCCATCTGAGTTTTATTTCCTGATACTAGCCGTCAGCACATTTGTAACATAAGCCCATTGGCTCTAATATTTTAGTTGTGAGATGGAGCTCTGAGATTTGTTGGCACTAAGTCACTCAGTAACTGTTAGTAACTATAGCAACATTTGTAACAAATAACAGAGAAGTTATTAGATTATCATTTGAATCTGCCTGATTGTTCTATAATGGGTGATGCAACGCTATATATATATCTATAAATAATGATGTGGTGAATAAATGTTATATCATGAGTGTATTTCTTCCTAATACTGGGTAATTTAAATAATTAAAGTGTACTAACAGAAAGTTTCCAGCAGGATTATACTAAGTGTAATAAAGTGCGGTTAACACTAGTGTTACTGGGACATAATATTTATTTAGAATAACATTGTGTGGTGTGATAAAGAAATATGTGATGATAATAAAGATATATAGGAGTGCAATCATATGTGTAGAGATGGCATATGTGTGCAGGTTAGTATGTATAGCACATCATAATGTTAATACAGTGCCAGTATTATATGATTATAATCACCTAAAGGGTGGTAATATGAGTGTGATATCTAGTGCTATCTATTACATGTCATGTATGTCATACCCTATATAATATATATGTGATATGATAGTGTCAAAGGTGAATTATTTAAAAAGGATTATGCTAATAATCTGTTTGATGTGGTACTATCTGATAGAACTAATATATATAGAAAATATCTATTATTATAATTATATAGGTGTTTTAGTGATGTGTGTAACTAACCTGTGAATATATGTAAAAAAGGAAGTGTTATGTTTGTTTTATGGATTCCATATTAGATTGATGTAATGTAATAGTTGAGTAACTCATTATAGAGGACATGTGAGGACTAAGAGGATACGTGACTAAATAATATATGGTCTTAAATGATAGTTTGATTTGTGAGAATCTAAGTCTGGACAGGAGATGTCACTAGACAGAGTCTAATGGATATCAATGACCTCATAAATCAAAAGCAGCTAAATCGACAAATTCATTGAGACCGTCAGGGGCTAGGGTGTGTAATTTATGGATCCAGATGGTCTCTCTGCGGCGTAGGGTCAGCATGGGATTATGGCTATTCCGGGGTATCTGTTCGATTATTCCGGGTGATTTTGAACTACCCTTATGTAGATATGCACAATGTCTAGATAGACTGTGTTTCAGAAACTTTCTTTTGACATTATACACATGTTCAGCCCACCGTCTTTTGATAGTGCGCCCCGTGCAGCCCACATATTGGACCCCACAACTACAGCTTATCAAATATACTACATATGTGGATTCACAAGACATTCTTTTGTTAATTTTAAATTGTTCTCCTGTCTGGTTAGAAATAAAGACATTGGTTCCGCTTTTCACTACCTTGCACATATTACATCTAGACTTTAGGCATTTGAATATGCCATATTTGGGTAAAAAATTACCCAAAAAGAACCTATCTGGACCCATATGCTGTTGGGGGTCCCTAGTTTTATCTCTAACTATTTTGCTGGGAGCTAATTTGTTTTTAAGAGTGGGGGCCCTAATGTAAACAACCCGTGGCTTAGACGAGATATGGTTCTTGAGGAAAGGGTCATCACAGATGATAGGCCAATGCTTATTAATAATCCGTTTTATTTCCCTAAATTGGTTGCTATAACCCGTTATAAATAAGGGTGTTTTGAGTATATCAGAAGATGTTGGTTCCATTTCTTTACTGACCTTGTTACCCTTATTGGTTTTTAAAAAATATTTGTTTCTGTCGTCATTTAGTGCTCTAAGATATCCATTTTGCACCAGGTCTATCGGATAGCCCTTCTCCAAAAATCTATCTTTAAGTATAGTAGATTGTCTTATATATCCCTCTATAGTGCTGCAATTCCGCCTAATGCGTCTAAACTGCCCATCTTTAATGAAAGAGGGTAGGTTGACAACATGCTTCTGCAGGAATGAGTCAACATAAGCAGATAGATGGTCAGTGAGGCTATCAATGCCAGCCACTATAGGTCTCCCAGGGGGATTAGACGTGTCCTTATGGATTTTAGGAAGGTGGTAATAAAAGGCCACAGAGGGATTCTTGGGATATAGGTACTCTTTCTCTTTTTTGGTAATAATTCCTTCGTCAAAGCCCTCCAGTAAAAGGGAATAAAGTTGTTTAGAAAAGATAGATGTGGGGTCATTGGGTAGAATTCTATAGTGGCTGGCATCATTGAGGATCCTATTTGCCTCCAGAATGTAGTCTTGGATATTTTGGATCACTGTCCCACCACCCTTATCCGCTTGGCGGATTGCTAATTGTTTGTTGGTACTTAAAGAATTTAGGGCATGGCGTTCTCCAGGGCTAAGATTGTTTCTATATTTGGATTTTTTAGGCAATCTTTCAAGGTCCTTTAGGACCATTGATTGATAAATAGCAATGTGTGAATTTTTTGCCCTAGGTGGATTAAAGTTAGATCTCGGTCTGAAGTCTGTATGAATATATTTTTCAGTAAGTTGTTCAAGTAGGGTATCAGGTTCATAGGCAATTATACCATTATTTAAACGTTCGTTCATGGTGTCCACAATGATAGGTGTCCACAATGATAGGCTTGTTATTAGTATTTTTAAGTTTTTTCTCTGCAAAATACTTTTGTAGAGATAGTTTTCTAGAAAAATGGTTTACGTCTATGAATAACTGAAACATATTAAGGTCGTTAGATGGACAAAATGATAGCCCCTTACCCAAAACCCTGATCTCATCATTACTAAGCTCATGCTTAGAAAGATTAAAAATGCCCTTTTTTATATTTCAATAGTTTTTCTTTTTTGGTGGTTGTAGATCTTCCTCTACTTCCCCGTTTCCGTATGCTCTTTTTTGTCGCGGTGGTCGGGGGGACATAGACCACTGATCTATTGGATGGAGTTGGCCCACCTCTAAAAAAGGGGTTCGGCAATGTTCCTCATCACGTGAGGTAGGGGGGTTGGTAGTAGGTTGTGGATCATTACTTAATGGTTGAAACCTATTCTATGTGAATTGTGATTAAGCCTCTCTTTGGGATTGTTTTTATCCATATATGTAGGGGTCAGAGTATGACGTGAATCGCCATAGTTGTAATCTTGGGCTCTCTGTAGATTACACTCTGGCCTCTCTTTTGGTATATATTTATCCCCATGTATAGAATTATGAGTGTCCCGAGGCGCATCATAATTGTTAAAATGTGCGTGGTTGGTTGAGTAGTGATTGGAAGAATTCTCATTATATTGAGGGGTATAGTTGTAGTGTCTATTACCAAAACTTTGTCTGTCATTATGACTATTGTATCTATTACCATGATCCTGTTCTCTTGGTCTCTTCCAGGTGTTAGGTCTATTAGGATATGAGTCGTTTGTGTCAAATCTATTATAATTGGGTCTACCCTGATTAGAATATGTGTCATGATATGTTTGTTGGTGTCTTGTATCAATCTTCCCACTATTATGAGCGTATGATCTTAATTTATAAGGGAATTGTGTTTTCTCATTCCTATAGGTATTCTGTTCCGAATAATGTGGTCTAAATTGTGTATTGGCATTCGTATGCTATAGATTGTTATTAAATCTCTCATTTGGATGTCTATACATGTTGTTCCTAGTATTACCTAGAAGGGAGTGACACCTGCCACAACCACTTATGTATATGATGTGCTGGGCTAGAAGGCAGTGACAGCTGCCCTGCCCACATATGTGTCTGATGTGCTGGGCTAGAAAGGAGTAACAGCTGCCCTGCCCACATGTGTCTGATGTGCTGGGCTAGAAGGGAGTAACAGCAGCCCTGCCCACATGTGTGTCTGATGTGCTGGGCTAGAAGGGAGTAACAGCTGCCCCTCCCACATGTGTGTCTGATGTACTGGGCTAGAAGGGAGTAACAGCTGCCCCTCCCACATGTGTGTCTGATGTGCTGGGCTAGAAGGGGGTAACAGCTGCCCTGCCCACATGTGTGTCTGATGTACTGGGCTAGAAGGGAGTAACAGCTGCCCCGCCCACATGTGTGTCTGATGTACTGGGATAGAAGGCAGTGACAGCTGCCCACTCACATGTGTGTCTGATGTACTGGGCTAGAAGGGAGTAACAGCTGCCCCGCCCACATGTGTGTCTGATGTGCTGGGCTAGAAGGGAGTAACAGCTGCCCCACCCACATGTGTGTCTGATGTACTGGGCTAAAAAGGAGTGCCAGCTGCCCCACCCACATGTGTGTCTGATGTGCTGGGCTAGAATGGAGTGACAGCTGCCCCGCCCAGTTGTGTGTCTGATGTGCTGGGCTAGAAGGCAGTGACAGCTGCCCCACTCACATGTGTGTCCGATGTTCTGGGCTAGAAGGTAGTGACAGCTGCCCCACCCACATTTGTGTCTGATGTGCTGGGCTAGAAGGGAGTGACAGCTGCCCCGCCCACATGTATGTCTGATGTGCTGGGCTAGAAGGGAGTGACAGCTGCCCCGCCCACATGTGTGTCTAATGTGCTGGGCTCAAAGGGAGTGACAGCTGCCCAGCCCAAATGTGTGTCTTATGTGCTGGGCTAGAAGGGAGTGACAGCTGCCCCGCCCACATGTGTGTCTGATGTGCTGGGCTAGAAGGGAGTGACAGCTGCCCTGCCCACTTTTGTGTCTGATGTGCTGGGCTAGAAGGGAGTGACAGCTGCCCGGCCCACTTGTGTGTCTGATGTGCTGGGCTAGATGGGAGTGACACCTGCCCTGCCCAAATGTTTGTCTGATGTGCTGGGCTAGAAGACAGTGACATCTGCCCCACCCACATGTGTGTCTGATGTACTGGGCTAGAAGGGAGTGACAGCTGCCCCTCCCACATGTGTGTCTGATGTGCTGGGCTAGAAGGGAGTGACAGCTGCCTTGCTAACTTTTGTGTCTGATGTGTCTGTTAGAAGGGAGTGACAGCTGTCCCACACACTTTTGTGTCTGATGTGCTGGGCTAGAAGGGAAAGTCCAGATTGTAAAACTTTAGATATTAGTGATACAGTTTCAGAAGTTACTAAGCAAAAATAATATATACATTTAACTTACCTTTAGGGCGTACTGCAGCTGATTCCTGCAATTAGAGGAGCAGAGGTCAGATTTCCCTTTCTATTTCTTTCTCAGGCCTTGAGCTCTCTCTTCTGGGCTAGAAGGGAGTAACAGCTGCCCTGATATTTTAAGAGTACTGTTGTTACTTTAGAAGTGCATAAAGTGAATGGCCTGACTTTACCAACACTTTAATATCAGTGTATAGAAACTTGATACTGTTGTACAGTGCAGCAAGCTCATTCTCAGTTTTGTAACTGAATAATAGTGATGAGTAGCGGTTTCCTTTCCCCTTTTTTAATTATCAAATATATGCTACGAGTTTTGCATTATGGCTGCCTCGCTGCTAACTTGCAAGTTATTTCCACCACTCACCTTTAGCAGCGCTGGTATTACAGGTTTCCAAAAACTCTGCGTTAGCTGGCAATATTCCTTGGAGTTCCATACCGCACCCAAATACCAGCGCTGCAGTGAGCTGGTTTTACGTTCTTGTGCACAATTTCCCCATAGAAATCAATGGGGAGAGCCAACGAAAAAAAAGCCTAGCACCTGCAATAATGGAGCGTAAAGCTCCGCAACGCAGCCCTATTGATTCCTATGGGAAAAGAAAAAGTTATGTTTAAGCCTAACACCCTAACATAAACCTCGAGTCTAAACACCCCTAATCTGCCGCCCCCCCAACATCGCCGACACCTACATGACTTTTATTAACTCCTAATCTGCCGCCCCCGACATCGCCGCCACCTACAATATACTTATTAACCCCATATCTACCGCCCCCGACATCGCCGACACCTACATTACTGTTATTAACCCCTAATCTGCTGTCCCTAGCATCGCCGCCACCTACATTACTCTTATTAACCCCTAATCTGCCGCCCCAAACGTCGCCGCCACTATACTAAAGTTATTAACCACTAATCTAACCCTAACGTAACCCTAACCCTAACACCCACTAACTTTAATATATATAAAATAAATCTAAATAAAAATTACAATTAATACCTAAATAATACCTATTTAAAACTAAATACTTACCTGTAAAATAAACCTAAGCTAGCTACAATATAACTAATAGTTACATTGTAGCTAGCTTAGGTGTTATTTTTATTTTACAGGTAAGTTTGTATTTATTTTAACTAAGTAGACTAACTAAAGTTATTAACCACTAATCTAACCCTAACGTAACCCTAACCCTAAGCTAGCTACAATATAACTAATAGTTACATTGTAGCTAGCTTAGGTGTTATTTTTATTTTACAGGTAAGTTTGTATTTATTTTAACTAAGTAGACTAACTAAAGTTATTAACCACTAATCTAACCCTAACGTAACCCTAACCCTAACACCCACTAACTTTAATATATATAAAATAAATCTAAATAAAAATTACAATTAATACCTAAATAATACCTATTTAAAACTAAATACTTACCTGTAAAATAAACCTAAGCTAGCTACAATATAACTAATAGTTACATTGTAGCTAGCTTAGGTGTTATTTTTATTTTACAGGTAAGTTTGTATTTATTTTAACTAAGTAGACTAGTTAGTAAATAGTTATTAACTATTTACTAACTACATAGTTAAAATTAATGCAAATTTACCTGTAAAATAAAACCTAACCTGCCTTACACTAACACCTAACATTACACTACAATTAACTAAATTACATTATTAAATACAATTAACTAAATTACAATAATTAAATACAATTATCTAAATTACAAAAAATAATAAACTCTAAATTACAAAAAAAATAAACACTAAATTACACAAAATAAAAAAGAAATTATCAAATATTTAAACTAATTACACCTAGTCTAATAGTCCTATCAAAATAAAAAAGCCCCCCTAAAATAAAAAAAAACCTAGTCTAAGCTAAACTGCCAATAGCCTTTAAAAGGGCCTTTTGCGGGGCATTGCCCCAAAGAAATCAGCTCTTTTACCTGTAAAAAAATACAAACAACCCCCCAACAATAAAACCAACCACCCACACAACCAACCCCCCCAAATAAAATCCTATCTGAAAAACCTAAGCTCCCCATTGCCCTGAAAAGGGTATTTGGATGGGCATTGCCCTTAAAAGGGCATTTAGCTCTTTTATGGTGCCCAAAGACCCAAATCTAAAAATAAAACTCACCCAATAAACCCTTTAACAAACCTAACACTAACCCCGGAAGATCCACTTACAGTTTTTGAAGTCCAGACATCCATCCTCTTCAAGCCGGGAAAAGTCTTCATCCAAGCAGGCAGAAGTCCTCAATGAAGCCAAGAGAAGTCTTCATCCAAGCGGCAAATGGTCCTCCAGGTGGGTCTTCTTCCAGACGGCATCCATCTTCAAGACATCCGGCGTGGAGTATCCTCTTATTCCGACAACTACTGAAGAATCAAGGTTCCTTTAAGGGACATCATCCAAGATGGCGTCCCTTGAATTCCGATTGACTGTTGGAATTCTATCAGTCAATCGGAATTAAAGTTGAAAAAATCCTATTGGCTGATGCAATCAGCCAATGGGATTTAGCTTGCATTCTATTGGCTGCTCCAATCAGCTAATAGAATGTGAGCTCAATTCCATTGGCTGATTGCATCAGCCAATAGGATTTTTTCAACTTTAATTCCGATTGGCTGATTGAATTCTATCAGCGAATCGGAATTCAAGGGTCACCATCTTGGATGACGTCTCTTAAAGGAACCTTCTTTTTTTATTAGCCGTCGGAAGAAGACGGTGCTCCGCACCGGATGTCTTGAAGATGGAGCCACTCCGGGTCGGAAGGATAAAGATAGAAGATGCCGTCTGGATGAAGACTTCTGCCCTTCTGGAGGACCACTTCTTGCCGCTTGGATGAAGACTTCTCCCGGCTTCGTTGAGGACTTCTGCCCGCTTGGATGAATACTTCTGCCCCCCTGGAGGACCACTTCTTGCAGCTTGGATGAAGACTTCTCCTGGCTTCGTTGAGGACTTCTGCCCGCTTGGATGAAGACTTTTCCCGGCTTGATGAGGATGGATGTCCGGTCTTCAAAAACTGTAAGTGGATCTTTTGGGGGTTAATGTTAGTTTTCTTTAAAGGGTTTATTGGGTGGGTTTTATTTTTAGATTAGGGTCATTGGGTACAGTAAAAGAGCTTAATGCCCTTTTCAGGTCAATGGGGAGCTTAGGTTTTTTAGATAGGATTTTATTTGGGGGGTTGGTTGTGTGGGTGGTGAGTTTTATTGTTGTGGGGGTTGTTTGTATTTTTTTTGACAGGTAAAAGAGCCGATTTCTTTGGGGCAATGCGCCGCAAAAGGCCTGTTTAAAGGCTATTGGCAGTTTAGTTTAGGCTAGGGTTTTTTTATTTGGGGGGGGGGACTTTTTTATTTTGATAGGGCTATTAGATTAGGTGTAAATAGTTTAAATATTTGATAAATTCTTTTTTGTTTTGTGTAATTTAGTATTTTTTTTGTAATTTAGAGTTTATTATTTTTTGTAATTTAGTTAATTGTAGTGTAATGTTAGGTGTTAGTGTAACTCAGGTTAGGTTTTATTTTACAGGTAAATTTGTATTTATTTTAACTAGGTAGCTAGTAAATCGTTAATAACTATTTACTAACCCGTCTACCTAGTTAAAATAAATACAAACTTACCTGTGAAATAAAAATAACACCTAAGCTAGCTACAATGTAACTATTAGTTATATTGTAGCTAGCTTATTTTTATTTTACAGATAAGTATTTAATTTTAAATAGGTATTATTTAGTTATTAAATGTAATTATATTTAGATTTATTTTAATTATATTAGTTAGTGGGTGTTAGGGTTAGACTTAGGGTTAGGTTTAGGGGTTAATAACTTTAGTATAGTGGCGGCGAAGTTGGGGGCGGAAGATTAGGGGTTAATAAGTGTAGGTAGGTAGCGACGACATTGGGGTCAGCAGATTAGGGGTTAATAAGTATAATGTAGGTGGCGGCAATGTCGGGGGCAGCAGATTAGGGGTTAATAATTTTATTTTAGTGTTTGCAATGCGGGAGGGCCTCGGTTTAGGGGTTAATATTTAGTTTATGGGTGTTAGTGTACTTTTTAGCACTTTAGTTATAAGTTTTATGTTACGGCTTTGTAACATAAAATCCATAGCTACTGACTTTCAGTTTACGGTATGGATCTTGACGGTATAGGCTGTACCGCTCACTTTTTGGGCTCCCAGCCAAACTCGTAATACCAGCGCTATGGAAGTCCCATTGAAAAAGGACTTTTGGAAAGCTGCGGTAGTTACATTGCGTGACGGCCAAAAAAGTATGCGGTACAGCTATACCTGCAAGACTCGTAATACCAGTCTGCTCAAGACACGTGCACGCTCCTGAGCTCCTATTAACCTACTTAGCTATATTCTTCAACAAAGGATATCAAAAGAACTAAATACATTTAATAATATAAATAAATTGGAAAGCTATTTTAAATCACATGCTCTATCTAAACACGAAAGATTAATTTTGATTTTACTGTCTCTTAAACATATTTATTCTTATATGACAGTATTTGGTTTGTGTACTATAAACTGTTGGGTTAATTAATTATTCATGCCATCGATTTCACTCAAAAGTAAAGAACAAGGCAAATTCCTGGTTTCAGCTGCCATTTTATAAAAATTGTAAAGATCAGCTCTCCTCTAGATTTCTTTCGGAGCTACTACAGAGGAGATGTATACTTTTACCAGTTGTACTTGCACGTAGCCGTGTACCATTAGCGCATTACAGTTTAGGTACGGACTTTCCGTTTAAAGATTGTTGAAACCAGGAATTTCCTTGATTTTTACCCTTTAATAAGAACTTAAACTCTGTTATTAAACTACTTTTTATAATTTTCAAAATACGAAGGGGCCAATTTATTAAGTGCCGAGTGTACATGATTCGCTGTAGCGAATCATGTCCGCCTGTCATCGGTAAATAACGACAGAATACGCTGTTGGCATTTAATGCTGCCCCCTGCACATTCACGGCCAATCGGTGGCGGACAAGTTATAGAGCAGCGGTCTCATAACCGATGCTTCTTAACTTAAAGGGCCACTAAACCCAAAATCTTTCTTTCATGATTCAGATAGAGAATAGAAATTTAAACACCATTACAATTTACTTCCATTATTTATTTTGCTTAATTTTTTAAATATCCTTAGTTGAAGAAAATGCAATGCACATGGTGAGCCAATCACACGATGCTTCTATGTGCAGCAACCAATCAGCAGCTAGTGAGCATATCTAGATATGCTTTTCATCATAGAATATCAAGAGAATAAAACAAATTAGATAATATAAATAAATTAGAAAGATGTTTAAAATTGCATTCTCGGGGGTTTGGGTGGGTTTTAGAGTAGGGTTGGGTGTGTGGGTGGTGGGTTTTAATGTTGGGGGGGTTGTATTTCTTTTTTTACAGGTAAAAGAGCTGATTACTTTGGGGCAATGCCCCGCAAAAGGCCCTTTTAAGGGCTATTTGTAATTTAGTATAGGGTAGGGATTTTTTTATTTTGTGGGGCTTTTTTTTATAAGGGGTCTTAGATTAGGTGTAATTAGTTTAAAATTCTTGTAATTTTTTTATTTTCAGTAATTTAGTGGGGTTTTTTGTACTTTAGTTAATTTTATTTATTTGTAATTAGTTTTATTTAATTGTAGTTAATTTATGTAATTATTTTAATGATAGTGTAGTGTTAGGATTTATTTTTCAGGTAATTGTGTAATTGTGTATTTATTTTAGCTAGGTAGTTATTAAATAGTTAATAACTATTTAATAACTATTGTACCTAGTTAAAATAAATACAAAGTTGCCTGTAAAATAAAAATAAATCCTAAGCTAGCTATAATGTAACTATCAGTTATATTGTAGCTAACTTAGGGTTTATTTTAAAGGTAAGTATTTAGTTTTAAATAGGAATAATTTAGTTAATAATAGTAATATTTATTTAGATTTATTTAAATTATATTTAAGTTAGGGGGTGTTAGGGTTAGACTTCGGTTTAGGGGTTAATAACTTTATTATAGTGGCGGCGGTGTAGGGGGAGGCAGGATAGGGGTTAATAAATATAATGTAGGTGGCGGTGGGCTCCGTTAGCGGCGGTTTAGGGGTTAAACAATTTATTTAGTTGTGGCAGGGTCCGGGATCGGCAGGATAGGGGTTAATAACTTTATGTAGGTGGTGGCGGTATAGGGGGCGGCGGTTTAGGGGTTAATATATTTATTATAGTTGAGGCAGGGTCCAGGAGCGGTTTAGGGGTTAATAAGTATAATGTAGGTGGCGGCAGTGTAGGGGAGGACAGATTAGGGTTGTTTAGACTCGGGGTACATGTTAGGGTGTTAGGTGTAGACTTTTCAATCAATGGGATATCGGGCAGCAGCGAACATGAGCTTTCGCTGCTGTCAGACTCCCATTGATTCCTATGGCATCCGCCACCTTCAGGGCGGTGGATTGAAAACCAAGTACGCTGGGCTGGAATAGTGGCGAGCGTACCTGGTAGGATCTTGATAACTTCCAAAAGTAGTCAGATTGTGCCAAACTTGCGTTCGGAACATCTGGAGTGACATAACCATCGATCTGTGTCGGACTGAGACCGGCGGATCGTATGCTACATCACTAAATTCTACTTTTGCCGGTCTCTAGCCTTTGATAACTAAGGCGAATTATGCTCGCCACAAATATGCTGCAGAATTCCAGCGTATTTGCGGTTGACAGCTTGATAAATAGAGGCCTAAATCTCTCTACTCTCAAATCTCTCCAAACCCTCCAATACCTAGACCTGCACCTAACTTGAAAAAGCAATACAGTCAAAGAAGCCTTGCTTAGAGCGTTCTTATATACCTGTGACAGACCCTTCTGTCAGGACTGAAAGAGTTAACTGTGTTTAGCTTTAAGAATCTAATTTCTAAAGACAGGTTTTCTGGCCTCAGCTATTGTGTGCTATAATTACATTTAAGTAATAAACAGGCCATTGTTTAATCACCCTCAGAGAACAGACGCTAGGTGATAAGACAAGCCAAATGTGTTTAAGTTGTTATCTGCCTAAGTAAAGTATTTAAGTAATATAATTCTATTGTATCATGTCAAGGGCGCTTCTCCCTTTTATCTAATGTACAACATTCTTTCAACCCCCATCTGAGGGGGGGTCAAAAACCTGTATAAATCTGTGTGCTGCCTTCAAATAAAGTTGTCATTCTGTTTTAAACCTGAAACTGGCTGGGTTGTGAATTGCTGATTGTCTATGCAGGACATTGTTCATCTGGGGTTAACCCTTGGTACACAGTTGGTACCGTAACAATACCCTATGTAAATGTTTAATGATGTACCGGTTTGCAAAGTAAACAAGCTTCAGGTGTGCTTTCTTACGGCTAGATTACGAGTCTTGCGTTTTGAGTAAAAAAGCAGCGTTAAGCCTCATAATGCTGCTTTTTTACTACCGCTGGTATTACGAGTCTTGCAGATTTAGGGGCACCGCACACTTTTTTGGCCTTACCGCAAATGAACATACGCAAATTGCATATAGTCTTTTTTCTATGGGACTTCAATAGCGCCGGTATTACGAGCTTGTCCTGGGAGGCCAAAAAGTGAGCGGTACACCCTGTCCCGCAAGATTTGTACCGAGTCAGTAGTTATGAGTTTTACACTACAACACTGTAGCATAAAACTCATAACTAAAGTGCTAAAAAGTACACTAACACCCATAAACTACCTATTAACCCCTAAACCAAGGCCCTCCCGCATTGCAAACTCTATAATAAAATTTTTAACCCCTAATCTGCCGCTCTGGACATCGCCGCCACTAGAGTAAACATATTAACCCCTAAACCGCCGCACTCCCGCCTCGCAAACATTATTAACCCCTAATCTGCTGTCCCTAACATCGCCGTCACCTACCTACATTTATTAACCCCTAATCTGCCGCCCCAACTTCGCCGCCACTATACTAAATTTATTAACCTCTAAACCTAAGTATAACCCTAACCCTAACACCCCATAACTTAAATTAATTAAAATTAAAATAAATCTAAATAAAACTTACTTTCATTAACTAACGGCTAGATTTGGAGTTTTGTCAGTAACGACCCGAAAAACTAACGCCGGCTTTTTTCTGGCCGCACCATAAAAATAACTCTGGTATTGAGAGTCCACAGAATGGCTGCGTTAGGCTCCAAAAAAGGAGCGTAGAGCATTTTTTTTTTTTTTTTTTTTTTTTTTTTTTTTAGTTGTAGAAAATGTCTCCCATCCTTACTTTTTTTTTTTTTTTTTTTTTTTTTTTTTAATAAACCGTTTTATTGTCATACAAATTTCGTACAATACAAAAGTCATAAAATTACAACAAACCGTTTAACATTTTCTTTTACATTTTTCAATTGTACAGTGGAATGCGTCTAACAATAGGTATCTAGGAACATTCTGTTGCCACAGTTGTCAGGAGCTCTAGGTCATTAGTCAATCTCCTAATAAAGCATAAACACATCTTAGGTCGCATTTGCTAATTATGAAATTTATTTGCTATATATGTGTCCCACATGATTTTCATTAAACCGTATGACACCTCAGTCCTCAACTTGATGTATGCATATTCCTCTAATTGTAAGATATGTTGGAAAGTATGGAGCCATTCAGCAAAAGTGGGGATGTGTTTTTGTTTCCAATGCCTTGCAAGTAATGTCTTCATGCCATTACTTGCAATAAAGATTAGTTTTTTCACTTGTGTTTGTGTTTTTCTTGGAATAATATTAAATAGCCAGATGCGAGGATCCGGTGGAATCGTGACCCCAACCATTTCTGAAGTCTCCCTTGCCACTTTTTCCCACATTTCCTTTATCATAGTACAATCCCACCAGATGTGAGACATGTTCCCCCTGCCATTTTCACACCTCCAGCATATATCACTTGCCGTCCTATAGAGTTTATGTATCCTAGCTGGTGTGTAATACCATCTTTGGATTATTTTTAAATTTAGTTCAATTAGCCGGCTGGAGGAGGAGACCTTGGTTACATTCGTGAAAATCTCTGAGACCTCTCTTGGTGTCATGTCTAGGTCCAGTTCTGTATTCCACCTGTCTATGTAATACGGAGTGTAGCCATGAGGTGGGATTTGTAGTAGTGCATGAGAAATAGCTAATGTCTTTTTATGTGGGGTGTCTGATCTACAAAGTGATTCAAATGCAGTCATGGGCCTCACTAAATTCCTTCGATCGGGGTGTTTTGTGATATATGATTGGCATTGGCGTAGTAGTAACCAATTTTTTGATAGGTCAATTCCCTCTGTCGCTAACTCTTCTAGGTTATAAAATTTGTGCTCATTACCTAACTGATATGCCGCTAAGGTTCTTCGCTTGTTGGGTAGGGTTTTGCTGGGAAAATTCAGCCCCGGTATGAAGTCTGTATTATTTGTAAGGGGTGTTAACGGGGAGGGTCTTGAGGATATATTCGGGTATGATATTAGTATATTGTTCCAGACCCGGAATGTCTCTGCGATGATAGAGTTAGGATGATGTTCTAAAGAGATCTGTTTTGGCGGAAGCCAGCAGAGAGACCCCAGGTGTGTCTTATTCGCAATATCATGCTCCAGTACCACCCAAGCCTTAGTTGGGAAGTTCGTGTACCAATCAATGATCCGTTGTAAGAATATTCCCTTTTCCAAGTCAGGAACCCCTAATCCACCCCTTTTAGTTGGCATGCACATTAGTTGCTTATTGATCCTTGCTGGCCTATTTTCCCATACGTATGCTAATAGTTTGGATTGTAATGAATTAGTGAAGTTCTTGGGTGTGGGGATGGGCAGGGTTTGGAAGATGTATAATAACCTTGGAAGGACATTCATTTTTAGGACTGTGATTCTCCCTAACCAGGAGATATTCTTTGATCTCCAAGCTGAGAGATCTGCTATGATCTTTTGTTGGATGGGGACATAATTTAGTTGAAACATTTCGTCAGTTGTTGGGGCTAAGTATATGCCTAGGTATTTCAGGGAATTCCCTCTTTTTTTGAATGGACATATCTGACATATATTTTGGGATTGCAGGGGGTCATGGTTTAGCAAAAGCATCTCTGACTTAGATTTATTGATGAGGAAATTGGATACTTTTTGGAAATTGTCTAGTTCATCACAAAGGGAGGGTATAGAGGTTACGGGGTTGGTAAGGAAAAATAAAATATCATCAGCATATAATAAGATCTTATGGGTAGAGCCCACTATGTCTAGTCCCTGGATTGAGGATTTTTCTCTAACTGCCAAGGCCAAAGCTTCCACTATACAGGCAAACAGCAATGGGGATAGAGGGCAACCCTGACGGGTCCCATTTGATATACTGAGTGGATTAGACAGATGGCCATTGACTCTGACCTTAGCTGACGGGGAGTGGTAAAGGGCGAAAATCCTTGATATGGTGGTCTTTCCCAGTTGGAATTTTTGTAATGTGGCCCTGAGGAATGTCCAACAGTCGCGGTCGAACGCTTTTTCCGCGTCTGTTGAAACCAGGGCTAGGGGCAATTTCTGTTGCTGGGTGTATTCTAGGAGATGTATTGCCCTAACGGTGTTATCCTTGGCCTCTCTATTTTGTATGAAACCTACTTGATCATTCTTAATAAGCTGGGGCAGTACCTGATTTAAACGGTTGGATAGAATTTTTGCATAGATTTTGAGGTCCGAATTCAATAGTGAAATGGGCCTGAAATTCTCCACCCTGTCTGGGGGTTTGCCTGGTTTAGGCAAGACCACTATATGAGCTTCCAGGTTAGTGTCTAGGAATGGGTTCTCCTCACTGATGCTGTTAAACAAGTCTAATAGTTGTGGTATTAAAATGTCCTTGTATTGTTTGTAGTAACTGTTTGAGTAGCCGTCTGGGCCTGGGGCCTTCCCAGTAGGGAGGTCTTTTATTACTTTCTTGATTTCCTCATAAGAGAAAGGACTATCCAGTGAATCTATCTGTTCCTGTCTCAGTGTGGGGAACTTTAGTTTCTCTAGGTATTCCTGTGTCAGTGAGCTATTTTTCAATTGTGGTGGATTTTCCCCTCTTTTACTAATATTGTATAATTGCTCATAATATGTTCTGAATGCCTCAGCTATTTGGGTAGTCGTGTATACATCTTTCCCCTTGATGTCTTTTATCTGTAAAATATATGTTTTATTAATTTTCCTTTTGAGTTTTCTGGCGAATAATGAGCTGCTCTTGTTGTTACCCTCAAAATATGTTTGCCCCAGTTTTATTGCGTGTTGCTTGCACTCCTTATCTATAATGGTTTGTATCGTGGATCTACAATCTTCTATTGCTTTCAGTAATGTGCGATCATTAGTGTTATATTTGTGTTGTTTTTCTAGCTCTGAAAGCCTAGTAAGAGTATTGTGTAGATAAATTCTTTCTTCCTTTATTTTGTGAGCCTTCAAGCTTATTAATTCGCCTCTAACCACTGATTTGTGGGCTTCCCACAAGAGCCTGTTATCTGATATGGAGGTTTGATTCAGTGTAAAGTATTCAGCTAATGTTTTTTCTATTTTGAATGCATAGACTGGATCCCTAATTAAATTGTCATCTATTCTCCATGTGTGTGAGATTTTATTCATTAGGGGCCAATATATAGTGCAGCCTACCATCGAGTGGTCCGACCATGTTCTGGGATAAATGGTGAGTTCCTTTACCCTAGCTAAGCTGGCTACGTCTAGCATGATGTAGTCAATGCGAGAGTATCGGGCATGGGGGTGTGAATAAAAAGTGTAATTTCTTACGTCCGGATACTTTACTCTCCAAGCATCGTGAACCGTGAGGTCTTTTAGACACTGTCGTGTTGTGTTAATTATTTTGTTGGGGACGGATGAAGTGTGATTGGAATTGTCCATATAGGGGTCGAGTGTAAGATTGAAGTCCCCTCCAAGAATTAGTGTACCTTTGGTCACTTCTAATAGTAAGTTAGTTAAATGTTTAAAGTATGCGTCTTGTCTAGTGTTGGGGGCATACGTGCAGACCATGGTATTAAATAGCTTACCTATGATAACCAAGTATCTCCCTTCGCTGTCCCTATGTACCTTGATCTGCTGGAAGGGTATATTTCTTTTGATTAGGATTCCCACCCCATTTGTTTTGGTAGAATTGGATGCATAAAACGATTCTCCATATTTAAATTTAAATGTCTTAGGTTCCCTACCCTTTACAAAATGTGTTTCCTGTAAAAACACTATATCCCCCCTTTTATCTTTTATGTCTTTTAGCACTACGCTTCTTTTGTGTGGGCTATTCAGACCTTTTGCGTTTGCCGTTAGAATGTTAAGGCTATTCTGTGTGTTTTCTGTCATCTAACTCAGTAAGAAGACTAAATATAAACTTGATTAACACTTGGAATTTATCTTGTACCTTAATTGTGTAGTGTTTCCATTCAAGGTAACCATGTCGACCGTGCATTTGCTCCTGACCTGTGGCAACTTTAAAACAGTAGTTTAAGACTTTCAAGGCAATAAAACAAAGAACTGCATTCACTTCGTATAATATAAACATTTCAAACAATTCAAACATTACAATCTGGGCACAATTTATCTTGTGCTATAAATCCCAGCTAGGGGGGATTGCTGATTGACTCCTCTTGCCAATATAAACATTGCTAGGGGGAGGGGGGAGGGAGGGGGTGGAAAGCTTATCCATTTAAGACATTTCTGGGGGTCTTTTCGGAGTCCATAGTATCATGACAGAACCAAACTTAATCTAACTCTTTATACGTACATTAGTAATGATTTGATTAACCATTTAACAGATCCGGCTATCAGAACCAGATAACTTACAAACTTAACCCAAATGTTAACTTTTCTTTTACGTTGATCAATGTCCATATAACCTGCTTCACTTATCATTTTAGTGTCCTATATGACATTTCACTAAGTTCAATATAGAATTATCTCACCCACAAATTCACTGTCCTGTTATTCATCCTGGGTCACTGCTGGACGATGTTGAGGGCTTTGGTCTTTTCTCCTTCCTTTTCTTCGCTATGACCGTTGACCAGGACGGCTTTTGGTTCATCTGCTTGCTGAAAGATGTTGCAGCAGTTGGCAATCTTGACCTTTCTTCAGCTGTAGTTGGTGGACTAAAAGAGATGTTCAGTAGTTGAGAAAGGTCCTCTAGGTCTTTAGGTGATCTGTATGACACTGATCTTCCTTCTTGTTGCACATGTAGGCAAAAGGGATAGCCCCATTTATATCTCACATTCTTTTCCTGTAGTACTTTAGTTATAAAGCGGACCTCCTTTCTTTTCTGCACTGTTATGGGGCTAAGGTCTAGAAATATTTGTAGGTGGTGATCTAAGTATGTTATTTGTCTCAGTTGTCGTGCCTGAAGCCATATCTTCTCCTTGTCTGTGTACCTCAAAAACCTTAGAATAATATCTCGTGGAGGTGCATTCTGTGGTGGAGGGGGCCGTCGGGCTCTGTGTGCCCTGTCCAGTTCCATGTCAGGAGCCTGTTGGTCATTCTGTAAGTGCTTAAACAGCCCTTGTAGGTATTCCGGTATTTCTGCTGGGGTAATGGATTCCGGTGTTCCCCTTACCCTCAGATTGTTTCTACGGCCCCTGTTGTCGAGGTCTTCTAGTTTATCATCCATAGCTTCCATATAGGCTTCTTGCTCTCTGGCATGAGTTGTTAGTGAGTCCACTATTTTATCTGTGGAATCTTGGGCTTCTTCTATGGACTCTATCCTGTTTCCTATCTCCTTTATGTCATGTTTCATGGAAGACAGTTCAGATTGTATTAAGTCTTTCAAACCGTCAAAGTCAGCCTTGGTAGGCAGCTTAGCAATGTCCATTTTTAGCTGATCTGCATATTCTTTTGATATCGCCACTGACATGGAGTTAGGCTGTGTCTCCATTGTAGTTTTGTCTGCTTCCCTATGGGGGTTTTCTTGAGGCTGGAAAAAGTTGCTTACAGGAACTGGTGAGAGTGTTTGATTTTTTAATACTTTGCTCGGTTTGTTCTGCTTATTGAGTCTTTTTGGGGCTATCCCCAGTGGCCAATTTCTGTTTATTGGTGCTTATTTATGGGTAGGTTCGTCACAGCTTGTGCTTTATGATCCTCATGTGAGAGAAATAACTGTTATAGGGGACATGAAAGTGCCGGGGCTATTGTGTGCCACGTGGGCCGTCATATAATCTGCAGCGTTAAGTTTTTAAGCACATTTTTCCCCTTGCTTATTGATTTGAACAGATGTGTTTCATACCTGTCACTTATGTTTGGTCTCCAGAGCTCCTAAGATCATGAACCATGTAGCTCCTCATCCCTCTGAGAAAATTGCAAATCTGCGCCCCTCCGGTTTTACAGGCTGTCAGGGCTTGGGCCTACACAGCGTTATCACTTTACATTACGCCTCCCGTTTTTATCATCAGAGTTTTTCTTGCATCTGCCTATCCCCCAAGTGTAGATAGGTGGTATGCCATTAAGTGGTCCTGTATTTCAGAGTCCGACTCTTCTTTTTTGGCTAAGGTTCGTCTAACCTGCTCAGAGCTTCAGTCTTTTGCGGCCATTTCCAGCTTGGCCTCGCTCCGCCCCCGAGCGTAGAGCATTTTTAACGCAGCTTCAACTCTCGATACCAGAGTTGCTTACGCAAGCAGCCAGCCTCAAAAACGTGCTCGTGCACGATTCCCCCATAGGAAATAATGGAGCTGTTTGAGCTGAAAAAAAACCTAACACCTGCAAAAAAGCCGCGTTCAGCTCCTAACGCAGCCCCATTGTTTGCTATGTGGAAACACTTCCTACGTCTGCACCTAACACTCTAACATGTACCCCGAGTCTAAACACCCCTAACCTTACACTTATTAACCCCTAATCTGCCGCCCCCCGCTATCGCTGACCCCTGCATATTATTATTAACCCCTAATCTGCCGCTCCGTAAACCGCCGCTACTTACATTATCCCTATGTACCCCTAATCTGCTTCCCTAACATCGCCGACCCCTATATTACCTCGCCTACACTTATTAACCCCTAATCTCCCGAGCGGACCTGAGCGCTACTATAATAAAGTTATTAACCCCTAATCCGCCTCACTAACCCTATAATAAATAGTATTAACCCCTAATCTGCCCTCCCTAACATCGCCGACACCTAACTTCCATTATTAACCCCTAATCTGCCGACTGGAGCTCACCGCTATTCTAATAAATGTATTAACCCCTAAAGCTAAGTCTAACCCTAACACTAACACCCCCCTAAATTAAATATAATTTACATCTAACGAAATTAATTAACTCTTATTAAATAAATTATTCCTATTTAAAGATAAATACTTACCTGTAAAATAAATCCTAATATAGCCACAATATAAATCATAATTATATTATAGCTATTTTAGGATTTATATTTATTTTACAGGTAACTTTGTATTTATTTTAACCAGGTACAATTGCTATTAAATAGTTAAGAACTATTTAATAGCTAAAATAGTTAAAATAATTACAAATTTACCTGTAAAATAAATCCTAACCTAAGTTACAATTAAACCTAACACTACACTAGCAATAAATTAATTAAATAAAATACCTACAATTACCTACAATTAAACCTAACACTACACTATCAATAAATTAATTAAATACAATACCTACAAATAAATACAATTAAATAAACTAGCTAAAGTACAAAAAATAAAAAAGAACTAAGTTACAAAAAATAAAAAAATATTTACAAACATAAGAAAAATATTACAATTTTAAACTAATTACACCTACTCTAAGCCCCCTAATAAAATAACAAAGCCCCCCAAAATAAAAAAATGCCCTACCCTATTCTAAATTACAAAAGTTCAAAGCTCTTTTACCTTACCAGCCCTGAACAGGGCCCTTTGCGGGGCATGCCCCAAAGAATTCAGCTCTTTTGCCTGTAAAAAAAAACATACAATACCCCCCCCAACATTACAACCCACCACCCACATACCCCTAATCTAACCCAAACCCCCCTTAAATAAACCTAACACTAAGCCCCTGAAGATCTTCCTACCTTATCTTCACCCTGCCAGGTTCACCGATCCGTCCTGAAGAGCTCCTCCGATGTCCTGATCCAAGCCCAAGCTGGGGGCTGAAGAGGTCCATGATCCGGCTGAAGTCTTCATCCAAGTGGGAGCTAAAGAGGTCCATGATCCGGCTGAAGTCTTCATCCAAGCGGGAGCTGAAGAGGTCCATGATCCGGATGAAGTCTTCTATCAACGGCATCTTCAATCTTCTTTCTTCCGGATCCATCTTGCAGACCTCCGACGCGGAACATCCTCTTCTCCCGACGCCTACTAGCCGAATGACGGTTCCTTTAAGGGACGTCATCCAAGATGGCGTCCCTCGAATTCCGATTGGCTGATAGGATTCTATCAGCCAATCGGAATTAAGGTAGGAATATTCTGATTGGCTGATGGAATCAGCCAATCAGAATCAAGTTCAATCCAATTGGCTGATCCAATCAGCCAATCAGATTGAGCTCGCATTCTATTGGCTGTTCCGATCAGCCAATAGAATGCAAGCTCAATCTGATTGGCTGATTCCATCAGCCAATTAGAATTTTCCTACCTTAATTCCGCTTGGCTGATAGAATCCTATCAGCAAATCGGAATTCGAGGGACGCCATCTTGGATGACGTCCCTTAAAGGAACCGTCATTCGGCTAGTAGGCGTCGGGAGAAGAGGATGTTCCGCGTCGGAGGTCTGCAAGATGGATCCGGAAGAAAGAAGATTGAAGATGCCGTTGATAGAAGACTTCATCCGGATCATGGACCTCTTCAGCTCCCGCTTGGATGAAGACTTCAGCCGGATCATGGACCTCTTCAGCTCCCGCTTGGATGAAGACTTCAGCCGGATCATGGACCTCTTCAGCCCCCCGCTTGGGCTTGGATCAGGACATCGGAGGAGCTCTTCAGGACGGATCGGTGAACCTGGCAGGGTGAAGATAAGGTAGGAAGATCTTCAGGGGCTTAGTGTTAGGTTTATTTAAGGGGGGTTTGGGTTAGATTAGGGGTATGTGGGTGGTGGGTTGTAATGTTGGGGGGGGTATTGTATGTTTTTTTTTACAGGCAAAAGAGCTGAATTCTTTGGGGCATGCCCCGCAAAGGGCCCTGTTCAGGGCTGGTAAGGTAAAAGAGCTTTGAACTTTTGTAATTTAGAATAGGGTAGGGCATTTTTTTATTTTGGGGGGCTTTGTTATTTTATTAGGGGGCTTAGAGTAGGTGTAATTAGTTTAAAATTGTTGTAATATTTTTCTTATGTTTGTAAATATTTTTTTATTTTTTGTAACTTAGTTCTTTTTTATTTTTTGTACTTTAGCTAGTTTATTTAATTGTATTTATTTGTAGGAATTGTATTTAATTAATTTATTGATAGTGTAGTGTTAGGTTAATTGTAGGTAATTGTAGGTAGTTTATTTAATTAATTTATTGCTAGTGTAGTGTTAGGTTTAATTGTAACTTAGGTTAGGATTTATTTTACAGGTAAATTTGTAATTATTTTAACTATTTTAGCTATTAAATAGTTCTTAACTATTTAATAGCTATTGTACCTGGTTAAAATAAATACAAAGTTACCTGTAAAATAAATATAAATCCTAAAATAGCTATAATATAATTATAATTTATATTGTAGCTATATTAGGATTTATTTTACAGGTAAGTATTTATCTTTAAATAGGAATAATTTATTTAATAAGAGTTAATTAATTTCGTTAGATGTAAATTATATTTAACTTAGGGGGGTGTTAGTGTTAGGGTTAGACTTAGCTTTAGGGATTAATACATTTATTAGAATAGCGGTGAGCTCCGATCGGCAGATTAGGGGTTAATAAGTGTAGGCAGGTGGAGGCGACGTTGTGGGGGGCAGATTAGGGGTTAATAAATATAATACAGGGGTCGGCGGTGTTAGGGGCAGCAGATTAGGGGTACATAAGGATAACGTAGGTGGCGGCGCTTTGCGGTCGGCAGATTAGGGGTTAATTATTGTAGGTTGCTGGCTGCGACGTTGTGGGGGGCAGATTAGGGGTTAATAAATATAATATAGGGGTCGGCGGTGTTAGGGGCAGCAGATTAGGGGTACATAAGGATAACGTAGGTGGCGGTCGGCAGATTAGGGGTTAAAAAAATGTATTCGAGTGTCGGCGATGTGGGGGGACCTCGATTTAATGGTACATAGGTAGTTTATGGGTGTTAGTGTACTTTAGAGTACAGTAGTTAAGAGCTTTATGAACCGGCGTTAGCCCAGAAAGCTCTTAACTACTGACTTTTTTCCTGCGGCTGGAGTTTTGTCGTTAGATGTCTAACGCTCACTTCAGAAACTACTCTAAATACCGGAGTTAGAAAGATCCCATTGAAAAGATAGGATATGCTATTTATGTAAGGGGATCTGCGGTATGGAAAAGTCGCGGATGAAAAGTGAGCGTTAGACCCTATTTTGAGTGACTCCAAATACCTGCGGTAGCCTAAAACCAGCGTTAGGAGCCTCTAACGCTGGTTTTCACGGATAACGCCAAACTCCAAATCTAGGTCTAAATAATTCCTATTTAAAACTAAATACTTACCTATAAAATAAACCTTAAGCTAGCTACAATATAACTAATAGTTACATTGTAGCTAGCTTAGGGTTTATTTTTTATTTTACAGGCAAGTTTGTATTTATTTTAACTAGGTATAATAGTTACTAAATAGTTATTAACTATTTAATAACTGCCTAGCTAAAATAAATACAAATTGGCCTGTAAAATAAAACCTATCCTGTCTTACAATAAAACCTAACCTAACCCTACAATTAAATAAATTCCCTAAATTAAATACAATTAACTAAATTCTAAACAATTAGCTAAATTACAAAAAAAAACAAAAAACACTGAATTACAGAAAATAAAAGACAAATGACAAGGGGCGCGATCCGATATAGATCGCAGTTTGCGGCGCAAGCGAGGGAACCGGCGTCGCCCGCAGTTTCAGCTCGCAACTCGAGCTATCCCATATAAGTCGCCGTCAGATGCTAACGTGCCGTAAGTCTGACAAACCAGCGATGTCCAGAAATCTGCATAAGTACAAATTTCTGGCGTCGCCAGTGACTTGCGGCACGTTAGAAACTGCCGGCGCCTATAAAACCTGACTAAAGTCTAAAACACCCGCACTGTTTAACACGCCTCCCTAACATAGCCCGACAAGTCTAACACGCCTCCCTAACATAGCCCGCACTGTCTAACCCTCTATCCGCTATCCCCCCTCACTATCCTAACAATAAAAAAGCTATTAACCCCTAAACCGCCGCTCCCGTACCCCGCCGCCAGCTATATTATATCTATAACCCCCTAAAGTGAGCCCCTAACACCGCCGCCATCTATATTAAAATTATTAACCCCTAATGTAAGCCCCTTACACCGCCGCCATCTCTATTAAAATGATTAACCCCTAATTTAATCTACCTACCCCGCCGCCAGCTATATTATCTATATTAACCCTAAGTATATTATAGTTAATATAGGTATTACATTATATATATTAACTATATTAACCCTAATTATATTAGGGTTAATATAGTTAATATAGTTACTATAGTATTTATATTAACTATATTAACTCTATCTAACCCTAGCACCCCTAACTAAATTTATATTAAATTAATCTAATTCATTTATAAACTAAAATATTCCTATTTAAATCTAAATACTTACCTATAAAATAAACCCTAAGATAGCTACAATATAATTAATAATTACATTGTAGCTATGTTAGGGTTAATATTTATTTTACAGGTAAATTGTTAATTATTTTAACTAGGTATAATAGCTATTAAATAGTTATTAACTATTTAATATCTACCTAGTTAAAATAATTACCCAATTACCTGTAAAATAAATCCTAACCTAAGTTACAAATACACCTACACTATCAATAAATTAAATAAACTACAAACATCTATCTAAAAATACAATTAAATTAACTAAACTAAATTACAAAAAAAAACAAACACTAAATTACAAAAAATAAAAAAAGATTACAAGATTTTTAAGCTAATTACACCTATTCTAAGCCCCCTAATAAAATAATAAACCCCCAAAATAAAAAAAATTCCCTGCCCTATTCTAAATTAAACAAATTTCAAAGCTCTTTACCTTACCAGCCCTTAAAAGGGCCTTTTGTGGGGCATGCCCCAAAGAATTCAGCTCTTTTGCATACAAATACAATACCCCCCCATTACAACCCACCACCCACATACCCCTATTCTAAAACCACCCAAACCCCCCTTAAAAAAGCCTAACACTACCCCCCTGAAGATCTCCCTACCTTGTCTTCACCACACCGGGCCGAACTCCTGATCCGATCCGGGCGATGTCTTCCTCCAAGCGGCAAAGAAGAATTCTTCCTCCGGCGATGTCTTCCTCCAAGCGGCAAAGAAGAATTCTTCCTCCGGCGACGTCTTCCTCCAAGCGGCAGCAAAGTCTTCATTCTTCCGGCGGCATCTTCAATCTTCTTTCTTCGCTCCGCCGCCGCGGAGCATCCATCCCGGACGACTACTGAACTTGGAATGAGGTACCTTTAAATGACGTCATCCAAGATGGCGTCCGTCGAATTCCGATTGGCTGATAGGATTCTATCAGCCAATCGGAATTAAGTTAGAAAAATCTGATTGGCTGATTGAATCAGCCAATTAGATTCAAGTTCAATCCGATTGGCTGATCCAATCAGCCAATCAGATTGAGCTTGCATTCTATTGCATTCTATTGGCTGTTCCGATGTGGCGCTTCTGTCTTTTCTCTTCATAGATCAGTGCACACACAGAGGGAGATTCCCTAATGTTTTTATAATGTTTTTAACATATTTCAATATATTTTTAGATAGATTAGATCCCCTTTTTCCATTCAAATGCAGTTTTGCATAGAGAACAATCATTTATATTAGATAGGTTCATGAATCGAGCTCATATATAAATGAAATAGGGTTTAGCCTTGTTTCTATAGTGACATCATCACTAAGCTTATATTTCAGCTGTGTAGAGGGTAGTACGTGGCTGTCAATGAACATGTTCTCACAGATGGTTTAGGATTGGAAGGGGTGTAGGCCTGTATCAATTAACCTATCACATGTATATTAAGGGTTTATATAGCAAGTGTATCAATTCATATTTTTATTGTATAGCCTGAGGAAACAGCCTTAGAGGGGCTGAGAAACGCGTTGCTTTGTTTTAATAAAATTTTATTTTAATGATACGCTTGCTGTTATCCTGGGGATTCTTTTCTACATTGGGTGGCAGGCGAGTGGAATTGCCTTTACTGCACCTGGAGGTGCGCTCCTTATTGTAAGTGTGACCAATAAGTGTGACTTTTGCCTGTTTATACTGTACTAGGCTATGGGAGCTGTGTTTTATCACTCACAGGAACAGATGCCTGGCTTGCTGTTTATTTGATCGAGTGCTTTATTCGCTGGTACACAGTGAGCTGGACCACTGCCAATTGATCCAGTCTGCGTCACTTGCACCATTGGGTGCTTCATCTTTGTGAGTACCATCCTATATTACATTAAATCTTCTGTATAGACGTTACCAGTCCATATTGGTGCCTCTGTGTCTTCCTTTTTAACAATTAGAATGTTACCACTACCTGATGACAAGCAATTTAGATATCTATAGCGAAATAAGGGAACTCTGGAAAGACCATACAAGTTTTGCGCTACAGAGGGTGCGAAACGAACGCAACACCCTCCATAGCGCTGCCATTACAAGTTTCTAAAAAGCCCCCTTGTGCGTGTAATATGGTGGCGATAAGCTCCATACCGCACAAAATCCAAGGGCTGAGAATACGTGCTTGTGCATGCTTTCCCCATAGACATCAATGGGCAGAGAGTGTTAGAAAAAAAACTGAAGCGCGGAATGGCGATCGCCATAACGCAACCCCATTGATGTCTAGGGGTTACGTTTAAACCTAACACCCTAACATAAACCTCAAGTCTAAACACCCCAAATCTGCTGCCTCTGACATCACCAACACCGAAATAGTTATTAACCCCTAATCTGCCACTTCTGACATTGCCACCACTAATTATTTATTAATCCCTGTTACGCCACTCCCAGACATCGCCGTCACTATAATAAAGTTATTAACCCATAAACCACCAGCCCCCCACATCGCAGAAAAACTAAATTAAACTATTAACCCCTAAACCTAACAATCCCCTAACTTTAAATTAAAATCACAATATCCCTATCTTAAAATAAATAAAAACGTACCTGTGAAATTAAAAAAACTAAGTTAAAACTAACAACCTAACATAACTATTATACTAAAATTAAAATAACTACCAATTTGTTACGGTTACCCTTAGTCTCGCTGAGAGATGGACCGCTTAGTAGCCTGGATTCCTATTGCTGAAGAGGGGAGAAACTGCTTTCCATAGTATTCTATATGAGTCTCCCAAATGTAGAATAATCCCCCTTAGCTGTAGTACAGCTAGGATACCCTTCTGCCCACAAAAACGAGTCAACGCTGCGATTGAGGGACAACCAAGAACTGAGGACTGGGATGCCCAGCCTGCTTTTTATTTAGGTTACATGCACACAGGGCACTCCCAGGGGGGGAAGCATAAAATCCCCCATCACACATTTAGACAAAGCCCTTGGGCAGGCCACCGCAGATAACAAGTACACACAAGAAAACAATTGAGTCCTTCTTATCACCTAGCAGTGAATGCTTATCACAAACTTAATTACAGTACACAATATGCTAGGAAACCTGCCTCAGAAAATAGTTTTCTCAAAACTGAACAGAGTTAACCCTTTATGAAATGATACTTGTTACAGTTTTCTTGGAGCCCTTCTTAGGCGCTGGCTTGGCTGGTTCAGGCATTGCTGCTGGGAAATAAGTTTCTTCACAACAAAATAACTAATGCTTCTGTAACAGTGCTCCCTTTCTGTGGAACACTCTGGCAGACACGGTCTGACCCCTTTTCGGGGCAGACTAAGGCTGTCCAGACCGCTGGTTATGCGGGGCTGAGGTCGGTTTGTCTGGACAACCCGTCGGCGTTGCCATTCTGTTTCCCAGGTCTGTAAGTAATGGTGAAATTGAAGGGTTGCAACGATAAACTCCAACGTAATAGCCTGCCATTATCTCCAGAGACCCGGTTCAGCCACACCAACGGGTTATGGTCGGTGACCAGAGTGAACTCCTGCCCATATAAATAGGGAGTCAATTTCTTTAATGCCCACACCAAAGCCAAACACTCCTTTTCGACCGCTGCATAGCTGACTTCACGGGGCAGGAGCTTCCGGCTGATGTAGGCAACTGGATGCTCCCCTCCATCTTCGCCTACTTGGCTGAGGACGGCTCCCAGCCCGAACATGGAAGCATCTGTATGGACGATAAAACGTTTGTTAAGGGCTGGAGCCGCCAAGACAGGAGCGTTAATTAGAGCATTTTTGAGAGCCTGGAAAGCCGTTTCACAGTGGGGAGACCACAGGACCTGTCGAGGTAAGTTCTTCTTGGTCAAGTCAGTCAGGGGTTTGGCAAGTGTGCTGTAGTCTGGTACGAACCGTCTATAGTACCCTGCCGTGCCCAGGAAGGCTAGGACCTGAGTCTTAGTGATGGGGGTGGGCCAATTGGCGACAGCTTCTATCTTGGCCGGCTCTGGTCGCTGCTTTCCACACCCCACCCGGTGACCCAGGTACTGTACCTCGGCCATCCCAAAGTGGCATTTTTCTGGCTTCAGAGTCAGGCCAGCAGCCCGGATCTGATCCAGAACCATTCCTATGTGAGCTAAGTGGTCCTCCCATGACTCACTGTGGATCGCTATGTCGTCCAGGTAGGCGCAAGCAAAACTCTGGAAGCCATCCAGGAGCCTATCCACCAAGCGCTGGAATGTAGCTGGGGCATTCTTCATCCCAAACGGCATTACCCTAAACTGATATAAGCCGAATGGGGTGACGAATGCCGACTTGGGGATAGCCTCCGGGGCCAGGGGAATCTGCCAGTAACCTTTGCAGAGGTCAATAGTGGTCAGGTAATTTCCCCTGGCTATACGATCGAGTAGCTCGTCTACCCTGGGCATAGGGTAAGCGTCCGTCACGGTCTTTTCATTGAGCCTCCGATAGTCTACGCAGAACCGGGTGGTCCCATCTTTCTTGGGCACCAAGACAACTGGGGAGGCCCAGGGACTATCGGAGGGCTCAATTACCCTGAGTTGGAGCATCTCATCGATCTCCTTCTTCATTCCTATCCTAACTGCTTCGGGGATTCGGTACGGAGCCTGGCGCAAGGGAGCTTGTCCCGGAGTATCTACCTGGTGGGTGGTTAAAGTAGTGTACCCTGGCTTCGGGGAGAAGGTGAGGTGTTTGGACTGTAGGAGTTGGTTGAGCTGCTCCCTTTCAGTGGGGCTAAGTCGGTCTCCTATCTGAACCTGAGCCACTATACCTGTGGGGAGACTCTTTTCTAATAGGTCTGGAATGGGTAGACTGTCGGGGCCTTCCTGATGGGAACAACATACGGCCGTCACGTTCTCTGGTCGCTCAAAATATTCCTTGAGCATGTTTACATGGAATGTCTTTCTAAGATTGTTGTCGTGGCAGCTAGCTATCACATAAGTGGTGTCTCCCCTTTTCTCTACGATCTGGTAGGGGCCCTGCCAGGATGCCTGCAATTTGTCTGTCTTCACCGGCTTAAGTACTAACACCTTTTGTCCTATGGTAAAGATTCTCTTTCGGGCCCCCCGATCGTACCATACTTTCTGTCTTCTCTGGGCCGACTGGAGATTAGCCCGCACGGATTTGGCTAATTGCTCCATTCGGTCCCTGAGTTCCAGCACGTATGGCACAATGGGGACACCGTCAGTCTCCATCTCTCCCTCCCAGTGCTCCCGGATCAGGTTTAGGGGTCCCCGTACCTTTCTTCCGTAGAGCAACTCGAAGGGAGAGAACCCTGTCGTTTCCTGGGGCACCTCCCGATAAGCAAAAAGGAGGTGCGGCAGGAAGCGTTCCCAATCTCGGTATTCCTGAGTGAACGTCTTGAGCATTTGCTTGAGGGTCCCATTGAACCTCTCACACAGCCCGTTCGTCTGGGGGTGGTATGGGGAGCTCAGGAGGGACTTAATTTTGCAAACCTGCCAGAGTTGTTGGGTCAATTCAGCCGTAAATTGGGTGCCTCGGTCGGATAGGATTTCTTTTGGAAATCCTACCCGGGAGAACACCTGTACTAGTGCATTCGCTACCGTATCCGCTTGTATGTTGGATAGGGCGACAGCCTCTGGGTACCTGGTAGCGTAGTCCACTACGGTAAGAATGTAGCGCTTACCGGAGGGACTAGGGGTAGCCAGTGGTCCCACTAGGTCAATAGCAACCCGGCTGAAGGGTTCCTCTACAATGGGCATATTTACTAGATGGGCTTTAGGGTGATCGCCTCGCCTTCCTACTCGTTGACACACATCGCAGGTGTTACAGTAAGTTCTAACGTCAGCGTGTACCCCTGGCCAAAAGAACGTGTGAGTAATGCGGTGTAGGGTACGGGTTACAGCTAGGTGGCCTGCTAAGGGGATGTCGTGGCCTATCTTGAGGATTTCTTGACGGTATTTGTGGGGCACTACCAGCTGTCGCCTACGCTGTCCCCTTTTCTCTGTCCAGCGGTATAGTTTCCCTTTTTCCCATAAGAATGTTTCATTATCTGCCCCGCCCCCTCCGGTCTCTGCTCGTTCCCGGTACTTTTGTAAGGTCGGGTCAGTCTTAGACTCTGTCTCGAAAGCATCTGGGGTGTCCCAGGGTATGGGGCCTAACATGTCAGGCAAGGTCGGGGTAGGTCTTACCTGTGTCTCCCGCACTGGTGAGAGTTCTCGCTCCGTCCGGGCTTGGGCCCGTGTAGTCACTGGGTCCGCCTCGTTGTTGCATACTGGAGCATAGGCAGAAGTCATGGGGCCCAAATCATTGCCCAGTAGTACTTCGGCAGGTAAATTATCCATTATGCCCACGTTCACAGCCCCCTTTCCCGCTCCCCAATCAAGATGCACTTTAGCTGTTGGAATTTTGTACACATCCCCCCCCGCCACTCTAACGGCCACAGTCTGTCCAGATCGCTTGTGCTCCGGCACCAAATGACTCTGTACCAGCGTGATAGTAGCCCCTGTGTCTCTCAATCCCTCGGTAGATCGCCCCTCGAGCCATCCCTTCTGCCGATGGTGCTGGCGGTTATCTGAGGCAGCATATACAGGGTCCGCCTCGTGAAGCGGCCCCAAATATTCCTCCATAGGGGCCTCTTGGTTAACACAGAGGGTCCGGGCCGGACGATATGCCCCAGAGGGGTAATTGTAATTCCTGGGTGTCTGGTGCGTATTAAGGGGGCAGCTAGCCATGAAATGCCCTGGTTGCTTGCATCGGTGGCAAGTCGGTCTGGGACGCTCAGAGCTGTTATTGGGTGGTCCTGAGTGTCGGGCGGGCCCTGCGGGCACCGGGGCTCGGAATTCAGCACGAGGGGGTGCACGGTAAACCTCTCTGGGTTCGTGAAGACGGGAGTCATAATGTTCATCGGCCAATTTGGCTGCTTCTTCTAAGGTAGAGGGTCGCCTGTCTCGCAGCCATTCCTTCCCTTGCTGTTCCATGCCATTATAAAAATGTTCTAAGAGAAACAATTGTAAAATTTCCTCACCAGTCACCGCTTTACTTCCGCTCATCCAGTGATTTGCCGCTCTCCGCATTCGGTGCGCCCATTCCATATGGGTATCGTTAGGCTTCTTTTTCGTGCCCCGAAACTGTCGGCGATACGCGTCCGGAGTTACTGCGTACCGTCGCAACAGTGTCTCCTTAACTAGCTCATACTGTGTCACTTCCTCAGCACCCAGAGTACGAAAGGCTTCCAGGGCTCGCCCGGATAGTTTCCCAGACAATATCGTGGGCCACTCCCTGTTGGGAATCTGGTGCAGGGCACATTGCCTTTCGAAGTCCGCCAAATATTCATCAATCCCTGTCTCGCTCTCTAGGAAGGGTCGAAATGCCGCATAGGGTATCTTGGGCCTCCCAGCATTTTCGACAGGGATGATTACCTGCGGGGCTTCAGCATTGCGGTGTGCGTTCGCTAGGTTGAGTTCGTGGGCTCGAGTCTCTCGTATATCCTTGTCCGCTTCCGCCATCAACTGCTGTACCAATTCCATGGAGGGGTTCGGCCCGTACAGTGAGAGCCTCTCCCGAACAATCCTGGTTTTTTCGTCACTAATCGTGGTCGGTGTTTCCGCCATTGTGAAGCTCTGATCCAGTTCGGTCAATTCTGCGATCAGCTCTCTCCTCGGCCGGTTGCTGGCGTACCCCCCTCTGCTTTCAAGTAAATCCTTTAGGGTTATACGCTTCAATTTTTCGTAAGCGCTCTCCATCCGTTCTGTACCTCTCCTAGGAAATCCAGGAAAAATCCCACCGCTGCCGCCAAATGTTACGGTTACCCTTAGTCTCGCTGAGAGATGGACCGCTTAGTAGCCTGGATTCCTATTGCTGAAGAGGGGAGAAACTGCTTTCCATAGTATTCTATATGAGTCTCCCAAATGTAGAATAATCCCCCTTAGCTGTAGTACAGCTAGGATACCCTTCTGCCCACAAAAACGAGTCAACGCTGCGATTGAGGGACAACCAAGAACTGAGGACTGGGATGCCCAGCCTGCTTTTTATTTAGGTTACATGCACACAGGGCACTCCCAGGGGGGGAAGCATAAAATCCCCCATCACACATTTAGACAAAGCCCTTGGGCAGGCCACCGCAGATAACAAGTACACACAAGAAAACAATTGAGTCCTTCTTATCACCTAGCAGTGAATGCTTATCACAAACTTAATTACAGTACACAATATGCTAGGAAACCTGCCTCAGAAAATAGTTTTCTCAAAACTGAACAGAGTTAACCCTTTATGAAATGATACTTGTTACAGTTTTCTTGGAGCCCTTCTTAGGCGCTGGCTTGGCTGGTTCAGGCATTGCTGCTGGGAAATAAGTTTCTTCACAACAAAATAACTAATGCTTCTGTAACACAATTAAATAAACTAAATTACACATTAAAAAAAAGCTAACACTAAAATTACAAAAAATAAAAAATACTAAATTACAAAAAATAACAAACACTAAATT
This sequence comes from Bombina bombina, assembly GCF_027579735.1. NCBI lineage: Eukaryota > Metazoa > Chordata > Amphibia > Anura > Bombinatoridae > Bombina > Bombina bombina. The sequence continues at coordinate 11,662,758 of NC_069500.1, forward strand.
ACGAAAAATAACAAACAAAATTCAGCCATTACATTGAAGGTTCAGTGTACGTGGTGACCGTATGAAGAGGACGCTCTGCGCCGGATGTCTTCAAGGATGGACCCGCTCCGCACCGCCGGGATGAAGATAGAAGACTCTGCCTGGATGAAGATAGAAGAAGCCGCCTGGATGGATGAAGACTTCTCACCACCTGGATGAAGACTTCTCTTCATTTTTTCAGCGTTAAAACTGTAACGCAAAACTAGGTGCATGTGTTTCAGATGAATCAGTAATGTTACAGGTCTACGGCGACAATTCTCACAGCAACCTCCCTGGTAAGCAACTCTAATACTCCTTTGTCTTTCCCTTTTTTTCCCATCCCCCCTCCATTTTTTCACCTTCTTTGGAGGACTTTATTCTTCTGCTCAAAACTGGGCCTACTTGGAAAGCCCTGAAGTTGAAAATCGAGTTGTCTATAGGACGATAGCATTGTATTAAGAATTGTATGTATCTATCTTAAAAAGATTGTTTAAAAAATGAAAAATGCAAGCAATATGTGATCTTAAACATGATTCTTTATAAACTGTATATTGAGATATTACATAATACCTTTGCACTTGGGTTATATACAATTGGACTTTGAAAACAGACCAATCACATCAACTTGTAAGAAAACCTGCATGTACATAGAACTAGACCAAAAGTAAGATGATATAAACGCCTTCTTTATTATTTTGGATGTAGATTCATATTTAATTTGTATTTTGCACAAATTCAAGAATAAAGCTTGTTTGAAGAAAAAAAAACATATCTTAATGTACATATTTTTATGATAATATCCAAAAATGTCATAAAGTACATTATTATTAAAAATGTAAAAAATAAAGATAATTGTTTTATGGTCTGTGATTGCCAAAATAACACACAGAGGAAATAAATTATAATATTCAAAAATATTGCTTCCTCAATGAGTTATTTCCCTTTTCTGTCTGACATTACTAAGCAGCAGGTGTCTGTGTATCTCATGTACACATCGTTAGGGCTGTATGAGACGCAGATATGGCAAATACAGTGATTTACGCTGACCTGAAGTTTGTAAAAGTACCAATGAAAGCTTCTCATCAAGAAGGTAACATACATGTGTGCTGGGTAGTACTTGTACTAATGTTATGTCACTTGTACCTCAGTAATAGTAAGTCACATGGTACAGGTTACACATTACTTATGTCTGTAGTAGATTCTCATACAGAAGGTAACAGACGTGTGTGCTGGGTAGTACTAGTACTAATGTTATGTTACTTGTACCTCAGTAATAGGAAGTCACATGGTACAGGTTACACATTACTTATGTCTGTAGTAGATTCTCATGCAGAAGGTAACAGACGTGTGTGCTGGGTAGTACTTGTACTAATGTTATGTCACTTGTACCTCAGTAACAGGAAGTCACATGGTACAGGTTATACATTACTTATGTCTGTAGTAGATTCTCATACAGAAGGAAACAGACGTGTGTGCTGGGTAGTACTAGTACTAATGTTATGTCACTTGTACATCAGTAATAGGAAGTCACATGATACAGGTTACACATTACTTATGTCTGTAGTAGATTCTCATACAGAAGGTAACAGACGTGTGTCCTGGGTAGTACTTGTACTAATGTTATGTCACTTGTACCTCAGTAACAGGAAGTCACATAGTACAGGTTATACATTACTTATGTCTGTAGTAGATTCTCATACAGAAGGTAACAGACGTGTGTGCTGGGTAGTACTTGTACTAATGTTATGTCACTTGTACCTCAGTAACAGGAAGTCACATGGTACAGGTAATACATTACTTATGTCTGTAGTAGATTCTCATACAGAAGGTAACAGACGTGTGTGCTGTGTAGTACTTGTACTAATGTTATGTCACTTGTACCTCAGTAACAGGAAGTCACATGGTACAGGTTATACATTACTTATGTCTGTAGTAGATTCTCATACAGAAGGTAACAGACGTGTGTGCTGTGTAGTACTTGTACTAATGTTATGTTACTTGTACCTCAGTATTAGGAAGTCACATGGTACAGGTTATACATTACTTATGTCTGTAGTAGATTCTCATACAGAAGGTAACAGACGTGTGTGCTGGGTAGTACTTGTACTAATGTTACGTTACTTGTACCTCAGTAACAGGAAGTCACATGGTACAGGTTATACATTACTTATGTCTTTAGAAGATTCTCATACAGAAGGTAACAGACGTGTGTGCTGGGTAGTATTACACTAATGTTATGTCACTTGTACCTCAGTATTAGGAAGTCACATGGTACAGGTTATACATTACTTATGTCTGTAGTAGATTCTCATACAGAAGGTAACATACGTGTGTGCTGTGTAGTACTTGTACTAATGTTATGTTACTTGTACCTCAGTAACAGGAAGTCACATGGTACAGGTTATACATTACTTATGTCTGTAGTAGATTCTCATACAGAAGGTAACAGACGTGTGTGCTGGGTAGTACTTGTACTAATGTTATGTCACTTGTACCTCAGTAACAGGAAGTCACATGGTACAGGTTATACATTACTTATGTCTGTAGTAGATTCTCATACAGAAGGTAACAGACGTGTGTGCTGTGTAGTACTTGTACTAATGTTATGTCACTTGTACCTCAGTAACAGGAAGTCACATGGTACAGGTTATACATTACTTATGTCTGTAGTAGATTCTCATACAGAAGGTAACAGACGTGTGTGCTGGGTAGTACTTGTACTAATGTTATGTCACTTGTACCTCAGTAACAGGAAGTCACATGGTACAGGTTATACATTACTTATGTCTGTAGTAGATTCTCATACAGAAGGTAACAGACGTGTGTGCTGGGTAGTACTTGTACTAATGTTATGTCACTTGTACCTCAGTAACAGGAAGTCACATGGTACAGGTTATACATTACTTATGTCTGTAGTAGATTCTCATACAGAAGGTAACAGATGTGTGTGCTGGGTAGTACTTGTACTAATGTTATGTTACTTGTTTGAAGAAAAAAAAACATATCTTAATGTACATATTTTTATGATAATATCCAAAAATGTCATAAAGTACATTATTATTAAAAATGTAAAAAATAAAGATAATTGTTTTATGGTCTGTGATTGCCAAAATAACACACAGAGGAAATAAATTATAATATTCAAAAATATTGCTTCCTCAATGAGTTATTTCCCTTTTCTGTCTGACATTACTAAGCAGCAGGTGTCTGTGTATCTCATGTACACATCGTTAGGGCTGTATGAGACGCAGATATGGCAAATACAGTGATTTACGCTGACCTGAAGTTTGTAAAAGTACCAATGAAAGCTTCTCATCAAGAAGGTAACATACGTGTGTGCTGGGTAGTACTTGTACTAATGTTATGTCACTTGTACCTCAGTAATAGGAAGTCACATGGTACAGGTTATACATTACTTATGTCTGTAGTAGATTCTCATACAGAAGGTAACAGACGTGTGTGCTGGGTAGTACTTGTACTAATGTTATGTCACTTGTACCTCAGTAATAGGAAGTCACATGGTACAGGTTACACATTACTTATGTCTGTAGTAGATTCTCATACAGAAGGTAACAGACGTGTGTGCTGGGTAGTACTAGTACTAATGTTATGTCACTTGTACATCAGTAATAGGAAGTCACATGGTACAGGTTACACATTACTTATGTCTGTAGTAGATTCTCATACAGAAGGTAACATACGTGTGTGCTGGGTAGTACTTGTACTAATGTTATGTCACTTGTACATCAGTAATAGGAAGTCACATGGTACAGGTTATACATTACTTATGTCTGTAGTAGATTCTCATACAGAAGGTAACAGACGTGTGTGCTGGGTAGTACTTGTACTAATGTTATGTCACTTGTACCTCAGTAACAGGAAGTCACATGGTACAGGTTATACATTACTTATGTCTGTAGTAGATTCTCATACAGAAGGTAACAGACGTGTATGCTGTGTAGTACTTGTACTAATGTTATGTTACTTGTACCTCAGTATTAGGAAGTCACATGGTACAGGTTATACATTACTTATGTCTGTAGTAGATTCTCATACAGAAGGTAACAGACGTGTGTGCTGGGTAGTACTAGTACTAATGTTATGTTACTTGTACCTCAGTAATAGGAAGTCACATGGTACAGGTTACACATTACTTATGTCGGTAGTAGATTCTCATACAGAAGGTAACATACGTGTGTGCTGGGTAGTACTTGTACTAATGTTATGTTACTTGTACCTCAGTATTAGGAAGTCACATGGTACAGGCTATACATTACTTATGTCTGTAGTAGATTCTCATACAGAAGGTAACAGACGTGTGTGCTGGGTAGTACTTGTACTAATGTTACGTTACTTGTACCTCAGTAACAGGAAGTCACATGGTAGAGGTTATACATTACTTATGTCTTTAGAAGATTCTCATACAGAAGGTAACAGACGTGTGTGTGCTGTGTAGTACTTATACTAATGTTATGTCACTTGTACCTCAGTAACAGGAAGTCACATGGTACAGGTTATACATTACTTATGTCTGTAGTAGATTCTCATACAGAAGGTAACAGATGTGTGTGCTGGGTAGTACTTGTACTAATGTTATGTTACTTGTACCTCAGTAATAGGAAGTCACATGGTACAGGTTATACATTACTTGTGTCTGTAGTAGATTCTCATACAGAAGGTAACAGACGTGTGTGCTGGGTAGTACTTGTACTAATGTTATGTTACTTGTACCTCAGTAACAGGAAGTCACATGGTACAGGTTATACATTACTTATGTCTGTAGTAGATTTGCATACAGAAGGTAACATACGTGTGTGCTGAGTAGTACTTGTGCTAATGTTATGTTACTTGTACCTCAGTAACAGGAAGTCACATGGTACTGGTTACACATTACTTATGTCTATAGAAGATTCTCATACAAAAGGTAACATACATGTGTGCTGGGTAGTACTTGTACTAATGTTATGTTACTTGTACCTCAGTAACAGGAAATCACATGGTACAGGTTATACATTACTTATGTCTGTAGTAGATTCTCATACAGAAGGTAACAGACGTGTGTGCTGTGTAGTACTTGTACTAATGTTATGTTACTTGTACCTCAGTAACAGGAAGTCACATGGTACAGGTTACACATTACTTATGTCTGTAGTAGATTCTCATACAGAAGGTAACAGACGTGTGTGCTGTGTAGTACTTGTACTAATGTTATGTTACTTGTACCTCAGTAACAGGAGGTCACATGGTACAGGTTATAGATTACTTATGTCTGTAGAAGATTCTCATACAGAAGGTAACAGACGTGTGTGCTGGGTAGTACTTGTACTAATGTTATGTTACTTGTACCTCAGTAACAGGAAGTCACATGGTACAGGTTATACATTACTTATGTCTGTAGTAGATTCTCATACAGAAGGTAACAGACGTGTGTGCTGTGTAGTACTTGTACTAATGTTATGTTACTTGTACCTCAGTAACAGGAAGTCATATGGTACAGGTTATACATTACTTATGTCTGTAGAAGATTCTCATACAGAAGGTAACAGACGTGTGTGCTGGGTAGTACTTGTACTATAATTATATAACTTGTACCTCAGTAACAGGAAGTCACATGGTACAGGTTATAGATTACTTATGTCTGTAGAAGATTCTCATACAGAAGGTAACAGACGTGTGTGCTGGGTAGTACTTGTACTAATGTTATGTTACTTGTACCTCAGTAACAGGAAGTCAAATGGTACAGGTTATACATTACTTATGTCTGTAGAAGATTCTCATACAGAAGGTAACATACGTGTGTGCTGGGTAGTATTACACTAATGTTATGTCACTTGTACCTCAGTAACAGGAAGTCACATGGTACAGGTTACACATTACTTATGTCGGTAGTAGATTCTCATACAGAAGGTAACAGACGTGTGTGCTGGGTAGCACTTGTACTAATGTTATGTTACTTGTACCTCAGTAACAGGAAGTCACATGGTACAGGTTATACATTACTTATGTCTGTAGTAGATTCTTAAACAGAAGGTAACAGATGTGTGTGCTGGGTAGTATTACACTAATGTTATGTCACTTGTATCTCAGTAACAGGAAGTCACATGGTACAGGTTATACATTACTTATGTCTGTAGTAGATTCTCATACAGAAGGTAACATACGTGTGTGCTGGGTAGTACTTGTACTAATGTTATGTTACTTGTACGTCAGTAACAGGCAGTCACATGGTACAGGTTATACATTACTTAGGTCTATAGAAGATTCTCATACAGAAGGTAACATATGTGTGTGCTGGGTAGTACTTGTACTAATGTTATGTTACTTGTACCTCAGTAACAGGAAGTCACATGGTACAGGTTATACATTACTTATGTCTGTAGTAGATTCTCATACAGAAGGTAACAGACGTGTGTGCTGGTTAGTACTTATACTATAATTATGTCACTTATACCTCAGTAACAGGAAGTCACATGGTACAAGTTATACATTACTTATGTCTGTAGTAGATTATCATACAGAAGGTAACATATGTGTGTGCTGTGTAGTACTTGTACTAATGTTATGTTACTTGTACCTCAGTAACAGGAAGTCACATGGTACAGGTTACACATTACTTATGTCTGTAGTAGATTCTCATACAGAAGGTAACAGACGTGTGTGCTGTGTAGTACTTGTACTAATGTTATGTTACTTGTACCTCAGTAACAGGAGGTCACATGGCACAGGTTATAGATTACTTATGTCTGTAGAAGATTCTCATACAGAAGGTAACAGACGTGTGTGCTGGGTAGTACTTGTACTAATGTTATGTTACTTGTACCTCAGTAACAGGAAGTCACATGGTACAGGTTATACATTACTTATGTCTGTAGTAGATTCTCATACAGAAGGTAACAGACGTGTGTGCTGTGTAGTACTTGTACTAATGTTATGTTACTTGTACCTCAGTAACAGGAAGTCATATGGTACAGGTTATACATTACTTATGTCTGTAGAAGATTCTCATACAGAAGGTAACAGACGTGTGTGCTGGGTAGTACTTGTACTATAATTATATAACTTGTACCTCAGTAACAGGAAGTCACATGGTACAGGTTATAGATTACTTATGTCTGTAGAAGATTCTCATACAGAAGGTAACAGACGTGTGCGCTGGGTAGTACTTGTACTAATTTTATGTTACTTGTACCTCAGTAACAGGAAGTCAAATGGTACAGGTTATACATTACTTATGTCTGTAGAGGATTCTCATACAGAAGGTAACATACGTGTGTGCTGGGTAGTATTACTCTAATGTTATGTCACTTGTACCTCAGTAACAGGAAGTCACATGGTACAGGTTACACATTACTTATGTCGGTAGTAGATTCTCATACAGAAGGTAACAGACGTGTGTGCTGGGTAGTACTTGTACTAATGTTATGTTATTTGTACCTCAGTAACAGGAAGTCACATGGTACAGGTTATACATTACTTATGTCTGTAGTAGATTCTTAAACAGAAGGTAACAGATGTGTGTGCTGGGTAGTATTACACTAATGTTATGTCACTTGTATCTCAGTAACAGGAAGTCACATGGTACAGGTTATACTTTACTTATGTCTGTAGTAGATTCTCATACAGAAGGTAACATACGTGTGTGCTGGGTAGTACTTGTACTAATGTTATGTTACTTGTACCTCAGTAACAGGAAGTCACATGGTACAGGTTATACATTACTTATGTCTATAGAAGATTCTCATACAGAAGGTAACATATGTGTGTGCTGGGTAGTACTTGTACTAATGTTATGTTACTTGTACCTCAGTAACAGGAAGTCACATGGTACAGGTTATACATTACTTATGTCTGTAGTAGATTCTCATACAGAAGGTAACAGACGTGTGTGCTGGTTAGTACTTATACTATAATTATGTCACTTATACCTCAGTAACAGGAAGTCACATGGTACAAGTTATACATTACTTATGTCTGTAGTAGATTATCATACAGAAGGTAACATATATGTGTGTGCTGTGTAGTACTTGTACTAATGTTATGTCACTTGTACCTCAGTAACAGGAAGTCACATGGTACAGGTTATACATTACTTATGTCTGTAGAAAATTCTCGTACAGAAGGTAACAGATGTGTGTCCTGGGTAGTATTACACTAATTTTATGTCACTTGTACCTCAGTAACAGGAAGTCACATGGTACAGGTTACACATTACTTATGTCGGTAGTAGATTCTCATACAGAAGGTAACAGACGTGTGTGCTGGGTAATACTTGTACTAATGTTATGTTACTTGTACCTCAGTAACAGGAAGTCACATGGTACAGGTTACACATTACTTATGTCTGTAGTAGATTCTCATACAGAAGGTAACAGACGTGTGTGCTGTGTAGTACTTGTACTAATGTTATGTTACTTGTACCTCAGTAACAGGTGGTCACATGGTACAGGTTATAGATTACTTATGTCAGTAGAAGATTCTCATACAGAAGGTAACAGACGTGTGTGCTGGGTAGTACTTGTACTAATGTTATGTTACTTGTACCTCAGTAACAGGAAGTCACATGGTACAGGTTATACATTACTTATGTCTGTAGTAGATTCTCATACAGAAGGTAACAGACGTGTGTGCTGTGTAGTACTTGTACTAATGGTATGTTACTTGTACCTCAGTAACAGGAAGTCACATGGTACAGGTTATACATTACTTATGTCTGTAGAAGATTCTCATACAGAAGGTAACAGACGTGTGTGCTGGGTAGTACTTGTACTATAATTATATAACTTGTACCTCAGTAACAGGAAGTCACATGGTACAGGTTATAGATTACTTATGTCTGTAGAAGATTCTCATACAGAAGGTAACAGACGTGTGTGCTGGGTAGTACTTGTACTAATGTTATGTTACTTGTACCTCAGTAACAGGAAGTCACATGGTACAGGTTATACATTACTTATGTCTGTAGAAGATTCTCATACAGAAGGTAACATACGTGTGTGCTGTGTAGTACTTGTACTAATGTTATGTTACTTGTACCTCAGTAACAGGAAGTCATATGGTACAGGTTACACATTACTTATGTCTGTAGTAGATTCTCATACAGAAGGTAACAGACGTGTGTGCTGTGTAGTACTTGTACTAATGTTATGTTACTTGTACCTCAGTAACAGGAGGTCACATGGTACAGGTTATAGATTACTTATGTCTGTAGAAGATTCTCATACAGAAGGTAAAAGACGTGTGTGCTGGGTAGTACTTGTACTAATGTTATGTTACTTGTACCTCAGTAACAGGAAGTCACATGGTACAGGTTATACATTACTTATGTCTGTAGTAGATTCTCATACAGAAGGTAACAGATGTGTGTGCTGTGTAGTACTTGTACTAATGTTATGTTACTTGTACCTCAGTAACAGGAAGTCATATGGTACAGGTTATACATTACTTATGTCTGTAGAAGATTCTCATACAGAAGGTAACAGACGTGTGTGCTGGGTAGTACTTGTACTATAATTATATAACTTGTACCTCAGTAACAGGAAGTCACATGGTACAGGTTATAGATTACTTATGTCTGTAGAAGATTCTCATACAGAAGGTAACAGACGTGTGTGCTGGGTAGTACTTGTACTAATGTTATGTTACTTGTACCTCAGTAACAGGAAGTCAAATGGTACAGGTTATACATTACTTATGTCTGTAGTAGATTCTCATACAGAAGGTAACAGACGTGTGTGCTGGGTAGTACTTGTACTAATGTTACGTTACTTGTACCTCAGTAACAGGAAGTCACATGGTACAGGTTATACATTACTTATGTCTTTAGAAGATTCTCATACAGAAGGTAACAGACGTGTGTGTGCTGTGTAGTACTTATACTAATGTTATGTCACTTGTACCTCAGTAACAGGAAGTCACATGGTACAGGTTATACATTACTTATGTCTGTAGTAGATTCTTATACAGAAGGTAACAGATGTGTGTGCTGGGTAGTACTTGTACTAATGTTATGTTACTTGTACCTCAGTAACAGGAAGTCACATGGTACAGGTTATACATTACTTATGTCTGTAGTAGATTTGCATACAGAAGGTAACATACGTGTGTGCTGAGTAGTACTTGTGCTAATGTTATGTTACTTGTACCTCAGTAACAGGAAGTCACATGGTACTGGTTACACATTACTTATGTCTATAGAAGATTATCATACAAAAGGTAACATACATGTGTGCTGGGTAGTACTTGTACTAATGTTATGTTACTTGTACCTCAGTAACAGGAATTCACATGGTACAGGTTATACATTACTTATGTCTGTAGTAGATTCTCATTCAGAAGGTAACAGACGTGTGTGCTGTGTAGTACTTGTACTAATGTTATGTTACTTGTACCTCAGTAACAGGAAGTCACATGGTACAGGTTACACATTACTTATGTCTGTAGTAGATTCTCATACAGAAGGTAACAGACGTGTGTGCTGTGTAGTACTTGTACTAATGTTATGTTACTTGTACCTCAGTAACAGGAGGTCACATGGTACAGGTTATAGATTACTTATGTCTGTAGAAGATTCTCATACAGAAGGTAACAGACGTGTGTGCTGGGTAGTACTTGTACTAATGTTATGTTACTTGTACCTCAGTAACAGGAAGTCACATGGTACAGGTTATACATTACTTATGTCTGTAGTAGATTCTCATACAGAAGGTAACAGACGTGTGTGCTGTGTAGTACTTGTACTAATGTTATGTTACTTGTACCTCAGTAACAGGAAGTCATATGGTACAGGTTATACATTACTTATGTCTGTAGAAGATTCTCATACAGAAGGTAACAGACGTGTGTGCTGGGTAGTACTTGTACTATAATTATATAACTTGTACCTCAGTAACAGGAAGTCACATGGTACAGGTTATAGATTACTTATGTCTGTAGAAGATTCTCATACAGAAGGTAACAGACGTGTGTGCTGGGTAGTACTTGTACTAATGTTATGTTACTTGTACCTCAGTAACAGGAAGTCAAATAGTACAGGTTATACATTACTTATGTCTGTAGAAGATTCTCATACAGAAGGTAACATACGTGTGTGCTGGATAGTATTACACTAATGTTATGTCACTTGTACCTCAGTAACAGGAAGTCACATGGTACAGGTTACACATTACTTATGTCGGTAGTAGATTCTCATACAGAAGGTAACAGACGTGTGTGCTGGGTAGTACTTGTACTAATGTTATGTTACTTGTACCTCAGTAACAGGAAGTCACATGGTACAGGTTATACATTACTTATGTCTGTAGTAGATTCTTAAACAGAAGGTAACAGATGTGTGTGCTGGGTAGTATTACACTAATGTTATGTCACTTGTATCTCAGTAACAGGAAGTCACATGGTACAGGTTATACATTACTTATGGCTGTAGTAGATTCTCATACAGAAGGTAACATACGTGTGTGCTGGGTAGTACTTGTACTAATGTTATGTTACTTGTACCTCAGTAACAGGCAGTCACATGGTACAGGTTATACATTACTTAGGTCTATAGAAGATTCTCATACAGAAGGTAACATATGTGTGTGCTGGGTAGTACTTGTACTAATGTTATGTTACTTGTACCTCAGTAACAGGAAGTCACATGGTACAGGTTATACATTACTTATGTCTGTAGTAGATTCTCATACAGAAGGTAACAGACGTGTGTGCTGGTTAGTACTTATACTATAATTATGTCACTTATACCTCAGTAACAGGAAGTCACATGGTACAAGTTATACATTACTTATGTCTGTAGTAGATTATCATACAGAAGGTAACATATGTGTGTGCTGTGTAGTACTTGTACTAATGTTATGTTACTTGTACCTCAGTAACAGGAAGTCACATGGTACAGGTTACACATTACTTATGTCTGTAGTAGATTCTCATACAGAAGGTAACAGACATGTGTGCTGTGTAGTACTTGTACTAATGTTATGTTACTTGTACCTCAGTAACAGGAGGTCACATGGCACAGGTTATAGATTACTTATGTCTGTAGAAGATTCTCATACAGAAGGTAACAGACGTGTGTGCTGGGTAGTACTTGTACTAATGTTATGTTACTTGTACCTCAGTAACAGGAAGTCACATGGTACAGGTTATACATTACTTATGTCTGTAGTAGATTCTCATACAGAAGGTAACAGACGTGTGTGCTGTGTAGTACTTGTACTAATGTTATGTTACTTGTACCTCAGTAACAGGAAGTCATATGGTACAGGTTATACATTACTTATGTCTGTAGAAGATTCTCATACAGAAGGTAACAGACGTGTGTGCTGGGTAGTACTTGTACTATAATTATATAACTTGTACCTCAGTAACAGGAAGTCACATGGTACAGGTTATAGATTACTTATGTCTGTAGAAGATTCTCATACAGAAGGTAACAGACGTGTGTGCTGGGTAGTACTTGTACTAATTTTATGTTACTTGTACCTCAGTAACAGGAAGTCAAATGGTACAGGTTATACATTACTTATGTCTGTAGAGGATTCTCATACAGAAGGTAACATACGTGTGTGCTGGTTAGTATTACTCTAATGTTATGTCACTTGTACCTCAGTAACAGGAAGTCACATGGTACAGGTTACACATTACTTATGTCGGTAGTAGATTCTCATACAGAAGGTAACAGACGTGTGTGCTGGGTAGTACTTGTACTAATGTTATGTTACTTGTACCTCAGTAACAGGAAGTCACATGGTACAGGTTATACATTACTTATGTCTGTAGTAGATTCTTAAACCGAAGGTAACAGATGTGTGTGCTGGGTAGTATTACACTAATGTTATGTCACTTGTATCTCAGTAACAGGAAGTCACATAGTACAGGTTATACTTTACTTATGTCTGTAGTAGATTCTCATACAGAAGGTAACAGACGTGTGTGCTGTGTAGTACTTGTACTAATGTTATGTTACTTGTACCTCAGTAACAGGAAGTCACATGGTACAGGTTACACATTACTTATGTCTGTAGTAGATTCTCATACAGAAGGTAACAGACGTGTGTGCTGGGTAGTACTTGTACTAATGTTATGTTACTTGTACCTCAGTAACAGGAAATCACATGGTACAGGTTATACATTACTTATGTCTGTAGTAGATTCTCATACAGAAGGTAACAGACGTGTGTGCTGGGTAGTACTTGTACTAATGTTATGTTACTTGTACCTCAGTAACAGGAAATCACATGGTACAGGTTATACATTACTTATGTCTGTAGTAGATTCTCATACAGAAGGTAACAGACGTGTGTGCTGTGTAGTACTTGTACTAATGTTATGTTACTTGTACCTCAGTAACAGGAAGTCACATGGTACAGGTTACACATTACTTATGTCTGTAGTAGATTCTCATACAGAAGGTAACAGACGTGTGTGCTGTGTAGTACTTGTACTAATGTTATGTTACTTGTACCTCAGTAACAGGAGGTCACATGGTACAGGTTATAGATTACTTATGTCTGTAGAAGATTCTCATACAGAAGGTAACAGACGTGTGTGCTGGGTAGTACTTGTACTAATGTTATGTTACTTGTACCTCAGTAACAGGAAGTCACATGGTACAGGTTATACATTACTTATGTCTGTAGTAGATTCTCATACAGAAGGTAACAGACGTGTGTGCTGTGTAGTACTTGTACTAATGTTATGTTACTTGTACCTCAGTAACAGGAAGTCATATGGTACAGGTTATACATTACTTATGTCTGTAGAAGATTCTCATACAGAAGGTAACAGACGTGTGTGCTGGGTAGTACTTGTACTATAATTATATAACTTGTACCTCAGTAACAGGAAGTCACATGGTACAGGTTATAGATTACTTATGTCTGTAGAAGATTCTCATACAGAAGGTAACAGACGTGTGTGCTGGGTAGTACTTGTACTAATGTTATGTTACTTGTACCTCAGTAACAGGAAGTCAAATAGTACAGGTTATACATTACTTATGTCTGTAGAAGATTCTCATACAGACGGTAAAATACGTGTGTGCTGGGTAGTATTACACTAATGTTATGTCACTTGTACCTCAGTAACAGGAAGTCACATGGTACAGGTTACACATTACTTATGTCGGTAGTAGATTCTCAAACAGAAGGTAACAGACGTGTGTGCTGGGTAGTACTTGTACTAATGTTATGTTACTTGTACCTCAGTAACAGGAAGTCACATGGTACAGGTTATACATTACTTATGTCTGTAGTAGATTCTTAAACAGAAGGTAACAGATGTGTGTGCTGGGTAGTATTACACTAATGTTATGTCACTTGTATCTCAGTAACAGGAAGTCACATGGTACAGGTTATACATTACTTATGTCTGTAGTAGATTCTCATACAGAAGGTAACATACGTGTGTGCTGGGTAGTACTTGTACTAATGTTATGTTACTTGTACCTCAGTAACAGGCAGTCACATGGTACAGGTTATACATTACTTAGGTCTATAGAAGATTCTCATACAGAAGGTAACATATGTGTGTGCTGGGTAGTACTTGTACTAATGTTATGTTACTTGTACCTCAGTAACAGGAAGTCACATGGTACAGGTTATACATTACTTATGTCTGTAGTAGATTCTCATACAGAAGGTAACAGACGTGTGTGCTGGTTAGTACTTATACTATAATTATGTCACTTATACCTCAGTAACAGGAAGTCACATGGTACAAGTTATACATTACTTATGTCTGTAGTAGATTATCATACAGAAGGTAACATATGTGTGTGCTGTGTAGTACTTGTACTAATGTTATGTTACTTGTACCTCAGTAACAGGAAGTCACATGGTACAGGTTACACATTACTTATGTCTGTAGTAGATTCTCATACAGAAGGTAACAGACGTGTGTGCTGTGTAGTACTTGTACTAATGTTATGTTACTTGTACCTCAGTAACAGGAGGTCACATGGCACAGGTTATAGATTACTTATGTCTGTAGAAGATTCTCATACAGAAGGTAACAGACGTGTGTGCTGGGTAGTACTTGTAATAATGTTATGTTACTTGTACCTCAGTAACAGGAAGTCACATGGTACAGGTTATACATTACTTATGTCTGTAGTAGATTCTCATACAGAAGGTAACAGACGTGTGTGCTGTGTAGTACTTGTACTAATGTTATGTTACTTGTACCTCAGTAACAGGAAGTCATATGGTACAGGTTATACATTACTTATGTCTGTAGAAGATTCTCATACAGAAGGTAACAGACGTGTGTGCTGGGTAGTACTTGTACTATAATTATATAACTTGTACCTCAGTAACAGGAAGTCACATGGTACAGGTTATAGATTACTTATGTCTGTAGAAGATTCTCATACAGAAGGTAACAGACGTGTGCGCTGGGTAGTACTTGTACTAATTTTATGTTACTTGTACCTCAGTAACAGGAAGTCAAATGGTACAGGTTATACATTACTTATGTCTGTAGAGGATTCTCATACAGAAGGTAACATACGTGTGTGCTGGGTAGTATTACTCTAATGTTTTGTCACTTGTACCTCAGTAACAGGAAGTCACATGGTACAGGTTACACATTACTTATGTCGGTAGTAGATTCTCATACAGAAGGTAACAGACGTGTGTGCTGGGTAGTACTTGTACTAATGTTATGTTATTTGTACCTCAGTAACAGGAAGTCACATGGTACAGGTTATACATTACTTATGTCTGTAGTAGATTCTTAAACAGAAGGTAACAGATGTGTGTGCTGGGTAGTATTACACTAATGTTATGTCACTTGTATCTCAGTAACAGGAAGTCACATGGTACAGGTTATACTTTACTTATGTCTGTAGTAGATTCTCATACAGAAGGTAACATACGTGTGTGCTGGGTAGTACTTGTACTAATGTTATGTTACTTGTACCTCAGTAACAGGAAGTCACATGGTACAGGTTATACATTACTTATGTCTATAGAAGATTCTCATACAGAAGGTAACATATGTGTGTGCTGGGTAGTACTTGTACTAATGTTATGTTACTTGTACCTCAGTAACAGGAAGTCACATGGTACAGGTTATACATTACTTATGTCTGTAGTAGATTCTCATACAGAAGGTAACAGACGTGTGTGCTGGTTAGTACTTATACTATAATTATGTCACTTATACCTCAGTAACAGGAAGTCACATGGTACAAGTTATACATTACTTATGTCTGTAGTAGATTATCATACAGAAGGTAACATATATGTGTGTGCTGTGTAGTACTTGTACTAATGTTATGTCACTTGTACCTCAGTAACAGGAAGTCACATGGTACAGGTTATACATTACTTATGTCTGTAGAAAATTCTCGTACAGAAGGTAACAGATGTGTGTCCTGGGTAGTATTACACTAATGTTATGTCACTTGTACCTCAGTAACAGGAAGTCACATGGTACAGGTTACACATTACTTATGTCGGTAGTAGATTCTCATACAGAAGGTAACAGACGTGTGTGCTGGGTAATACTTGTACTAATATTATGTTACTTGTACCTCAGTAACAGGAAGTCACATGGTACAGGTTACACATTACTTATGTCTGTAGTAGATTCTCATACAGAAGGTAACAGACGTGTGTGCTGTGTAGTACTTGTACTAATGTTATGTTACTTGTACCTCAGTAACAGGTGGTCACATGGTACAGGTTATAGATTACTTATGTCAGTAGAAGATTCTCATACAGAAGGTAACAGACGTGTGTGCTGGGTAGTACTTGTACTAATGTTATGTTACTTGTACCTCAGTAACAGGAAGTCACATGGTACAGGTTATACATTACTTATGTCTGTAGTAGATTCTCATACAGAAGGTAACAGACGTGTGTGCTGTGTAGTACTTGTACTAATGGTATGTTACTTGTACCTCAGTAACAGGAAGTCACATGGTACAGGTTATACATTATTTATGTCTGTAGAAGATTCTCATACAGAAGGTAACAGACGTGTGTGCTGGGTAGTACTTGTACTATAATTATATAACTTGTACCTCAGTAACAGGAAGTCACATGGTACAGGTTATAGATTACTTATGTCTGTAGAAGATTCTCATACAGAAGGTAACAGACGTGTGTGCTGGGTAGTACTTGTACTAATGTTATGTTACTTGTACCTCAGTAACAGGAAGTCACATGGTACAGGTTATACAATACTTATGTCTGTAGAAGATTCTCATACAGAAGGTAACATACGTGTGTGCTGTGTAGTACTTGTACTAATGTTATGTTACTTGTACCTCAGTAACAGGAAGTCATATGGTACAGGTTACACATTACTTATGTCTGTAGTAGATTCTCATACAGAAGGTAACAGACGTGTGTGCTGTGTAGTACTTGTACTAATGTTATGTTACTTGTACCTCAGTAACAGGAGGTCACATGGTACAGGTTATAGATTACTTATGTCTGTAGAAGATTCTCATACAGAAGGTAAAAGACGTGTGTGCTGGGTAGTACTTGTACTAATGTTATGTTACTTGTACCTCAGTAACAGGAAGTCACATGGTACAGGTTATACATTACTTATGTCTGTAGTAGATTCTCATACAGAAGGTAACAGATGTGTGTGCTGTGTAGTACTTGTACTAATGTTATGTTACTTGTACCTCAGTAACAGGAAGTCATATGGTACAGGTTATACATTACTTATGTCTGTAGAAGATTCTCATACAGAAGGTAACAGACGTGTGTGCTGGGTAGTACTCCTAACTCTCCTTGAACAAATGAACAATAACACCTATGGCCTAACCTTTACTCATAACTATAGTAAGACCGCTATAACTTTTTTGGATTTAGAGATAATGACCATTAATAATATTATTGAAACTAAAACACACTTTAAAAAAGTAGACTGTAATACATATATTCATGCTGAGAGCTGCCATTTGAACACCTGGAAAGAGAATATACCTGTTGGACAGTGCCTAAGAATTAGGAAAAACTGTTCAAGACTAATTGATTTTGAACAACAGGTTGCGATTCTAGAAGAAAGATTCAACTCTAGGGGTTATGATAAAGAACACACGAGAAAAGCCATACAAAGGGCCACGAACACTGAGAGGAAAACCCTGTTAGAATATAAAGAAAAGACTAAAGATATTAATGATGGACAGATAAAAGTACCCTTTATTACAGAGTATAATGTAGATTATAATCTGGTAAAGAAAATCGTTAAAAAGCACTGGCACATCCTAAAAGAGGATAACATCTTAGGAGAAAAGATTCCAAGTAACCCTACCTTCATTTTTAAAAAAGCCACAAATTTAAAATCAATATTAGCACCAAGTGAGCTGAAAATACAAAAAAACAACAAAAAGCTGACAACACAAAAAAATCTATTTGGTACAAAACCAGTGGGCTTTTTTCCTTGTTATTCTTGCAAGGCCTGTGGTCATAGTAAAAAAATTAAAGAAATCAAGTTTAATAATTCCAAGGACATCTTTCAAATAAAAGAACTAATTAGGTGCACACATACATGTGCCATTTATGTTTTAAAATGCACGTGTGATTTATTTTATATTGGAGAAACGAAAAGAGCAATAAGGGATAGAATCAGGGAACACCTAAGAAGCATAGAGAAAGGGTTGGAGGACACCTATCTGTACAGACACTTCAAAACAGTTCACAAAGGGAGAACAAAGGATTTAACATACTGGGGAATTAAAACTATAAGAAAACATTGGAGAGGGGGAAACATTGAGAAAAAATTACTAATTAAGGAGGCTGAACTTATTTTTAAATATGATACCTTGAACCCTAGAGGTTTAAATTCCGAATTAGATGTATCCCCTTTCACCTTGGATTAAAAAGCCATATTTTAAAAGAATAGAATTTTACTGATAGCTTTTTAAATACATTTTTGTAAAATATCACATAGAAATTGAATGATATTGTTAAATATGATCCGTTATTATAAAAAGAAATGTGAATCTCCTTTTGAAATGGACCTAAAAAATACAGTAAATATTCCATCAAGGATATGTGAAAAAAACTAGAAGTCAGATGTCAGAAAGAAACAAAAATGTCAGATGTCAGAAAAATTCAATCTCTTTAATCAAGTAAAAAATTCTTGACCAATCAGAACACAGAGACACCTTGAAAAGGAGGAGGACAATGTGGGCTAGTCATTCTTGATAAAGCTCTGAAAGGAGTGAAACGCGTAGAAAACCAGCCCCACACAACACAGTCTAAGGACTAACTACCTGTGCACTACCTTTGTACAGAAAAATTATCAACCCGGGTTGTACTGCATCTTTAATTTTATCCCCTGGTGGATACCCATGAAAAGGAGGTGGCGTGCACAGCACTAAGAGCAACCTCTAACAATAAGCAAACTACTAAGAATCGGACCGGATAACAACAGACCGACAGATAGAGACCCACGGAGGTCCCAATTGGCTGATCAGAGGCGAGCCCTCGAGGTGGAAACCGTGACGTCAGACGCCGGATTCTCGTGGAGCACACACGGAGTTGCCTGACAGAGACCGGCCTTTGGTAAAGTTGCTGTTAAGCTTTTAAAATTAAGACGTTTTAACTTTTTAGCATACCGAAATACAAATGGAGTAAAGATTCTCTATTGTGGGAATATTACATAGAACAACAATCAAGATTATCTGCATATCTGACATCTGACTTTAGTATTAGACATTGTATCTCTCAATTGGCAAGGTCTTAAGGAATGAACTTTTATATGTACATAGTATCCAACGTTTAATTGGTATACAGTCTTCATTTATAACAATTTTAAACTGATTTTTTACTATGCAATTTTAAACTGATTTTTTACTATGCAATTTTTTGGGAGACGTCCCTTTTAATTTTGTAATTTTGTTTTCAATGGCACATTAAATACATTGTTAATATATTGGAATTCCCTGGTCATTGTACATTTTTGTCTTGGCTTTTAGTGGTATTTTTAGCTTTTCTAGCGCCCTTACTTTTTCTCTCACACTTGTAATGTTATGTTACTTGTACCTCAGTAACAGGAAGTCATATGGTACAGGTTATACATTACTTATGTCTGTAGAAGATTCTCATACAGAAGGTAACAGACGTGTGTGCTGGGTAGTACTTGTACTATAATTATATAACTTGTACCTCAGTAACAGGAAGTCACATGGTACAGGTTATAGATTACTTATGTCTGTAGAAGATTCTCATACAGAAGGTAACAGACGTGTGTGCTGGGTAGTACTTGTACTAATGTTATGTTACTTGTACCTCAGTAACAGGAAGTCAAATAGTACAGGTTATACATTACTTATGTCTGTAGAAGATTCTCATACAGAAGGTAACATACGTGTGTGCTGGGTAGTATTACACTAATGTTATGTCACTTGTACCTCAGTAACAGGAAGTCACATGGTACAGGTTACACATTACTTATGTCGGTAGTAGATTCTCATACAGAAGGTAACAGACGTGTGTGCTGGGTAGTACTTGTACTAATGTTATGTTACTTGTACCTCAGTAACAGGAAGTCACATGGTACAGGTTATACATTACTTATGTCTGTAGTAGATTCTTAAACAGAAGGTAACAGATGTGGGTGCTGGGTAGTATTACACTAATGTTATGTCACTTGTATCTCAGTAACAGGAAGTCACATGGTACAGGTTATACATTACTTATGTCTGTAGTAGATTCTCATACAGAAGGTAACATACGTGTGTGCTGGGTAGTACTTGTACTAATGTTATGTTACTTGTACCTCAGTAACAGGCAGTCACATGGTACAGGTTATACATTACTTAGGTCTATAGAAGATTCTCATACAGAAGGTAACATATGTGTGTGCTGGGTAGTACTTGTACTAATGTTATGTTACTTGTACCTCAGTAACAGGAAGTCACATGGTACAGGTTATACATTACTTATGTCTGTAGTAGATTCTCATACAGAAGGTAACAGACGTGTGTGCTGGTTAGTACTTATACTATAATTATGTCACTTATACCTCAGTAACAGGAAGTCACATGGTACAAGTTATACATTACTTATGTCTGTAGTAGATTATCATACAGAAGGTAACATATGTGTGTGCTGTGTAGTACTTGTACTAATGTTATGTTACTTGTACCTCAGTAACAGGAAGTCACATGGTACAGGTTACACATTAATTATGTCTGTAGTTGATTCTCATACAGAAGGTAACAGACGTGTGTGCTGTGTAGTACTTGTACTAATGTTATGTTACTTGTACCTCAGTAACAGGAGGTCACATGGTACAGGTTATAGATTACTTATGTCTGTAGAAGATTCTCATACAGAAGGTAACAGACGTGTGTGTTGGGTAGTACTTGTACTAATGTTATGTTACTTGTACCTCAGTAACAGGAAGTTACATGGTACAGGTTATACATTACTAATGTCTGTAGTAGATTCTCATACAGAAGGTAACAGACGTGTGTGCTGTGTAGTACTTGTACTAATGTTATGTTACTTGTACCTCAGTAACAGGAAGTCATATGGTACAGGTTATAGATTACTTATGTCTGTAGTAGATTCTCATACAGAAGGTAACAGACGTGTGTGCTGTGTAGTACTTGTACTAATGTTATGTTACTTGTACCTCAGTAACAGGAAGTCACATGGTACAGGTTATACATTACTTATGTCTGTAGAAGATTCTCATACAGAAGGTAACAGACGTGTGTGCTGGGTAGTACTTGTACTATAATTATATAACTTGTACCTCAGTAACAGGAAGTCACATGGTACAGGTTATAGATTACTTATGTCTGTAGAAGATTCTCATACAGAAGGTAACAGACGTGTGTGCTGGGTAGTACTTGTACTAATTTTATGTTACTTGTACCTCAGTAACAGGAAGTCAAATGGTACAGGTTATACATTACTTATGTCTGTAGAGGATTCTCATACAGAAGGTAACATACGTGTGTGCTGGGTAGTATTACTCTAATGTTATGTCACTTGTACCTCAGTAACAGGAAGTCACATGGTACAGGTTACACATTACTTATGTCGGTAGTAGATTCTCATACAGAAGGTAACAGACGTGTGTGCTGGGTAGTACTTGTACTAATGTTATGTTACTTGTACCTCAGTAACAGGAAGTCACATGGTACAGGTTATACATTACTTATGTCTGTAGTAGATTCTCATACAGAAGGTAACAGATGTGTGTGCTGGGTAGTATTACACTAATGTTATGTCACTTGTATCTCAGTAACAGGAAGTCACATGGTACAGGTTATACATTACTTATGTCTGTAGTAGATTCTCATACAGAAGGTAACATACGTGTGTGCTGGGTAGTACTTGTACTAATGTTATGTTACTTGTACCTCAGTAACAGGAAGTCACATGGTACAGGTTATACATTACTTATGTCTATAGAAGATTCTCATACAGAAGGTAACATATGTGTGTGCTGGGTAGTACTTGTACTAATGTTATGTTACTTGTACCTCAGTAACAGGAAGTCACATGGTACAGGTTATACATTACTTATGTCTGTAGTAGATTCTCATACAGAAGGTTAATTTTATCTGTAGTAGATTCTCATACAGAAGGTAACAGACGTGTGTGCTGTGTAGTACTTGTACTAATGTTATGTTACTTGTACCTCAGTAACAGGAGGTCACATGGTACAGGTTATAGATTACTTATGTCTGTAGAAGATTCTACTTGTACCATGTGACTTCCTGTTACTGAGGTATAAGTGACATAACATTAGTACAAGTACTACCCAGCACACACATATGTTACCTTCTGTATGAGAATCTTCTATAGACATAAGTAATGTATAACCTGTACCATGTGACTTCCTGTTACTGAGGTACAGGTTATACATTACTTATGTCTGTAGTAGATTATCATACAGAAGGTAACATATGTGTGTGCTGTGTAGTACTTGTACTAATGTTATGTCACTTGTACCTCAGTAACAGGAAGTCACATGGTACAGGTTATACATTACTTATGTCTGTAGAAGATTCTCATACAGAAGGTAACAGATGTGTGTGCTGGGTAGTATTACACTAATGTTATGTCACTTGTACCTCAGTAACAGGAAGTCACATGGTACAGGTTACACATTACTTATGTCGGTAGTAGATTCTCATACAGAAGGTAACAGACGTGTGTGCTGGGTAGTACTTGTACTAATGTTATGTTACTTGTACCTCAGTAACAGGAAGTCACATGGTACAGGTTACACATTACTTATGTCTGTAGTAGATTCTCATACAGAAGGTAACAGACGTGTGTGCTGTGTAGTACTTGTACTAATGTTATGTTACTTGTACCTCAGTAACAGGAGGTCACATGGTACAGGTTATAGATTACTTATGTCTGTAGAAGATTCTCATACAGAAGGTAACAGATGTGTGTGCTGGGTAGTACTTGTACTAATGTTATGTTACTTGTACCTCAGTAACAGGAAGTCACATGGTACAGGTTATACATTACTTATGTCTGTAGTAGATTCTAATACAGAAGGTAACATACGTGTGTGCTGGGTAGTACTTGTACTAATGTTATGTTACTTGTACCTCAGTAACAGGAAGTCACATGGTACAGGTTATACATTACTTATGTCTATAGAAGATTCTCATACAGAAGGTAACATATGTGTGTGCTGGGTAGTACTTGTACTAATGTTATGTTACTTGTACCTCAGTAACAGGAAGTCACATGGTACAGGTTATACATTACTTATGTCTGTAGTAGATTCTAATACAGAAGGTAACAGACGTGTGTGCTGGTTAGTACTTATACTATAATTATGTCACTTATACCTCAGTAACAGGAAGTCACATGGTACAAGTTATACATTACTTATGTCTGTAGTAGATTATCATACAAAAGGTAACATATGTGTGTGCTGTGTAGTACTTGTACTAATGTTATGTTACTTGTACCTCAGTAACAGGAAGTCACATGGTACAGGTTACACATTAATTATGTCTGTAGTAGATTCTCATACAGAAGGTAACAGACGTGTGTGCTGTGTAGTACTTGTACTAATGTTATGTTACTTGTACCTCAGTAACAGGAGGTCACATGGTACAGGTTATAGATTACTTATGTCTGTAGAAGATTCTCATACAGAAGGTAACAGACGTGTGTGCTGGGTAGTACTTGTACTAATGTTATGTTACTTGTACCTCAGTAACAGGAAGTTACATGGTACAGGTTATACATTACTTATGTCTGTAGTAGATTCTCATACAGAAGGTAACAGACGTGTGTGCTGTGTAGTACTTGTACTAATGTTATGTTACTTGTACCTCAGTAACAGGAAGTCATATGGTACAGGTTATACATTACTTATGTCTGTAGAAGATTCTCATTCAGAAGGTAACAGACGTGTGTGCTGGGTAGTACTTGTACTATAATTATATAACTTGTACCTCAGTAACAGGAAGTCACATGGTACAGAATATAGATTACTTATGTCTGTAGAAGATTCTCACACAGAAGGTAACAGACGTGTGTGCTGGGTAGTACTTGTACTAATGTTATGTTACTTGTACCTCAGTAACAGGAAGTCAAATGGTACAGGTTATACATTACTTATGTCTGTAGAAGATTCTCATACAGAAGGTAACATACGTGTGTGCTGGGTAGTATTACTCTAATGTTATGTCACTTGTACCTCAGTAACAGGAAGTCACATGGTACAGGTTACACATTACTTATGTCGGTAGTAGATTCTCATACAGAAGGTAACAGACGTGTGTGCTGGGTAGTACTTGTACTAATGTTATGTTACTTGTACCTCAGTAACAGGAAGTCACATGGTACAGGTTATACATTACTTATGTCTGTAGTAGATTCTTAAACAGAAGGTAACAGATGTGTGTGCTGGGTAGTATTACACTAATGTTATGTCACTTGTATCTCAGTAACAGGAAGTCACATGGTACAGGTTATACATTACTTATGTCTGTAGTAGATTCTCATACAGAAGGTAGCATACGTGTGTGCTGGGTAGTACTTGTACTAATGTTATGTTACTTGTACCTCAGTAACAGGAAGTCACATGGTACAGGTTATACATTACTTATGTCTATAGAAGATTCTCATAACATACGTGTGTGCTGGGTAGTACTTGTACTAATGTTATGTTACTTGTACCTCAGTAACAGGAAGTCACATGGTACAGGTTATACATTACTTATGTCTGTAGTAGATTCTCATACAGAAGGTAACAGACGTGTGTGCTGGTTAGTACTTATACTATAATTATGTCACTTATACCTCAGTAACAGGAAGTCACATGGTACAAGTTATACATTACTTATGTCTGTAGTAGATTATCATACAGAAGGTAACATATGTGTGTGCTGTGTAGTACTTGTACTAATGTTATGTCACTTGTACATCAGTAACAGGAAGTCACATGGTACAGGTTATACATTACTTATGTCTGTAGAAGATTCTCATACAGAAGGTAACAGATGTGTGTGCTGGGTAGTATTACACTAATGTTATGTCACTTGTACCTCAGTAACAGGAAGTCACATGGTACAGGTTACACATTACTTATGTCGGTAGTAGATTCTCATACAGAAGGTATCAGACGTGTGTGCTGGGTAGTACTTGTACTAATGTTATGTTACTTGTACCTCAGTAACAGGAAGTCACATGGTACAGGTTACACATTACTTATGTCTGTAGTAGATTCTCATACAGAAGGTAACAGACGTGTGTGCTGTGTAGTACTTGTACTAATGTTATGTTACTTGTACCTCAGTAACAGGAGGTCACATGGTACAAGTTATAGATTACTTATGTCTGTAGAAGATTCTCATACAGAAGGTAACAGACGTGTGTGCTGGGTAGTACTTGTACTAATGTTATGTTACTTGTACCTCAGTAACAGGAAGTCACATGGTGCAGGTTATACATTACTTATGTCTGTAGAAGATTCTCATACAGAAGGTAACAGACGTGTGTGCTGGGTAGTACTTGTACTAATGTTATGTTACTTGTACCTCAGTAACAGGAAGTCACATGGTGCAGGTTATACATTACTTATGTCTGTAGAAGATTCTCATACAGAAGGTAACATATGTGTGTGCTGGGTAGTACTTGTACTATAATTATATAACTTGTACCTCAGTAACAGGAAGTCACATGGTACAGGTTATAGATTACTTATGTCTGTAGAAGATTCTCATACAGAAGGTAACAGACGTGTGTGCTGGGTAGTACTTGTACTAATGTTATGTTACTTGTACCTCAGTAACAGGAAGTCACATGGTACAGGTTATACATTACTTATGTCTGTAGAAGATTCTCATACAGAAGGTAACATACGTGTGTGCTGGGTAGTATTACACTAATGTTATGTCACTTGTACCTCAGTAACAGGAAGTAACATGGTACAGGTTACACATTACTTATGTCGGTAGTAGATTCTCATACAGAAGGTAACAGACGTGTGTGCTGGGTAGTACTTGTACTAATGTTATGTTACTTGTACCTCAGTAACAGGAAGTCACATGGTACAGGTTATACATTACTTATGTCTGTAGTAGATTCTCATACAGAAGGTAACAGACGTGTGTGCTGGGTAGTATTACACTAATGTTATGTCACTTGTACCTCAGTAACAGGAAGTCACATGGTACAGGTTATACATTACTTATGTCTGTAGTAGATTCTCATACAGAAGGTAACATACGTGTGTGCTGGGTAGTACTTGTACTAATGTTATGTTACTTGTACCTCAGTAACAGGAAGTCACATGGTACAGGTTATACATTACTTATGTCTATAGAAGATTCTCATACAGAAGGTAACATATGTGTGTGCTGGGTAGTACTTGTACTAATGTTATGTTACTTGTACCTCAGTAACAGGAAGTCACATGGTACAGGTTATATATTACTTATGTCTGTAGTAGATTCTCATACAGAAGCTAACAGACGTGTGTGCTGGTTAGTACTTATACTATAATTATGTCACTTATACCTCAGTAACAGGAAGTCACATGGTACAAGTAATACATTACTTATGTCTGTAGTAGATTCTCATACAGAAGGTAACATATGTGTGTGCTGTGTAGTACTTGTACTAATGTTATGTCACTTGTACCTCAGTAACAGGAAGTCACACGGTACAGGTTATACATTACTTATGTCTGTAGTAGATTCTCATACAGAAGGTAACAGACGTGTGTGCTGGGTAGTACTAGTACTAATGTTATGTCACTTGTACCTCAGTAACAGTAAGTCACACGGTAGATGTTATACATTACTTATGTCTGTAGTAGATTCTCATACAGAAGGTAACAGACGTGTGTGCTGGGTAGTACTAGTACTAATGTTATGTCACTTGTACCTCAGTAACAGGAAGTCACATGGTACAGGTTATACATTACTTATGTCAGTAGTAGATTCTCATACAGAAGGTAACAGACGTGTGTGCTGGGTAGTATTACACTAATGTTATGTCACTTGTACCTCAGTAACAGGAAGTCACATGGTACAGGTTACACATTACTTATGTCAGTAGTAGATTCTCATACAGAAGGTAACAGACGTGTGTGCTGGGTAGTACTTGTACTAATGTTATGTTACTTGTACCTCAGTAACAGGAAGTCACATGGTACAGGTTATACATTACTTATGTCTGTAGTAGATTCTCATGCAGAAGGTAACAGACGTGTGTGCTGGGTAGTACTTGTACTAATGTTATGTTACTTGTACCTCAGTAACAGGAAGTCACATGGTACAGGTTATACATTACTTATGTTTGTAGTAGATTCTCATGCAGAAGGTAACAGACGTGTGTGCTGGGTAGTACTTGTACTAATGTTATGTTACTTGCACCTCAGTAACAGGAAGTCACATGGCAATCCAAAAGAAGGAACAGCACCACAATAATAATGCTTATGAAATATTTATTGGGACATCAAACAAACACACCACAACGTTTCGGTCCTAATAGACCTTAATCATGTGACATAAAACATGACCAGGAAGTCACATGGTACAGGTTATACATTACTTATGTCTGTAGTAGATTCTTATACAGAAGGTAACAGATGTGTGTGCTGGGTAGTATTACACTAATGTTATGTCACTTGTACCTCAGTAACAGGAAGTCACATGGTACAGTTTATACATTACTTATGTCTGTAGTAGATTCTCATACAGAAGGTAACATACGTGTGTGCTGGGTAGTACTTGTACTAATGTTATGTTACTTGTACCTCAGTAACAGGAAGTCACATGGTACAGGTTATACATTACTTATGTCTATAGAAGATTCTCATACAGAAGGTAACATATGTGTGTGCTGGGTAGTACTTGTACTAATGTTATGTTACTTGTACCTCAGTAACAGGAAGTCACATGGTACAGTTTATATATTACTTATGTCTGTAGTAGATTCTCATACAGAAGGTAACAGACGTGTGTGCTGGGTAGTACTAGTACTAATGTTATGTCACTTGTACCTCAGTAACAGTAAGTCACACGGTACAGGTTATACATTACTTATGTCTGTAGTAGATTCTCCTACAGAAGGTAACAGACGTGTGTGCTGGGTAGTACTAGTACTAATGTTATGTCACTTGTACCTCAGTAACAGGAAGTCACATGGTACAGGTTATACATTACTTATGTCAGTAGTAGATTCTCATACAGAAGGTAACAGACGTGTGTGCTGGGTAGTATTACACTAATGTTATGTCACTTGTACCTCAGTAACAGGAAGTCACATGGTACAGGTTACACATTACTTATGTCAGTAGTAGATTCTCATACAGAAGGTAACAGACGTGTGTGCTGGGTAGTACTTGTACTAATGTTATGTTACTTGTACCTCAGTAACAGGAAGTCACATGGTACAGGTTATACATTACTTATGTCTGTAGTAGATTCTCATGCAGAAGGTAACAGACGTGTGTGCTGTGTAGTACTTGTACTAATGTTATGTTACTTGTACCTCAGTAACAGGAAGTCACATGGTACAGGTTATACATTACTTATGTCTGTAGTAGATTCTCATACAGAAGGTAACAGACGTGTGTGCTGGGTAGTACTTGTACTAATGTTATGTTACTTGTACCTCAGTAACAGGAAGTCATATGGTACAGGTTATACATTACTTATGTCTATAGAAGATTCTCATACAGAAGGTAACATACGTGTGTGCTGGGTAGTACTTGTACTAATGTTATGTCACTTGTACCTCAGTAACAGGAAGTCACATGGTACAGGTTATACATTACTTATGTCTGTAGTAGATTCTCATGCAGAAGGTAACAGACGTGTGTGCTGGGTAGTACTTGTACTAATGTTATGTTACTTGTACCTCAGTAACAGGAAGTCACATGGTACAGGTTATACATTACTTATGTCTGTAGTAGATTCTCATGCAGAAGGTAACAGACGTGTGTGCTGGGTAGTACTTGTACTAATGTTATGTCACTTGTACCTCAGTAACAGGAAGTCACATGGTACAGGTTATACATTACTTATGTCTGTAGTAGATTCTCATACAGAAGGTAACAGACGTGTGTGCTGTGTAGTACTTGTACTAATGTTATGTTACTTGTACCTCAGTAACAGGAAGTCACATGGTACAGGTTATTCATTACTTATGTCTGTAGTAGATTCTCATACAGAAGGTAACATACGTGTGTGCTGGGTAGTACTTGTACTAATGTTATGTCACTTGTACCTCAGTAACAGGAAGTCACATGGTACAGGTTATACATTACTTATGTCTGTAGTAGATTCTCATACAGAAGGTAACATACGTGTGTGCTGGGTAGTACTTGTACTAATGTTATGTCACTTGTACCTCAGTAACAGGAAGTCACATGGTACAGGTAATACATTACTTATGTCTGTAGTAGATTCTCATACAGAAGGTAACATACGTGTGTGCTGGGTAGTACTTGTACTAATGTTATGTCACTTGTACCTCAGTAACAGGAAGTCACATGGTACAGGTTATACATTACTTATGTCTGTAGTAGATTCTCATACAGAAGGTAACATACGTGTGTGCTGGGTAGTACTTGTACTAATGTTATGTTACTTGCACCTCAGTAACAGGAAGTCACATGGCAATCCAAAAGAAGGAACAGCACCACAATAATAATGCTTATGAAATATTTATTGGGACATCAAACAAACACACCACGACGTTTTGGTCCTAATAGACCTTAATCATGTGACATAAAACATGACCTAACACCATACATATATACCCATTGGGGGAGGAGACTTATACCTATCACAGGTGTATATCTAATATATATTAACTTATTCAGATATATACAAAAAATGCTCACTGCTCCATCTAGTGGTGAAGAGAGGTCATCACTTCCAATATTTAGTGACCTAAAAAGATGCAAGTACAAAAAAATTAAAAACAAACATATGGGTAATTAACCCTATACAGTTAAATACTAACTCTTAATATGTACAGTGATTAACTCTTGTGGGAATATAAAGATATCAAGAATATATTTAAATTATAACAAATAAATGTAAGTTTTACAGAGTAACTCCCCAGTCAATTTCTTTATTCATCCCTATTGGAATAAGAGATTGTAAAGTGTAGATCCAATATGTTTCCCTACACTTTAACATTCTCTGTCTATCTCCACCCCTTCTTGGTTTTTTAATTTGTTCAATAACTTGGTACCTAAGTTGGGATATGCTATGGCCAGCTTGTAAGAAGTGATTAGAGACAGGGGCATCTTTGTTGCCACAACGTATGTTAGATTTGTGTTCATTAATCCTGTCTCTAATCCTTCTTGTTGACTCTCCAATATAAATTTTTGCACATGGGCATTTTATGAGGTACACAATATATTCAGAATTGCATGTGAAATAACCTGGAATCCTGTATTTCTTCCCATTTAGGGGGTGAACAAAATGATCCCCTTTTATGATGTTGCCACAATTGCAACATCCCAAACAAGGGAAACAACCAACCTTAGGGGTAGATAAAAATGTTTGAATGCCTTTTTTCTTGGATCCAACATCAGCTTTAACCAAGACATCCTTGATATTTCTACCTCGCCTATAGGCTGCCATGGGGGCCTCCTGGAATTCCATAATATTGGGGTTTAATTCTTTTAAGATAGACCAATGTCTCCTAATGATCTTATTAATTTTGTTACTTAGAGGGTTAAACTGGGAAACAAAAATCATTTGTTTAGTATTATTTTTATCTTTCTTATTCCTATCTCTATATTCTGCCTTTAATATAGAGGTTCTAGGAACCTTTCCAATTTCTCTGATTTGTTTTTCCACTAATTGTTTGGGATAACCTCTCCGTAAAAAGAGATTACCCATTTCATCTAGTCTAGTCTGTGCTAACTCCTCATCAGACACAATTCTCTTAACTCGAAGGAGTTGACTTTTGGGAAGACTGTTGATCAAGGGAGGATAGTGAGCACTCTCATATTTTAACAGACTGTTTCTGTCACTATCCTTCCTATAAAGATCAATCAGTAATTTTCCATCCTTTTTATAGACAGTTGTGTCCAAGAAGTCAATTGACTCCTCACTACTTACTAACTTCAATTTTATGTGTCTTGTGGAGATATTTAAGTCAGCCACAAAACTGATCAAGGAGTCCAAGTCGCCCCCCCCATATGCCAAAGATGTCATCTATGTATCTAAACCAGCATATCCCATGTTGGATAAATGCTTTATTGGTGTATACAAATCTCTCTTCATAGATATTCATAAAGACATTGGCATATGTGGGGGCGACATTGGACCCCATGGCTGTACGCTGGCATTGTATGTAAAAAGAATCTTGAAACAGAAAGAAGTTATTTTAAAGTACCATCTGTAATAGTTCTATAAGGAATTCTCCCTGAGAAATATTAAATCTATTACTTGTATAGATAGTTTGTCTCATGGCCCCTATTCCACTTTCATGTGTAATAGACGTGTATAAGGATGTCACGTCTAACGAAAAAATAATGGTTTTGTCACAAGGCAAATCTAGGGATTCTAATTTTTCTATGAAATCCCCTGTATCCTTAATGTAAGACATTGATTCAGTTGTAAAAGGTCTTAGAATTCTATCTAGATATTTAGATACATTAGTCAATATTGAGTTAGTGCTTGCTACAATGGGGCGTCCAGGGGGGGTCTGTCTGTTTTTGTGAATCTTGGGCAGTGTGTAAAGGACTGGTATAGAGAATGTCTCAGGAACCAGGAATTTTTGCTCCTTTAAAGTAATCAGTCCATTACACACTGCCCTATTGGTACAATTCACCAAATCCTTCATAATCATATGTGATGGATCATAGTTAAGTAATTTATATACATCTTCATCTTGAAGTTGTTGTTCTATTTCTCTTATATAATATGATCTATCCATCACAACTGTAGCCCCGCCCTTATCTGCTGGCTTGCAAATGATAGCTTTGTTAGATTTAAGACTTGATAAAGCTAACTTTTCTTCTCTAGAAATGAGTATTTCTATTACATACAGGATTTTTGTTATATTTGCACTTTAACATATCAATATCCTTAAGTACTAATTGTATGAAAGTTTCAATACTATTGTTGTATATATTTGGCACAAAAGAACTCTTATTCCTCAGGTCTAATGTATTTAACAATAGATTGGTATTAACTGATGGTACATTTCCCTCTCCCCTCTGACTAGCTGCGATAGTATCTTGGTTAGAAAAAAACGCTTTCAATTTCAAATTTCTAAAAAATGCATGCAAGTCACTATGTAGGGAAAAAAAGTCACATTTTGTTATAGGGCAAAAAGACAGCCCTTTCTGTAATACCTCTCTCTCACAGTCTGTTAGTTCATAACCGTTAGGTCCGGCTGTTCTTGTTTCTCGTAGTCCGTTTCGGCTTCTGGACTTTCGGAGCAGTATCCATTCTGTTACGGCGATGTTTTCTGCCGCCTCTCCTCCGCATTCAAACATTTTTATCTACCCCTAAGGTTGGTTGTTTCCCTTGTTTGGGATGTTGCAATTGTGGCAATATCATAAAAGGGGATCATTTTGTTCACCCCCTAAATGGGAAGAAATACAGGATTCCAGGTTATTTCACATGCAATTCTGAATATATTGTGTACCTCATAAAATGCCCATGTGCAAAAATGTATATTGGAGAGTCAACAAGAAGGATTAGAGACAGGATTAATGAACACAAATCTAACATACGTTGTGGCAACAAAGATGCCCCTGTCTCTAATCACTTCTTACAAGCTGGCCATAGCATATCCCAACTTAGGTACCAAGTTATTGAACAAATTAAAAAACCAAGAAGGGGTGGAGATAGACAGAGAATGTTAAAGTGTAGGGAAACATATTGGATCTACACTTTACAATCTCTTATTCCAATAGGGATGAATAAAGAAATTGACTGGGGAGTTACTCTGTAAAACTTAAATTTATTTGTTATAATTTAAATATAATCTTGATATCTTTATATTCCCACAAGAGTTAATCACTGTACATATTAAGAGTTAGTATTTAACTGTATAGGGTTAATTACCCATATGTTTGTTTTTAATTTTTTTGTACTTGCATCTTTTTAGGTCACTAAATATTGGAAGTGATGACCTCTCTTCACCACTAGATGGAGCAGTGAGCATTTTTTGTAAATATCTGAATAGTTAACATATATTAGATATACACCTGTGATAGGTATAAGTCTACTCCCCCAATGGGTATATATGTATGGTGTTAGGTCATGTTTTATGTCACATGATTAAGGTCTATTAGGACCGAAACGTTGTGGTGTGTTTGTTTGATGTCCCAATAAATATTTCATAAGCATTATTATTGTGGTGCTGTTCCTTCTTTTGGATTGTCGTTGGATTCAAGGTTTTGGCAGAACCTGGGAACGTGCACACTGATTATTGCAGTACCTATGCTGTGCCCTTTCTATTTCTACTGAGGAAGTCACATGGTACAGGTTACACATTACTTATGTCTGTAGTAGATTCTCATACAGAAGGTAACAGACGTGTGTGCTGGGTAGTACTTGTACTAATGTTATGTTACTTGTACCTCAGTAACAGGAGGTCACATGGTACAGGTTATACATTACTTATGTCTATAGAAGATTCTCATAGAGAAGGTAACATACGTGTGTGCTGGGTAGTACTTGTACTAATGTTATGTTACTTGTACCTCAGTAACAGGAAGTCACATGGTACAGGTTATACATTACTTATGTCTGTAGTAGATTCTCATACAGAAGGTAACAGACGTGTGTGCTGTGTAGTACTTGTACTAATGTTATGTTACTTGTACCTCAGTAACAGGAAGTCACACGGTAGATGTTATACATTACTTATGTCTGTAGTAGATTCTCATACAGAAGGTAACATACTTGTGTAACAGTAACAGGAAGTCACATGGTACAGGTTACACATTACTTATGTCTATAGAAGATTCTCATACAGAAGGTAACATACGTGTGTGCTGGGTAGTACTTGTACTTATGTTATGTCACTTGTACCTCAGTAACAGGAAGTCACATGGTACAGGTTATAGATTACGTATGTCTGTAGTAGATTCTCATACAGAAGGTAACAGACGTGTGTGCTGGGTAGTACTTGTACTAATGTTATGTCACTTGTACCTCAGTAACAGGAAGTCACATGGTACAGGTTACACATTACTTATGTCTGTAGTAGATTCTCATACAGAAGGTAACATACGTGTGTGCTGGGTAGTACTTGTACTAATGTTATGTCACTTGTACCTCAGTAACAGGAAGTCACATGGTACAGGTTATACATTACTTATGTCTGTAGTAGATTCTCATACAGAAGGTAACAGACGTGTGTGCTGTGTAGTACTTGTACTAATGTTATGTTACTTGTACCTCAGTAACAGGAAGTCACACGGTAGATGTTATACATTACTTATGTCTGTAGTAGATTCTCATACAGAAGGTAACATACTTGTGTAACAGTAACAGGAAGTCACATGGTACAGGTTACACATTACTTATGTCTATAGAAGATTCTCATACAGAAGGTAACATACGTGTGTGCTGGGTAGTACTTGTACTAATGTTATGTCACTTGTACCTCAGTAACAGGAAGTCACATGGTACAGGTTATAGATTACGTATGTCTGTAGTAGATTCTCATACAGAAGGTAACAGACGTGTGTGCTGGGTAGTACTTGTACTAATGTTATGTCACTTGTACCTCAGTAACAGGAAGTCACATGGTACAGGTTACACATTACTTATGTCTGTAGTAGATTCTCATACAGAAGGTAACATACGTGTGTGCTGGGTAGTATTACACTAATGTTATGTCACTTGTACCTCAGTAACAGTAAGTCACATGGTACAGGTTATACATTACTTATGTCTGTAGTAGATTCTCATACAGAAGGTAACAGACGTGTGTGCTGGGTAGTACTAGTACTAATGTTATGTTACTTGTACCTCAGTAACAGGAAGTCACATGGTACAGGTTATACATTACTTATGTCTGTAGTAGATTCTCATACAGAAGGTAACATATGTGTGTGCTGGGTAGTACTTGTACTAATGTTATGTTACTTGTACCTCAGTAACAGGAAGTCACATGGTACAGGTTATACATTACTTATGTCTGTAGTAGATTCTCATACAGAAGGTAACATACGTGTGTGCTGGGTAGTACTTGTACTAATGTTATGTCACTTGTACCTCAGTAACAGGAAGTCACATGGTACAGGTTACACATTACTTATGTCTGTAGTAGATTCTCATACAGAAGGTAACATACGTGTGTGCTGGGTAGTACTTGTACTAATGTTATGTCACTTGTACCTCAGTAACAGTAAGTCACATGGTACAGGTTATACATTACTTATGTCTGTAGTAGATTCTCATACAGAAGGTAACATACGTGTGTGCTAGGTAGTACTTGTACTAATGTTATGTCACTTGTACCTCAGTAACAGGAAGTCACATGGTACAGGTTATACATTACTTATGTCTGTAGTAGATTCTCATACAGAAGGTAACATACGTGTGTGCTGGGTAGTACTTGTACTAATGTTATGTCACTTGTACCTCAGTAACAGGAAGTCACATGGTACAGGTTATACATTACTTATGTCTGTAGTAGATTCTCATACAGAAGGTAACAGACGTGTGTGCTGGGTAGTACTAGTACTAATGTTATGTTACTTGTACCTCAGTAACAGGAAGTCACATGGTACAGGTTATACATTACTTATGTCTGTAGTAGATTCTCATACAGAAGGTAACATATGTGTGTGCTGGGTAGTACTTGTACTAATGTTATGTTACTTGTACCTCAGTAACAGGAAGTCACATGGTACAGGTTATACATTACTTATGTCTGTAGTAGATTCTCATACAGAAGGTAACATACGTGTGTGCTGGGTAGTACTTGTACTAATGTTATGTCACTTGTACCTCAGTAATAGGAAATCACATGGTACAGGTTACACATTACTTATGTCTGTAGTAGATTCTCATACAGAAGGTAACATACGTGTGTGCTGGGTAGTACTTGTACTAATGTTATGTCACTTGTACCTCAGTAATAGGAAGTCACATGGTACAGGTTACACATTACTTATGTCTGTAGTAGATTCTCATACAGAAGGTAACATACGTGTGTGCTGGGTAGTACTTGTACTAATGTTATGTCACTTGTACCTCAGTAACAGGAAGTCACATGGTACAGGTTACACATTACTTATGTCTGTAGTAGATTCTCATACAGAAGGTAACATACGTGTGTGCTGGGTAGTACTTGTACTAATGTTATGTCACTTGTACCTCAGTAACAGGAAGTCACATGGTACAGGTTACACATTACTTATGTCTGTAGTAGATTCTCATACAGAAGGTAACATACGTGTGTGCTGGGTAGTACTTGTACTAATGTTATGTCACTTGTACCTCAGTAACAGTAAGTCACATGGTACAGGTTATACATTACTTATGTCTGTAGTAGATTCTCATACAGAAGGTAACATACGTGTGTGCTGGGTAGTACTTGTACTAATGTTATGTCACTTGTACCTCAGTAACAGGAAGTCACATGGTACAGGTTATACATTACTTATGTCTGTAGTAGATTCTCATACAGAAGGTAACAGACGTGTGTGCTGGGTAGTACTAGTACTAATGTTATGTTACTTGTACCTCAGTAACAGGAAGTCACATGGTACAGGTTATACATTACTTATGTCTGTAGTTGATTCTCATACAGAAGGTAACATATGTGTGTGCTGGGTAGTACTTGTACTAATGTTATGTTACTTGTACCTCAGTAACAGGAAGTCACATGGCACAGGTTATACATTACTTATGTCTGTAGTAGATTCTCATACAGAAGGTAACAGGCGTGTGTGCTGGGTAGTACTTATACTAATGTTATGTCACTTGTACCTCAGTAACAGGAAGTCACATGGCACAGGTTATACATTACTTATGTCTGTAGTAGATTCTCATACAGAAGGTAACAGGCGTGTGTGCTGGGTAGTACTTGTACTAATGTTATGTTACTTGTACCTCAGTAACAGGAAGTCATATGGTACAGGTTATAGATTACTTATGTCTGTAGAAGATTCTCTTCAAGAAGGTAACAGACGTGTGTGCTGGGTAGTACTTGTACTAATGTTATGTTACTTGTACCTCAGTAACAGGAAGTCACATGGTACAGGTTATACATTACTTATGTCAGTAGTAGATTCTCATACAGAAGGTAACAGACGTGTGTGCTGGGTAGTATTACACTAATGTTATGTCACTTGTACCTCAGTAACAGGAAGTCACATGGTACAGGTTACACATTACTTATGTCAGTAGTAGATTCTCATACAGAAGGTAACAGACGTGTGTGCTGGGTAGTACTTGTACTAATGTTATGTTACTTGTACCTCAGTAACAGGAAGTCACATGGTACAGGTTACACATTACTTATGTCTGTAGTAGATTCTCATGCAGAAGGTAACAGACGTGTGTGCTGGGTAGTACTTATACTATAATTATGTCACTTATATAAAATACACAATATTATCTAGATAAAGCTAATACACAAGCTAACATATTATCTATATAAAGCTAATACACAAGCTAACATATTATCTATATAAAGCTAATACACAAGCTAACATATGATCTATATAAAGCTAAAACACAAGCTAACATATTATCTATATAAAGCTAATACACAAGCTAACATATTATCTATATAAAGCTAATACACAAGCTAACATATTATCTATATAAAGCTAATACACATGCTAACATATTATCTATATAAAGCTAATACACAAGCTAACATATTATCTATATAAAGCTAATACACAAGCTAACATATTATCTATATAAAGCTAATACACAAGCTAACATATTATCACTATAAAGCTAATACACAAGCTAACATATTATCTATATAAAGCTAATACACAAGCTAACATATTATCACTATAAAGCTAATACACAAGCTAACATATTATCTATATAAAGCTAATACACAAGCTAACATATTATCTATATAAAGCTAATACACAAGCTAACATATTATCAATATAAAGCTAATACACAAGCTAACATATTATCACTATAAAGCTAATACACAAGCTAACATGTTATCACTATAAAGCTAATACACAAGCTAACATATTATCTATATAAAGCTAATACACAAGCTAACATATTATCTATATAATGCTAATACACAAGCTAACAAATTATCTATATAAAGCTAATACACAAGCTAACATATTATCTATATAAAGCTAATACACAAGCTAACATATTATCATATAAA
This sequence comes from Bombina bombina, assembly GCF_027579735.1. Classification (NCBI taxonomy): domain Eukaryota; kingdom Metazoa; phylum Chordata; class Amphibia; order Anura; family Bombinatoridae; genus Bombina; species Bombina bombina. Next base: position 11,701,556 of record NC_069500.1, read on the forward strand.
GCTAATACACAAGCTAACGTATTATCACTATAAAGCTAATACACAAGCTAACATATTATCAATATAAAGCTAATACACAAGCTAACATATTATCACTATAAAGCTAATACACAAGCTAACATATTATCACTATAAAACTAATACACAAGCTAACAAATTATCTATATAAAGCTAATACACAAGCTAACAAATTATCTATATAAAGCTAATACACAAGCTAACGTATTATCTATATAAAGCTAATACACAAGCTAACATATTATCTATATAAAGCTAATACACAAGCTAACATATTATCTATATAAAGCTAATACACAAGCTAACATATTATCTATATAAAGCTAATACACAAGCTAACATATTATCATATAAAGCTAATACACAAGCTAACATATTATCTATATAAAGCTAATACACAAGCTAACATATTATCTATATAAAGCTAATACACAAGCTAACATATTATCAATATAAAGCTAATACACAAGCTAACATAATATCTATATAAAGCTAATACACAAGCTAACATATTATCTAGATAAAGCTAATACACAAGCTAACATATTATCTATATAAAGCTAATACACAAGCTAACATATTATCATTATAAAGCTAATACACAAGCTAACATATTATCTATATAAAGCTAATACACAAGCTAACATATTATCTATATAAAGCTAATACACAAGCTAACATATTATCTATATAATGCTAATACACAAGCTAACAAATTATCTATATAAAGCTAATACACAAGCTAACATATTATCTATATAAAGCTAATACACAAGCTAACATATTATCATATAAAGCTAATACACAAGCTAACGTATTATCACTATAAAGCTAATACACAAGCTAACATATTATCAATATAAAGCTAATACACAAGCTAACATATTATCACTATAAAGCTAATACACAAGCTAACATATTATCACTATAAAACTAATACACAAGCTAACAAATTATCTATATAAAGCTAATACACAAGCTAACAAATTATCTATATAAAGCTAATACACAAGCTAACGTATTATCTATATAAAGCTAATACACAAGCTAACATATTATCTATATAAAGCTAATACACAAGCTAACATATTATCTATATAAAGCTAATACACAAGCTAACATATTATCTATATAAAGCTAATACACAAGCTAACATATTATCATATAAAGCTAATACACAAGCTAACATATTATCTATATAAAGCTAATACACAAGCTAACATATTATCTATATAAAGCTAATACACAAGCTAACATATTATCAATATAAAGCTAATACACAAGCTAACATATTATCTATATAAAGCTAATACACAAGCTAACATATTATCTAGATAAAGCTAATACACAAGCTAACATATTATCTATATAAAGCTAATACACAAGCTAACATATTATCATTATAAAGCTAATACACAAGCTAACATATTATCTATATAAAGCTAATACACAAGCTAACATATTATCTATATAAAGCTAATACACAAGCTAACATATTATCTATATAAAGCTAATACACAAGCTAACATATTATCTATATAAAGCTAATACACAAGCTAACATATTATCATATAAAGCTAATACACAAGCTAACATATTATCATATAAAGCTAATACACAAGCTAACATATTATCTATATAAAGCTAATACACAAGCTAACATATTATCAATATAAAGCTAATACACATGCTAACATATTATCTATATAAAGCTAATACACAAGCTAACATATTATCTATATAAAGCTAATACACAAGCTAACGTATTATCTATATAAAGCTAATACACAAGCTAACATATTATCATATAAAGCTAATACACAAGCTAACATATTATCTATATAAAGCTAATACACAAGCTAACATATTATCTATATAAAGCTAATACACAAGCTAACATATTATCTATATAAAGCTAATACACAAGCTAACATATTATCTATATAAAGCTAATACACAAGCTAACATATTATCTATATAAAGCTAATACACAAGCTAACATATTATCTATATAAAGCTAATACACAAGCTAACATATTATCAATATAAAGCTAATACACAAGCTAACATATTATCACTATAAAGCTAATACACAAGCTAACATGTTATCACTATAAAGCTAATACACAAGCTAACAAATTATCTATATAAAGCTAATACACAAGCTAACAAATTATCTATATAAAGCTAATACACAAGCTAACGTATTATCTATATAAAGCTAATACACAAGCTAACATATTATCTATATAAAGCTAATACACAAGCTAACATATTATCTATATAAAGCTAATACACAAGCTAACATATTATCTATATAAAGCTAATACACAAGCTAACATATTATCATATAAAGCTAATACACAAGCTAACATATTATCTATATAAAGCTAATACACAAGCTAACATATTATCTATATAAAGCTAATACACAAGCTAACATATTATCAATATAAAGCTAATACACAAGCTAACATAATATCTATATAAAGCTAATACACAAGCTAACATATTATCTAGATAAAGCTAATACACAAGCTAACATATTATCTATATAAAGCTAATACACAAGCTAACATATTATCATTATAAAGCTAATACACAAGCTAACATATTATCTATATAAAGCTAATACACAAGCTAACATATTATCTATATAAAGCTAATACACAAGCTAACATATTATCTATATAATGCTAATACACAAGCTAACAAATTATCTATATAAAGCTAATACACAAGCTAACATATTATCTATATAAAGCTAATACACAAGCTAACATATTATCATATAAAGCTAATACACAAGCTAACGTATTATCACTATAAAGCTAATACACAAGCTAACATATTATCAATATAAAGCTAATACACAAGCTAACATATTATCACTATAAAGCTAATACACAAGCTAACATATTATCACTATAAAACTAATACACAAGCTAACAAATTATCTATATAAAGCTAATACACAAGCTAACAAATTATCTATATAAAGCTAATACACAAGCTAACGTATTATCTATATAAAGCTAATACACAAGCTAACATATTATCTATATAAAGCTAATACACAAGCTAACATATTATCTATATAAAGCTAATACACAAGCTAACATATTATCTATATAAAGCTAATACACAAGCTAACATATTATCATATAAAGCTAATACACAAGCTAACATATTATCTATATAAAGCTAATACACAAGCTAACATATTATCTATATAAAGCTAATACACAAGCTAACATATTATCAATATAAAGCTAATACACAAGCTAACATATTATCTATATAAAGCTAATACACAAGCTAACATATTATCTAGATAAAGCTAATACACAAGCTAACATATTATCTATATAAAGCTAATACACAAGCTAACATATTATCATTATAAAGCTAATACACAAGCTAACATATTATCTATATAAAGCTAATACACAAGCTAACATATTATCTATATAAAGCTAATACACAAGCTAACATATTATCTATATAAAGCTAATACACAAGCTAACATATTATCTATATAAAGCTAATACACAAGCTAACATATTATCATATAAAGCTAATACACAAGCTAACATATTATCATATAAAGCTAATACACAAGCTAACATATTATCTATATAAAGCTAATACACAAGCTAACATATTATCAATATAAAGCTAATACACATGCTAACATATTATCTATATAAAGCTAATACACAAGCTAACATATTATCTATATAAAGCTAATACACAAGCTAACGTATTATCTATATAAAGCTAATACACAAGCTAACATATTATCATATAAAGCTAATACACAAGCTAACATATTATCTATATAAAGCTAATACACAAGCTAACATATTATCTATATAAAGCTAATACACAAGCTAACATATTATCTATATAAAGCTAATACACAAGCTAACATATTATCTATATAAAGCTAATACACAAGCTAACATGTTATCATATAAAGCTAATACACAAGCTAACATATTATCTATATAAAGCTAATACACAAGCTAACATATTATCTATATAAAGCTAATATACAAGCTAACATATTATCACTATAAAGCTAATACACAAGCTAACATATTATTTATATAAAGCTAATACACAAGCTAACATATTATCTATATAAAGCTAATACACAAGCTAACATATTATCTATATAAAGCTAATACACAAGCTAACATATTATCTATATAAAGCTAATACACATGCTAACATATTATCTATATAAAGCTAATACACAAGCTAACATATTATCACTATAAAGCTAATACACAAGCTAACATATTATCAATATAAAGCTAATACACAAGCTAACATATTATCTATATAAAGCTAATACACAAGCTAACGTATTATCTATATAAAGCTAATACACAAGCTAACGTATTATCTATATAAAGCTAATACACAACTTACGTATTATCTATATAAAGCTAATACACAAGCTAACGTATTATCAATATAAAGCTAATTACACAAGCTAACATATTATCTATATAAAGCTAATACACAAGCTAACATATTATCTATATAAAGCTAATACACAAGCTAACATATTATCTATATAAAGCTAATACACAAGCTAACATATTATCTATATAAAGCTAATACACAAGCTAACATATTATCATATAAAGCTAATACACAAGCTAACATATTTTCTGTATAAAGCTAATACACAAGCTAACATATTATCTATATAAAGCTAATACACAAGCTAACGTATTATCTATATAAAGTTAATACACAAGCTAACATATTATCTATATAAAGCTAATACACAAGCTAACATATTATCTATATAAAGCTAATACACAAGCTAACATATTATCAATATAAAGCTAATACACAAGCTAACATATTATCATATAAAGCTAATACACAAGCTAACATATTTTCTGTATAAAGCTAATACACAACTTACGTATTATCTATATAAAGCTAATACACAAGCTAACGTATTATCAATATAAAGCTAATACACAAGCTAACATATTATCTATATAAAGCTAATACACAAGCTAACATACTATCTATATAAAGCTAATACACAAGCTAACATATTATCTATATAAAGCTAATACACAAGCTAACATATTATCTATATAAAGCTAATACACAAGCTAACATATTATCTATATAAAGCTAATACACAAGCTAACATATTATCTATATAAAGCTAATACACAAGCTAACATATTATCTATATAAAGCTAATACACAAGCTAACATATTATCTATATAAAGCTAATACACAAGCTAACATGTTATCTATATAAAGCCAATACACTAGCTAACATACTATCTATATAAAGCTAATACACAAGCTAACATATTATCTATATTAAGCTAATACACAAGCTAACATATTATCTATATAAAGCTAATACACAAGCTAACATATTATCTATATAAAGCTAATACACAAGCTAACATATTATCTATATAAACTAATACACAAGCTAACATATTATCTATATAAAGCTAATACACAAGCTAACATATTATCAATATAAAGCTAATACACAAGCTAACATATAATCTATATAAAGCTAATACACAAGCTAACATATTATCAATATAAAGCTAATACACAAGCTAACATATTATCAATATAAAGGTAATACACAAGCTAACATATTATCTATATAAAGCTAATACACAAGCTAACATATTATCTATATAAAGCTAATACACAAGCTAACATATTATCTATATAAAGCTAATACACAAGCTAACATATTATCTATATAAAGCTAATACACAAGCTAACATTATCTATATAAAGCTAATACACAAGCTAACATATTATCTATATAAAGCTAATACACAAGCTAACATATTATCACTATAAAGCTAATACACAAGCTAACATATTATCACTATAAAGCTAATACACAAGCTAACGTATTATCAATATAAAGCTAATACACAAGCTAACATATTATCTATATAAAGCTAATACACAAGCTAACATATTATCAATATAAAGCTAATACACAAGCTAACATATTATCTATATAAAGCTAATACACAAGCTAACATATTATCACTATAAAGCTAATACACAAGCTAACATATTATCAATATAAAGCTAATACACAAGCTAACATACTATCTATATAAAGCTAATACACAAGCTAACATATTATCTATATAATGGTAATACACAAGCTAACATATTATCTATATAAAGCTAATACACAAGCTAACATATTATCTATATAATGGTAATACACAAGCTAACATGTTATCTATATAAAGCTAATACACAAGCTAACATATTATCTATATAAAGCTAATACACAAGCTAACATATTATCTATATAATGGTAATACACAAGCTAACATATTATCAATATAAAGCTAATACACAAGCTAACATATAATCTATATAAAGCTAATACACAAGCTAACATATTATCTATATAAAGCTAATACACAAGCTAAACATATTATCTATATAAAGCTAATACACAAGCTAACTTATTATCTATATAAAGCTAATACACAAGCTAACATATTATCACTATAAGCTAATACACAAGCTAACATATTATCTATATAAAGCTAATACACAAGCTAACATATTATCTATATAAAGCTAATACACAAGCTAACATATTATCTATATAAAGCTAATACACAAGCTAACATATTATCTATATAAAGCTAATACACAAGCTAACATATTATCTGTATAAAGCTAATACACAAGCTAACATATTATCTATATAAAGCTAATACACAAGCTAACATATTATGTATATAAAGCTAATACACAAGCTAACATATTATCACTATAAAGCTAATACACAAGCTAACATATTATCTATATAAAGCTAATACACAAGCTAACATATTATCTATATAAAGCTAATACACAAGCTAACATATTATCACTATAAAGCTAATACACAAGCTAACATATTATCTATATAAAGCTAATACACAAGCTAACATATTATCAATATAAAGCTAATACACAAGCTAACATATTATCTATATAAAGCTAATACACAAGCTAACATATTATCTATATAAAGCTAATACACAAGCTAACATATTATCTATATAAAGCTAATACACAAGCTAACATATTATCACTATAAAGCTAATACACAAGCTAACATATTATCTATATAAAGCTAATACACAAGCTAACATATTATCAATATAAAGCTAATACACAAGCTAACATATTATCTATATAAAGCTAATACACAAGCTAACATATTATCACTATAAAGCTAATACACAAGCTAACATATTATCTATATAAAGCTAATACACAAGCTAACATATTATCTATATAAAGCTAATACACAAGCTAACATATTATCTATATAAAGCTAATACACAAGCTAACATATTATCTATATAAAGCTAATACAAGGGCTAACATATTATCACTATAAAGCTAATACACAAGCTAACATATTATCTATATAAAGCTAATACACAAGCTAACATATTATCTATATAAAGCTAATACACAAGCTAACGTATTATCTATATAAAGCTAATACACAAGCTAACATATTATCTATATAAAGCTAATACACAAGCTAACATATTATCATATAAAGCTAATACACAAGCTAACATATTATCTATATAAAGCTAATACACAAGCTAACATATTATCAATATAAAGCTAATACACAAGCTAACATATTATCATATAAAGCTAATACACAAGCTAACATATTATCACTATAAAGCTAATACACAAGCTAACATATTATCTATATAAAGCTAATACACAAGCTAACATATTATCTATATAAAGCTAATACACAAGCTAACATATTATCACTATAAAGCTAATACACAAGCTAACATATTATCTATATAAAGCTAATACACAAGCTAACATATTATCTATATAAAGCTAATACACAAGCTCACATATTATCTATATAAAGCTAATACACAAGCTAACATATTATCTATATAAGCTAATACACAAGCTAACATATTATCTATATAAAGCTAATACACAAGCTAACATATTATCTATATAAAGCTAATACACAAGCTAACATATTATCTATATAAAGCTAATACACAAGCTAACATATTATCTATATAAAAGCTAATACACAAGCTAACATATTATCTATATAAAGCTAATACACAAGCTAACATATTATCTATATAAAGCTAATACACAAGCTAACATATTATCTATATAAAGCTAATACACAAGCTAACATATTATCTATATAAAGCTAATACACAAGCTAACATATTATCTATATAAACTAATACACAAGCTAACATATTATCTATATAAAGCTAATACACAAGCTAACATATTATCAATATAAAGCTAATACACAAGCTAACATATAATCTATATAAGCTAATACACAAGCTAACTTATTATCAATATAAAGCTAATACACAAGCTAACATATTATCAATATAAAGCTAATACACAAGCTAACATATTATCTATATAAAGCTAATACACAAGCTAACATATTATCTATATAAAGCTAATACACAAGCTAACATATTATCTATATAAAGCTAATACACAAGCTAACATATTATCTATATAAAGCTAATACACAAGCTAACATATTATCTATATAAAGCTAATACACAAGCTAACATATTATCTATATAAAGCTAATACACAAGCTAACATATTATCTATATAAAGCTAATACACAAGCTAACATATTATCTATATAAAGCTAATACACAAGCTCACATATTATCTATATAAAGCTAATACACAAGCTAACATATTATCTATATAAAGCTAATACACAAGCTAACATATTATCTATATAAGCTAATACACAAGCTAACATATTATCTATATAAAGCTAATACACAAGCTAACATATTATCTATATAAAGCTAATACACAAGCTAACATATTATCTATATAAAGCTAATACACAAGCTAACATATTATCTATATAAAGCTAATACACAAGCTAACATATTATCTATATAAAGCTAATACACAAGCTAACATATTATCTATATAAAGCTAATACACAAGCTAACATATTATCTATATAAAGCTAATACACAAGCTAACGTATTATCACTATAAAGCTAATACACAAGCTAACGTATTATCTATATAAAGCTAATACACAAGCTAACATATCTATATAAAGCTAATACACAAGCTAACATATTATCTATATAAAGCTAATACACAAGCTAACATATTATCACTATAAAGCTAATACACAAGCTAACGTATTATCACTATAAAGCTAATACACAAGCTAACATATTATCTATATAAAGCTAATACACAAGCTAACATATTATCTATATAAAGCTAATACACAAGCTAACATATTATCTATATAAAGCTAATACACAAGCTAACATATTATCTATATAAAGCTAATACACAAGCTAACATATTATCTATATAAAGCTAATACACAAGCTAACATATTATCTATATAAAGCTAATACACAAGCTAACGTATTATCTATATAAAGCTAATACACAAGCTAACATATTATCTATATAAAGCTAATACACAAGCTAACATATTATCACTATAAAGCTAATACACAAGCTAACGTATTATCACTATAAAGCTAATACACAAGCTAACATATTATCTATATAAAGCTAATACACAAGCTAACATATATCTATATAAAGCTAATACACAAGCTAACATATTATCTATATAAAGCTAATACACAAGCTAACATATTATCTATATAAGCTAATACACAAGCTAACATATTATCTATATAAAGCTAATACACAAGCTAACATATTATCTATATAAAGCTAATACACAAGCTAACATATTATCTATATAAAGCTAATACACAAGCTAACATATTATCTATATAAAGCTAATACACAAGCTAAATATTATCTATATAAAGCTAATACACAAGCTAACATATTATCACTATAAAGCTAATACACAAGCTAACGTATTATCACTATAAAGCTAATACACAAGCTAACATATTATCAATATAAAGCTAATACACAAGCTAACATATTATCACTATAAAGCTAATACACAAGCTAACATATTATCTATATAAAGCTAATACACAAGCTAACATATTATCTATATAAAGCTAATACACAAGCTAACATATTATCTATATAAAGCTAATACACAAGCTAAATATTATCTATATAAAGCTAATACACAAGCTAACATATTATCTATATAAAGCTAATACACAAGCTAACATATTATCTATATAAAGCTAATACACAAGCTAACATATTATCTATATAAAGCTAATACACAAGCTAACATATTATCTATATAAAGCTAATACACAAGCTAACATATTATCTATATAAAGCTAATACACAAGCTAACATATTATCTATATAAAGCTAATACACAAGCTAACATATTATCTATATAAAGCTAATACACAAGCTAACATATTATCTATATAAAGCTAATACACAAGCTAACATATTATCAATATAAAGCTAATACACAAGCTAACATATTATCTATATAAAGCTAATACACAAGCTAACATATTATCTATATAAAGCTAATACACAAGCTAACATATTATCTATATAAAGCTAATACACAAGCTAACATATTATCTATATAAAGCTAATACACAAGCTAACATATTATCACTATAAAGCTAATACACAAGCTAACATATTATCTATATAAAGCTAATACACAAGCTAACATATTATCTATATAAAGCTAATACACAAGCTAACATATTATCACTATAAAGCTAATACACAAGCTAACATATTATCTATATAAAGCTAATACACAAGCTAACATATTATCTATATAAAGCTAATACACAAGCTAACATATTATCTATATAAAGCTAATACACAAGCTAACATATTATCTATATAAAGCTAATACACAAGCTAACATATTATCTATATAAAGCTAATACACAAGCTAACATTATTATCTATATAAAGCTAATACACAAGCTAACATATTATCTTATATAAAAGCTAATACAACAAGCTAACATATTATCTATATAAAGCTAATACACAAGCTAACATATTATCTATATTAAAGCTAATACACAAGCTAACATTTATACTATATAAAGCTAATACACAAGCTAACATATTATCTATATAAAGCTAATACACAAGCTAACATATAATCTATATAAAGCTAATACACAAGCTAACATATTATCTATATAAAGCTAATACACATGCTAACATATTATCAATATAAAGCTAATACACAAGCTAACTTATTATCACTATAAAGCTAATACACAAGCTAACATATTATCTATTTAAAGCTAATACACAAGCTAACATATTATCTATATAAAGCTAATACACAAGCTAACATATTATCTATATAAAGCTAATACACAAGCTAACATATTATCTATATAAAGCTAATACACAAGCTAACATATTATCTATATAAAGCTAATACACAAGCTAACATATTATCTATATAAAGCTAATACACAAGCTAACATATTATCTATATAAAGCTAATACACAAGCTAACATATTATCTATATAAGCTAATACACAAGCTAACATATTATCTATATAAAGCTAATACACAAGCTAACATATTATCTATATAAAGCTAATACACAAGCTAACATATTATCTATATAAAGCTAATACACAAGCTAACATATTATCTATATAAAGCTAATACACAAGCTAACATATCTATCTATATAAAGCTAATACACAAGCTAACATATTATCTATATAAAGCTAATACACAAGCTAACATATTATCTATATAAAGCTAATACACAAGCTAACATATTAATCTATATAAAGCTAATACACAAGCTAACATATTATCTATATAAAGCTAATACACAAGCTAACATATTATCTATATAAAGCTAATACACAAGCTAACATATTATCAATATAAAGCTAATACACAAGCTAAATATTATCTATATAAAGCTAATACACAAGCTAACATATTATCTATATAAAGCTAATACACAAGCTAACATATTATCAATATAAAGCTTAATACACAAGCTAAATATTATCAATATAATGCTAATACACAAGCTAACATATTATCTATATAAAGCTAATACACAAGCTAACATATTATCAATATAAAGCTAATACACAAGCTAACATATTATCTATATAAAGCTAATACACAAGCTAACATATTATCACTATAAAGCTAATACACAAGCTAACATATTATCTATATAAAGCTAATACACAAGCTAACATGTTATCATATAAAGCTAATACACAAGCTAACATATTATCTATATAAAGCTAATACACAAGCTAACATATTATCTATATAAAGCTAATATACAAGCTAACATATTATCACTATAAAGCTAATACACAAGCTAACATATTATTTATATAAAGCTAATACACAAGCTAACATATTATCTATATAAAGCTAATACACAAGCTAACATATTATCTATATAAAGCTAATACACAAGCTAACATATTATCTATATAAAGCTAATACACAAGCTAACATATTATCTATATAAAGCTAATACACAAGCTAACATATTATCACTCTAAAGCTAATACACAAGCTAACATATTATCTATATAAAGCTAATACACAAGCTAACATATTATCTATATAAAGCTAATACACAAGCTAACGTATTATCTATATAAAGCTAATACACAAGCTAACATATTATCACTATAAAGCTAATACACAAGCTAACATATTATCTATATAAAGCTAATACACAAGCTAACATGTTATCATATAAAGCTAATACACAACCTAACATGTTATCATATAAAGCTAATACACAAGCTAACATATTTTCTATATAAAGCTAATACACAAGCTAACATATTATCTAGATAAAGCTAATACACAAGCTAACATATTATCTATATAAAGCTAATACACAAGCTAACATATTATCTATATAAAGCTAATACACAAGCTAACATATTATCTATATAAAGCTAATACACAAGCTAACATATTATCTATATAAAGCTAATACACAAGCTAACATATTATCTATATAAAGCTAATACACAAGCTAACATATTATCTATATAAAGCTAATACACAAGCTAACATATTATCAATATAAAGCTAATACACAAGCTAACATATTATCTATATAAAGCTAATACACAAGCTAACATATTATCACTATAAAGCTAATACACAAGCTAACATATTATCTATATAAAGCTAATACACAAGCTAACATATTATCTATATAAAGCTAATACACAAGCTAATATAATATCACTATAAAGCTAATACACAAGCTAACATATTATCTATATAAAGCTAATACACAAGCTAACATATTATCTATATAAAGCTAATACACAAGCTAACATATTATCTATATAAAGCTAATACACAAGCTAACATATTATCTATATAAAGCTAATACACAAGTTAACATATTATCTATATAAAGCTAATACACAAGCTAACATATTATCTATATAAAGCTAATACACAAGCTAACATATTATCTATATAAAGCTAATACACAAGCTAACATATTATCTATATAAAGCTAATACACAAGCTAACATATTATCTATATAAAGCTAATACACAAGCTAACATATTATCTATATAAAGCTAATACACAAGCTAACATATAATCTATATAAAGCTAATACACAAGCTAACATATTATCACTATAAAGCTAATACACAAGCTAACATATTATCTATATAAAGCTAATACACAAGCTAACATATTATCTATATAAAGCTAATACACAAGCTAACATATTATCTATATAAAGCTAATACACATGCTAACATATTATCACTATAAAGCTAATACACAAGCTAACGTATTATCACTATAAAGCTAATACACAAGCTAACATATTATCTATATAAAGCTAATACACAAGCTAACATATTATCTATATAAAGCTAATACACAAGCTAACATATTATCTATATAAAGCTAATACACAAGCTAACATATTATCTATATAAAGCTAATACACAAGCTAACATATTATCTATATAAAGCTAATACACAAGCTAACATATTATCTATATAAAGCTAATACACAAGCTAACATATTATCTATATAAAGCTAATACACAAGCTAACATATTATCTATATAAAGCTAATACACAAGCTAACATATTATCTATATAAAGCTAATACACAAGCTAACATATTATCTATATAAAGCTAATACACAAGCTAACGTATAATATATATAAAGCTAATACACAAGCTAACATATTATCTATATAAAGCTAATACACAAGCTAACATGTTATCATATAAAGCTAATACACAAGCTAACATATTATCTATATAAAGCTAATACACAAGCTAACATATTATCTATATAAAGCTAATACACAAGCTAACATATTATCTATATAAAGCTAATACACAAGCTAACATATTATCTATATAAAGCTAATACACAAGCTAACATATTATCTATATAAAGCTAATACACAAGCTAACATATTATCTATATAAAGCTAATACACAAGCTAACATACTATCTATATAAAGCTAATACACAAGCTAACATATTATCTATATAAAGCTAATACACAAGCTAACATATTATCTATATAAAGCTAATACACAAGCTAACATATTATCTATATAAAGCTAATACACATGCTAACATATTATCTATATAAAGCTAATACACAAGCTAGCATATTATCTATATAAAGCTAATACACAAGCTAACATATTATCTATATAAAGCTAATACACAAGCTAACATATTATCTATATAAAGCTAATACACAAGCTAACATATTATCTATATAAAGCTAATACACAAGCTAACATATTATCTATATAAAGCTAATACACAAGCTAACATATTATCTATATAAAGCTAATACACAAGCTAACATATTATCTATATAAAGCTAATACACAAGCTAACATATTATCTAGATAAAGCTAATACACAAGCTAACATATTATCTATATAAAGCTAATACACAAGCTAACATGTTATCATATAAAGCTAATACACAAGCTAACATATTATCTATATAAAGCTAATACACAAGCTAACATATTATCTATATAAAGCTAATATACAAGCTAACATATTATCACTATAAAGCTAATACACAAGCTAACATATTATTTATATAAAGCTAATACACAAGCTAACATATTATCTATATAAAGCTAATACACAAGCTAACATATTATCTATATAAAGCTAATACACAAGCTAACATATTATCTATATAAAGCTAATACACAAGCTAACATATTATCTATATAAAGCTAATACACAAGCTAACATATTATCTATATAAAGCTAATACACAAGCTAACGTATTATCACTATAAAGCTAATACACAAGCTAACATATTATCTATATAAAGCTAATACACAAGCTAACATATTATCTATATAAAGCTAATACACAAGCTAACATATTATCACTCTAAAGCTAATACACAAGCTAACATATTATCACTATAAAGCTAATACACAAGCTAACATATTATCTATATAAAGCTAATACACAAGCTAACATATTATCACTCTAAAGCTAATACACAAGCTAACATATTATCTATATAAAGCTAATACACAAGCTAACGTATTTTCTATATAAAGCTAATACACAAGCTAACGTATTATCTATATAAAGCTAATACACAAGCTAACATATTATCACTATAAAGCTAATACACAAGCTAACATATTATCTATATAAAGCTAATACACAAGCTAACATATTATCATATAAAGCTAATACACAAGCTAACATGTTATCATATAAAGCTAATACACAACCTAACATGTTATCATATAAAGCTAATACACAAGCTAACATATTTTCTATATAAAGCTAATATACAAGCTAACATATTATCTATATAAAGCTAATACACAAGCTAACATATTATCACTATAAAGCTAATACACAAGCTAACATATTATTTATATAAAGCTAATACACAAGCTAACATATTATCTATATAAAGCTAATACACAAGCTAACATATTATCTATATAAAGCTAATACACAAGCTAACATATTATCTATATAAAGCTAATACACAAGCTAACATATTATCACTATAAAGCTAATACACAAGCTAACATATTATCAATATAAAGCTAATACACAAGCTAACATATTATCTATATAAAGCTAATACACAAGCTAACGTATTATCTATATAAAGCTAATACACAAGCTAACGTATTATCTATATAAAGCTAATACACAACTTACGTATTATCTATATAAAGCTAATACACAAGCTAACGTATTATCAATATAAAGCTAATACACAAGCTAACATATTATCTATATAAAGCTAATACACAAGCTAACATATTATCTATATAAAGCTAATACACAAGCTAACATATTATCTATATAAAGCTAATACACAAGCTAACATATTATCTATATAAAGCTAATACACAAGCTAACATATTATCATATAAAGCTAATACACAAGCTAACATATTTTCTGTATAAAGCTAATACACAAGCTAACATATTATCTATATAAAGCTAATACACAAGCTAACGTATTATCTATATAAAGCTAATACACAAGCTAACATATTATCTATATAAAGCTAATACACAAGCTAACATATTATCTATATAAAGCTAATACACAAGCTAACATATTATCAATATAAAGCTAATACACAAGCTAACATATTATCTATATAAAGCTAATACACAAGCTAACATATTATCTATATAAAGCTAATACACAAGCTAACATATTATCTATATAAAGCTAATACACAAGCTAACATATTATCTATATAAAGCTAATACACAAGCTAACATATTATCTATATAAAGCTAATACACAAGCTAACATATTATCTATATAAAGCTAATACACAAGCTAACATATTATCTATATAAAGCTAATACACAAGCTAACATATTATCTATATAAAGCTAATACACAAGCTAACATATTATCTATATAAAGCTAATACACAAGCTAACATATTATCTATATAAAGCTAATACACAAGCTAACGTATTATCTATATAAAGCTAATAAACAAGCTAACATATTATCTATATAAAGCTAATACACAAGCTAACATATTATCTATATAAAGCTAATACACAAGCTAACATATTATCTATATAAAGCTAATACACAAGCTAACGTATTATCTATATAAAGCTAATAAACAAGCTAACATATTATTATCTATATAAAGCTAATACACAAGCTAACATATTTTCTGTATAAAGCTAATACACAAGCTAACATATTATCTATATAAAGCTAATACACAAGCTAACGTATTATCTATATAAAGCTAATACACAAGCTAACATATTATCTATATAAAGCTAATACACAAGCTAACAATCAGCTCTCTTATTTCAGGAAGTTCTGAGGTTGACAATGAAACAGAATGTCAGATAGTGTATGAGGATGTCACAAGCATGAGTGCACGGACAGTAAAGGGCGCAGGAGTTGGTCTACACGTGGGCAGACAATGCCTCACAGGTAAGTCACATCTTGCTGCGGGTCCCCAGTGCCTTCTCTTTGTAATACATTTATGTATCACCTCACTGTCGCATTTACTAACAGGTCAAGGTCCAACTACAAGTAGAGAAAATCAGTACATAGGGCCAGAAAACGAGTTGAGTGCAAATTTGCACATTCGCGAGCACAATATTTACTGTGCGCTGGTATTTTAAATGATCTGCAATGCTAGGAAGCTATGCGCTTAATACAGCAGGTTTTCACAGGCTCCAATGGTAGAGACACAGCGTGAGAACTAGCACAGCGAAGAGGGTAAGTCACGCAGCGTTGGGAAACAAATGTAAATATATAGTATATTATTATTTATTTATATAGCGCCAACAGATGCCGCAGCGCTGTCCATGGGTACAATATAAAAGACACCAAAAAGTTTAACAAACAAATACAGGGGGAATTGAGGGCCCTTTTGCAATGGGAACTTACAATCTAGATGGGTTACATATATATTTACAGTTGATGCTCATCGCTGTGTGACTCAGATCCCATTGACCGCAAAATAAAGGCTGTTTTTAGTGCCAGTTTTTTTTTTAACACCCCACACCCGCTACATTTAACACCATTAAACTATTTCAGGTAGTATAAAAAAAATAAAGATGTAATTTTTTTTTTAAACTTAAACACATGGGCTTCAGATGTTTTATTTAGTTTATTAAGAAGTAAAAGTGCCGTATGACACATGATGATGTATATAATATAACTATATAACATGATGTATATAATATAACTATATAACATGAGTATGGGTTTCAGATGTTTTATTTAGTTTATTAAGAAGTAAAAGTGCCGTATGACACATGATGCTGTATATAATATAACTATATAACATGAGTATGGGCTTCAGATGGTTTTATTTAGTTTATTAAGAAGTAAAAGTGCCGTATGACACATGATGCTGTATATAATATAACTATATAACATGAGTATGGGCTTCAGATGTTTTATTTAGTTTATTAAGAAGTAAAAGTGCCGTATGACACATGATGCTGTATATAATATAACTATATAACATGAGTATGGGCGTTAGATGGTTTTACTGAGTTTATTAAGAAGTAAAAATGCTGTATGACACATGATGCTGTATATAATATAACTATATAACATGAGTATGGGCTTCAGATGTTTTATTTAGTTTATTAAGAAGTAAAAGTGCCGTATGACACATGATGATGTATATAATATAACTATATAACATGAGTATGGGCTTCAGATGTTTTATTTAGTTTATTAAGAAGTAAAAGTGCCGTATGACACATGATGCTGTATATAATATAACTATAAAACATGAGTATGGGCGTTAGATGGTTTTATTTAGTTTAATAAGTAGTAAATGGTAGTGAAAGGCATATTTGTGCATGTAACGTCTTAAGGGTTATGCTGCCTGACTGAAATGTAAAGCTGTGCAGTGTGTGAGTTTGCAACAATTGTTGCAATATGTGGGGTGGGGACTCTTACCTGTTATAAAAGTGCATGGATGCTGGAACACTTCCTCTTTCTTGTCTGCAACTGCTGGAGAAAGGTTTTTTCTGTTTTTGCTGGCAAAATGGTGTGGCCTAGGCGTCAGTCTGTTCCTCCAAAGCGGATGAGGGAGTCTTCGCCAGTGACACGGCGAGTATCTGTGAGGGGGAGAGGTGGCAGTTTGGTTAGTGAGGTAGTAGGCCCTAGCCCTTCTCAGGGGGTGGGCCTCACCCCTTCCCGGGACTCTGGGGAGCCCTCGGGAGTGTCTTCCTCCCCTTCCCTCTTCCCGGGGTCCCAGGGGGAAGATTTGGAGGATTCGGGGTTGGGTTCAGGGGGTGGCGGTGGGGTGGAAAGGTCTCCGGTTGGCTCGATCGGCCTCCCGGAGGTGTTTAGGGCCCGGCAGCTTGAGTCGGGCGGGGGGCCTGGTGTGGGGCGGGTAGGCCCGGATCAGGGGCGCGTGGCGCAGGGCCGTGGGTCAGTGAGCGGGCCAGAGGGCCTAGTTGCGCAGGGCGTGGGTGAAGGCCCGACTTCAAGCGGGAGGCCTTTGGGCCTACGCCGCGTGTGGCAGGGCGAGCAGGAGGGCCTAACTTTAGGCGGCGGGCCTTCGGGCCTACACCGCATGGTCGCGCCTGGTGGCCCAGTGGGTTCCCCCCCTACCCCGGTGGCCGCCGATGGCGGAGACTACGGCCTGCAGGGTGCCCCCTCAATCAGTGGTGGCCCCGGTGGGTCTGCGGCCCCTCTTTGGGACGGGTACTTACCTAACTTACCTGTCCCAGAGGCGGCACGGGCGGCGGTCGTGGCCTTAATCCAGGCCCTTTCGGCGGGAGCAGGTCCGGGCGTCGCGGCGGGTATGGAGCAGTCTGGCATCGTCCTCGGTGGTCCGGCGGGGGTTCCGGCGGTCGGCGGCGTGGTCCAGGCTGGAGCGGCGGGCAGGGCTTCTTCCCTCGGTGGAGGCCTTCGGTCGGTGGTAGGCGCGAGTGACGTCACTTCCGGTAGTCGCGCTAGTGACGTCACTTCCGGGCGCCGCGCGTGCTACGGCATTTCCGGTTTCGGGCGCGGCGGAGTCAGGTCGACGGATGGAGGCGCGGAAGGTGAGTCGGGAGCCCGGGGATCCGGGAGGGGCAGCACCGGACAGGCCGCGGCGGTGAGAGGACATGGGGGGTCAGGCACTTGGCAATTGGAGACACTTGTGGGGGCGCATGGTAGGCATATGGGTGCTGGCATTAGCGGGCCCGAGCCGCGGGCTGGGACGTCCATGGGCCTTGGGGTTTTTGGCACTAGGGGACTTGTTGGTGCGGGGCACCAGGGCGGGGAGGGCCTGGCAGATATGGCAATGCCGAGTGTGAGTGGAAGTGTTGGACCGGAGTGTGGCCCTGTTGTGGGCAGTAACCAGGTTGGTGGGTTGCAAGTTGGGCATGAGCCTCTGGGGAGAGGACGACAGGATGTGATGGGGGAAATTTTCAGGCTGGCCTCAATATTGGCCCAAGGGGCGCACGCTGGCCCTTCTGGGATGGGGGGGCAGCAACATACAGTTCAGGTCAGCGCTGGGGGGGGTGGATCCCGGTCATATGGGAATTGTGGGCAGAGGGAGGGCGGGTGGACACGGGCCTGTGGCTGGAAGCGCAGGGGCTGGTGGAACAGGGCAGTCGGGGGCCGGGGCCCAGGTGGGTGGCCTGCAAAGTAGTGCTGTAATGGGTGGGGGTGGTGCCCGTTCCTTGATCCCTGGTGCTCCCGATTCTGTTTTGTTTCCGCAGGTTAGCGGGGATGCTGTGGTGGCAGTTTGCCAGGATGCTAGGCGAGAAGTGTCTCAGAGGACCGGTCCAGGCCAGGAGGCTTTTCCCTCGGCGGCGGCAGGAGCAGGTGAGATTGCATTGTGTGGGGTGCTGGGGGAGGGTGCGGGTGGGTCATCTAGTGACACTGGCTCTGAGAGTGACGACTCCTTAGGGCCAGTGTCTAAACCTCAAAAACGGGTATTGAAATATCTTCGCAGGTTGGTAGCTGGGCAACAGAGACAGGAGTCGAGGCTAGCTCCGGGTGGGGGAGCGCAGATGGGAGGCTCAGGGGGTGCTGTTCAGCAGGTAGGGCCAGGGGCTGCGAGCTTGGCGGTGGCAGACAGGAAAGTGGC
This sequence comes from Bombina bombina, assembly GCF_027579735.1. NCBI lineage: Eukaryota > Metazoa > Chordata > Amphibia > Anura > Bombinatoridae > Bombina > Bombina bombina. Next base: position 11,722,711 of record NC_069500.1, read on the forward strand.
GCTGCAGGGAGATGCCTACCCCTGCAGCGTGCACTCATTGCATTCTCACCTTAAAGCTAAGACGATCAAAAAAATTAGAGATGGCAAATATGTGCACATTTTCGATTTGTCGCTGGAGGCCCATAAGGCCAAGGAGAGGAGCGAGGACGGCTCAGGTCCAAAAAAGGTCAAGAGACCGGAGACAATGGACGAGTGGCGCACGTGTTTTAGAGTCTTGGCTTCTTGCCTAGTGGAGGCGAAGCCTGAGCTGCGGGTTGACGTGTTAAAATACATGGAGACTATCGAGTTCGTCCATAAGACGTATAAGGACGGGGTATGGCGGTCTTATGACGCGGATTATAGGCGTAAGATGGTAGGGAACCCTTTGCTGACCTTTGGCACCACGGATGTGCACTTATGGCAGCGTCTGGGTGCGGAGCGCTCTCCCTCCCCCCCTTCAGGCGCAAGGGCCGGGGGGAGCAGGCAGATGGGGGGAGTCAAACGGAAAGGGCGGGAGTGTTGGAGGTTTAACGACGGGAAGTGTGACCGGGGAGCGAACTGCTCCTTTCGGCACTCCTGCATATACTGCGGAGCTGGTCATCCAGGGACCGAATGCGCTGGACGAAAAGAGACGGGGGGCCGCGGAGCCGGCAGAGGGGCTGCTGGGGCAAAGGGCACCAACGCCGTTGAGGGTGGCCGCCCTTGAGCCATGGCTCAGGGCGTACCCGGACAGGAGGGCAGGGGATCTCCTCCTGGCCGGATTGCGGGAGGGTTTCCTCATTCCAGTGGTAGGTCCGGTAGTTGGGGCGCGTCAGAAGCGGAACCTCAAGTCAGCGTATGACTACCCTGACGTAGTGAGGGATAAACTGGGCAAAGAACTGAGTTTAGGTCGCATGGTGGGCCCCTTTCGGGAGCCACCCATGGAGGGTTTGGTGGTTTCCCCACTGGGGGTTGTGCCGAAGAAGGAATCGGGGAAATTCCGGTTGATTCAGCATTTGTCATACCCGAAAGGTAATTCGGTCAATGACGCAATCAACCCAGAAGTGAGCTCAGTTTTTTATCAGTCGTTTGACCAAGCAATGGTTTTGGTGCAGCAGGCTGGTGTTGGGGCACTCTTGGCAAAGCTTGACATTGAGTCGGCCTTCCGCTTGTTGCCTATTCATCCGGCATCCTTTCGGTTGATGGGGTGCTGGTTCGAGGGTGCTTACTATGTGGATCGTTGTCTCCCAATGGGTTGCTCGGTCTCATGCGCCTTTTTCGAGATGTTCAGCACATTCTTGCACTGGGCGGTGTTTTCAGAAGCGCGGGGTGGGCTGATAGCCCATTACTTGGATGATTTTCTGCTGATAGGTAGAGCTGGGTCGCTCGAGTGCGAGCGACTCATGTCGGTGATGAGAACCCTATTTGCGCATTTTGGGGTCCCATTGGCAGAGGACAAGACCCAGGGGCCCTGCACTTGCCTGACGTTTCTGGGTATCGAGATCGATACTTTAGAAAGGCAGTGCAGGTTGCCAAACGATAAGGTGGTGCGAATGCTGGCCGCGGTTTCTTCGGCCGCGGCGGCGGACCGGCTAGCGATAAAGGAGTTGCAGTCTTTACTGGGTTTGCTCAATTTCGCATGCAAAGTTATCCCGATGGGCAGAGTATTCAACAGGAGGTTGGAGGGCCCTCTAAAAGGAGATAGTGGGAGCCGCAAGTCATGTGCGGTGTCTCCGGATATGAAGGAAGACTTGAGAATCTGGGAATTGTTCCTGAAAGATTTCAATGGGGTCCTGTTGTGGAGGCAGGTGAGGACATCTAGCCAAGCTTTGCATCTGTTCACGGATGCGGCGGGGGCAAAGGGTTATGGGGCTTACTTCAACGGCGCATGGAGCGCCGGGGAGTGGCCTGTGGCCTGGACGGAGAGGGGTTGGACTAGGAACCTTACGCTCCTGGAATTGTTCCCTATTGTCGTAGCCATTGAGTTATGGGGGCGACAACTAGCAAACCAGAATGTAATATTCTGGTGCGATAATTTGAGCGTCGTGTTTGCTATCAACAATCTTTCAGCCTCTTCCCCTATTGTGGTGCGTTACCTTCGGTGGGTGGTGCTGCGGTGCTTGCAGCACAACATTGACTTTACGGCGCGGCATGTGCCTGGGGTCGATAATGTATTGGCGGATGCGTTGTCGCGAGGCCAATGGGAGGCATTCAGAAAGCTGGCACCAAGGGCAGCAGAGGTTGGTACTCCTTGTCCTTCCTTTCTTTGGCAGGTGGCGGAAGGATCGGAACTGCCAATAGAATGCGAGCTCAATCTGATTGGCTGATTCCATCAGCCAATCAGATTTTTCCTACCTTAATTCCGATTGGCTGATAGAATCCTATCAGCCAATCGGAATTGAGGGGACGCCATCTTGGATGACGTCCCTTAAAGGAGCCGTCATTCGTCGTAGTCCGTCGGTGAAGAAGGTGGTTCCGCGTCGGCGGAAGGAAGATTCAAGACCCGGCTTGGAAGATGACTTCGCCCGAATAGAAGACCTCTTCAGCGCCTCTTTGAAGATGACATCAGCCGGATCGAAGACTTCTTCAGCGCCGCCTGGATGATGACTTCATCGGATGGAAGATTTCTTCAGCGCCGCTTGGAGGATTAACTTCTTCCGCTCCGGATGTCCTCTTCATTTCCATCGGTGGCTCGGCTGAGTGAAGACGACTCAAGGTAGGATGATCTTCAGGGGATTAGTGTTAGGTTTTTGTAAGGGGGGTTTGGGTTAGATTAGGGGTATGTGGGTGGTGGGTTTTAATGTTGGGGGGGGTTGTATTTTTCTTTTACAGGCAAAAGAGCTGAACTTTTTGGGGCATGCCCCCACAAATGGCCCTTTTAAGGGCTGGTAAGGTAAAAGAGCTTTGAAATGTATTTAATTTAGAATAGGGTAGGGATTTTTTTTATTTTGGGGGGGTTTGTTATTTTATTAGGGGGCTTAGATTAGGTGTAAGTAGCTTAAAATTGTAATATTTTTAAAATGTTTGTACCTTTTTTTTTGTAACTTAGCTTTTTTTATTTTTTGTACTTTAGTTAGTTAATTTAATTGTAGTTATTTGTATGTAGTTTATTTAGTTAATTTAATGATAGTGTAGTATTAGGTTTAATTGTAACTTAGGTTAGGATTTATTTTACAGGTAATTTTGTATTTCTTTTAGCTAGGTAGTTATTAAATAGTTAATAACTATTTAATAACTATTCTAACTAGTTAAAATAAATACAAAGTTACCTGTAAAATAAATATAAATCCTAAGATAGCTATAATATAATTATTAATTACATTGTAGCTATCTTAGGGTTTATTTTACAGGTAAGTATTTATTTTTAAATAGGAATAATTTATTAAAGTATAGTGTAGTGTTAGGTGTAATTGTAACTTAGGTTAGGATTTATTTCACAGGTACATTTCTCTTTATTTTAGCTAGGTAAGCTATTAAATAGTTAATAACTATTTAATAGTTATTGTACATGGTTAAAATAAATTGAAAGTTACCTGTAAAATAAATATAAATCCTAAGATAGCTAGAATATAATTATTATTTATATTGTAGCTATATTAGGGTTTATTTTAAAGGTAAGTATTTAGTTTTAAATAGGATTCATTTAGTTAATAAGAGTTAATTTATTTAGATTTATTTAATTAATATTTAAGTTAGGGGGGCGTTAGGGTTAGGGTTAGACTTAGGTTTAGGGGTTATTAATTTTATTACAGTGGCGGCGGCGTAGTGGGGGGCAGGATAGGGGTTAATAAATTTATTATAGGTGGCGACGGTGTAGGGGGGGCAGATTAGGGGTTAATAAATTTGTTATAGGTGGCGACGGTGTAGGGGGGGCAGGACAGGGATTAATACATTTAATATAGGTTGCGGCGGGTTCAGGGAGCGGCGGTTTAGGGGTTAATACATTTATTATAGTTGCGGTGGGCTCCGGGAGCGGTGGTTTAGGGGTTAATATGTATAGAGTAGCTTGCGGTGGGCTCCGGGAGCGGCGGTTTAGGGGGTAATAACTTTATTTAGTTGCGGCGGTGTAGGGGGGGTCAGATTAGCGGTGTTTAGACTCGGGGTACATGTTAGGGTGTTAGGTGTAGACATCTCCCATAGGAATCAATGGGATGTCTGTCAGCAGCGAACTTGTACTTTCGCTATGGTCAGACTCCCATTGATTCCTATGGGATCCGCCGCCTCCAGGCTGGCGCTTTGAAAACCAGGTACGCTGGGCCGTAAAAGTGCCGAGCGTACCTGCTAGTTTTTTGATAACTAGCAAAAGTAGTGAGATTGTGCCGCACTTGTGTGCGGAACATCTGGAGTGACGTAAGAATCGATCGGTGTCGGACTGAGTCCGGCGGATCGAAGTTTACGTCACAAAATTCTACTTTTGCCGGTCTCGAGCCTTTGATAACTAAGGCGAATCAGCCGCGCCACAAATACGCTGTGGAATTCCAGCGTATTTGAGGTTGACGGCTTGATAACTAGGCCCCAAGGTAGGAAGATCTTCAGGGGCTTAGTGTTAGGTTTATTTAAGGGGGGTTTGGGTTAGATTAGGGGTATGTGGGTGGTGGGTTGTAATGTTGGGGGGGGGTATTGTATGTGGTTTTTTTACAGGCAAAAGAGCTGAATTTCTTGGGGCATGCCCCGCAAAGGGCCTTGTTCAGGGCTGGTGTTATTTTATTAGGGGGCTTAGAGTAGGTGTAATTAGTTTAAAATTGTTGTAATATTTTTATGATGTTTGTAAATATTTTTTTATTTTTTGTAACTTAGTTCTTTTTTATTTTTTGTACTTTAGTTAGTTTATTTCATTGTAGTTATTTGTAGGAATTGTATTTAATTAATGTATTGATATTGTAGTGTTAGGTTTAATTGTAGGTGATTGTAGGTATTTTATTTAATTAATTTATTGATAGTGTAGTGTTAGGTTTAATTGTAACTTAGGTTAGGATTTATTTTACAGGTAATTTTGTAATTATTTTAACAGTGAGTTTTACTGTTGGGGGGTTGTTTGTATTTTTTTTTTTTACAGGTAAAAGAGCTGATTTCATTGGGGCAATACCCTGCAAAATGCCCTTTTAAGGGCTATTGGTAGTTTAGTTTAGACAGGGTTTTTTATTTTGGGGGGGCTTTTTTATTTTGATAGGGCTATTAGATTAGGTGTAATTAGTTTAAATATCTGATAATTTACTTTTTATTTTGTGTAATTTAGTGTTTTTTTTGTTTGTAATTTAGTTAATTGGATTTAATTAATGTAATTGATTTAATTGTAGTGTCAGGTTAGGTTTTATTTTACAGGTAAATTTGTATTTATTTTAGCTAGGTAGTTAGTAAATAGTTAATAACTATTTACTAACTATTCTACCTAGTTAAAATAAATACAAATTTGCCTGTGAAATAAAACCTAAACTAGCTACAATGTAACTATTAGTTTTATTGTAGCTAGCTTAGGTTTTATTTTGTAGGTAAGTATTTAGTTTTAAATAGGAATTATTTAGTTATTAAGAGTAGGTTTGATTTATTTTAAGCAAACTAGTACTCTAGTGACAACTTGTGTCACTATAGTACTAAAAAGAGGCGCCTAGGAGTGACAAACAATAACTGGTGATGGAATCTGATATATACGTCAATAATTAGCTAAAGACAGTGATATACACAGTATAGTAACTATGATATACAAACAGTCAGTCCAGTATGGAATGGCATAAGAAGGGAAAGTCCTTGATGTCCGTGGTGTAAGGTTCCAGAAGAGAAAATTCCGGATGGAAGGGCCGCTCCTCTAGGGTGTCACGCCACGACACAAGTGAAAAGGATCTAGACAAATCAGAATAGAGGGCGCTACATAGTGCAGATCAGATGGTAAATAATATAACATGCAAAGAGGACATAAGAATCCTACTCACAAGATGTAAAGCACAGATGTGCAAAACCAGCAATCCGGAACCACTCGTCGTCCGGTAGACCGATAGATGTTTATCACAAGGGTAGATCCTCGTCTCACCAGGGAGAGTCCAGGGATGCTCAGAGATGTTTAGACAGAAGTCAGTCCACAGTAAAGGAATCCAACGGTGACCAGTCTCACACCTCAGGCAGCTAGAGGGGAGACTAGGGCAGCTCCAAAAAAGGGAGGTCAATGGTTCAAAGGATAAAGAGGTCGGCAGCAAGTGAGGAGATGGTTAAATCTTAAAATTTATTTAAAATGATAAAAACAAAAGCAACGCGTTTCTCAGTGTAACACACTGTTTCATCAGGCTGTATAACAAACAAACTCACAGCTGCCATATTTAAACCCTAAACAACCAATCAGATAGAAGAAAAAATGCACACCCTTACTAGGTCGTACCAAGTACATATAGGGGGAGTGGTAGAAAATAAAATAGTTAAAATGTGAATATACAACATGTAAAGATCTAAACATAACATATAATATAATAAACAGTTAATAAACTATATACTTACTCCAATAGACAAACAATCACCTTTAAAATTTATAATATAATAGATTAGTTCTTGCAAAAAAATATATATAGCACCAGACAAAATAAACTGTTAATGGTACATCCCAATAGTTAATGAGATTGGATATTAAAAACGTGTCTTTCCTATGAAAATAAAGATTCATATTAGTATTGCTACTGTGAGCTGTTTATTAAGGGAAGATAAATAAATGATTATATCACCATGTGTGATAGAAATATAGAGTGTTCTATAAGTCTGCTTTAATGTAATGTCATGTGCAGACAGAAAGAGGAGGGGGGGGGGAGGAACGGGATGTGTATTGTGCATAGGTGATATAGGATAAAAGCAACAGAGCTGAAGATACCAAGCTAACTTAACTACTTTACTAAGAAGCATGTGATAAATTTATTAAACAAATAATGTTGAAAAATGTTGATACAATAATGAAAGTATTCTGCTGAGTCAATTCTGTGAAATGTACGGATACTAAGTTGTCTAGGCAACAGGGGGAGTGAAGACAACATGGGTGTCAGTGTGAAGGGGCGTGATAAAATTAAACATAAATAGAGATCCGGATAACAATGTGTGTATAAGTCTAGATTGAGTTGATGCAAAATCTTAAGGGAGTTGCGTGTGATCAATGTTATCACATAAAGCCGCAATAATAACTATAACGGCTTGTCGGCTAAAGAGAGTAGTCATTTGCATAAGGGCAGTGACTCATGGGGGTGTGTGTGGGGATCTACCAATCCACCGCCAGTGGAACAATGCATCATAGGAAATGCTAGCCATTGGCTGTTACTATACCAGTGACCAATAAAAAACTACCATTATCGAGTGTCAATATATGATAGATAATGGAAAACTAACAAGTGTATAATAAACAAGGCTAACACTATATTTGGGGCAATTATAATAAAGATAAAGAAAAACAGGGAAAAATGCGAGTCATCATGAAAATCAGAACATAAAAATAATAATGATTAAATACAAGACTAGTACAGAGGCTGCATACAGCAGTGGTCACATACTCTTTAAGGATACCCTATGTGAATCGATATATAACAGAAAGCGGTAAGTGTGACTAAATACCTCAAGAATACCAAGTAGTGCTCAAAGGTGAAGAGGAAATCACAATGTGATAATAATACAATTGATGAGATCCCTATATATAGAAGGTTTGTTAAATGATGAAAATTACAAAGAGGCGATGAGTGTAGTGGCCACCACTGTGTATGTGACCATGGGATATATATTTCCCATTAAATATTACAAATAACAAGAAACAAGATATATTCTACTAAACACTCTCAAAGGAGAGATATATAATGGAACTTAATGGGGAGATAAGGCCAGGGAGGGGAGAGAGGCCAAAGGGGATAAAAGAGTGGATGTGTTAAAAAAGTGTATGTGTATGATGTAATGTGAGTTGGACCAACTAGTGGAAATGAAAGCAGAACTATATCCAATTATATATATGGAATGAATGGCTATAGGGAATAAAAGATAAAACTAACAATATAATTCATCTCATGATGACATAGGATGTATCAAGGCACAGGGGGCTAAAGTCGACAGATGGCAATTGATTAATAGTCAGAAGAATAAATGGGTGAGTACATGATAGGATACGACGAAACATCAAAAGGCTGCTAGGTCCATATTAAGGTTGAGACCAGAGGGAAACAGGGTCTTAAGTTTATAGATCCAATATGTTTCCCTCTGTCTCAACCTATTATATCTGTTGTATAAATGAGAGTGGGGAATCGATTCCAGAGGACATATGCTGAATGTATTCATAATGCTGTTGTGTGAATTATTGCAATTTCTGGGGACACTGTGATTAGGAACTTTGTTCTTGATATTTCTTAGATGTTCATTCCATCTGTTCCTAATAAGCCTACAAGTACGGCCAACATATTGAATCCCACAGAGATTGCAAGTTAATAAGTATATTACATATACAGATGTGCAAGTCAAGAATTGATGGATATTATATGATTTTTTGGTAATATTCGATGAAAAAGTTTTGCACCCTGGCTGAATGTATTTACACATATTGCATTTCTTGAGACGGCATTTCCCTATGCCTTTTATTTTGGATGGTATGTTAGAATTGGTTCTTTGGTTAGGCTTGTGAACCACCACCTTACTAGGTGCTAAAACACTTTTTAGTGTTGGAGCTCGTTTAAAAACACATTTCGGTTCATGGTCCACAAGCTTTCCTAAAATAGGATCTTTGTTAACCAAATTCCAATGTTTCTTAATGATGTGTTTAATTTTGCTATGGTTAACATTGAATTGGGTAATAAAAGTTGAATTACATTGATCTGTTGTCTTTTTGTTATTACTGTTTTTGTTGTTTAAAAAATATGAATCCCTATTATCAGATCTAGCACGTTCATAACCGGTATCAATTAGTGATTTAGGGTAACCTTTTTCTTCAAATCTAGCTTTGAGAATAAGGCTTTGTTGTTCATAGTCTTCAATATGACTGCAATTCCTACGTATTCTCTTGAATTGTCCATATGGAATGTTATTAAGCCATGAACTATAATGATTACTATGGTAGTTCAAATAGCTATTACAATCAACAGTTTTAAAATGTGTAGTGGTGGTGATTCTATTGTCATTGGAGAAAGTCAAACATAGGTCTAAAAATACTATTGACTTGGGTTCGATAGAACTGGAAAAGGTTAACCCCATTTGATTGGAATTAAGATATTGTACAAATGTTTCAGCAGAGGTGACATCACCTTCCCATAAAAATATAAGATCATCTATGTATCTGCCATAGAAGACCAGGTTCGCCCCGTGCGAGGAATTATAGATGTATTGTTCCTCAAATATGCCCATAAAAAGGTTGGCAAAACTCGGGGCGAACCTGGTCCCCATGGCAGTACCCAGTATCTGTAAATAAAACTCATCTTGATAGACAAAATAATTATGTTTTAATATAAAGGACATTAATTGCAGAATGAATTCTTTCTGAAGTGTGGGAATATACTGATCATCTAACAAAAACTTGGAAACTGCTTGAATACCCAGGTGGTGTTGTATATTGGAATATAAAGCGTGTACGTCACAAGAGATCCACATCGTATTCTCACTAGGTCTGATCTGTTCCAATTTTTTGATCAGGTCAGGAGAATCCTTGATGTATGAATCCAGAGTGACGACATAACGCTGAAGGAACCAATCGACATATGCAGATACATTATCTGTCAGGCTTCCAATACCGGCAATAATAGGTCTTCCTGGGGGGCACTGGGTGTTTTTGTGCACCTTCGGAAGATGATAATAAAAGGCACAATTGGGTTTAACAGGAATTAGAAAATTCTTTTCAATTAAAGTTATAATACCTTCCTGATATCCAAAATGTATAATGCCTGATAGAATCTTAAGATATTTTTCAGTGGGATCATAATAAAGCTTCTTGTAGTACCTATTATCACCCAATATCTTATTTGCCTCAAGTAGATAATCTGATAAGTCCTGCAGGACAATACCCCCCCCCCCCCCCTTGTCCGCCTGGCGGATCACCAGGCTGGAATTATTTTTAAGGGCTTTGAGTGCTTTCATCTCACAAGAATTTAAATTATGATTTTTAAAATGAGCGGTTTTGGGTAGTTTCTCTAGATCCTCTAAAATATATTCTTTGAACAGTTCTATATGAACATTGTTCTTTAGAACAGGGGTAAAGTTGGATTTCCTTTTGAGATCAGTGTGGACATAATCATCCAAAAGATGATCTGTCAAATTTTGTGGTTCGTAGTACACTATATCCTGAGATATTCTGGTGTCCATTCTATCAGTTAATATAGCAAAATTAAACACATCATTAAGAAACATTGGAATTTGGTTAAAAAAGATCCTATTTTAGGAAAGCTTGTGGACCATGAACCGAAATGTGTTTTTAAACGAGCTCCAACACTAAAAAGTGTTTTAGCACCTAGTAAGGTGGTGGTTCACAAGCCTAACCAAAGAACCAATTCTAACATACCATCCAAAATAAAAGGCATAGGGAAATGCCGTCTCAAAAAATGCAATATGTGTAAATACATTCAGCCAGGGTGCAAAACTTTTTCATCGAATATTACCAAAAAATCATATAATATCCATCAATTCTTGACTTGCACATCTGTATATGTAATATACTTATTAACTTGCAATCTCTGTGGGATTCAATATGTTGGCCGTACTTGTAGGCTTATTAGGAACAGATGGAATGAACATCTAAGAAATATCAAGAACAAAGTTCCTAATCACAGTGTCCCCAGAAATTGCAATAATTCACACAACAGCATTATGAATACATTCAGCATATGTCCTCTGGAATCGATTCCCCACTCTCATTTATACAACAGATATAATAGGTTGAGACAGAGGGAAACATATTGGATCTATAAACTTAAGACCCTGTTTCCCTCTGGTCTCAACCTTAATATGGACCTAGCAGCCTTTTGATGTTTCGTCGTATCCTATCATGTACTCACCCATTTATTCTTCTGACTATTAATCAATTGCCATCTGTCGACTTTAGCCCCCTGTGCCTTGATACATCCTATGTCATCATGAGATGAATTATATTGTTAGTTTTATCTTTTATTCCCTATAGCCATTCATTCCATATATATAATTGGATATAGTTCTGCTTTCATTTCCACTAGTTGGTCCAACTCACATTACATCATACACATACACTTTTTTAACACATCCACTCTTTTATCCCCTTTGGCCTCTCTCCCCTCCCTGGCCTTATCTCCCCATTAAGTTCCATTATATATCTCTCCTTTGAGAGTGTTTAGTAGAATATATCTTGTTTCTTGTTATTTGTAATATTTAATGGGAAATATATATCCCATGGTCACATACACAGTGGTGGCCACTACACTCATCGCCTCTTTGTAATTTTCATCATTTAACAAACCTTCTATATATAGGGATCTCATCAATTGTATTATTATCACATTGTGATTTCCTCTTCACCTTTGAGCACTACTTGGTATTCTTGAGGTATTTAGTCACACTTACCGCTTTCTGTTATATATCGATTCACATAGGGTATCCTTAAAGAGTATGTGACCACTGCTGTATGCAGCCTCTGTACTAGTCTTGTATTTAATCATTATTATTTTTATGTTCTGATTTTCATGATGACTCGCATTTTTCCCTGTTTTTCTTTATCTTTATTATAATTGCCCCAAATATAGTGTTAGCCTTGTTTATTATACACTTGTTAGTTTTCCATTATCTATCATATATTGACACTCGATAATGGTAGTTTTTTATTGGTCACTGGTATAGTAACAGCCAATGGCTAGCATTTCCTATGATGCATTGTTCCACTGGCGGTGGATTGGTAGATCCCCACACACACCCCCATGAGTCACTGCCCTTATGCAAATGACTACTCTCTTTAGCCGACAAGCCGTTATAGTTATTATTGCGGCTTTATGTGATAACATTGATCACACGCAACTCCCTTAAGATTTTGCATCAACTCAATCTAGACTTATACACACATTGTTATCCGGATCTCTATTTATGTTTAATTTTATCACGCCCCTTCACACTGACACCCATGTTGTCTTCACTCCCCCTGTTGCCTAGACAACTTAGTATCCGTACATTTCACAGAATTGACTCAGCAGAATACTTTCATTATTGTATCAACATTTTTCAACATTATTTGTTTAATAAATTTATCACATGCTTCTTAGTAAAGTAGTTAAGTTAGCTTGGTATCTTCAGCTCTGTTGCTTTTATCCTATATCACCTATGCACAATACACATCCCGTTCCTCCCCCCCCTCCTCTTTCTGTCTGCACATGACATTACATTAAAGCAGACTTATAGAACACTCTATATTTCTATCACACATGGTGATATAATCATTTATTTATCTTCCCTTAATAAACAGCTCACAGTAGCAATACTAATATGAATCTTTATTTTCATAGGAAAGACACGTTTTTAATATCCAATCTCATTAACTATTGGGATGTACCATTAACAGTTTATTTTGTCTGGTGCTATATATATTTTTTTGCAAGAACTAATCTATTATATTATAAATTTTAAAGGTGATTGTTTGTCTATTGGAGTAAGTATATAGTTTATTAACTGTTTATTATATTATATGTTATGTTTAGATCTTTACATGTTGTATATTCACATTTTAACTATTTTATTTTCTACCACTCCCCCTATATGTACTTGGTACGACCTAGTAAGGGTGTGCATTTTTTCTTCTATCTGATTGGTTGTTTAGGGTTTAAATATGGCAGCTGTGAGTTTGTTTGTTATACAGCCTGATGAAACAGTGTGTTACACTGAGAAACGCGTTGCTTTTGTTTTTATCATTTTAAATAAATTTTAAGATTTAACCATCTCCTCACTTGCTGCCGACCTCTTTATCCTTTGAACCATTGACCTCCCTTTTTTGGAGCTGCCCTAGTCTCCCCTCTAGCTGCCTGAGGTGTGAGACTGGTCACCGTTGGATTCCTTTACTGTGGACTGACTTCTGTCTAAACATCTCTGAGCATCCCTGGACTCTCCCTGGTGAGACGAGGATCTACCCTTGTGATAAACATCTATCGGTCTACCGGACGACGAGTGGTTCCGGATTGCTGGTTTTGCACATCTGTGCTTTACATCTTGTGAGTAGGATTCTTATGTCCTCTTTGCATGTTATATTATTTACCATCTGATCTGCACTATGTGGCGCCCTCTATTCTGATTTGTCTTGATTTATTTTAATTACATTAAAGTTAGGGGATGTTAGGGTTAGGGGTTAATAACTTTAGTATAGTGGCGGCGACATTGGGGCAGCAGATTAGGGGTTAATAAGTGTAGGTAGGTGGAGGCAACATTGGGGGCGGAAGATTAGGGGTTAATAATTGTCATGTAGGTGTCCGCAATGTCGGGGGTGGGCAGATTAGGGGCTAATAATATAATGTAGGTGTTGGCGATGTCGGGGTGCCAGATTAGGGGTTAGTAAGTGTAATATTAGGGGTGTTTAGACTCAGGGGTTTATGTTAGGGTGTTAGGTGTAAACATAAATTTTGTTTCCCCATAGGAACCAATGGGGCTGTGTTATGGAGCTTTACGCTGCTTTTTTGCAGGTGTTAGACTTTTTTTCAGCTGGCTCTCCCCATTAATGTCTATGGGGAAATCATGCACGAGCACGTAAAACCAGCTCACCATAGCTTTCGGCAGCGCTGGTATTGGAGTGCGGAATGGAGCACAATTTTGTTTTATGCTCACTTCTTGCCTGTTAACGGCGTTTTTTTTTGTTTTTGTTTTTTTTTACTGGTTTGTAAAGTGAGAGTGGGTTTTTTCTGTACATTGGCTTCTTTATATGCAGTTTGGACAGTGGAATTTTTTAAGCGCGGTTTGTACAGTGGGTTTTGTAAATGCGGTCGGTACAGTGGGTTTTTGTAAACGTGGTCTGTACAGTGGGTTTTGTAAACGTGGTCTGTACAGTGGGTTTTTGTAAATGTGGACTGTACAGTGGGTTTTTGTAAATGCGGTCGGTACAGTGGGTTTTGTAAATGCGGTCTGTACAGTGGGTTTTTGTAAATGTGTTAACGTGGTCTATACAGTGGGTTTTTGTAAACGTGTAAACGTGGTCTATACAGTGGGTTTTTGTAAACGTGGTCTATACAGTGGGTTTTTGTAAACGTGTAAACGTGGTCTGTACAGTGGGTTTTTGTAAACGTGGTCTGTACAGTGGGTTTTGTAAACGTGGTCTGTACAGTGGGGTTTTGTAAACGTGGTCTGTACAGTGGGGTTTTGTAAACGTGGTCTGTACAGTGGGGTTTTATAAAAGCAGTTTGTATAGTTGGTTTAGGTAATAAAACCAAAAATTGTATAACACCTAGCGCCTGTTGTGGGAAGACCCTTAGCTAAGATAAATTGACCCCTAGTGGTCAATACAATTACAATATTACAAGGTTACTATCAAAGCGCCAACAAAAATGAGGCAGGGTCTATGACTCTAATATTGGACTAAAAATTAAATTTATTAAAATACATGTATAATCAATTGTCATCAAATAACAAAAACAATATTAAAACAATATTAAAAACAATGTTCCAAAGGTTAATGGTTTAACCCTGGTGGTTCTTTTTCAAGAACTATACTTGTTCCAAAGGTTAATGGCTTTAACCCTGGTAGTTCTTTTTCAAGAACTATACTTGTTATGCGGATATCGTCTATTCGGTTGTGAATAACATTGATTCACAGATATTTTAAAACAATTTGACAATTTTAAAATAATTAAATTCCCTCATGGATCCATGTTAACAGTCTAAAATATTGAGATTGTTCATGGTTGACCAATTTGGTCTAATAATGTCCTGAGTTTACAACTGATAGTGTTATTTTACTCGGATGTTTTCTTTATCAGATATTGCTCACATCAGAGGCTCAAAACAGTAGTTTGAACTCCCTAATATCCTGGGTCTTTTCCAGTGTATCTGCAATTGAGGCTCTCACTCAGATCTTATGCTATGCTAGTTGATTAGTGTAAATGTGCGTTTTCACGCTTGTGTTGTTGAGTGAAATACCACAATTACGTGATGATCTTCAAGGTTACAGATAATAAGAACCGAGTAGAGTGGGCCTGTTAGGTGCAAAATTTATAGGTGATAGTGTCGGTACCTTTCCGAGTGGATATTAATACACAAATTATGTGAATTAAACCTAGTGCATAAAACTTGGTGATAAAACAAATACCTTAAAATACAAATGCTGTGACGAATGTAAAAAGCATTGTGATGGTGCTTTAAACAAACTGACAATGTCACAGGCCCACTCTACTCGGTTCTTATTATCTGTAACCTTGAAGATCATCACGTAATTGTGGTATTTCACTCAACAACACAAGCGTGAAAACGCACATTTACACTAATCAACTAGCATAGCATAAGATCTGAGTGAGAGCCTCAATTGCAGATACACTGGAAAAGACCCAGGATATTAGGGAGTTCAAACTACTGTTTTGAGCCTCTGATGTGAGCAATATCTGATAAAGAAAACATCCGAGTAAAATAACACTATCAGTTGTAAACTCAGGACATTATTAGACCAAATTGGTCAACCACGAACAATCTCAATATTTTAGACTGTTAACATGGATCCATGAGGGAATTTAATTATTTTAAAATTGTCAAATTGTTTTAAAATATCTGTGAATCAATGTTATTCACAACCGAATAGACGATATCCGCATAACAAGTATAGTTCTTGAAAAAGAACTACCAGGGTTAAACCATTAACCTTTGGAACATTGTTTTTAATATTGTTTTAATATTGTTTTTGTTATTTGATGACAATTGATTATACATGTATTTTAATAAATTTAATTTTTAGTCCAATATTAGAGTCATAGACCCTGCCTCATTTTTGTTGGCGCTTTGATAGTAACCTTGTAATTAGGTAATAAAACCTAAAGGACAAAATCTAAAGTCTAAAGTAAAATAGAATACAAAACACAAATGTAACTAAGTTATCATACCCTACAGTTTTATATTGTACTGGGCTTGTCTCTTTTTCTCATCTAGAGATGCAAGGAACGCCCCTTAGAGAGGTATAGGAACATTTATCTTTCTAGAATATTGTGAGAGATCTTGCAGTGCTGTAGGATCATTTTTTTCATTCAGATCTCATCTGAGCATTAAACCATCAGGCACTAAGGGTGAATACAACGTTATTGTAGGTACTATTACACAATACAAAGCATAGGCCTCATCACATTATGCTACACTTTATATTTCTATTTAATATTTTCAAAGTTTCTTTTACTCTGAGAAACACTGAGAAAATGATTTACATCCTAACATAACCTCAACCTCCTTATTAGACTTTTCTGATCCATCTTATCAAAATAACACTTTACGCCATCCCAGCCTTGTAATCATGTTTTATATTTCTTAAATCCCCGTTGGACAAACACAAGCAATAGACTCATCTAGATTTGTCAGTGGTGAGAGCCCCAACTGTTCAGATAAACCACTATTGTCAGTAAATATAGCCTTCAAAATAGTATAAACCTCTGGGTATGCTAATAATAAACCTCCTATTGCCTTGTAAGTAAAACATGTGATGAATCCTCTGTACTTAACTACCTTCCCATTAATAAAAAAACAGTTTATAATCAAATTCTCATAAAATATGTAAAAAAACTCTATTAGGTCTTTGTAGGGCCGTGTGGTTCCAGTGACAAACTTATCAGTATCTTGTTAATGTTTCTCATAAGATGTTAGCTGCGATATGAAGTAACGACATTGGCTTCACTGTGAAATGAAGCTCAGGATTCAGCTGTCTCTTAGGGGACAGATTTCCTGTCTGACTGTCCGTCCCCTCTTGCTAATGCTTTTATTTCTTTTTCAGGGTGGCATAAATGGATTTCTGTCACGTCACTATCATTGCTGGTGTTTTGCCTTCTCTGTATAGGAGTCACCATTGGGATATCAGTGAGATGTAAGACACATTATAGTTTTACTTATCAAATGTAATGAATTCTCATTGTCCTAGATAGGCTTAGAAGTGAGTATTAAATGGCTACAGTTTATTACCGATATCTGTAACAATGTTATACAAGGAGACAGAGCTGTGAGACTAATACAGAGGTACAGACACAGCTGTGAGACTAATACAGAGGTACAGACACAGCTGTGAGACTAATACAGAGGTACAGACAGAGCTGTGAGACTAATACAGAGGTACAGACACAGTTGTGAGACTAATACAGAGGTACAGACACAGCTGTGAGACTAATACAGAGGTATAGACAGAGCTGTGAGACTAATACAGAGGTACAGACAGAGCTGTGAGACTAATACAGAGATACAGACACAGCTGTGAGACTAATACAGAGGTACAGACAGAATTGTGAGACTAATACAGAGGTACAGACAGAGCTGTGAGACTAATACAGAGGTACAGACAGAGCTGTGAGACTAATACAGAGGTACAGACAGAGCTGTGAGACTAATACAGAGGTACAGACAGAGCTGTGAGACTAATACAGAGGTACAGACACAGCTGTGAGACTAATACAGAGGTACAGACAGAGCTGTGAGACTAATACAGAGGTACAGACACAGCTGTGAGACTAATACAGAGGTACAGACAGAGCTGTGAGACTAATACAGAGGTATAGACACAGCTGTGAGACTAATACAGAGGTACAGACACAGCTGTGAGACTAATACAGAGGTACAGACACAGCTGTGAGACTAATACAGAGGTACAGACACAGCTGTGAGACTAATACAGAGGTACAGACACAGCTGTGAGACTAATACAGAGGTACAGACACAGTTGTGAGACTAATACAGAGGTACAGGCACAGCTGTGAGACTAATACAGAGGTACAGACACAGTTGTGAGACTAATACAGAGGTACAGACACAGCTGTGAGACTAATACAGAGGTATAGACACAGCTGTGAGACTAATACAGAGGTACAGACACAGCTGTGAGACTAATACAGAGGTACAGACAGAGCTGTGAGACTAATACAGAGGTATAGACACAGCTGTGAGACTAATACAGAGGTACAGACACAGCTGTGAGACTAATACAGAGGTACAGACACAGCTGTGAGACTAATACAGAGGTACAGACAGAGCTGTGAGACTAATACAGAGGTATAGACACAGCTGTGAGACTAATACAGAGGTAAAGACACAGCTGTGAGACTAATACAGAGGTACAGACACAGCTGTGAGACTAATACAGAGGTACAGACACAGTTGTGAGACTAATACAGAGGTACAGACACAGCTGTGAGACTAATACAGAGGTACAGACACAGCTGTGAGACTAATACAGAGGTACAGACACAGCTGTGAGACTAATACAGAGGTACAGACACAGGTGTGAGACTAATACAGAGGTACAGACACAGCTGTCAGACTAATACAGAGGTACAGACACAGCTGTGAGACTAATACAGAGGTACAAACACAGCTGTGAGACTAATACAGAGGTACAGACACAGCAGTGAGACTAATACAGAGGTACAGACAGAGCTGTGAGACTAATACAGAGGTACAGACACAGCTGTGAGACTAATACAGAGGTACAGATAGAGCTGTGAGACTAATACAGAGGTACAGACAGAGCTGTGAGACTAATACAGAGGTACAGACACAGCTGTGAGACTAATACAGAGGTATAGACACAGCTGTGAGACTAATACAGAGGTACAGACAGAGCTGTGAGACTAATACAGAGGTATAGACACAGCTGTGAGACTAATACAGAGGTAAAGACACAGCTGTGAGACTAATACAGAGGCACAGACACAGCTGTGAGACTAATCCAGAGGTACAGACACAGCTGTGAGACTAATACAGAGGTACAGACACAGCTGTGAGACTAATACAGAGGTACATACACAGCTGTGAGACTAATACAGAGTTACAGACACAGCTGTGAGACTAATACAGAGGTACAGATACAGTTGTGAGACTAATACAGAGGTACAGATACAGCTGTGAGACTAATACAGAGGTACAGACAGAGTTGTGAGACTAATACAGAGGTACAGACAGAGTTGTGAGACTAATACAGAGGTACAGACACAGCTGTGAGACTAATACAGAGGTACAGACACAGCTGTGAGACTAATACAGAGGTACAGACAGAGTTGTGAGACTAATACAGAGGTACAGACAGAGTTGTGAGACTAATACAGAGGTACAGACACAGCTGTGAGACTAATACAGAGGTACAGACACAGCTGTGAGACTAATACAGAGGTACAGACACAGCTGTGAGACTAATACAGAGGTACAGACAGAGTTGTGAGACTAATACAGAGGTACAGACAGAGTTGTGAGACTAATACAGAGGTACAGACACAGCTGTGAGACTAATACAGAGGTACAGGCACAGCTGTGAGACTAATACAGATGTACATACACAGCTGTGAGACTAATACAGAGTTACAGACACAGCTGTGAGACTAATACAGAGGTACAGACACAGCTGTGAGACTAATACAGAGGTACAGACACAGCTGTGAGACTAATACAGAGGTACAGGCACAGCTGTGAGACTAATACAGAGGTACAGACACAGCTGTGAGACTAATACAGAGGTACAGACACAGCTGTGAGACTAATACAGATGTACATACACAGCTGTGAGACTAATACAGAGGTACAGACACAGCTGTGAGACTAATACAGAGTTACAGACACAGCTGTGAGACTAATACAGAGGTACAGACACAGCTGTGAGACTAATACAGAGGTACAGACACAGCTGTGAGACTAATACAGAGGTACAGGCACAGCTGTGAGACTAATACAGAGGTACAGACACAGCTGTGAGACTAATACAGAGGTATAGACACAGCTGTGAGACTAATACAGAGGTACAGACACAGCTGTGAGACTAATACAGAGGTACAGACACAGCTGTGAGACTAATACAGAGGTATAGACACAGCTGTGAGACTAATACAGAGGTACAGACACAGCTGTGAGACTAATACAGAGGTACAGACACAGCTGTGAGACTAATACAGAGGTACAGACACAGCTGTGAGACTAATACAGAGGTACAGACACAGCTGTGAGACTAATACAGAGGTACAGACAGAGCTGTGAGACTAATACAGAGGTACAGACACAGCTGTGAGACTAATACAGAGGTACAGACAGAGTTGTGAGACTAATACAGAGGTACAGACACAGGTGTGAGACTAATACAGAGGTACAGACACAGCTGTGAGACTAATACAGAGGTACAGACACAGCTGTGAGACTAATCCAGAGGTACAGACACAGCTGTGAGACTAATACAGAGGTACAGACACAGCTGTGAGACTAATACAGAGGTACAGACACAGCTGTGAGACTAATAAAGAGGTACAGAGAGAGCTGTGAGACTAATACAGAGATACAGACACAGTTGTGAGACTAATACAGAGGTACAGACACAGCAGTGAGACTAATACAGAGGTACAGATACAGCAGTGAGACTAATACAGAGGTACAGACACAGATGTGAGACTAATACAGAGGTACAGACACAGCTGTGAGACTAATACAGAGGTACAGACACAGCTGTGAGACTAATACAGAGGTACAGACACAGCTGTGAGACTAATACAGAGGTACAGACACAGCTGTGAGACTAATACAGAGGTACAGACACAGCTGTGAGACTAATACAGAGATACAGACACAGCTGTGAGACTAATACAGAGGTACAGACAGAGTTGTGAGACTAATACAGAGGTACAGACAGAGTTGTGAGACTAATACAGAGGTACAGACAGAGCTGTGAGACTAATACAGAGGTACAGACACAGTTGTGAGACTAATACAGAGGTACAGACACAGCTGTGAGACTAATACAGAGGTATAGACAGAGCTGTGAGACTAATACAGAGGTACAGACAGAGCTGTGAGACTAATACAGAGATACAGACACAGCTGTGAGACTAATACAGAGGTACAGACAGAATTGTGAGACTAATACAGAGGTACAGACAGAGCTGTGAGACTAATACAGAGGTACAGACACAGCTGTGAGACTAATACAGAGGTACAGACAGAGCTGTGAGACTAATACAGAGGTATAGACACAGCTGTGAGACTAATACAGAGGTACAGACACAGTTGTGAGACTAATACAGAGGTACAGACACAGCTGTGAGACTAATACAGAGGTATAGACACAGCTGTGAGACTAATACAGAGGTACAGACACAGCTGTGAGACTAATACAGAGGTACAGACAGAGCTGTGAGACTAATACAGAGGTATAGACACAGCTGTGAGACTAATACAGAGGTACAGACACAGCTGTGAGACTAATACAGAGGTACAGACACAGCTGTGAGACTAATACAGAGGTACAGACAGAGCTGTGAGACTAATACAGAGGTATAGACACAGCTGTGAGACTAATACAGAGGTAAAGACACAGCTGTGAGACTAATACAGAGGTACAGACACAGCTGTGAGACTAATACAGAGGTACAGACACAGTTGTGAGACTAATACAGAGGTACAGACACAGCTGTGAGACTAATACAGAGGTACAGACACAGCTGTGAGACTAATACAGAGGTACAGACACAGCTGTGAGACTAATACAGAGGTACAGACACAGGTGTGAGACTAATACAGAGGTACAGACACAGCTGTCAGACTAATACAGAGGTACAGACACAGCTGTGAGACTAATACAGAGGTACAAACACAGCTGTGAGACTAATACAGAGGTACAGACACAGCAGTGAGACTAATACAGAGGTACAGACAGAGCTGTGAGACTAATACAGAGGTACAGACACAGCTGTGAGACTAATACAGAGGTACAGATAGAGCTGTGAGACTAATACAGAGGTACAGACACAGCTGTGAGACTAATACAGAGGTACAGATAGAGCTGTGAGACTAATACAGAGGTACAGACAGAGCTGTGAGACTAATACAGAGGTACAGACACAGCTGTGAGACTAATACAGAGGTACAGACAGAGCTGTGAGACTAATACAGAGGTACAGACACAGCTGTGAGACTAATACAGAGGTACAGACACAGCTGTGAGACTAATACAGATGTACATACACAGCTGTGAGACTAATACAGAGGTACAGACACAGCTGTGAGACTAATACAGAGGTACAGACACAGCTGTGAGACTAATACAGAGGTACAGACACAGCTGTGAGACTAATACAGAGGTACAGACACAGCTGTGAGACTAATACAGAGGTACAGACACAGCTGTGAGACTAATACAGAGGTACAGACAGAGCTGTGAGACTAATACAGAGGTACAGACACAGCTGTGAGACTAATACAGAGGTACAGACAGAGTTGTGAGACTAATACAGAGGTACAGACACAGCTGTGAGACTAATACAGAGGTACAGACACAGCTGTGAGACTAATACAGAGGTACAGACACAGCTGTGAGACTAATACAGAGGTACAGACACAGCTGTGAGACTAATACAGAGGTACAGACAGAGCTGTGAGACTAATACAGAGGTACAGACACAGCTGTGAGACTAATACAGAGGTACAGACACAGCTGTGAGACTAATACAGAGGTACAGACACAGCTGTGAGACTAATACAGAGGTACAGACACAGCTGTGAGACTAATACAGAGGTACAGACACAGCTGTGAGACTAATACAGAGGTACAGACACAGCTGTGAGACTAATACAGAGGTACAGACACAGCTGTGAGACTAATACAGAGGTACAGACAGAGCTGTGAGACTAATACAGAGGTACAGACACAGCAGTGAGACTAATACAGAGGTACAGACACAGATGTGAGACTAATACAGAGGTACAGACACAGCTGTGAGACTAATACAGAGGTACAGACACAGCTGTGAGACTAATACAGAGGTACAGACACAGCTGTGAGACTAATACAGAGGTACAGACACAGCTGTGAGACTAATCCAGAGGTACAGACACAGCTGTGAGACTAATACAGAGGTACAGACACAGCTGTGAGACTAATACAGAGGTACAGACACAGCTGTGAGACTAATAAAGAGGTACAGAGAGAGCTGTGAGACTAATACAGAGATACAGACACAGTTGTGAGACTAATACAGAGGTACAGACACAGCAGTGAGACTAATACAGAGGTACAGATACAGCAGTGAGACTAATACAGAGGTACAGACACAGATGTGAGACTAATACAGAGGTACAGACACAGCTGTGAGACTAATACAGAGGTACAGACACAGCTGTGAGACTAATACAGAGGTACAGACACAGCTGTGAGACTAATACAGAGGTACAGACACAGCTGTGAGACTAATACAGAGGTACAGACACAGCTGTGAGACTAATACAGAGATACAGACACAGCTGTGAGACTAATACAGAGGTACAGACAGAGTTGTGAGACTAATACAGAGGTACAGACAGAGTTGTGAGACTAATACAGAGGTACAGACAGAGTTGTGAGACTAATACAGAGGTACAGACAGAGCTGTGAGACTAATACAGAGGTACAGACACAGCTGTGAGACTAATACAGAGGTACAGACACAGCTGTGAGACTAATACAGAGGTACAGACACAGCTGTGAGACTAATACAGAGGTACAGACACAGCTGTGAGACTAATACAGAGGTACAGACACAGCTGTGAGACTAATACAGAGGTACAGACACAGCTGTGAGACTAATACAGAGGTACAGACACAGCTGTGAGACTAATACAGAGGTACAGACACAGCTGTGAGACTAATACAGAGGTACAGACACAGCTGTGAGACTAATACAGAGGTACAGACACAGCTGTGAGACTAATACAGAGGTACAGACACAGCTGTGAGACTAATACAGAGGTACAGACAGAGCTGTGAGACTAATACAGAGGTACAGACACAGCTGTGAGACTAATACAGAGGTACAGACACAGCTGTGAGACTAATACAGAGGTACAGACACAGCTGTGAGACTAATACAGAGGTACAGACACAGCTGTGAGACTAATACAGAGGTACAGACACAGCTGTGAGACTAATACAGAGGTACAGACACAGCTGTGAGACTAATACAGAGGTACAGACACAGCTGTGAGACTAATACAGAGGTACAGACACAGCTGTGAGACTAATACAGAGGTACAGACACAGCTGTGAGACTAATACAGAGGTACAGACACAGCTGTGAGACTAATACAGAGGTACAGACACAGCTGTGAGACTAATACAGAGGTACAGACAGAGCTGTGAGACTAATACAGAGGTATAGACACAGCTGTGAGACTAATACAGAGGTACAGACACAGCTGTGAGACTAATACAGAGGTACAGACACAGCTGTGAGACTAATACAGAGGTACAGATACAGCTGTGAGACTAATACAGAGGTACAGACACAGCTGTGAGACTAATACAGAGGTACAGACACAGCTGTGAGACTAATACAGAGGTACAGACACAGCTGTGAGACTAATACAGAGGTACAGACACAGCTGTGAGACTAATACAGAGGTACAGACACAGCTGTGAGACTAATACAGAGGTACAGACACAGCTGTGAGACTAATACAGAGGTACAGACAGAGCTGTGAGACTAATACAGAGGTACAGACACAGTTGTGAGACTAATACAGAGGTACAGACAGAGCTGTGAGACTAATATAGAGGTACAGACAGAGTTGTGAGACTAATACAGAGGTACAGACACAGTTGTGAGACTAATCCAGAGGTACAGACACAGCTGTGAGACTAATACAGAGGTACAGACACAGCTGTGAGACTAATACAGAGGTACAGACACAGCTGTGAGACTAATACAGAGGTACAGACAGAGCTGTGAGACTAATACAGAGGTACAGACACAGCTGTGAGACTAATACAGAGGTACAGACACAGCTGTGAGACTAATACAGAGGTACAGACACAGCTGTGAGACTAATACAGAGGTACAGACAGAGCTGTGAGACTAATACAGAGGTACAGACAGAGCTGTGAGACTAATACAGAGGTACAGACACAGTTGTGAGACTAATACAGAGGTACAGACACAGCTGTGAGACTAATATAGAGGTACAGACACAGCTGTGAGACTAATACAGAGGTACAGACACAGTTGTGAGACTAATCCAGAGGTACAGACACAGCTGTGAGACTAATACAGAGGTACAGACACAGCTGTGAGACTAATACAGAGGTACAGACACAGCTGTGAGACTAATACAGAGGTACAGACAGAGCTGTGAGACTAATACAGAGGTACAGACAGAGCTGTGAGACTAATACAGAGGTACAGACAGAGCTGTGAGACTAATACAGAGGTACAGACAGAGCTGTGAGACTAATACAGAGGTACAGACAGAGCTGTGAGACTAATACAGAGGTACAGACACAGCTGTGAGACTAATACAGAGGTACAGACAGAGCTGTGAGACTAATACAGAGGTATAGACACAGCTGTGAGACTAATACAGAGGTACAGACACAGTTGTGAGACTAATACAGAGGTACAGACACAGCTGTGAGACTAATACAGAGGTATAGACACAGCTGTGAGACTAATACAGAGGTACAGACACAGCTGTGAGACTAATACAGAGGTACAGACAGAGCTGTGAGACTAATACAGAGGTATAGACACAGCTGTGAGACTAATACAGAGGTACAGACACAGCTGTGAGACTAATACAGAGGTACAGACACAGCTGTGAGACTAATACAGAGGTACAGACAGAGCTGTGAGACTAATACAGAGGTATAGACACAGCTGTGAGACTAATACAGAGGTAAAGACACAGCTGTGAGACTAATACAGAGGTACAGACACAGCTGTGAGACTAATACAGAGGTACAGACACAGTTGTGAGACTAATACAGAGGTACAGACACAGCTGTGAGACTAATACAGAGGTACAGACACAGCTGTGAGACTAATACAGAGGTACAGACACAGCTGTGAGACTAATACAGAGGTACAGACACAGGTGTGAGACTAATACAGAGGTACAGACACAGCTGTGAGACTAATACAGAGGTAAAGACACAGCTGTGAGACTAATACAGAGGTACAGACACAGCTGTGAGACTAATACAGAGGTACAGACACAGCTGTGAGACTAATACAGAGGTAAAGACACAGCTGTGAGACTAATACAGAGGTACAGACACAGCTGTGAGACTAATACAGAGGTAAAGACACAGCTGTGAGACTAATACAGAGGTACAGACACAGCTGTGAGACTAATACAGAGGTACAAACACAGCTGTGAGACTAATACAGAGGTACAGACACAGCAGTGAGACTAATACAGAGGTACAGACAGAGCTGTGAGACTAATACAGAGGTACAGACACAGCTGTGAGACTAATACAGAGGTACAGATAGAGCTGTGAGACTAATACAGAGGTACAGACAGAGCTGTGAGACTAATACAGAGGTACAGACACAGCTGTGAGACTAATACAGAGGTACAGACAGAGCTGTGAGACTAATACAGAGGTACAGACACAGCTGTGAGACTAATACAGAGGTACAGACACAGCTGTGAGACTAATACAGATGTACATACACAGCTGTGAGACTAATACAGAGTTACAGACACAGCTGTGAGACTAATACAGAGGTACAGACACAGCTGTGAGACTAATACAGAGGTACAGACACAGCTGTGAGACTAATACAGAGGTACAGACAGAGCTGTGAGACTAATACAGAGGTACAGACACAGCTGTGAGACTAATACAGAGGTACAGACAGAGTTGTGAGACTAATACAGAGGTACAGACACAGGTGTGAGACTAATACAGAGGTACAGACACAGCTGTGAGACTAATACAGAGGTACAGACACAGCTGTGAGACTAATCCAGAGGTACAGACACAGCTGTGAGACTAATACAGAGGTACAGACACAGCTGTGAGACTAATACAGAGGTACAGACACAGCTGTGAGACTAATAAAGAGGTACAGAGAGAGCTGTGAGACTAATACAGAGATACAGACACAGTTGTGAGACTAATACAGAGGTACAGACACAGCAGTGAGACTAATACAGAGGTACAGATACAGCAGTGAGACTAATACAGAGGTACAGACACAGATGTGAGACTAATACAGAGGTACAGACACAGCTGTGAGACTAATACAGAGGTACAGACACAGCTGTGAGACTAATACAGAGGTACAGACACAGCTGTGAGACTAATACAGAGGTACAGACACAGCTGTGAGACTAATACAGAGATACAGACACAGCTGTGAGACTAATACAGAGGTACAGACAGAGTTGTGAGACTAATACAGAGGTACAGACAGAGTTGTGAGACTAATACAGAGGTACAGACAGAGTTGTGAGACTAATACAGAGGTACAGACAGAGCTGTGAGACTAATACAGAGGTACAGACAGAGTTGTGAGACTAATACAGAGGTACAGACACAGCTGTGAGACTAATACAGAGGTACAGACACAGCTGTGAGACTAATACAGAGGTACAGACACAGCTGTGAGACTAATACAGAGGTACAGACACAGCTGTGAGACTAATACAGAGGTACAGACACAGCTGTGAGACTAATACAGAGGTACAGACACAGCTGTGAGACTAATACAGAGGTACAGACACAGCTGTGAGACTAATACAGAGGTACAGACACAGCTGTGAGACTAATACAGAGGTACAGACACAGCTGTGAGACTAATACAGAGGTACAGACACAGCTGTGAGACTAATACAGAGGTACAGATAGAGCTGTGAGACTAATACAGAGGTATAGACACAGCTGTGAGACTAATACAGAGGTACAGATACAGCTGTGAGACTAATACAGAAGTACAGACACAGCTGTGAGACTAATACAGAGGTACAGATACAGCTGTGAGACTAATACAGAGGTACAGACACAGCTGTGAGACTAATACAGAAGTACAGACACAGCTGTGAGACTAATACAGAGGTACAGATACAGCTGTGAGACTAATACAGAGGTACAGACACAGCTGTGAGACTAATACAGATGTACAGACACAGCTGTGAGACTAATACAGAGGTACAGACACAGCTGTGAGACTAATACAGAAGTACAGACACAGCTGTGAGACTAATACAGAGGTACAGACACAGCTGTGAGACTAATACAGAGGTACAGACACAGCTGTGAGACTAATACAGAGGTACAGACAGAGCTGTGAGACTAATACAGAGGTACAGACAGAGCTGTGAGACTAATACAGAGGTACAGACACAGTTGTGAGACTAATACAGAGGTACAGACACAGCTTTATCCAGGTGAATTCTTTCATAACCCTAGCATTTTCGGAATCCATTTGGATGCAGAGAAGGCAAACAAAGTGTTACACAAAAATAAAAAATGCACGCAATAAGTATTAAGAAAAAAATAAACTAACCGCCCGTACTAAGTATTAAGAAAAAAACAACAGCTACCTAATAAAATTATTTACCCCTAAATCCGCAAACCCCAACATTGCAAACTACCTAATACATCTATTAACCTCTAATCCGCCAACCCCCACAACGCATTAAACCTTATTTACCTATTAACTCCTACACCGCCAACCCTCACAATGCAAAAAACGAATTTAATGACTAAGCCCCCTAACCTAATACGCCCTAAATTAACCCCTTAATGACAATTAAAAAAAATACTACATTACAGTTGAAAATAAAAAAAATTACATTACATTAATATAATTACAGAAAATAAAAAAACGCTAACATTACAAAAATAATAAACAACACTATCCAAAAGTGCTTTTTGTAAGGCATTGCCCTAAAGAAATCAGCTCTTTTATATTGCAAAAACCAAATCCCCCCTAACAGTAAAACCCCACACCCACCAAACCCCCCAAAATAAAAAAAAATAAAAAACTAACATTAATAAACCTAAACAACCCATTGCCCCTAAACGGCATATGTATGGGCATTGCCCTTAAAAGGACATTCAGCTCTTTATCATTGCCCTTAAAAGGGCATTCAGCTCTTTTGCAATTTACCCAAAAATAAACTAATCTAAAAAAACAACCCCCCCCAAAAAAAAAAAATTAAAAACACCTATCCCTAAAGCCCCAAATAGGTACTCACTGTTTCGGAAGTCCGGCGGAGAAGGTCTTCTTCCAGGAGGTCCATTATCTTCATCCACAGCAAAGGCAGTGCAGAGCGGAGGTTCAGAGCGGTCATCTCAGAAGTGGCGATCCTCGGTGGCAGTCATCTGTGGTGGTGACGCTCCTCGACGGCGGCAGTCCTCAGCAAAGGCATGGAGGTTCCTCGTCATGTGATTGTCTGCCACACACTGAAGATTGAAATCAAGGTACCCCATATTTATTCGGGTACATTTAATTCCTATTGGCTGAAAATTTAAAAAATCAGCCAATAGGATGAGAGCTACTGAAATCTTATTGGCTGATTTGAACAGCCAATAGGATTTAGTAGCTCTAATCCTATTAGCTTTTTTGAAAAATTCAGCCTATAGGAATGCAAGGTACCCCAAATTGATTGCGGTACCTTGCATTCAATATTTAGTAATCAAGCCTGTCTGTACTGTGTGGTGTAATATGTATATATATTTATTAATGAGTATAAAAGTCTTTATGAATTGTGTTGTGTAATATTAATATACTAGTCCTAAAGCCCGTGTACACGGGCCATTTTTTGCAGTACAGCGGTCCCACCCCTTGCTCTCTCTCCCCCTCTTTTGCTGTCTCTCTCCCTCTCTTTTGCTCTCTCTCTTTGTCCCCCTCTTTTGCTGTCTCTCTCCTTCTCTTTTGCTTACTCTCTCCCTCTCTTTTGCGCTCTCTCCCCCTCTCTTTTGTGCTCTCCCCCCTCTTTTTTGTGCTCTCTCCCCCCTCTCTTTTGCGCTCTCTTCCCCCTCTCTTTTGCGCTCTCTCCCCCCTCTTTTGTGCTCTCTCCCCCCTCTTTTGCGCTCTCTCCCCCTCTCTTTTGCGCTCTCTCTCCCTCTCTTTTGCGCACTCTCCCCCTCTCTTTTGCGCACTCTCCCCCTCTCTTTTGCGCACTCTCCCCCCTCTCTTTTGTGCACTCTCCCCCTCTCTTTTGCGCACTCTCCCCCCTCTCTTTTGTGCACTATCCTCCTCTCTTTTGCTGTCTCTCTCCCCATCTCTCTTTTGTTGTCTCTCTCCCCATCTCTCTTTTGCTGTCTCTCTCTCCCCCCTCTCTTTTGTTCTCTCTCTCCCACTCTCTTTTGCGCTCTCTCCCCCCTCTCTTTTGCGCACTCTCCCCCCTCTCTTTTGTGCACTCCCCCCCCTTATGCTGTCTCTCTCCCCATCTCTCTTTTGTTGTCTCTCTCCCCATCTCTCTTTTGTTCTCTCTCTCCCCCTCTCTTTTGCGCTTTCTCCCCCCTCTCTTTTGCGCACTCTCTCCCCTCTCTTTTGTGCACTCTCCCCCTCTCTTTTGCGCACTCTCCCCCCTCTCTCTTTTGTTGTCTCTCTCCCCCCTCTCTCTTTTGTTGTCTCTCTCCCCCCCCCTCTCTCTTTTGCTGTCTCTCTCCCCCCTCTCTCTTTTGCTATCTCTCTCCCCCCTCTCTCTTTTGCTGTCTCTCTCCCCCCTCTCTCTTTTGCTGTCTCTCTCCCCCTCTCTCTTTTGCTGTTTCTCTCTCCCTCTCTCTATCCCCCCTCTTCTGCTCTCTCTATCCCAATCTTTAGAGCTCTCTGTCTCGGGCCGGCATCTGACCACTCCCGGCCCCGCCCGAGTCATGCCCGGCCCTGTCCGTGTCACGCCCGGTCCCACCCACTCGGCACCCGCTCACCCAGCCACGCCCACTCCACCACTCGACACACCAGGTCAGTTGGAAGGCCAAGTGTCTTTGTCCTCGCGCGCAGTCTCTACTGCGCATGACAGCTTCGGACAAACACACTTGGCCTTTTATTATATAGGATATTTATTAATGAGTAAATAAACCTGTCTGTACTGTGTTGCGTAATGTATATATATATATATATATATATATATATATATTACGCAACACAGTACAGACAGGTTTATTTACTCATTAATAAATATATATTTACATATTACATAACACAGTAGAAAGGCTTATTAACTCATCAATAAATATATGAGTTACATCAATAAATATATATATTACAAAACACAATACATAAAGACTTATGTACTCATTAATAAATTTATATATAAATATCACACAACACAATACAGACAGGCTTATTTAATAATTAATAAATATATATAAATAAATATTACACAACACAGTACAGACAGGTTAATTTACTCATTAATACATATATACATACACACACATATATATATATATATAAATATTACACAACAGTACAGACAGGCTTATTTACTCATTAATAAATATATATAAATATTACAAAATTAATAAAGACTTATTTACTCATTAATATATATATATATATATATATATATATATATATATATATTACACAACCCAATAAAGACTGGCTTTTTTACTTTATATATATATATATATATATATATATATATATATATATATATATATATATATATATATATATATATATATATATATATATATATATATAAAACATCAAAGTACAGCCAGTCATATTTACTTACTAATATATCTATAAATATTAAACAACACAGACAGGTTTATTTACTCATTAATAAATATATATAAATATTACACAACACAATACAGACAGGCTTATTTACTCATTAATAAATATATATAAATATTACACAACACAATACACACAGGTTTATTTACTCATTAATAAATATATATAAATATTACACAACACAATACACACAGGCTTATTTACTCATTAATAAATATATATAAATATTACACAACACAATACAGACAGGCTTATTTACTCATTAATAAATATATATAAATATCACACAACACAATACAGACATTCTTGATTACTCACTAATAAATATATATAAATATTACACAACACAGTACAGACAGGCTTATTTACTCATTAATAAATATATATAAATATTACACAACACAGTACAGACAGGCTTATTTACTCATTAATAAATATATATAAATATTACACAACACAATACAGACATTCTTGATTACTCACTAATAAATATATATAAATATTACACAACACAGTACAGACAGGCTTATTTACTCATTAATAAATATATATAAATATTACACAACACAGTACAGACAGGCTTATTTACTCATTAATAAATATATATATAAATATTACACAACACAATACACACAGGCTTATTTACTCATTAATAAATATATATAAATATTACACAACACAATACACACAGGCTTATTTACTCATTAATAAATATATATAAATATTACACAACACAATACAGACAGGCTTATTTACTCATTAATAAATATATATAAATATTATACAACACAGTACAGACAGGCTTATTTACTCATTAATAAATATATATAAATATTACACAACACAGTACAGACAGGTTTAATTACTCATTAATAAATATATATAAATATTATACAACACAGTACAGACAGGCTTATTTACTCATTAATAAATATATATATATATATATATATATATATATATATATATATATATATATTACACAACACAATACATAAATTCTTATTTACTCATTAATACATACATATACGGTATACATACATATACGGTATATATATATATATATATATATATATATATATATATATATATATATATATATATATATATATATATATTACACAACACAATACAGACTGGCTTATTTATTAATTAATATATATATATATATATATATATATATATATATATATACATATAAATATTACACAACACAGTACAGACAGGCTTATTTAAATATATATAAATATTACAACACAATTCATAAAGACGTATTTACTCATTAATAAATATATATATATAAATATTACACAACACAATAAAGACTAACTTTTTTTACTTATTAATAAATATATATATATATAAACATTACACATCAAAGTACTGACAGGCTTATTTACTTATTAATAAATGTATATAAATATTACACAACACAGTACAGACAGGCGTATTTACTTATTAATAAAT
The DNA here is from genome assembly GCF_027579735.1 of Bombina bombina. Classification (NCBI taxonomy): domain Eukaryota; kingdom Metazoa; phylum Chordata; class Amphibia; order Anura; family Bombinatoridae; genus Bombina; species Bombina bombina. The sequence continues at coordinate 11,755,719 of NC_069500.1, forward strand.
ATATATAAATATTATACAACACAATACAGACAGGCTTATTTATTCATTAACTAGTTGATAAACCTGCCCCGAGGGCAGTATGTGTGTTAAAAATGAAAACCCCCAAGCTACAAAAAATAAAAAAGTAAAAATACAGAAAAAAAATAAACAAAGCTATCCAAAATATTAAAATTAGACCTAAACTAATACCCCTATAAAACTAAAAAATCCCCCCAAAATAAAAACACCCCCTAGTTTTAAACTAAACTACCAATAGTCCTTAAAAGCCCTAAAGAAATCAGCTCTTTTACATTAAAAATAAACTAAGTCCCCCCTAACAGTAAAACCCCCCAAATAAAAAAATAAATTAATCTAAACTACCCATTGCCCCTAAAGGGGCATTTGTATGTGCATTGCCGATAAAAGGGCATTCAGCTATTTTTCACTGCCCTTAAAAGGGCATTCACCTCTTTTGCAGTTTGCCCAAAAAATACCCTAATCTAAAAAAACAAAACCTCCCAAAAAATATAAAAAATAAGCCTAACACTAAAGCCCCAAATATGTACTCACAGTTTCAAAAGTCCAGCGGAGAAGGACTTCTTCCTGGCGGGTCTATCATCTTCATCCACAGTGAAGGCGGTGCAAAGCGGAGGTCCCGAGCAGTCTTCCCAGATGTGGCAATCCTCTGCGGTGGTCATCTGTTGTGGTGTCGGCGCTCCTCGGCAGCAGGGGTGGTCCTCGGCGGTATGGAGGCTCCTCATCCGATGTCCGTGGTATACTAAATATTGAATGCAAGGTACCGCAATCAATTTGGGGTACCTTGCATTCCTATTGGCTGAATTTTTCAAAACAGCCAATAGGATTAGAGCTACTAAAATCCTATTGACTGTTCAAATCAGCCAATAAGATTTCAGTAGCTCTCATCCTATTGGATGATTTTGGAAATTTCAGCCTATAGGAATTCAAGGTACCCCAATAAATATGGGGTACCTTGCATTCAATCTTCAGTGTGTGGAGGATGATCGCATGAAGAGGAACCTCCACGCCTTTGCCGAGGACCGCCGCCGCTGAGGAGCCGATGACTGCCACAGAGAATTGCCACTTCTGAGATGACTGCTCCGGACCTCCTCTCCCCACCGCGTTCGCTGTGGATAAAGATGATGGACTTGACTTTTTTTTTGGGGGGGGGTTGTTTTTTTAGATTAGGGTTTTTTGGGGGCAAATTGCAAAAGAGCTGAATGCCCTTTTAAGGGCAGTGAAAAAGATATGAATGCCATTTTAAGGGCAATGCCCATAGAAATGCCTATTTAGGGTTTAGGGGCTATGGGTAGTTTAGGTCTATTAGGGTTTATTTTTTATTTTGGGCAGTTTGGTGGTTGGGGGTTTTTAGTGTTAGGGTGACTGGGTTTATTTGTAATGTAAAATAGCTGATTTCTTTTGGGCAATGCCTTACAAAAAGCCCTTTTAATGGCTATTGGTAGTTTAGCATTAGATTAGGATTTTTTTTTATTTTGGGAGGTTTTTTTATTTTCATAGGGATTAGGTTTAATTTTTTATTTTGGATAGTGTTGTTTATTATTTTTGTAATGTTAGCGTTTTTTTTTATTTTCTGTAATTAGATTAATGTAATGTATTTTTTTTTATTTTCTATTGTAATGTAGGATTTTTTTATTGCAATTAAGGGGTTAATTTAGGGGTGTTAGGTTCGGGGCTTAGTAATTTAATTCGTTTTTTGTGTTGTGGGGGTTGCTGGTGGAGGAGTTAATAGGTAAATTAGGTTTAATGCATTGTGGGGGGTTGGCGGATTAGGGGTTAATAGATGTATTAGGTAGTTTGCTATGTTGGGGTTCACCGATTTAGGGGTTAATAATTTTATTAGGTAGTTATTTTTTCTTAATACTTCATGTGGGCGGTTAGCTTACGCTGCATCCCGGTGGATTCCGAAAATGGCAGGGTGGTGAAAGAATCCACCAATCCACCTGGATGCAGCTTCGCGCTGCCAACATTCCTTTGAGGATGCATGCACAACTGGCGACACCGACGGATGCCTTACAAATGCGATTATAGTATAGATAAATATATATAAATATTAAACAACACAACTCATAAAGACTTATTTACTCATTAATAAATATATATAAATATCACACAACACAATACAGACAGGCTTATTTACTCATTTATAAATATATATAAATATTACACAACACAGTACAGACAGGCTTATTTACTCATTAATAAATATATATAAATATTACACAACACAATACAGACATTCTTGATTACTCATTAATAAATATATATAAATATTACACAACACAGTACAGACAGGCTTATTTACTCATTAATAAATATATATAAATATTACACAACACAATACAGACATTCTTGATTACTCATTAATAAATATATATAAATATTACACAACACAATACAGACATGCACAACTGGCGACACCGACGGATGCCTTACAAATGCGATTATAGTATAGATAAATATATATAAATATTAAACAACACAACTCATAAAGACTTATTTACTCATTAATAAATATATATAAATATCAAACAACACAATACAGACAGGCTTATTTACTCATTTATACATATATATAAATATTACACAACACAATACAGACAGGCTTATTTACTTATTTATAAATATATATAAATATCACACAACACAATACAGACAGGCTTATTTACTTATTTATAAATATATATAAATATTACGCAACACAATTCATAAAGACTTATTTACTCATTAATAAATATATATAAACATTACACAACACAATACAGACAGGCTTATTTACTCATTAATAAATATATATAAATATTACACAACACAGTACAGACATTCTTGATTACTCACTAATAAATATATATAAATATTACACAACACAATACAGACAGGCTTATTTACTCATTAATAAATATATATAAATATTACACAACACAATACAGACATTCTTGATTACTCATTAATAAATATATATAAATATTACACAACACAATACAGACAGGCTTATTTACTCATTAATAAATATATATAAATATTACACAACACAATACAGACAGGCTTATTTACTCATTAATAAATATATATAAATATTACACAACACAATACAGACATTCTTGATTACTCATTAATAAATATATATAAATATTACACAACACAATACAGACAGGCTTATTCACTCATTAATAAATATATATAAATATTACACAACACAATACAGACAGGCTTATTTACTCATTAATAAATATATATAAATATTACACAACACAATACAGACAGGCTTATTTACTCATTAATAAATATATATAAATATTACACAACACAATACAGACAGGCTTATTTACTCATTAATAAATATATATAAATATCAAACAACACAATACAGACAGGCTTATTTACTCATTAATAAATATATATAAATATTACACAACACAATACAGACAGGCTTATTTACTCATTAATAAATATATATAAATATCACACAACACAATACACACAGGCTTATTTACTCATTAATAAATATATATAAATATTACACAACACAATACAGACAGGCTTATTTACTCATTAATAAATATATATAAATATCAAACAACACAATACAGACAGGCTTATTTACTCATTTATAAATATATATAAATATTACACAACACAATACAGACAGGCTTATTTACTCATTAATAAATATATATAAATATTACACAACACAGTACAGACAGGCTTATTTACTCATTAATAAATATATATAAATATTACACAACACAATACAGACAGGCTTATTTACTCATTAATAAATATATATAAATATTACACAACACAATACAGACAGGCTTATTTACTCATTAATAAATATATATAAATATTACACAACACAATACACACAGGTTTATTTACTCATTAATAAATATATATAAATATTACACAACACAATACAGACAGGCTTATTTACTCATTAATAAATATATATAAATATCACACAACACAGTACAGACATTCTTGATTACTCATTAATAAATATATATAAATATTACACAACACAGTACAGACAGGCTTATTTACTCATTAATAAATATATATAAATATTACACAACACAATACACACAGGTTTATTTACTCATTAATAAATATATATAAATATTACACAACACAGTACAGACATTCTTGATTACTCACTAATAAATATATATAAATATTACACAACACAATACAGACAGGCTTATTTACTCATTAATAAATATATATAAATATTACACAACACAATACAGACAGGCTTATTTACTCATTAATAAATATATATAAATATTACACAACACAATACAGACAGGCTTATTTACTCATTAATAAATATATATAAATATCACACAACACAATACACACAGGCTTATTTACTCATTAATAAATATATATAAATATAAAACAACACAATACAGACAGGCTTATTTACTCATTAATAAATATATATAAATATTACACAACACAATACAGACAGGCTTATTTACTCATTAATAAATATATATAAATATCACACAACACAATACACACAGGCTTATTTACTCATTAATAAATATATATAAATATTACACAACACAATACAGACAGGCTTATTTACTCATTAATAAATATATATAAATATCAAACAACACAATACAGACAGGCTTATTTACTCATTTATAAATATATATAAATATTACACAACACAATACAGACAGGCTTATTTACTCATTAATAAATATATATAAATATTACACAACACAGTACAGACAGGCTTATTTACTCATTAATAAATATATATAAATATTACACAACACAATACAGACAGGCTTATTTACTCATTAATAAATATATATAAATATTACACAACACAATACAGACAGGCTTATTTACTCATTAATAAATATATATAAATATCACACAACACAATACACACAGGCTTATTTACTCATTAATAAATATATATAAATATTACACAACACAATACAGACAGGCTTATTTACTCATTAATAAATATATATAAATATCACACAACACAGTACAGACATTCTTGATTACTCATTAATAAATATATATAAATATTACACAACACAGTACAGACAGGCTTATTTACTCATTAATAAATATATATAAATATTACACAACACAATACACACAGGTTTATTTACTCATTAATAAATATATATAAATATTACACAACACAGTACAGACATTCTTGATTACTCACTAATAAATATATATAAATATTACACAACACAGTACAGACAGGCTTATTTACTCATTAATAAATATATATAAATATTACACAACACAGTACAGACAGGCTTATTTACTCATTAATAAATATATATAAATATTACACAACACAATACAGACAGGCTTATTTACTCATTAATAAATATATATAAATATTACACAACACAATACAGACAGGCTTATTTACTCATTAATAAATATATATAAATATTACACAACACAGTACAGACAGGCTTATTTACTCATTTATAAATATATATAAATATTACACAACACAATACACACAGGCTTATTTACTCATTAATAAATATATATAAATATTACACAACACAATACACACAGGCTTATTTACTCATTAATAAATATATATAAATATTACACAACACAGTACAGACAGGCTTATTTACTCATTAATAAATATATATAAATATTACACAACACAATACACACAGGCTTATTTACTCATTAATAAACATATATATAAATATTACACAACACAGTACAGACAGGCGTATTTACTCATTAATAAATATATATATAAATATCACACAACACAATACAGACAGGCTTATTTACTCATTAATAAATATATATAAATATCACACAACACAATACACACAGGCTTATTTACTCATTAATAAATATATATAAATATTACACAACACAGTACAGACAGGCTTATTTACTCATTAATAAATATATATATAAATATTACACAATACACACAGGTTTATTTACTCATTAATAAATATATATAAATATCAAACAACACAATACAGACAGGCTTATTTACTCATTAATAAACATATATATAAATATTACACAACACAATACAGACATTCTTGATTACTCACTAATAAATATATATAAATATTACACAACACAGTACAGACAGGCTTATTTACTCATTAATAAATATATATAAATATTACACAACACAGTACAGACAGGCTTATTTACTCATTAATAAATATATATAAATATTACACAACACAATACAGACAGGCTTATTTACTCATTAATAAATATATATAAATATTACACAACACAATACAGACAGGCTTATTTACTCATTAATAAATATATATAAATATTACACAACACAATACAGACAGGCTTATTTACTCATTAATAAATATATATAAATATTACACAACACAGTACAGACAGGCTTATTTACTCATTTATAAATATATATAAATATTACACAACACAATTCATAAAGACTTATTTACTCATTAATAAATATATATAAATATTACACAACACAATACACACAGGTTTATTTACTCATTAATAAATATATATAAATATTACACAACACAGTACAGACATTCTTGATTACTCACTAATAAATATATATAAATATTACACAACACAGTACAGACATTCTTGATTACTCACTAATACATATATATAAATATTACACAACACAATACAGACAGGCTTATTTACTCATTAATAAATATATATAAATATTACACAACACAATACAGACAGGCTTATTTACTCATTAATAAATATATATAAATATCACACAACACAATACACACAGGCTTATTTACTCATTAATAAATATATATAAATATTACACAACACAATACACACAGGTTTATTTACTCATTAATAAATATATATATAAATATTACACAACACAGTACAGACATTCTTGATTACTCATTAATAAATATATATAAATATTACACAACACAATACACACAGGTTTATTTACTCATTAATAAATATATATATAAATATTACACAACACAGTACAGACATTCTTGATTACTCATTAATAAATATATATAAATATTACACAACACAGTACAGACATTCTTGATTACTCATTAATAAATATATATAAATATTACACAAAAAAATACACACAGGCTTATTTACTTATTAATAAATAAAAAATTAGTTTCCTTTTGTCCTGTTCTTGCTATAGTCACATGTTTAATAACGGATCTCATTATTTACAGACCGGCTGATGTCGAGAGAATTAATGACTTGTCATCAACAACACAGGGATTTCATACAGCAAATACATAACGCTTCCTTGCAAAAGATACAGAACCTCCAAAAAATACTCCAGAGTTGTCATGATGGTAATACGTTATTGTTACATTTGTGTATTACATGTATAGATAGAAATGCAGAAACATGAGAACATTGAATAATGTTATGTTTATCCCAGGCATTAATTATTACGTAGAATATATCCTTATGCTTATATCAGGTATTAATTAGTATGTAGGATGGCCTTATGCTTATATCAGGTATTAATTAGTATGTAATATAGCCTTATGCTTATGACAGGCTTTAATTAGTATGTAGGATGGCCTTATGCTTATCTCAGGTATTAATTAGTATGTAGGATAGCCTTATGCTTATGACAGGCTTTAATTAGTATGTAGGATAGCCTTATGCTTATATCAGGCATTAATTAGTATGTAGGATAGCCTTATGCTTATGTCAGGCATTAATTAGTATGTAGGATAGCCTTATGCTTATATCAGGCATTAATTAGTATGTAGGATAGTCTTATACTTATCTCAGGTATTAATTAGTATGTAGGATAGCCTTATGCTTATATCAGGCATTAATTAGTATGTAGGATAGTCTTATACTTATCTCAGGTATTAATTAGTATGTAGGATAGCCGTATGCTTATATCAGGTATTAATTAGTATGTAGGATAGCCTTATGCTTATATCAGGCATTAATTAGTATGTAGGATGGCCTTATGCTTATCTCAGGTATTAATTAGTATGTAGGATAGCCTTATGCTTATGACAGGCTTTAATTAGTATGTAGGATGGCCTTATGCTTATCTCAGGTATTAATTAGTATGTAGGATAGCCTTATGCTTATGACAGGCTTTAATTAGTATGTAGGATGGCCTTATGCTTATCTCAGGTATTAATTAGTATGTAGGATAGCCTTATGCTTATATCAGGTATTAAATAGTATGTAGGATAGCCTTATGCTTATCTCAGGTATTAATTAGTATGTAGGATAGCCTTATGCTTATATCAGGTATTAAAAAGTATGTAGGATAGCCTTATGCTTATCTCAGGTATTAATTAGTATGTAGGATGGCCTTATGCTTATCTCAGGTATTAATTAGTATGTAGGATGGACTTATGCTTATCTCAGGTATTAATTAGTATGTAGGATAGCCTTATGCCAGGCTTTAATTAGTATGTAATATAGCCTTATGCTTATGACAGGCTTTAATTAGTATGTAGGATAGCCCTATATTTATGACAAGCTTTAATTACCATGTAGGATAGCCTTATGCATATCCCAGGCATTAATTAGGGTACAGTTATTAAGGGGTTAATAGGTAGGATAGCCTTAAAGGAACACTGAACCCACATTTTTTCTTTTGTGATTCAAATAGAGCATGGCATTTTAAGCAACTTTCTAATATGCTCCTATTATCAAATTTTCTTTATTCTCTTGGTATCTTTATTTGAAATGCAAGAATGTAAGTTTAGATACCGGCCCATTTTTGGTGAACAACCTGGGTTGTCCTTGCTGATTGGTGGATAAATTCATCCACCAATAAAAAATGCTGTCCAGAGTTCTGAACCAATAAAAGCTTAGATGCCTTCTTTTTCAAATAAAGATAGCAAGAGAACGAAGACAAATTGCTAATTGGAGTAAAATAGAAAGTTGCTTAAAATTGCATGCTCTTTCTGAATCACGAATGAAAAAAATTGGGTTCAGTGTCCCTTTAAGTGTTCCAGACATTCATTAGTGGGTAGGACAGCTTTTACGTATTCCAGTCATTCATTAGTAAATAGGATAGCCTTATAAGTATCCCAGACATTCATTAATAGGTAGGATAGCCTTATAAGTATCCCAGACATTCATTAATAGGTAGGATAGCCTTATAAGTATCCCAGTCATTCATTAGTAAGTAGGATAGCCTTATAAGTATCCCAGACATTCATTAATAGGTAAAATAGCATTATAAGTATCCCAGTCATTCATTAGTAAGTAGGACAGCTTATACGTATTCCAGTCATTCATTAGTAAGTAGGATAGCCTTATAAGTATCCCAGTCATTCATTAGTAAATAGGATAGCCTTATAAGTATCCCAGTCATTCATTAGTAAGTAGGATAGCCTTATAAGTATCCCAGTCATTCATTAGTAAATAGGATAGCCTTATAAGTGTCCCAGTCATTCATTAGTAAGTAGGATAGCCTTATAAGTATCCCAGACATTCATTAATAGGTAGGATAGCCTTATTAGTATATCAGACATTCTTTAATATGTAGTATAGCCTTATAAGTATTCCAGACATTTATTAGTGGGTAGGATAGCTTATTAGTATCCCAGTTATTCATTAGTAAGTGTAATAAGTATAATTTGGATTTCAATTTCATTAGAAAAGGGGCTTTTTCACAGTAAGTAGGATAGCCTTATAAGTATCACAGGCATTCATTAATAGGTAAAATAGCCTTATAAGTATCCCAGATATTTATTAATAGGTATGATAGCCTTATACATATCTAAGACAGTCATTAGTGGGTAGGATAGCCCTATACATATCCCAGACATTCATTAATAGGTAGGATAGCCTTATAAGTATCATAAGCATTCATTAACCCCTTTGCAGCTAAGCCATTTCCTACTTGGGTGCTAAGCTAGTTTTGTTTATTTTTTTTATTTTTACTTTTTTTAAATATATTTATTTTTAACTTTTTAACTTTTTTTTCAAAACCACAAGCAAGACTTATAAAGTTGGATGATTACCTTTCCAACTGTAGGTCTTGGGGGTCTGTAGCTGCTTAGATGCCTGAGATACAGACTTCTAAGCAGCATGCCCTAATCTCCCTAACTTGTCCATTGTCAACTTTAAATAAAGTTACGCAGTGACGTGATCATGTCATTGCACATGACGTCACTGCACCAAACGTGAAGCCCCGATGATGCCTGTCACTATACAGGCCAGATCACCATGGTGGGAGTCAGTGGGAGCTCCCAGATTGCCTTTAAGGTGTGTGAGTACTAGTGACGGCTCTGAGCCATCATCAGCACCTGACTGGGACAATTTGCGACAGCACGAAGCCGCAGTTAGCACTCAAGGGGTTAATAGGTAGGATAGCCTTATAAGTAACCCCGACATTCATTAATAGGTAGGATATCCTTATAAGTAACCCTGACATTCATTAATAGGTAGGATAGCCTTATAAGTAACCCTGACATTCATTAATAGGTAGGATAGCCTTATAAGTAACCCTGACATTCATTAATAGGTAGGATAGTCTTATAAGTAACCCTGACATTCATTAATAGGTAGGATAGCCTTATAAGTAACCCTGACATTCATTAATAGGTAGAATAGCCTTATAAGTATCCCAGACATTCATTAATAGGTAGGATAGCCTTATAAGTAACCCTGACATTCATTAATAGGTAGGATAGCCTTATAAGTAACCCTGACATTCATTAATAGGTAGGATAGCCTTATAAGTAACCCTGACATTCATTAATAGGTAGGATAGTCTTATAAGTAACCCTGACATTCATTAATAGGTAGAATAGCCTTATAAGTATCCCAGACATTCATTAATAGGTAGGATAGCCTTATAAGTAACCCTGACATTCATTAATAGGTAGGGTAGCATTATAAGTAACCCTGGCATTCATTAATAGGTAAGATAGACTTATAAGTATCCCAGACATTCATTAGTGGGTAGGATAGCCTTATAAGTAACCCTGACATTCATTAATAGATAGGATAGGCTTATAAGTAACCCTGACATTCATTAATAGGTAAGATAGACTTATAAGTATCCCAGACATTCATTAGTGGGTAGGATAGCCTTATAAGTAACCCTGACATTCATTAATAGATAGGATAGACTTATAAGTAACCCTGACATTCATTAATAGGTAGGATAGCGTTATAAGTAACCCTGACATTCATTAATAGGTAGGATAGCCTTATAAGTAACCCTGACATTCATTAATAGGTAGAATAGCCTTATAAGTATCCCAGACATTCATTAGTGGGTAGGATAGCCTTATAAGTAACCCTGACATTCATTAATAGGTAGGATAGCCTTATAAGTAACCCTGACATTCATTAATAGGTAGGATAGCCTTATAAGTAACCCTGACATTCATTAATAGGTAGGATAGCCTTATAAGTAACCCTGACATTCATTAGTAAGTAGGATAGCCTTATAAGTATCCCAGACATTCATTAGTGGGTAAGATAGCCTTATAAGTAACCCTGGCATTCATTAATAGGTAGGATAACCTTATAAGTAACCCTGACATTCATTAATAGATAGGATAGACTTATAAGTAACCCTGACATTCATTAATAGGTAGGATAGCCTTATAAGTAACCCTGACATTCATTAATAGGTAGGATAGCCTTATAAGTATCCCAGACATTCATTAGTGGGTAAGATAGCCTTGTAAGTAACCCTGACATTCATTAATAGGTAGGATAGCCTTATAAGTAACCCTGACATTCATTAATAGATAGGATAGCCTTATAAGTAACCCTGACATTCATTAATAGGTAGGATAGCCTTATAAGTAACCCTGACATTCATTAATAGGTAGGATAGCCTTATAAGTAACCCTGACATTCATTAATAGGTAGAACAGCCTTATAAGTATCCCAGGCATTCATTAATAGGTAGAATAGCCTTATAACCATCCCCAACATTTATTAATAGGTAGGATAGCCTTATAAGTAGCCCAGACAATCATTAATAGGTAGGATAGCCTTATAAGTATCACATACATTCAGTAATAGGTAGGATAGCCTTATAACTATCCCCAACATTCATTAATAGGTAGGATAGTCTTATAAGTAGCTGTAATGCTCTAACTTACTGCCCCTTTAAGTATGGCCCTCCTCCTTCAGCCTATTTAAAGGGACAGTTCACCCAAAAACTTTCTCCCCTTTAAATTATTCCCAATGATCCTTTTTACCTGTTAGAGTGTATTAAATTGGTTGCAAGTGGCTCCTTTACTCCTATTTCAGCATTTGAAATAGCTGATTTAGCTTGTGGTTTCCCAACCTATACTGAAAGTTTTTATACTGGCGTATACGCTATTGACAAGCCTAAGTAAACACAGCCAGCAGAAGAGATTACACCCTCAGTGGGGGGCATGATAGTTAAGAAATAAAATGATAATTTTCCATTGTTCTCTCTATGTATTGAGCTTTGGTGTTCCAGACAAATATAAGATAAGGAAGCAAGTCTGTATACATAAAAGTGATAACGTAATGAGATCTGATATTACCTGAAGCTCAACCCATTGTAATAGGCTGTGGTTTAAAAGCACTAAATCAGCTACTTCAGATACACAAATAAACCAGAAAATGCAATTTCTCAAATATTTTATACTCTGCAGTTGGTATAACAAGTCATTTAAAATACATTTATGGAAAAACTATTTTACAATGTACTGTCCCTTTAAGCCAGCACTTCCTCTAACACTCTGCTTAGGTATCTTCAATTGCAGAGAGTTTCCTTCCTGTGCAACTTACTGAAGCCAATCAACTACAGACTGCTGTTGCTGCTCAGTCTGTATCAGCTGCTAACTTAAAGGAGCTGCAGCCTTTTTCACTGCTTCTGGATTCACTTTCAGTTTCTCTATAACAGCAGGACACTCCACACTGAAGCTGCATTGTTCCTCTCCTGCTGTCTGGAAAAGCCTTTAACCTTAACTACTGAATTACTGCTGGCAATCACTGCTCTTATGATCTCCTATACAGGACTGCATTCCTTCCATAAGATAAGTTGTTTCCCTTACAATCTATGCTTATGTGTGCTGCTCATTAACTCTCACAAAGTCTGTGCTTGCTATAATCTGTAATACAACAAATCTTACTAGTTCTTTTTGCTAACAGCACACACACTAATCATCAACTTGTTATAACCTGTTGCTTAAATGGACTGCAATTAACAAACTAACTTTGTCTCTAACTGCTATTGATGAACTACTAATCTAAAACAGAGATTGTTTGTTTATTTTTCCATTAATCTCAAGGCAGCCCTGTGTTCAGATAATGTTTTCATCTACCCACAACATTAGTATCAGCTGCTAGCCAGCTAACCCTTAATTAACCAACTATTGTTAGCAGTCTTGTCTGTTCTCTCAGACTCTGACTGCTACTGATAGTTAAATCAAATTGCAGTTTCCTATGGTGTGGCCTCTTGTCAATGATTCCACTCTAACAACAACTGCTAACAAACTCTGATATGACAGAATACCTAAGCCTAAAATAATAAAAATATATATATATATATATATATATATATATATATATATATATATATATATATATATATATATATATATATATATACACATTGTGTAAAAAAACAAAAAAACAAAAAAAAAAACTTTTGGATTGTGTTTTCTTAATTTATATTTAAGCAACATGGAACCTGCTGAAATGAACACACACATTCTGAATTTGACTCACACAGTTGACATACTTACCCAGGGCCTGCAGGGCCTACAACGTGAGTTTCAACATTTAAAAGCAACTCTTACTACATTAACCTCTACTCACAACATCCCAGAAGCCCCTGAACCCTCAATTAGCCTCCCAGATACATTCTCTGGGGACAGATCCCAATTTAAAGATTTTAAAATTGCATGTACTCTATTGTTTATGATGAAACCAAAAACTTACCATTCTGAGCACATTAAAGTTTGTACAGTCATATCATACCTACGTGGGGATGCCAGAACCTGGGCTAACGCCTTTATTGAAAACCAAGAGCCAATCCTAAATTCTTTGCAACAATTTTTCTCAGCAATGTCATCATTATACCAGGATATGGATAGTCAATTCACAGCAGAAACTGCTCTAAGGGCAGTCAAACAAGGGAAAAGACCCGTTGAAGATTATGTTATAGAATTTAAAAAATGGGCCCGTGACTCACAGTGGAATGACATTAGTCTGAGAAATCAGTTTAGACTTAACCTCTCTGAGAACCTCAAGGATGAACTCTCAAGGACAGAGCTACCCCCCACTCTTGAAGAACTTATTAAAACAGCTACCATCATCGATAGAAGACTCAGGGAAAGAAGAGCAGAACATTCCCATTTGGAACAGTCCTATAAGAGAAAGAGAAGACCACACCAGGATTCAACCCCTCAAGCCAATCCGCCTGTACCTATGGAAAAAAAGTGTTATCCGTGGTCCTCTCACATCTGAAGAAAGACGTAGTAGAAAGCTCCAAAACCTATGCCTATACTGTGCTGCAAGTGACCATGAAGTCCGCTCATGCCCAGTCCTAAATAAAAAAACTATTGGTACCTGCCTCCATTGAGTATCTTGTTTCTCTACACACTCCCCACATTCTGCTTATTGTACACTTCCCGTGTCTGTACAGTGGGACAAAAAGCTGCTACATCTAGAAGCAATTATTGACTCTGGAGCCTCTGCTAACTTCATAGATTCATCTGTGTTACAAGTTAATGAAATTCCTTCTGTTAAGAAATCTACTCCTGTGTCTCTCAGAATCTTTGATGGCTCCCTTGTCCCTAATGGTCCTATTACACATAACACAATACCATTACAAATGTGCTCTACCTCTGGACATACTGAACATATAACTTTTGACGTTATCTCTTCGCCTTTTTACCCTTTAATTCTTGGTTTACCCTGGTTAAGACTACATTGCCCTTCCATATCTTGGGATAGCGTACATGTGAATTTTAACTCTGACTACTGCAGTAAAACCTATCTACAGCACCACCTACTACTACAGCCTTCTACTAATGTATTACCTGAACAGTACCAAGATTTCCATGATGTGTTCAGTAAAAAGGAAGCTGAAAGCCTGCCTCCCCATCGTCCTTATGATTGCCCTATCGACCTATTACCCGGCTCTAGTGTTCCTTACGGGCATGTCTACTCCTATAAAAAATAGGTACCCTCTTCCACTCATTCCTGACCTAGTGGAGAGGTTACAAAAGACCAGAATTTTCACAAAACTTGATCTACGGGGTGCCTACAACTTAGTGCGAATCAAGAGTGGTGATGAATGGAAAACAGCCTTCCGCACTAGATATGGCCTCTATGAGTGCTTTGCAATGCCCCGCCACTTTTCAGTTTTTTGTTAATGATATCTTTCGAGACCTATTGGATATTTGTGTCGTCATCTATTTAGATGATATCCTCATCTATTCATCTTCAGAAGAAGAACACATTAAACACGTCCGATGGGTCCTTGCCAGGCTTCAAACACACCGTCTGTATGCAAAGCTAGAGAAATGTACATTCCACTCTCAAAATACGAGTTTCCTAGGTTATAAGCTTACACCGGGTGAGATCCGAATGGAGGATGATAAGATTAAATCCATACTCAACTGGCCTACTCCTATCGATAAGAAATCACTACAACGTTTCCTTGGTTTCTCAAATTTCTATAGAAAATTCATAAGGAACTACTCGCACATTGTTAAACCTTTAACAAGACTCACTGGTACCACTACAGGATTCACATGGGACTCTGAAGCCCAACATGCCTTTGACAAACTTAAAAATGCCTTCACCTCTGAGCCTATACTTAAATTACCTGACCCTACTCTACAGTACATATTAGAGGTAGATGCCTCTGATTACGCAATTGGTGCTATACTTTCCCAAAGGACTTCCATCAGTACTCCAGTGCATCCCGTCGCCTATCACTCTAGAACTCTCACATCAGCCGAAATGAACTACCCTATCGCTGAAAAGGAGTTGCTAGCTATTAAGGTCGCTCTTGAGAACTGGAGACACCTATTGGAAGGCACTGACTTGCCCATTTTAATTTACACTGACCATCGTAACCTAGAATACCTCAAAACCACCAAAACTTTGTCATCTAGACAAGTTAGGTGGAGTCTTTTTTTTGATAGGTTTAACTATCTAATTACCTACCGTCCAGGTAGTGCCAATGGTAAAGCTGACTCGCTCTCCAGGATGTTTCCCAGGCCTCATTGTGCCACCACAACTACTATAATACCCACAGAACGGATTATAGCTCTCGTAGCTGATTTTCCCTCAAGGATAAAACAAGCTTTGCTCAATGACCACTCCCTTCCGTCTTCACATACTCTTACAAAAGGATCTGATCAGTTACTCTATAAGGAAGATAAATTATATATCCCAACTGAGCTACGTCTTGAAATTCTCCAAACAATACATGACAACCCATTGTCTGGACACCCTGGACATTACAAAACCCTAGAACTCCTAAAAAGGAACTTCTGGTGGCCAAATATGTACAGAGGAGTTTATGACTATATCAATACATGTACAGTTTGTGCAACCTCTAAACGACAGAGAGTTCCTCCATATGGACTTCTTATGTCTTTACCTATTCCAGAGAAACCTTGGAGCTCCATTTCAATGGATTTTGTGGTTGACTTACCCCCTTCTGCAGATTACACCACCATCCTGGTGGTTATTGATCAATTCACTAAGATGGTACACTTTGTTCCTTTAACCGAACTTCCAACTGCTCTAAAAACTGCACACATTTTCATTGAAAATATTGTACGTCTGCACGGTTTACCTAGCACCATCACTTCTGACAGGGGCGTACAATTTACCTCCAAATTTTGGAGAGAGCTATGTAGACTCCTCTCCATCCAGAACAACTTCACTAGTGCTTACCATCCCCAATCAAATGGACTTTCAGAAAGGACTAATCAGTGGTTGGAGCAGTTCTTGCGTTGTTACTGTTCTCATTTACAAGATGACTGGTCTACATTCTTGCCTTTGGCGGAGTTCTCCTTCAATAACACTCTCAGTTCCACTACTAAACTTACGCCTTTCTATGCCAACTATGGCTATCATCCAACTTTTCATTTCTTAAAACCTGACTCCAGCTATAATCCGACTGTCACAGAAACCCTAAATACCATCAAATCCGGATTCGAAGTTATACGCTCCAATATTAAAATAGCTCAGTTAAGACAAAAACGATACTTTGACCTACATCGACGCCATCCGCCAACTTTTAAGGTTGGTGACAGGGTTTGGTTATCAACCAAGAACTTAAAACTTGGAACTCCTTCAAAGAAACTCAGCGCCTTATTCATTGGTCCTTACTCCATCGCTAAGGTGATAAACCAAAATGCTGTACGCTTGACACTCCCAGCACATCTCCATATTCATCCAACCTTCCACGTTTCTCTCCTTAAACCATACCTAGAGAACAAGTTTCCTGGGAGATCTCTTCCTCCTCCTGCTCCAGTTGTGATAGATGGTGATTTGGAATATGAGGTTGATCAAATATTGGACTCTAGATTGTGTAGAGGGAGACTCCAATACTTAGTCAGATGGAAGGGTTATGACTCGTCTGAAGATTCTTGGATTCCCATCTCTGACCTGAGAGCCCCTCGTCTTCGTTCTGACTTCCACAAACGTTACCCTCTCAAGCCCTCGCAGCCCTGAGGTCTGCCTTACTCGGGGGGTCCTGTAATGCTCTAACTTACTGCCCCTTTAAGTATGGCCCTCCTCCTTCAGCCTATTTAAGCCAGCACTTCCTCTAACACTCTGCTTAGGTATCTTCAATTGCAGAGAGTTCCCTTCCTGTGCAATTTACTGAAGCCAATCAACTACAGACTGCTGTTGCTGCTCAGTCTGTATCAGCTGCTAACTTAAAGGAGCTGCAGCCTTTTTCACTGCTTCTGGATTCACTTTCAGTTTCTCTATAACAGCAGGACACTCCACACTGAAGCTGCATTGTTCCTCTCCTGCTGTCTGGAAAAGCCTTTAACCTTAACTACTGAATTACTGCTGGCAATCACTGCTCTTATGATCTCCTATACAGGACTGCATTCCTTCCATAAGATAAGTTGTTTCCCTTACAATCTATGCTTATGTGTGCTGCTCATTAACTCTCACAAAGTCTGTGCTTGCTATAATCTGTAATACAACAAATCTTACTAGTTCTTTTTGCTAACGGCACACACACTAATCATCAACTTGTTATAACCTGTTGCTTAAATGGACTGCAATTAACAAACTTTGTCTCTAACTGTTATTGATGAACTACTAATCTAAAACAGAGATTGTTTGTTTATTTTTCCATTAATCTCAAGGCAGCCCCTGTGTTCAGATAATGTTTTCACATCTACCCACAACATTAGTATCAGCTGCTAGCCAGCTAACCCTTAATTAACCAACTATTGCTAGCAGTCTTGCCTGTTCTCTGAGACTCAGACTGCTACTGATAGTTAAATCAAATTGCAGTTTCCTATGGTGTGGCCTCTTGTCAATGATTCCACTCTAACAACAACTGCTAACAAACTCTGATATGACAGTAGCCCAGACATTCATTAATAGTTAGGATAGCCTTATAACTATCCCCAACATTTATTAATAGGTAGGATAGCCTTATAAGTTTCCCAGGCATTCATTAATAGGTAGGATAGCCTTATAAGTATCCTAGACATTCATTAGTGGGTAGGATAGCCTTATACATATCCCAGACATTCAGTAATATGTCGGACAGCCTTATAACTATCCCCAAAATTAATTAATAGGTAGGATAGACTTATAAGTAGCCCAGACATTCATTAGTGGGTAGGATAGCCTTATAAGTATCCCAAACATTCATTAATAGGTATGATAGCGTTATAAGTATCACATACATTCATTAATAGGTATGTTAGCGTTATAAGTATCACATACATTCATTAATAGGTAGGATAGCCTTATATGTATCCCAGACATTCATTAATATGTAGGATAGCCTTATAACTATCCCCAACATTCATTAATAGGTAGGATAGAGTTATAAGTATCCCAGACTTTCATTAGTGGGTAGGATAGCCTTAAGTATCCCAGGCATGTATTAACCCCTTAGTGACCAGACTACTTTTCCATTTGTTGACCGTTTGGGATCAGGGCTATTTTTACATTTCTGTGGTTTTTGTGTTTAGCTGTAATTTTCCTTTTACTCTTTAACTGTACCCACACATATTATATACTGTGTTTCTCAGCATTAAATTGATTTTCTAAAGATACCATAATTTTCATCATATCTTATAATTTACTATAATATTTTTTTTATAAAATATGAGGACAAAATTGAAAAAAACACACTTTTTCTAACTTTGACCCCAAACTCTGTTACACATCTACAACCACCAAAAAACACCCATGCTAAATAGTTTCTAAATTTTGTCCTGAGTTTAGAAATACCCAATGTTTACATGTGCTTTGCTTTTTTTGCAAGTTATAGGGCAATAAATACAAGTAGCACTTTGCTATTTTCAAACCATTTTTTTTCCAAAATTAGCAATAATTACATTCTAACAATGATATCTGTCAGGAATTCCTGAATAACCCTTTATATGTATAATTAGTAGACAACCCAAAGCTTTGATCTAGGCCCATATTGGTATATTTCATGCCACCATTTCACCGCCAAATGCGATCAAACTAAAAAATCCTTAGCTTTTTCACAAACTTTTTCATAAACTTTAGGTTTCTCACTGAAATTATTTACAACTTTACAACTATTTAACTTTTTAACTTTTTTTTCCAAAACCACAAGACTTTTAAATTTGGACGATTACCTTTCCAACTGTAGGTCTTGGGGGTCTGTAGCTGCTTAGATGCCTGAGATACTAAGCAGCATGCCCTAATCTCCCTAACTTGTCCATTGTCAACTTTAAATAAAGTTGCCCAGTGACGTCATCATGTCATTGCACGTGACGTCACCACACCAAACGTAAAGCCCCAACGATGCCTGTCACTATACAGGCCAGATCGCTGTGGTGGGAGTCAGTGGGAGCCCCCAGATTGCCTTCAAGGTGTGGGAGTACTAGCGAGTAGCGACGGCTCTGAGTCATCATCATCACCTGACTGGGACAATTTGCGACAGTATGTAGCCTTACTTCAGAGTGTATTCATTAATCTGAGAAACGTCTCCTATCTGTATTATATAGAGATCACTTAATAGCTCTGATATTATTACAGTGATCTATGTGTATCAGGGCAGTGTACACTTCAGAGTGTATTCATTAATCTGAGAAACATCGCCTATCTGTATTATATAGAGATCACTTAATAGCTCTGATATTATTACAGTGATCTATGTGTATCAGGGCAGTGTACACTTCAGAGTGTATTCATTAATCTGAGAAACGTCGCCTATCTGTATTATATAGAGATCACTTAATAGCTCTGATATTATTACAGTGATCTATGTGTATCAGGGCAGTGTACACTTCAGAGTGTATTCATTAATCTGAGAAACATCTCCTATCTGTATTATATAGAGATCACTTAATAGCTCTGATATTATTACAGTGATCTATGTGTATCAGGGCAGTGTACACTTCAGAGTGTATTCATTAATCTGAGAAACGTCGCCTATCTGTATTATATAGAGATCACTTAATAGCTCTGATATTATTACAGTGATCTATGTGTATCAGGGCAGTGTACACTTCAGAGTGTATTCATTAATCTGAGAAACGTCGCCTATCTGTATTATATAGAGATCACTTAATAGCTCTGATATTATTACAGTGATCTATGTGTATCAGGGCAGTGTACACTTCAGAGTGTATTCATTAATCTGAGAAACATCGCCTATCTGTATTATATAGAGATCACTTAATAGCTCTGATATTATTACTGTGATCTATGTGTATCAGGGCAGGTGGTGCTATTGCCACTCTATTAAGGTGATGCTTCCACTCTGTGTTGTATTCATCAAACCTTCCCAGGTGAAATTAAAGCCCTATAGAGTTGTATCACTTGGGGCACCAACCCTGTGTAATACCCTCTAGATGTGGGTAGTTTCTGTTCTCACGACCACAGACTCACAGTTTTCCAGGTGTTTTGGGGTCTTATAGTGTCCCCAAAAATCACAAAAATGTTTTTGTTTTTATTAAAATCATAGAATATATTTTTTTAAATTAAATTTGTATTAATATTCACATATACATAGCTAAACAGGCTAAACATGAATGGCATTAAATACAAAAAAAGGTAAAGAATAGGTTAACAACCAAACATCATAATGTAATAGGTTATTGGTTCAAAGATTGTAATACAAAATTATCAACGCCCTGAGAGAAATGATGATATAAATTTCACATCAGTAAACCTGAAGTAAAAGGTAAATCTTGTTACATTTCAGTAATAAGGCACTACAAGGTTATGACTGCATATCTCAATCAATAAACAAGATGATATTTCAAAACAACTTGTAAAAGATGTAGTGAATTATTAGAAGAGTTAAAAAGAAAGTGTATATTATTTGCTGCAGAGGAATGCTGTTTAGCGTTTCATGGTTCAGTGAGTGTAATATATTCCGTGATCAGATAGTCATCAGGTGCTCTGTACACAACAGGTTTAGGGTCATGAGCTTCCATCCCATTATCTGATTTACATATGACGCAGGTACGTTTCTAACAAAACAAAACCAAACACACAGTTTGCTTTGACCACTGCACAAGTGATGGATTAATGAATTAATGTGGCTAAATCCTCAGTCCTAGAGGAGGTGTCAGTGTATGTGTGTATCCTCAGTACTAGAGGTGTCAGTGTATGTGTGTATCCTCAGTACTAGAGGTGTCAGTGTATGTGTGTATCCTCAGTACTAGAGGTGTCAGTGTATGTGTGTATCCTCAGTACTAGAGGTGTCAGTGTATGTGTGTATCCTCAGTACTAGAGGTGTCAGTGTGTGTATCCTCAGTACTAGAGGTGTCAGTGTATGTGTGTATCCTAAGTCCTAGAGGTGTCAGTGTATGTGTGTATCCTCAGTCCTAGAGGTGTTAGTGTATGTGTGTATCCTAAGTCCTAGAGGTGTCAGTGTATGTGTGTATCCTCAGTCCTAGAGGTGTCAGTGTATGTGTGTATCCTCAGTACTAGAGGTGTTAGTGTATGTGTGTATCCTCAGTACTAGAGGTGTCAGTGTATGTGTGTATCCTCAGCCCTAGAGGTGTCAGTGTATGTGTGTATCCTCAGCCCTAGAGGTGTCAGTGTATGTGTGTATCCTCAGTCCTAGAGGTGTTAGTGTATGTGTGTATCCTCAGCCCTAGAGGTGTCAGTTTATGTGTGTATCCTCAGTACTAGAGGTGTCAGTGTATGTGTGTATCCTCATTCCTAGAGGTGTCAGTGTATGTGTGTATCCTCAGTACTAGAGGTGTCAGTGTATGTGTGTATCCTCAGTACTAGAGGTGTCAGTGTATGTGTGTATCCTCAGTACTAGAGGTGTCAGTGTATGTGTGTATCCTCAGTACTAGAGGTATCAGTGTATGTGTGTATCCTCAGTACTAGAGGTGTCAGTGTATGTGTGTATCCTCAGTACTAGAGGTGTCAGTGTATGTGTGTATCCTCAGTACTAGAGGTATCAGTGTATGTGTGTATCCTCAGTACTAGAGGTGTCAGTGTATGTGTGTATCCTCAGTACTAGAGGTATCAGTGTATGTGTGTATCCTCAGTCCTAGAGGTGTCAGTGTATGTGTGTATCCTCAGTACTAGAGGTATCAGTGTATGTGTGTATCCTCAGTACTAGAGGTGTCAGTGTATGTGTGTATCCTTAGTCCTAGAGGTGTCAGTACTTAGGATACACATATACACTGACACCTCTAGGGCTGAGGATACACACATACACTGACACCTCTAGTACTTAGGATACACACATACACTGACACCTCTAGGGCTGAGGGTACACACATACACTGACACCTCTAGGGCTGAGGATACACACATACACTGAAACCTCTAGTACTGAGGATACACACATACAGTGTATGTGTGTATCCTCAGCCCTAGAGGTGTCAGTGTATGTGTGTATCCTAAGTACTAGAGGTGTCAGTGTATGTGTGTATCCTCAGTACTAGAGGTGTCAGTGTATGTGTGTATCCTCAGTACTAGAGGTGTCAGTGTATGTGTGTATCCTCAGCCCTAGAGGTATCAGTGTATGTGTGTATCCTAAGTACTAGAGGTGTTAGTGTGTGTGTGTATCCTCAGTAATAGAGGTGTTAGTGTGTGTGTGTATCCTCAGTACTAGAGGTGTTAGTGTATGTGTGTATCCTCAGTAATAGAGGTGTTAGTGTGTGTGTGTATCCTCAGTACTAGAGGTGTCAGTGTATGTGTGTATCCTCAGTCCTAGAGGTGTCAGTGTATGTGTGTATCCTAAGTACTAGAGGTGTTAGTGTAAGTGTGTGTATCCTCAGTACTAGAGGTGTCAGTGTATGTGTGTATCCTCAGTACTAGAGGTGTTAGTGTGTGTGTGTGTATCCTTAGTCCTAGAGGTGTTAGTGTGTGTGTGTGTATCCTTAGTCCTAGAGGTGTCAGTGTATGTGTGTATCCTCAGTACTAGAGGTGTTAGTGTGTGTGTGTGTATCCTTAGTCCTAGAGGTGTTAGTGTGTGTGTGTGTATCCTTATTCCTAGAGGTGTTAGTGTATGTGTGTATCCTCATTACTAGAGGTATCAGTGTATTTGTGTATCCTCAGTCCTAGAGGTGTCAGTGTATGTGTGTATCCGCAGCCCTAGAGGTGTCAGTGTATGTGTGTATCCTCAGGCCTAGAGGTGTCAGTGTATGTGTGTATCCTCAGTACTAGAGGTGTCAGTGTATGTGTGTATCCTCAGCCCTAGAGGTGTCAGTGTATGTGTGTATCCTCAGTACTAGAGGTTTCAGTGTATGTGTGTATCCTCAGCCCTAGAGGTGTCAGTGTATGTGTGTATCCTCAGCCCTAGAGGTGTCAGTGTATGTGTGTATCCTAAGTACTAGAGGTGTCAGTGTATGTGTGTATCTTCAGTCCTAGAGGTGTCAGTGTATGTGTGTATCCTCAGTACTAGAGGTGTCAGTGTAGGTGTGTATCCTCAGTACTAGAGGTTTCAGTGTATGTGTGTATCCTCAGTCCTACAGGTGTCAGTGTATGTGTGTATCCTCAGTACTAGAGGTCTCAGTGTATGTGTGTATCCTGAGTACTAGAGATGTCAGTGTATGTGTGTATCCTCAGTACTAGAGGTGTCAGTGTATGTGTGTATCCTCAGTACTAGAGGTGTCAGTGTAGGTGTGTATCCTCAGTACTAGAGGTGTCAGTGTATGTGTGTATCCTCAGTACTAGAGGTGTCAGTGTATGTGTATATCCTCAGTCCTAGAGGTGTCAGTGTAGGTGTGTATCCTCAGTACTAGAGGTGTCAGTGTATGTGTGTATCCTCAGTACTAGAGGTGTCAGTGTGTGTATCCTCAGTACTAGAGGTGTCAGTGTATGTGTGTATCCTCAGTACTAGAGGTGTTAGTGTATGTGTGTATCCTCAGTACTAGAGGTATCAGTGTATGTGTGTATCCTCAGTACTAGAGGTGTTAGTGTATGTGTGTATCCTCAGTACTAGAGGTGTCAGTGTATGTGTGTATCCTCAGTACTAGAGGTGTCAGTGTATGTGTGTATCCTCAGTACTAGAGGTGTTAGTGTATGTGTGTATACTCAGTACTAGAGGTATCAGTGTATGTGTGTATCCTCAGTACTAGAGGTGTTAGTGTATGTGTGTATCCTCAGTACTAGAGGTGTCAGTGTATGTGTGTGTGGCAAACCTAGCCACTTCTGGACTATAACGTAAGAAAGGTTGTCTGTGACAGACCCTTCGGTCAGGACTGAAAGTGTTAACTTTATTTTCTAACCACAAGTGGCTGGCTCCAGCTACAATCTAATTAATGCTTAGCATTCTATTGTTTGATCACCCCCAGAGAGAAACGCCTAAGTGATAAGGAGAGTCAAGAGTGTCCTGTGGTTGAAGTGTTTAAGTAATATAATCCTATTGTATCATGTCAAGGGCGCTTCTCCCTTCTATCTAATGTACAACATTCTTTCCACCCCCATCTGGGGGGGGGGGGGGTCAAAAACCTGTATAAATCTGTATGCTGCTTTCAAATAAAGTGTGATTCTGTTTAAAACCTGAAAACTGGCTGGGTTGTGAACTGCTGATTCCCTATGCAGGACATTGTTCCCTGGTGTTAACCCTTGGTATCCGGTTGGTACCGTTACAATTGGTGGCAAGCGACGGAATGAACCTTATCGCCCAGAAGAGCAACTACACAAGCAGTAACCTCAGGAAGAGGGGGATTACTACAATACTGACTAAGATGGAAGGAGTACCAGGGACCGAAGTGAATGGAGATGGATTATTCTAAGCTAAAGAGACAAACGTAAAAGGAACTGCTAGAAGCCAGGGGAAAGATAGGCAGCAGCAAACCCAAGGCTATATTAATTGCTGAGCTGATGGAGGGAGACAGAGCTCGCAGCGCTACGCCTCCAGCAGCCATGGAGGAGACCCTATACCAGAGGGAAATGAGGACCAGGCTGGAATTTTTACCCCAACCTGTACCACGGGATATGCTATCCGTGGTAATGGCAGATGTGCAGGAGTACGTGATGGCACACAGTCCGCGGAATGCATCCTCCCGAGCAGAATCCATTTTGGACGCACTCAGCAACCCAGTAAGACCCAAAATCCCATACCATGCATTTAAAATGTTTTGTGAGGAGAAGGATGAGATTGATGGGTATTTACAGGATTTTGAGAGACTGTGCGAGTTACATGATTTGGAGCAGTCCGTATGGGTGCCGGTGCTAGCAGGCAAGCTAGCCGGTAGGGCAGCGGAAGCGTATCGCGCTGTACCCAGGGAGGACAGCAAGGATTACGCTAAAGTGAAGAGAGCGATCTTGTAAAGATATGCCATTACCTCAGAGGCATACCGGCGCAAGTTTAGAGGCCTGCGCAAGCCAGAAAGAGATTCCCATGCAGAGTGGGCCCACAAGCTGGATCAAGCATCTCAGGGGTGGATACAGGCCAGCCAAGCTACCACCATGGAAGAATTGCGACAACTGATGCTGTTGGAGCAATTCTTTAACGGCTTGTCCCCAGAAGCCCAAGAATGGGTGAGAGATCGAAAACCCCTCACCTTAACCGAAGCAGCCAGATTAGCAGACCAGCATTTTGATGCCAGGAGGCACCATGGACTACAGCCTAACAACGGACGGGCTAATATACAATGCCACACCTGCAAGCAGTGGGGACATATGGCACGTGAGTGCACCCAAAATCGGAGCAGACAAGCTTGGAACCAGGTCAGACAGAACCTGGCCCCAAGGGCGGCTGCTCACCATTACCAAACGGAGCCAGCCGCTCATGAGGTGTTGAGCACCCAAGCCGAGGAACCCCTGGGAATTCTGCATGAGGTGATGTCGGTCCAGGGACTTCGGGATTCGGGAGCTACTTTAACCCTGATAGCTCCCCATTTGGTGCCGGATACAGCACCCACTGGCGGATCCGTGGCAGTACGAGGGGCAGGGGGAGCAGTATACCGATTGCCCACTGCTAGAGTGGAGTACAGACCCCCAGTCACCCCAGCAGCTGCCAGTTACCAACCCCCGGCGCACCGCTATACCACACGGCCTCCGGCCACGAACTACCCTCAGAGAGCCCGGTTCAATTCGCGGGGCTACTCACAACCTATTCGGTGCTTTGGATGTAAGCAACTAGGGCACAAAAGACCAGAGTGTCCCCTAAATGCAGCGAATCAAGCACAGTCCTGGAGAAGACCCGCTGGCGGAATCCCACATAATCCTCAGCCTGTGGCCCGCTACGTAGAGGCGCCAGAATGCTGGGGCAGCCTACATGAAGCAGACCCCGTGCAAGCTGCCCACCGGAATAACCGGCAACGGGTTAAAGTGAATGGGAAGGAGGTCAGTTGTCTACGGGATACTGGTGCTACCATGACCTTGCTTCAAGAGAACTTGGTGCCTGAGAAACAGCACACTGGAGACACTGTGGCTGTGAGGGTAGCAGGGGGCACTGTGTTCCGCCTACCTGTTGCCAGGGTACATTTGGATTGGGGAGTGGGCGCTAGACTTGTGAATGTGGGGGTCAAGAAGGACTTACCTGCTGATGTTCTCCTTGGAAATGACTTGGCCCCCCTTGTTTCTGCCTATGCTCCCATGGATCCCGCTAATGTTAACCCTGTGACTACCCAAGCCCAGTCCCTCCGGGAAGAGACGCTTCCATGTTTGGGGTGGGGGCAGTACTGAGCCAAGTTGGAGCAGATGGCGGAGAACACCCCGTAGCTTACTTGAGCCGAAAGTTGTTGCCCCGGACATCCCCAAGCCGATCCGTTGGGATCAGACTGTGTATGCCGGCTTGGTTCTGGGGGAGCATTGTGGCAAACCTAGCCACTTCTGGACTATAACGTAAGAAAGGTTGTCTGTGACAGACCCTTCGGTCAGGACTGAAAGTGTTAACTTTATTTTCTAACCACAAGTGGCTGGCTCCAGCTACAATCTAATTAATGCTTAGCATTCTATTGTTTGATCACCCCCAGAGAGAAACGCCTAAGTGATAAGGAGAGTCAAGAGTGTCCTGTGGTTGAAGTGTTTAAGTAATATAATCCTATTGTATCATGTCAAGGGCGCTTCTCCCTTCTATCTAATGTACAACATTCTTTCAACCCCCATCTGAGGGGGGGGTCAAAAACCTGTATAAATCTGTATGCTGCCTTCAAATAAAGTGTGATTCTGTTTAAAACCTGAAAACTGGCTGGGTTGTGAACTGCTGATTCCCTATGCAGGACATTGTTCCCTGGTGTTAACCCTTGGTATCCGGTTGGTACCGTTACAGTGTGTATCCTCAGCCCTAGAGGTATCAGTGTATGTGTGTATCCTCAGTCCTACAGGTGTCAGTGTATGTGTGTATCCTCATTCCTAGAGGTGTCAGTGTATGTGTGTATCCTCAGTACTAGAGGTGTCAGTGTATGTGTGTATCCTCAGTCCTACTGATGTCAGTGTATGTGTGTATCCTCAGTACTAGAGGTGTCAGTGTATGTGTGTATCCTCAGTCCTAGGGGTGTCAGTGTATGTGTGTATCCTCAGTCCTAGAGGTGTCAGTGTATGTGTGTATCCTCAGTACTAGAGGTGTCAGTGTATGTGTGTATCCTCAGTCCTACTGATGTCAGTGTATGTGTGTATCCTCAGTACTAGAGGTGTCAGTGTATGTGTGTATCCTCAGTCCTAGAGGTGTCAGTGTATGTGTGTATCCTCAGTCCTAGAGGTGTCAGTGTATGTGTGTATCCTCAGTCCTAGAGGTGTCAGTGTATGTGTGTATCCTCAGTACTAGAGGTGTCAGTGTATGTGTGTATCCTCAGTACTAGAGGTGTCAGTGTATGTGTGTATCCTCAGTACTAGAGGTGTCAGTGTATGTGTGTATCCTCAGTACTAGAGGTGTCAGTGTAGGTGTGTATCCTCAGTACTAGAGGTGTTAGTGTATGTGTGTATCCTCAGTACTAGAGGTGTTAGTGTATGTGTGTATCCTCAGTACTAGAGGTGTTAGTGTATGTGTGTATCCTCAGTACTAGATGTGTTAGTGTATGTGTGTATCCTCAGCCCTAGATGTGTCAGTGTATGTGTGTATCCTCAGTCCTAGAGGTGTCAGTGTATGTGTGTTTCCTCAGTACTAGAGGTGTCAGTGTATGTGTGTATCCTCAGCCCTAGAGGTGTCAGTGTATGTGTGTATCCTCAGTACTAGAGGTGTCAGTGTATGTGTGTATCCTCAGTACTAGAGGTGTCAGTGTATGTGTGTATCCTCAGTACTAGAGGTGTTAGTGTATATGTGTATCCTCAGTACTAGAGGTATCAGTGTATGTGTGTATCCTTAGTCCTAGAGGTGTCAGTACTTAGGATACACATATACACTGACACCTCTAGGGCTGAGGATACACACATACACTGACACCTCTAGTACTGAGGATACACACATACACTGACACCTCTAGGGCTGAGGATACACACATACACTGAAACCTCTAGTACTGAGGATACACACATACAGTGTATGTGTGTATCCTCAGCCCTAGAGGTGTCAGTGTATGTGTGTATCCTAAGTACTAGAGGTGTCAGTGTATGTATGTATCCTCAGCCCTAGAGGTATCAGTGTATGTGTTTATCCTAAGTACTAGAGGTGTTAGTGTAAGTGTGTGTATCCTCAGTACTAGAGGTGTTAGTGTGTGTGTGTATCCTCAGTACTAGAGGTGTTAGTGTGTGTGTGTATCCTCAGTACTAGAGGTGTCAGTGTGTGTGTGTATCCTCAGTACTAGAGGTGTTAGTGTGTGTGTGTATCCTCAGTACTAGAGGTGTCAGTGTATGTGTGTATCCTCAGTACTAGAGGTGTTAGTGTGTGTGTGTATCCTTAGTCCTAGAGGTGTCAGTGTATGTGTGTATTCTCAGTGCTAGAGGTGTCAGTGTATGTGTGTATCCTTATTCCTAGAGGTATCAGTGTATTTGTGTATCCTCAGTGCTAGAGGTGTCAGTGTATGTGTGTATCCGCAGCCCTAGAGGTGTCAGTGTATGTGTGTATCCTCAGCCCTAGAGGTGTCAGTGTATGTGTTTATCCTCAGTACTAGAGGTGTCAGTGTATGTGTGTATCCTCAGCCCTAGAGGTGTCAGTGTATGTGTGTATCCTCAGTACTAGAGGTTTCAGTGTATGTGTGTATCCTCAGCCCTAGAGGTGTCAGTGTATGTGTGTATCCTCAGCCCTAGAGGTGTCAGTGTATGTGTGTATCCTCAGTACTAGAGGTTTCAGTGTATGTGTGTATCCTCAGTACTAGAGGTGTCAGTGTATGTGTGTATCCTCAGCCCTAGAGGTGTCAGTGTATGTGTGTATCCTCAGTACTAGAGGTTTCAGTGTATGTGTGTATCCTCAGCCCTAGAGGTGTCAGTGTATGTGTGTATCCTCAGCCCTAGAGGTGTCAGTGTATGTGTGTATCCTCAGTACTAGAGGTTTCAGTGTATGTGTGTATCCTCAGTCCTAGAGGTGTCAGTTTATGTGTGTATCCTCAGTCCTACAGGTGTCAGTGTATGTGTGTATCCTCAGTACTAGAGGTGTCAGTGTATGTGTGTATCCTCAGTACTAGAGGTGTCAGTGTATGTGTGTATCCTCAATCCTAGAGGTGTCAGTGTATGTGTGTATCCTCAATCCTAGAGGTGTCAGTGTATGTGTGTATCCTCAGTACTAGAGGTGTCAGTGTATGTGTGTATCCTCAGTACTAGAGATGTCAGTGTATGTGTGTATCCTCAGTACTAGAGGTGTCAGTGTATGTGTATATCCTCAGTCCTAGAGGTGTCAGTGTATGTGTGTATCCTCAGTCCTAGAGGTGTCAGTGTATGTGTGTATCCTCAGTACTAGAGGTGTCAGTGTATGTGTGTATCCTCAGTACTAGAGGTGTCAGTGTATGTGTGTATCCTCAGTACTAGAGGTGTCAGTGTATGTGTGTATCCTCAGTACTAGAGGTGTCAGTGTATGTGTGTATCCTCAGTACTAGAGGTGTCAGTGTATGTGTGTATCCTCAGTACTAGAGGTGTCAGTGTATGTGTGTATCCTCAGTACTAGAGGTGTCAGTGTATGTGTGTATCCTCAGTACTAGAGGTGTTAGTGTGTGTGTGTATCCTCAGCCCTAGAGGTGTCAGTGTATGTGTGTATCCTCAGTACTAGAGGTGTCAGTGTATGTGTGTATCCTCAGCCCTAGAGGTGTCAGTGTATGTGTGTATCCTCAGTACTAGAGGTGTCAGTGTATGTGTGTATCCTCAGCCCTAGAGGTGTCAGTGTATATGTGTATCCTCAGTACTAGAGGTATCAGTGTATGTGTGTATCCTTAGTCCTAGAGGTGTCAGTACTTAGGATACACATATACACTGACACCTCTAGGGCTGAGGATACACACATACACTGACACCTCTAGGACTGAGGATACACACATACACTGACACCTCTAGGGCTGAGGATACACACATACACTGAAACCTCTAGTACTGAGGATACACACATACAGTGTATGTGTGTATCCTCAGCCCTAGAGGTGTCAGTGTATGTGTGTATCCTAAGTACTAGAGGTGTCAGTGTATGTATGTATCCTCAGCCCTAGAGGTATCAGTGTATGTGTTTATCCTAAGTACTAGAGGTGTTAGTGTAAGTGTGTGTATCCTCAGTAATAGAGGTGTTAGTGTGTGTGTGTATCCTCAGCCCTAGAGGTGTCAGTGTATGTGTGTATCCTCAGTACTAGAGGTGTCAGTGTATGTGTGTATCCTCAGCCCTAGAGGTGTCAGTGTATGTGTGTATCCTCAGCCCTAGAGGTGTCAGTGTATGTGTGTATCCTCAGTACTAGAGGTATCAGTGTATGTGTGTATCCTCAGTACTAGAGGTGTCAGTGTATGTGTGTATCCTCAGTACTAGAGGTATCAGTGTATGTGTGTATCCTCAGTACTAGAGGTATCAGTGTATGTGTGTATCCTCAGTACTAGAGGTGTTAGTGTATGCGTGTATCCTCAGTACTAGAGGTGTCAGTGTATGTGTGTATCCTCAGCCCTAGAGGTGTCAGTGTATGTGTGTATCCTCAGTACTAGAGGTGTCAGTGTATGTGTGTATCCTCAGTCCTACTGATGTCAGTGTATGTGTGTATCCTCAGTACTAGAGGTGTCAGTGTATGTGTGTATCCTCAGTCCTAGAGGTGTCAGTGTATGTGTGTATCCTCAGCCCTAGAGGTGTCAGTGTATGTGTGTATCCTCAGTACTAGAGGTGTCAGTGTATGTGTGTATCCTCAGTACTAGAGGTGTCAGTGTATGTGTGTATCCTCAGTACTAGAGGTGTCAGTGTATGTGTGTATCCTCAGTACTAGAGGTGTCAGTGTAGGTGTGTATCCTCAGTACTAGAGGTGTTAGTGTATGTGTGTATCCTCAGTACTAGAGGTGTTAGTGTATGTGTGTATCCTCAGTACTAGAGGTGTTAGTGTATGTGTGTATCCTCAGTACTAGATGTGTTAGTGTATGTGTGTAACCTCAGCCCTAGAGGTGTCAGTGTATGTGTGTATCCTCAGTCCTAGAGGTGTCAGTGTATGTGTGTTTCCTCAGTACTAGAGGTGTCAGTGTATGTGTGTATCCTCAGCCCTAGAGGTGTCAGTGTATGTGTGTATCCTCAGTACTAGAGGTGTCAGTGTATGTGTGTATCCTCAGTACTAGAGGTGTCAGTGTATGTGTGTATCCTCAGTACTAGAGGTGTTAGTGTATATGTGTATCCTCAGTACTAGAGCTATCAGTGTATGTGTGTATCCTTAGTCCTAGAGGTGTCAGTACTTAGGATACACATATACACTGACACCTCTAGGGCTGAGGATACACACATACACTGACACCTCTAGTACTTAGGATACACACATACACTGACACCTCTAGGGCTGAGGATACACACATACACTGAAACCTCTAGTACTGAGGATACACACATACAGTGTATGTGTGTATCCTCAGCCCTAGAGGTGTCAGTGTATGTGTGTATCCTACGTACTAGAGGTGTCAGTGTATGTATGTATCCTCAGCCCTAGAGGTATCAGTGTATGTGTTTATCCTAAGTACTAGAGGTGTTAGTGTAAGTGTGTGTATCCTCAGTAATAGAGGTGTTAGTGTGTGTGTGTATCCTCAGTACTAGAGGTGTTAGTGTGTGTGTGTATCCTCAGTACTAGAGGTGTTAGTGTGTGTGTGTATCCTCAGTACTAGAGGTGTCAGTGTATGTGTGTATCCTCAGTCCTAGAGGTGTCAGTGTATGTGTGTATCCTAAGTACTAGAGGTGTTAGTGTAAGTGTGTGTATCCTCAGTACTAGAGGTGTTAGTGTGTGTGTGTATCCTCAGTACTAGAGGTGTTAGTGTGTGTGTGTATCCTCAGTACTAGAGGTGTCAGTGTGTGTGTGTATCCTCAGTACTAGAGGTGTTAGTGTGTGTGTGTATCCTCAGTACTAGAGGTGTCAGTGTATGTGTGTATCCTCAGTACTAGAGGTGTTAGTGTGTGTGTGTATCCTTAGTCCTAGAGGTGTCAGTGTATGTGTGTATCCTCAGTGCTAGAGGTTTCAGTGTATGTGTGTATCCTCAGCCCTAGAGGTGTCAGTGTATGTGTGTATCCTCAGCCCTAGAGGTGTCAGTGTATGTGTGTATCCTCAGCCCTAGAGGTGTCAGTGTATGTGTGTATCCTCAGTACTAGAGGTTTCAGTGTATGTGTGTATCCTCAGTCCTAGAGGTGTCAGTTTATGTGTGTATCCTCAGTCCTACAGGTGTCAGTGTATGTGTGTATCCTCAGTACTAGAGGTGTCAGTGTATGTGTGTATCCTCAGTACTAGAGGTGTCAGTGTATGTGCGTATCCTCAATCCTAGAGGTGTCAGTGTATGTGTGTATCCTCAGTACTAGAGGTGTCAGTGTAGGTGTGTATCCTCAGTACTAGAGGTGTCAGTGTAGGTGTGTATCCTCAGTACTAGAGGTATCAGTGTATGTGTGTATCCTCAGTACTAGAGGTGTCAGTGTATGTGTGTATCCTCAGTACTAGAGGTGTCAGTGTATGTGTGTATCCTCAGTACTAGAGGTGTCAGTGTATGTGTGTATCCTCAGTACTAGAGGTGTCAGTGTATGTGTGTATCCTCAGTACTAGAGGTTTCAGTGTATGTGTGTATCCTCAGTCCTAGAGGTGTCAGTGTAGGTGTGTATCCTCAGTACTAGAGGTGTCAGTGTATGTCTGTATCATCAGTACTAGAGGTGTCAGTGTATGTGTGTATCCTCAGTCCTAGAGGTGTCAGTGTATGTGTGTATCCTCAGTCCTAGAGGTGTCAGTGTATGTGTGTATCCTCAGTACTAGAGGTGTTAGTGTATGTGTGTATCCTCAGTGCTAGAGGTGTCAGTGTATTTGTGTATCCTCAGTACTAGAGGTGATAGTGTATGTGTGTATCCTCAGTACTAGAGGTGATAGTGTATGTGTGTATCCTCAGTTCTAGAGTTGTCAGTGTATGTGTATATCCTCAGCCCTAGAGGTTTTAGTGTGTTTGTGTATCCTCAGTTCTAATGGTGTTAGTGTATGTGTGTATCCTCAGCCCTAGAGGTGTCAGTGTATGTGTGTATCCTCAGCCCTAGAGGTGTCAGTGTATTTGTGTATCCTCAGTCCTAGAGGTGTCAGTGTATGTGTATATCCTCAGCCCTAGAGGTGACAGTGTATGTGTGTATCCTCAGATCTAGAGGTGTTAGTGCATGTGTATATCCTCAGTTCTAGAGGTGTCAGTGTATGTGTATATCCTCAGCCCTAGAGGTGTTAGTGTGTGTGTGTATCCTCAGTTCTAGAGGTGTTAGTGTATGTGTGTATCCTCAGCCCTAGAGGTGTCAGTGTATGTGTGTATCCTCAGTCCTAGAGGTGTCAGTGTATGTGTGTTTCCTCAGTACTAGAGGTGTCAGTGTATGTGTGTATCCTCAGCCCTAGAGGTGTCAGTGTATGTGTGTATCCTCAGTCCTAGAGGTGTCAGTGTATGTGTGTTTATCCTCAGCCCTAGAGGTGTTAGTGTATGTGTGTATCCTTAGTTCTAGAGGTGTCAGTTTATGTGTGTATCCTCAGTCCTACAGGTGTCAGTGTATGTGTGTATCCTCAGTCCTACAGGTGTCAGTGTATGTGTGTATCCTTAGTTCTAGAGGTGTTAGTGTATGTGTGTATCCTCAGTCCTAGAGGTGTCAGTTTATGTGTGTATCCTCAGTCCTACAGGTGTCAGTGTATGTGTGTGTGTGTATCCTCAGTCCTAGAGGTGTCAGTGTATGTGTGTATCCTCAGTCCTAGAGGTGTCAGTGTATGTGTGTATCCTCAGTACTAGAGGTGTCAGTGTATGTGTGTGTATCCTCAGTCCTAGAGGTGTCAGTGTATGTGTGTATCCTCAGTACTACAGGTGTCAGTGTATGTGTGTGTATCCTCAGTCCTAGAGGTGTCAGTGTATGTGTGTATCCTCAGTCCTAGAGGTGTCAGTGTATGTGTGTATCCTCAGTACTAGAGGTGTCAGTGTATGTGTGTATCCTCAGTACTAGAGGTGTCAGTGTATGTGTGTATCCTCAGTACTAGAGGTGTCAGTGTATGTGTGTATCCTCAGTACTAGAGGTGTCAGTGTATGTGTGTATCCTCAGTCCTAGAGGTGTCAGTGTATGTGTGTATCCTCAGTCCTAGAGGTGTTAGTGTATGTGTGTATCCTCAGTCCTAGAGGTGTCAGTGTATGCGTGTATCCTCAGCCCTAGATTTGTCAGTGTATGTGTGTATCCTCAGCCCTAGAGGTGTATGTGTGTATCCTCAGCCCTAGAGGTGTCAGTGTATGTGTGTATCCTCAGCCCTAGAGATGTCAGTGTATGTGTGTATCATCAGCCCTAGAGGTGTCAGTATATGTGTGTATCCTCAGCCCTAGAGGTGTCAGTGTATGTGTGTATCCTCTGCCCTAGAGGTGTCAGTGTATGTGTGTATCCTCAGCCCTAGAGGTGTCAGTGTATGTGTGTATCCTCAGTACTAGAGGTGTCAGTGTATGTGTGTATCCTCAGCCCTAGAGGTGTCAGTATATGTATGTATCCTCAGCCCTAGAGGTGTCAGTGTATGTGTGTATCCTCAGTACTAGAGATGTCAGTGTATGTGTGTATCATCAGCCCTAGAGGTGTCAGTGTATGTGTGTATCCTCAGTACTAGAGGTGTCAGTGTATGTGTGTATCCTCAGTACTAGAGGTGTCAGTGTATGTGTGTATCCTCAGCCCTAGAGGTGTCAGTGTATGTGTGTATCCTCAGTACTAGAGGTGTCAGTGTATGTGTGTATCCTCAGTACTAGAGGTGTCAGTGTATGTGTGTATCCTCAGTCCTAGAGGTGTCAGTGTATGTGTGTATCCTCAGTCCTAGAGGTGTCAGTGTATGTGTGTATCCTCAGTACTAGAGGTGTCAGTATATGTGTGTATCCTCAGCCCTAGAGGTGTCAGTGTATGTGTGTATCCTCAGTACTAGAGGTGTCAGTGTATGTGTGTATCCTCAGCCCTAGAGGTGTCAGTGTATGTGTGTATCCTCAGCCCTAGAGGTGTCAGTGTATGTGTGTATCCTCAGTACTAGAGGTATCAGTGTATGTGTGTATCCTCAGTACTAGAGGTGTTAGTGTATGCGTGTATCCTCAGTACTAGAGGTGTCAGTGTATGTGTGTATCCTCAGCCCTAGAGGTGTCAGTGTATGTGTGTATCCTCAGCCCTAGAGGTGTCAGTGTATGTGTGTATCCTCAGCCCTAGAGGTGTCAGTGTATGTGTGTATCCTCAGTCCTAGAGGTGTCAGTGTATGTGTGTATCCTCATTCCTAGAGGTGTCAGTTTATGTGTGTATCCTCAGTACTAGAGGTGTCAGTGTATGTGTGTATCCTCATTCCTAGAGGTGTCAGTGTATGTGTGTATCCTCAGTACTAGAGGTGTCAGTGTATGTGTGTATCCTAAGTACTAGAGGTGTCAGTGTATGTGTGTATCCTCAGTACTAGAGGTGTCAGTGTATGTGTGTATCCTCAGTACTAGAGGTGTTAGTGTATGTGTGTATCCTCAGTACTAGAGGTATCAGTGTATGTGTGTATCCTTAGTCCTAGAGGTGTCAGTACTTAGGATACACATATACACTGACACCTCTAGGGCTGAGGATACACACATACACTGACACCTCTAGTACTTAGGATACACACATACACTGACACCTCTAGGGCTGAGGATACACACATACACTGAAACCTCTAGTACTGAGGATACACACATACAGTGTATGTGTGTATCCTCAGCCCTAGAGGTGTCAGTGTATGTGTGTATCCTAAGTACTAGAGGTGTCAGTGTATGTGTGTATCCTCAGCCCTAGAGGTATCAGTGTATGTGTGTATCCTAAGTACTAGAGGTGTTAGTGTAAGTGTGTGTATCCTCAGTAATAGAGGTGTTAGTGTGTGTGTGTATCCTCAGTACTAGAGGTGTTAGTGTGTGTGTGTATCCTCAGTACTAGAGGTGTCAGTGTATGTGTGTATCCTCAGTCCTAGAGGTGTCAGTGTATGTGTGTATCCTAAGTACTAGAGGTGTTAGTGTAAGTGTGTGTATCCTCAGTACTAGAGGTGTTAGTGTGTGTGTGTATCCTCAGTACTAGAGGTGTCAGTGTATGTGTGTATCCTCAGTACTAGAGGTGTTAGTGTGTGTGTGTATCCTTAGTCCTAGAGGTGTCAGTGTATGTGTGTATTCTCAGTGCTAGAGGTATCAGTGTATGTGTGTATCCGCAGCCCTAGAGGTGTCAGTGTATGTGTGTATCCGCAGCCCTAGAGGTGTCAGTGTATGTGTGTATACTCAGCCCTAGAGGTGTCAGTGTATGTGTGTATCCTCAGTACTAGAGGTGTCAGTGTATGTGTGTATCCTCAGCCCTAGAGGTGTCAGTGTATGTGTGTATCCGCAGCCCTAGAGGTGTCAGTGTATGTGTGTATACTCAGCCCTAGAGGTGTCAGTGTATGTGTGTATCCTCAGTACTAGAGGTGTCAGTGTATGTGTGTATCCTCAGCCCTAGAGGTGTCAGTGTATGTGTGTATCCTCAGTACTAGAGGTGTTAGTGCATGTGTGTATCCTCAGCCCTAGAGGTGTCAGTTTATGTGTGTATCCTCAGTACTAGAGGTGTCAGTGTATGTGTGTATCCTCAGTCCTAGAGGTGTTAGTGTATGTGTGTATCCTCAGCCCTAGAGGTGTCAGTTTATGTGTGTATCCTCAGTACTAGAGGTGTCAGTGTATGTGTGTATCCTCATTCCTTGAGGTGTCAGTGTATGTGTGTATCCTCATTCCTAGAGGTGTCAGTGTATGTGTGTATCCTCAGTACTAGAGGTGTCAGTGTATGTGTGTATCCTAAGTACTAGAGGTGTCAGTGTATGTGTGTATCCTCAGTACTAGAGGTGTCAGTGTATGTGTGTATCCTCAGTACTAGAGGTGTTAGTGTATGTGTGTATCCTCAGTACTAGAGGTGTCAGTGTATGTGTGTATCCTCAGTACTAGAGGTGTCAGTGTATGTGTGTATCCTCAGTCCTAGAGGTGTCAGTGTATGTGTGTATCCTCAGTACTAGAGGTGTCAGTGTGTGTAACCTCAGCCCTAGAGGTGTCAGTGTATGTGTGTATCCTCAGTACTAGAGGTGTCAGTGTGTGTATCCTCAGTACTAGAGGTGTCAGTGTATGTGTGTATCCTAAGTCCTAGAGGTGTCAGTGTATGTGTGTATCCTCAGTCCTAGAGGTGTTAGTGTATATGTGTATCCTAAGTCCTAGAGGTGTCAGTGTATGTGTGTATCCTCAGTACTAGAGGTGTCAGTGTATGTGTGTATCCTCAGCCCTAGAGGTGTCAGTGTATGTGTGTATCCTCAGCCCTAGAGGTGTCAGTGTATGTGTGTATCCTCAGTACTAGAGGTGTCAGTGTATGTGTGTATCCTCAGCCCTAGAGGTGTCAGTGTATGTGTGTATCCTCAGTACTAGAGGTGTTAGTGAATGTGTGTATCCTCAGCCCTAGAGGTGTCAGTGTATGTGTGTATCCTCAGTACTAGAGGTTTCAGTGTATGTGTGTATCCTCAGCCCTAGAGGTGTCAGTGTATGTGTGTATCCTCAGCCCTAGAGGTGTCAGTGTATGTGTGTATCCTCAGTCCTAGAGGTGTCAGTGTATGTGTGTATCCTCAGTCCTAGAGGTGTCAGTTTATGTGTGTATCCTCAGTCCTACAGGTGTCAGTGTATGTGTGTATCCTCAGTACTAGAGGTGTCAGTGTATGTGTGTATCCTCAGTACTAGAGATGTGAGTGTATGTGTGTATCCTCAATCCTAGAGGTGTCAGTGTATGTGTGTATCCTCAGTACTAGAGGTGTCAGTGTATGTGTGTATCCTCAGTACTAGAGATGTCAGTGTATGTGTGTATCCTCAGCCCTAGAGGTGTCAGTGTATGTGTGTATCCTCAGTACTAGAGGTGTCAGTGTATGTGTGTATCCTCAGTCCTAGAGGTGTCAGTGTAGGTGTGTATCCTCAGTACTAGAGGTGTCAGTGTATGTGTGTATCCTCAGTCCTACTGATGTCAGTGTATGTGTGTATCCTCAGTACTAGAGGTGTCAGTGTATTTGTGTATCCTCAGTACTAGAGGTGTCAGTGTATTTGTGTATCCTCAGTACTAGAGGTGTCAGTGTGTGTATCCTCAGTACTAGAGGTGTCAGTGTATGTGTGTATCCTCAGTACTAGAGGTGTTAGTGTATGTGTGTATACTCAGTACTAGAGGTATCAGTGTATGTGTGTATCCTCAGTACTAGAGGTGTTAGTGTATGTGTGTATCCTCAGTACTAGAGGTGTCAGTGTATGTGTGTATCCTCAGTACTAGAGGTGTTAGTGAATGTGTGTATCCTCAGCCCTAGAGGTGTCAGTGTATGTGTGTATCCTCAGTACTAGAGGTTTCAGTGTATGTGTGTATCCTCAGCCCTAGAGATGTCAGTGTATGTGTGTATCCTCAGCCCTAGAGGTGTCAGTGTATGTGTGTATCCTCAGTCCTAGAGGTGTCAGTTTATGTGTGTATCCTCAGTCCTACAGGTGTCAGTGTATGTGTGTATCCTCAGTACTAGAGGTGTCAGTGTATGTGTGTATCCTCAGTACTAGAGATGTGAGTGTATGTGTGTATCCTCAATCCTAGAGGTGTCAGTGTATGTGTGTATCCTCAGTACTAGAGGTGTCAGTGTATGTGTGTATCCTCAGTACTAGAGATGTCAGTGTATGTGTGTATCCTCAGTACTAGAGGTGTCAGTGTATGTGTGTATCCTCAGTACTAGAGGTGTCAGTGTATGTGTGTATCCTCAGTCCTAGAGGTGTCAGTGTAGGTGTGTATCCTCAGTACTAGAGGTGTCAGTGTATTTGTGTATCCTCAGTACTAGAGGTGTCAGTGTGTGTATCCTCAGTACTAGAGGTGTCAGTGTATGTGTGTATCCTCAGTACTAGAGGTGTTAGTGTATGTGTGTATACTCAGTACTAGAGGTATCAGTGTATGTGTGTATCCTCAGTACTAGAGGTGTTAGTGTATGTGTGTATCCTCAGTACTAGAGGTGTCAGTGTATGTGTGTATCCTCAGTACTAGAGGTGTTAGTGTATGTGTGTATACTCAGTAATAGAGGTATCAGTGTATGTGTGTATCCTCAGTACTAGAGGTGTTAGTGTATGTGTGTATCCTCAGTACTAGAGGTGTCAGTGTATGTGTGTATCCTCAGTACTAGAGGTGTCAGTGTATGTGTGTATCCTCAGCCCTAGAGGTATCAGTGTATGTGTGTATCCTCAGTCCTAGAGGTGTCAGTGTATGTGTGTATCCTCAGTCCTAGAGGTGTCAGTGTATGTGTGTATCCTCAGTCCTAGAGGTGTCAGTGTATGTGTGTATCCTCAGCCCTAGAGGTGTCAGTGTATGTGTGTATCCTCAGTACTAGAGGTGTTAGTGTATGTGTGTATCCTCAGTACTAGAGGTGTTAGTGTATGTGTGTATCCTCAGTACTAGAGGTATCAGTGTATGTGTGTATCCTTAGTCCTAGAGGTGTCAGTACTTAGGATACACATATACACTGACACCTCTAGGGCTGAGGATACACACATACACTGACACCTCTAGTACTTAGGATACACACATACACTGACACCTCTAGGGCTGAGGATACACACATACACTGACACATCTAGTACTTAGGATACACACATACACTGACACCTCTAGGACTGAGGATACACACATACACTGACACCTCTAGGGCTGAGGATACACACATACACTGAAACCTCTAGTACTGAGGATACACACATACAGTGTATGTGTGTATCCTCAGCCCTAGAGGTGTCAGTGTATGTGTGTATCCTAAGTCCTAGAGGTGTCAGTGTATGTGTGTATCCTCAGCCCTAGAGGTATCAGTGTATGTGTTTATCCTAAGTACTAGAGGTGTTAGTGTAAGTGTGTGTATCCTCAGTAATAGAGGTGTTAGTGTGTGTGTGTGTATCCTCAGTACTAGAGGTGTCAGTGTATGTGTGTATCCTAAGTACTAGAGGTGTTAGTGTAAGTGTGTGTATCCTCAGTACTAGAGGTGTTAGTGTATGTGTGTATCCTCAGTACTAGAGGTGTCAGTGTATGTGTGTATCCTCAGTACTAGAGGTGTTAGTGTATCCTTAGTCCTAGAGGTGTCAGTGTATGTGTGTATTCTCAGTGCTAGAGGTGTCAGTGTATGTGTGTATCCTTATTCCTAGAGGTGTCAGTGTATGTGTGTATCCTCAGTACTAGAGGTGTCAGTGTAGGTGTGTATCCTCAGTACTAGAGGTGTCAGTGTATGTGTGTATCCTCAGTACTAGAGGTATCAGTGTATGTGTGTATCCTCAGTCCTAGAGGTGTCAGTGTAGGTGTGTATCCTCAGTACTAGAGGTGTCAGTGTATGTGTGTATCCTCAGTACTAGAGGTGTCAGTGTATGTGTGTATCCTCAGTACTAGAGGTGTCAGTGTATGTGTGTATCCTCAGTACTAGAGGTGTCAGTGTATGTGTGTATCCTCAGTACTAGAGGTGTCAGTGTATGTCTGTATCATCAGTACTAGAGATGTCAGTGTATGTGTGTATCCTCAGTACTAGAGTTGTTAGTGTATGTGTGTATCCTCAGTACTAGAGGTGTCAGTGTAGGTGTGTATCCTCAGTCCTAGAGGTGTCAGTGTAGGTGTGTATCCTCAGTACTAGAGGTGTCAGTGTAGGTGTGTATCCTCAGTCCTAGAGGTGTCAGTGTATGTGTGTATCCTCAGTCCTAGAGGTGTCAGTGTATGTCTGTATCATCAGTACTAGAGGTGTCAGTGTATGTGTGTATCCTCAGTACTAGAGTTGTTAGTGTATGTGTGTATCCTCAGTACTGGAGGTGTCAGTGTAGGTGTGTATCCTCAGTACTAGAGGTGTCAGTGTATGTGTGTATCCTCAGTACTAGAGGTATCCGTGTATGTGTGTATCCTCAGTCCTAGAGGTGTCAGTGTAGGTGTGTATCCTCAGTACTAGAGGTGTCAGTGTATGTGTGTATCCTCAGTCCTAGAGCTGTCAGTGTATGTGTGTATCCTCAGTACTAGAGGTGTTAGTGTGTGTGTCTATCCTCGGTACTAGAGGTGTCAGTGTATGTGTGTATCCTCAGTGCTAGAGGTGTCAGTGTATTTGTGTATCCTCAGTACTAGAGGTGATAGTGTATGTGTGTATCCTCAGTTCTAGAGTTGTCAGTGTATGTGTATATCCTCAGCCCTAGAGGTTTTAGTGTGTTTGTGTATCCTCAGTTCTAATGGTGTTAGTGTATGTGTGTATCCTCAGCCCTAGAGGTGTCAGTGTATGTGTGTATCCTCAGCCCTAGAGGTGTCAGTGTATGTGTGTATCCTCAGCCCTAGAGGTGTCAGTGTATTTGTGTATCCTCAGTCCTAGAGGTGTCAGTGTATGTGTGTATCCTCAGTCCTAGAGGTGTCAGTGTATGTGTGTTTATCCTCAGCCCTAGAGGTGTTAGTGTATGTGTGTATCCTTAGTTCTAGAGGTGTTAGTGTATGTGTGTATCCTCAGTCCTAGAGGTGTCAGTTTATGTGTGTATCCTCAGTCCTACAGGTGTCAGTGTATGTGTGTATCCTCAGTCCTAGAGGTGTCAGTGTATGTGTGTATCCTTAGTTCTAGAGGTGTCAGTGTATGTGTGTATCCTCAGTCCTACAGGTGTCAGTGTATGTGTGTATCCTCAGTCCTAGAGGTGTCAGTGTATGTGTGTATCCTTAGTTCTAGAGGTGTTAGTGTATGTGTGTATCCTCAGTCCTAGAGGTGTCAGTTTATGTGTGTATCCTCAGTCCTAGAGGTGTCAGTGTATGTGTGTATCCTCAGTCCTAGAGGTGTCAGT
Source organism: Bombina bombina (assembly GCF_027579735.1). Classification (NCBI taxonomy): domain Eukaryota; kingdom Metazoa; phylum Chordata; class Amphibia; order Anura; family Bombinatoridae; genus Bombina; species Bombina bombina. Next base: position 11,798,709 of record NC_069500.1, read on the forward strand.
GTATGTGTGTATCCTCAGATCTAGAGGTGTTAGTGTATGTGTATATCCTCAGTTCTAGAGTTGTCAGTGTATGTGTATATCCTCAGCCCTAGAGGTGTTAGTGTGTGTGTGTATCCTCAGTTCTAGAGGTGTCAGTGTATGTGTGTATCCTCAGCCCTAGATGTGTCAGTGTATGTGTGTATCCTCAGTCCTAGAGGTGTCAGTGTATGTGTGTTTCCTCAGTACTAGAGGTGTCAGTGTATGTGTGTATCCTCAGCCCTAGAGGTGTCAGTGTATGTGTGTATCCTCAGTCCTAGAGGTGTCAGTGTATGTGTGTGTATCCTCAGTACTAGAGGTGTTAGTGTGTGTGTTTATCCTAAGCCCTAGAGGTGTTAGTGTATGTGTGTATCCTCAGTACTAGAGGTGTCAGTGTATGTGTGTATCCTCAGTCCTACAGGTGTCAGTGTATGTGTGTATCCTCAGTCCTAGAGGTGTCAGTGTGTATCCTCAGTCCTACAGGTGTCAGTGTATTTGTGTATCCTCAGTCCTAGAGGTGTCAGTGTATGTGTGTATCCTCAGTCCTAGAGGTTTCAGTGTATGTGTGTATCCTCAGTCCTATAGGTGTCAGTGTATGTGTGTATCCTCAGCCCTAGAGGTGTTAGTGTATGTGTGTATCCTCAGTACTAGAGGTGTTAGTGTATGTGTGTATCCTCAGTACTAGAGGTGTTAGTGTATGTGTGTATCCTCATTACTAGAGGTGTTAGTGTATGTGTGTATCCTCATTACTAGAGGTGTTAGTGTATGTGTGTATCCTCAGCCTTACAGGTGTCAGTGTATGTGTGTATCCTCAGTACTAGAGGTGTCAGTGTATGTGTGTATCCTCAGTACTAGAGGTGTTAGTGTATGTGTGTATCCTCAGTACTAGAGGTGTTAGTGTATGTGTGCATTTTGTTTTCATGATTCAGATCAGGTATACAATTAATTATAAAAATTACAATTTACTTCTATTATTTAATTTGCTTCATTCTCCTGTTATCCTTTGCTGAAAGGTTTATCTAGGAAAGCTCAGGAGCAGCAAAGAACCTATGTTCTAGCTTCTGATTGGTGGCTGCATCTATATAACGTTTGTCATTTGCTCACCCATGTGTTCAGTTAGAAATCTGTAGTGCATTGCTGCTCCTAAACAAATGATACAAAGAGAATGAAGGAGATTAGATAAAGGAAGTAAACTGGAAAGTATTTTCAAATAATTGTCTGTTCTACCTAAATCATGAATGAAATATTTAGGGTTTCATGTCCCTTTAAGAATTACAATTGCAGTTGCTTTGTAAGGTTGGATAAAAACTAATACAAATTGGAATGTGTTACTTAAAGGGATAGGAAAGTCGAAATTAAACTTGAATGTTTTAGATAGAGCCGGTCATTTTAAGACAATTTTAAATTCACTTCTATTTTCAAATGTGCTTTGTTCTTTAGTATCCCTTTTTGAAAACTAATACACATATTTTACCCTAGTGGGAGCTAGCTGCTGATTGGTGCCTGCACATACTTGTCCCTTGTGATTGGCTAACTAGATGTGTTCAGCTAGCTGCCATTAGTTCAATACTGTTATTTCAGCAAAGGATAACTAGAGAATTAAGCAAATTTGATAATAGAAGTAAACTGGAAAGTTGTTTGAAATTGTATGTTCTACCAAACCATGAAAGAAAAATTTGGGGTTTCATGTCCCTTTAAGTTGAATTTTAGTAGTTGAATGTTAATTTGCTTTACAATGTTAAAGGAGCATTAAACACAATTTGTTTCAGATAAAAAAATATATATATATTGAACAACTTTACATTTTACTTCTGTTTTCTATTTTTCTTTTGGTATCCTTTGAAAAACACACTAGGTAGGCTAAGAAGTAGTAATGCATTACTGGGAGCATCTGGTGATTGGTGGTTGCACATATATGCCTCTTGTCATTGGCTCATTTAATGTGTTCAGTTAGCACCCAGTAGTGCATTGCTGCATATCCTTCAACAAAGGTTACCAAGAGAATGAAGAAAATGTAATAATAGCAGTAAATTGGACCTGCAACCTGCCAATTTAATTGTAAATTTAAGCTGCCTCTCTCAGGTTCATATATGTGTTTCTTGGGCATATCACAGCCAGTGCCTCACCAGTCTCTGACCTCACCGCACGTCTCAGTGTACTCACTTTTGTTGCCAACGGTTTACACATTAATGGCTGTGTGTTGAGTTATTTTGAGGGGACAGCACATGTACACTGTTATACAGGCTGTACACTCACTACTTTACATTGAAGCAAAGTGTCATTTCTTCAGTGTTGTCACATGAAAAGATATAATAAAATATTTACAAAAATGTGAGGGGTGTACTCACTTTTGTGAGATACTGTAAGTATCCCAGACATTCATTAATAGGTAGGGTAGCCTTATAAGTATCCCAGACATTCATCAATAGGTAACATAGCATTATAAGTAACCCAGACATTCATTAGTGGGTAGGATAGCCTTATAAGTAACCCAGACATTCATTCATTAATTGCGTGTGATGTCACCGCATCAAACGTGAAGCCCTGGTGATGCCTGTCACTAAACAGGGCAGATCGCCATGGTGGGAGTCAGTGGGAACACCCATATTGCCCTCAAGGTGGGCGGGTGCTAGCAAAGGCTCTGAGCCATCATCAGCACCTGACTGGGACAATTTGCGACAGCTCAAAGTCGTTGTTAGCACTCAAGGGGTTAATAGGTAGAATAGCCTTATAATTAACACCAACATTCATTAATAGGTAGGATAGCCTTATAAGTATCCCAGGCATTCATTAATAGGTAGGATAGCCTTATAAGTATCAAATACATTTATTAATAGGTAGGGTAGCCTTATACGTATCACATACATTCATTAATAGGTAGGATAGCCTTATAACTATCCCAGACATTCATTAGTGTGTAGGACAGTCTTATAAGTATCCCAGACATTCATTAATAGGTAGGATAGCATTATAAGTATCAAATACATTTATTAATAGGTAGTATAGCCTTATACGTATCACATACATTCATTAATAGGTAGGATAGCCTTATAACTATCCCAGACATTCATTAGTGGGTAGAATAACCTTATAAGTATCCCAGGCATTCATTAATAGGTAGGATAGTCTTATAAGTATCACATACATTTATTAATAGGTAGAATAGTCTCATATGTATCCCAGACATTTATTAATATGTAGGAGAGCCTTATAAGTATCCCAGACATTTATTAATAGGTAGGAAAGTCTTATAAGTATTCCAGACGTTCATTAATAGGTAGGATAGCCTTATACATATCCAAGACAGTTATTAGTGGGTAGGGTAGCCTTATAAGTATCCCAGACATTCATCAATAGGTAACATAGCATTATAAGTAACCCAGACATTCATCAATAGGTAACATAGCATTATAAGTAACCCAGACATTCATCAATAGGTAACATAGCATTATAAGTATCCCAGACATTCATCAATAGGTAACATAGCATTATAAGTATCCCAGACATTCATCAATAGGTAACATAGCATTATAAGTATCCCAGACATTCATCAATAGGTAACATAGCATTATAAGTAACCCAGACATTCATCAATAGGTAACATAGCATTATAAGTAACCCAGACATTCATTAGTGGGTAGGATAGCCTTATAAGTAACCCAGACATTCATTCATTAATTGCGTGTGATGTCACCACATCAAACGTGAAGCCCTGGTGATGCCTGTCACTAAACAGGGCAGATCGCCATGGTGGGAGTCAGTGGGAGAACCCATATTGCCCTCAAGGTGGGCGGGTGCTAGCAAAGGCTCTGAGCCATCATCAGCACCTGACTGGGACAATTTGCGACAGCTCAAAGTCGTTGTTAGCACTCAAGGGGTTAATAGGTAGGATAGCCTTATAATTAACACCAACATTCATTAATAGGTAGGATAGCCTTATAAGTATCCCAGGCATTCATTAATAGGTAGGATAGCCTTATAAGTATCAAATACATTTATTAATAGGTAGGATAGCCTTATACGTATCACATACATTCATTAATAGGTAGGATAGCCTTATAACTATCCCAGACATTCATTAGTGTGTAGGACAGCCTTATAAGTATCCCAGGCATTCATTAATAGGTAGGATAGCCTTATAAGTATCACATACATTTATTAATAGGTAGAATAGCCTCATATGTATCCCAGACATTTATTAATATGTAGGATAGCCTTATAAGTATCCCAGACATTTATTAATAGGTAGGAAAGCCTTATATGTATTCCAGACATTCATTAATAGGTAGGATAGCCTTATACATATCCAAGACAGTCATTAGTGGGTAGGATAGCCCTATACATATATTAAGGATAGTCTTATAAGTATCCCAGACATTCATTAATAAGTAGGATAGCCTTATTAGTATCCCAGACATTCATTAATAGGTAAAATAGCCTTATTAGTATCCCAGACATTAATTAATAGGTAGGATAGCCTTATAAGTATCCCATATATTCATTAATAGGTAGGATAGCCTTATTAGTATCCCAGACATTCATTAATAGGTAAAATAGCATTATAAGTATCGCAGACATTCATTAGTGGGTAGGATAGCCTTATAAGTATCCCAGACATTAATTATTAGGTAGGATAGCCTTATACATATCCAAGACAGTCATTAGTGGGTAGGATAGCCCTACACATATCCCAGACATTCATTAATAGGTAGGATAGCCTTATAAGTATCATAGGCATTAATTAACCTTTTTGCAGCTAAGCCATTTTCCACTTGGGTGCTGGTTTTGAACTTTTTTTTTATTTTTACTTTTTTTAAAAACATTTATTTTTAACTTTTTAACTTTTTTATCCAGATCCCCAAGACTTACAGTTGGAAAGGTTGGGTGATTACCCTTCCAACTCTGGGTCTTGGGGGTCTGTAGCTGCTTAGATGAATGAGATACAGGCTTCTAAGCAGCATGCCCCATCTCCATATACTTGTCCATTGTCAACTTTAAATAATATTGCGCAGTGATGTCATCACATCATTGTGCATGACGCCACTGCACCAAACGTGAAGCCCCGGCGATGCCTGTTACTTAACAGGCCAGATTGCTGTGTTGGGAGTCAGTGGGAGCCCCTGATTGCCCTCAAGGTGGGTGGGTGCTAGCAACGGCTCTGAGACATCATCAGCACCTGACTGGGACAAAGTTGTCATTAGCACTCAAGGGGTGAATAGGAAGGATAGCCTTATAAGTAACCCCGACATTCATTAATAGGTAGGATAGCCTTATAAGTATCCCATACATTCTTTAGTGGGTAGGATAGCCTTATAAGTGTCCCAGTCATTCATTAATAGGTAGGATAGCCTTATAAGTATCCCAGACATTCATTAATAGGTAGGATAGCCTTATAAGTGTCCCAGTCATTCATTAATAGGTAGAATAGCCTTATAAGTATCCCAGACATTCATTAATAGTTAGGATAGCCTTATACATATCCCAGACATTTATTAATAGTTAGGATAGCCATATACGTATCCCAGATATTCATTAATAGTTAGTATAGCCTTATACATATCCCAGACATTCATTAATAGGTATGATAGCCTTATAAGTATCCCAGACATTCATTAATAGGTAGGATAGCCTTATAAGTATCCCAGGCATTCATTAGTGGCTAAGAGAGCTGTATATATATATATCCCATACAATAATTAATAGATAGGATAGCCTAATACGTATCCCAGGTATTCATTAGTGGCTAGGATAGCTGTATTCATATCCTATACATTAATTAATAGGTAGGATAGCCTTATAAGTATCCCAGACATTATTTAATAGGTAGGATAGCCCTATATGTATCCCAGACATTCATTAATAGGTAGGGTAGCCTTTTACATATCCCAGACATTTATTAATAGGTAGGATAGCCTTATACGTATCATTATTCATTAATACACTGAGGCTTATCCTCTACTGGAACCATTTCATTTTCCAGAATGATTGGTATATCCAAGTTAAAGGAACTGCTATGGGGACCAACGTTGCCCCATCATATGCCAACTTGTTTATGAATGAGATTGAGGAGAGAGTCGTGTATGAAAATGAGAAATTCAGGTCATATGGAGCCACATGGTGGCGTTTCATAGACGACGTGTTTGGCATATGGTGGGGCAACGTTGAGTACCTGGAAGATTTTGTTAAAGTGATTAATATAGCTGTTAAGGGTCTAGAGTTTTCTATGGAGTGGAGTGAAGAGTCAGTGACCTTCTTAGATACTAGAGTAAATAAAGAGGGAAATAAATTGGTGTTTGATCTATACAGCAAAGAGACAGACAGAAATACATTGCTTGGCTATGAAAGTTTCCATCCAAGAGGGTTAATTAACTCTTTACCTAAGAGTCAACTGTTAAGGGTAGATAGAATTGTCACAGATACTAAAGAAATAAGGATGAAGTAAATGCAACAATAATTCCTCAACAGAGGGTACCCAAGGACAGTGATTGATAAGCATACATCTAGTATAAAGGACAATAAACAAAAGAAAGATAAAGGGAATCCAGAGGATAGGTTAATCTTAGTCACACAGTTTAACTCTAATAATGAGGAGATTACACATATTATAAAGAGGCACTGGCACATATTGAGAGATTGCAATAGGGAGATGGAGATATTTAAGAATCCACCATTAATGGCCTATAAGAGAGTAAAAAATCTGAAAGACCAACTTACTAGTACAGATGTAGGGCCTAAGGGAAAGACAGGCCTTTTTGGATAAGAAAAATAAGGGATGTTTTCCTTGTCTAGGATGTATGAGTTGTCATTCCATAATAAAAGGGAAATACTTCTATCATCCAAGAAATGGTAAGAAGTATGAGATAAAAGAGTATTACACATGTGAGTCAAGATATGTGATTTATCTAATAAAATGTTCCTGTTCCCTGACATATATAGGGGAAACAACCCGAATGATCAGGGACATGATTTGCCAACATCATTCTAATATAAGGTGCAAGAATGGAGAAGCCCTTGTATCCCACCATTTCTTGAAATGTGGGCATCAGATAAGTCAATTAAGATGGCAAATAATTGATAGCGTGGGTCCCCAAAGAAATGGAAGTAATAGGGAAAAACTCCTAAAACAAACAGAAATGTTCTGGATTTTTGAATTAGGGAGCATGGCACCAAATGGGCTTAATAGAGAGTATGATTGGTCTATTTTTCTGTAAAAAGTACCCTTAAAAAATCCCTCTAGAAGGAATTTTATAAAATCTGTTTGTATAATATCATTAAATAAGAGATCTTCTTAGCTATGGAAGAGATGAATTTATAGCAAATAATAAATTGTCTGATAGAATGGTATTGTGTAGGGTCACGGCTAAAATCTGACTCTAGTTAATGAATTGTTCCAAGACAATGTGTACACATAAAGACATTTTTTTTTTGCAAGTGATGATTTTTTTGCAAATGATCAATTTGTTCAAATGATGAATTCTAATGTAAGGTGTAGATAATGAATTTGATAATTGACATTTAATCCCCTGAAATTGTTGTAATAAGATGTGATATTTAGAGTAAAAAAGGCATCATAAAAATTAATATTTCTATGCAAGCAAACAAATATATTAACATAGTTACATTCCATTATGTAATTACTGAGAATGTTTTTATTGTGTAATTATTATTTTTGGTCAGTAGATGGCAGCAGAGCCACTATGTTTAGTGGTTGGCGCGAAACTGAGGGTTTTAAAAAGTGGAACTTTGATACAATATAACTAGCATGATTAAGAGTGGCAACACTCGAAACGTCGCTATTTTATGTCTGTACCTGAACAGAGAATAAAGTAACTTAAGAATAACAGTGCTGTGGACAAGTTTGTGTGTAACATTGTGATTGGGGGAGAGTCCCTGTCTTCACGTGCACTGGACTCCTAATGATGCTGAACTGATACGTCTTTACATTCATTAATAAGTAGGATAGCTTTATAAGTATCCCAGACATTCATTAATATCTAGGGTAGCCTTGTAAGTATCCTAGATATTTATTAATGGGTATGATAGCCTTAAAGGGACACTGAACCTATTATCAATTTTTCTTCGTTTTCTTGCTATCTTTATTTGATAAAGAAGGCATCTAAACTTTTTTTGGTTCAGTACTGTGGACAACACTTTTTTATTGGTGGATGAATTAATCCACCAATCAGCAAGGACAACCCGGTAGAACCCAGAAAGTGAGACTGCCTTCCTTCACCTTCCAAGCCCACAGAGATCAGCTGCGGGATTCCCCAAGGCTCGTCACTGAGCCCTACCCTCTTCAAAATCTACATAGCCCCTCTCACCGTCGTCACCCAACGTCACAACCTCAACATCGTCTCCTATGCTGACAACACCCAGCTAATACTCTCACTCACCAGAGACCTCACCACCGCCAAGAGAAATATCCACAATGGGCTGACAGCAGTCGCTGCCTCGATGAGAGACAGCTGCCTCAAGCTGAATACAGACAAGACCAAAGTTCTCCTCCTCTGACTCACCACATCTGCCTGGGATGACTCCTGGTGGCCCACAGCCCTTGGACACCCACCTGTAATGCTCGTGGGATATTCCACTATCAGACAGAACTCGGCCAGCAGTCTTCTTATCCCGGCATCGAGCCGCAATGATAGGGAATATCCCAGAGCAGAGAAAGTTCACAAGATGAGGTAAGCGGCACTCACCACAGGCAGGATAGTCTTTGGCGGCAACAGGCAGGGAATCAGAGAAAGGCAGTTCAGGGGTAAACTACAAGAAGGGTCAGGCAGGCAGGGTTTGACAATGGTAAAGTAGTCCAAAAGGTAAACCACTAGAATGGTCAGGCAGGCAGGGTTTGACAATGGTAAAGTAGTCCAAAAGGTAAACCACTATAATGGTCAGGCAGGCAGGGTTTGGCAATGGTAAAGCAGTCCAAGGGTAAACCACTATAATGGTCAGGCAGGCAGGGTTGGCAACAGTAAAGCAGTCAAAGGGTAAACCACTAAAATGGTCAGACAGGCAGGGTTTAACAAAAGAATATAAATCCAGCAATTTAGGGGTTAAACAGGCAGAGTGGTCAGACAAGCAGAGTTCAGCAGCAATATATCAATCCAGCAATTTAGGGGTTAACAGACAGAGTGGTCAGACAGGCAGGGTTCAACAGTAATAAGGCAATCCAGAGAACAACGATCAATCACACCCAGGAGCACACAAAGTAACATCTATACTTGGGCAGTGATAGATCGTTCTGAGCAACTTACATTGGCGCAGGATTCGTGCTACAGGAATCTGGACCGGCATCAGAGAGAGGAGCGTGCAGCGATGACATCAGCGCCGCAGGCATCCGGACCTGACACAGCCCCTGACAACGAGCAGGGAAGGAGACGCTGCGCCCCTAGCAACAGCTAGAGCGGCGTGACACTGCCAACCCCGACCGACCACGTATGAAATCTAGGCGTCTTCTTGGACTCCTCGCTCTCCATGGACCAACAAATAAACACCGTCTCCTCTTCATGCTTCCACCTGCTGCGAAAGATCCTGAAGTGGATCCCAACCAAAACCAGGAAGCCAGTCACCCATCAGCAGCCGACTGGATTACGGCAACGCACTCTACGCTGGCTCCACCATGAAGCTCCAAAAGAGGCTCCAGCACATCCAGAACACCTGGGCCAGACTCATCCTCGAAATCCCTCACCAATGCTATATCACCAAATATCTGCGGGACCTGCACTGGCTCCCCATCAACAAAAGGATCACATTCAAACTTCTCACCCATGTGTTCAAGGCCCTCCACAACATCAGTCCCGAATACATCAACCACCGTTTGACCTTCTACACCCCGCCAGACAGCAGCCAAGACATGAAACTCACTCCCAATGTGTCAGGGTGCCAGGAATCAGACTGAGACGAGAAGTGCAAAAATAATCACACCTTTATTAATAGCAAAAAATAATAAAAAGTCCACAAGTCAAATAGCAAGCCAGGAGTCAAAACCAGAGCTGGTAGTCAGACGAGCCGAGTCAGGAGCCAAAGCGAATAGTCAGACGAGCTGGAATCAGGAACAAGGAAAACAGCAGAGTCAGGAACAAGCAAGGGATCAGGAACCAGGAAGGATGTCAGGCAGCCAGGTAATACACAGGAACTCTCACAAACAGGTATGAGACAACACAAAGGCAAATCATAGTGAACAGAGGCCCTTTAAATAATAAGTGATGACATTACAATTCTGAGACTGCATCCTGTCTCACTCGGATGATGCACACCAGTCTGGCCATAAAAGGAAGTGCAGGAAATGAGCAGCATCCCCCACAATGCACCATAGCCAGAAAGAGAGGTGAGTAAAATGGCTGCCAGCATCACATGGCAGACAAAACAGGGAAAAACCCTGACAGTACCCTCCCCTCAATGACCCCTCCCCCACGGGAGGACAAAAGGCTTATTTGGGAAACGGACATGGAAGGCATGGAGGAGGGCAGGAGCATGAACATCAGAGGAGGGAACCCAAGAACGCTCATCTGGACCGTAGCCCCCCCCAGCGAACCAAATACTGTACACGGCCCCTGGACATACGAGAGTCAATAATGCTGCTGACCTCATACTCCTCATGGTTGTCAACAAAGATAGGATGGGGACGAGGCAACACAGTGGTAAACCGATTGCAAACCAATGGTTTCAAGAGGGAGACATGAAAAACATTGGAGATGCGCATAGCAGGAGGATGGTCAAGAGTGTAGGCTACACGATTAACCCGTCGGAGTATTCAAAAAGGACCAACATAAAAGGGAGCCAGTTTATTGGAAGGCACACGAAGGTTCAAGTTGCGGGAGGACAGCCAAACTCTCTCACCAACCTGGTAGGAAGGTGCGGGCAGACGCCTACGATCAACCTGGAACTTTTGGCGCTGCATAGAACGATGAAGGCAATCCTGAATCTGCACCCACGTGGAACAGAGTTGCCGGAGATGCTCCTCCAAAGTCGGAATACGCTGAGACATGAATGAATCGGGCAACAAGGATGGTTGAAACCCATAATTCGCCATGAACGGGGATAACTTGGAGGAAGCATTAATAACACTATTACGAGCAAACTCTGCACAAGGTAACAGTTCAGACCAATTATTGTGGTGATCTGAGACATAGCAATGGAGGAACTGTTCCAGAGCTTGATTAAACCGTTCCGCAGCCCCATTGGATTGAGGGTGATATGCTGAGGAGAAGGAAAGCTGGATCCCCATTTGAGCACAAAAGGAACGCCAAAATCTGGAGACAAACTGGCTACCCCGGTCCGACACTTTCTCCTTGGGTAACCCATGTAAACGGAAGACCTCCCGGGCAAACATTGAAGCAAGCTCTTGAGCGGTAGGCAGCTTAATCAAGGGAATGCAATGTGACATTTTAGAAAAACGGTCAACCACCATAAGGATAACGGTATTGCCATTGGGAACAGGGAGCTCAACAATGAAGTCCATAGAAAGATGTGTCCAAGGACGCTCACCATTAGCAATAAATCCACAGAAAGAGGCAGCACCTTGCAATATAAAAAAATCTTTATTTCCACATACTGGAATAAAACAGTGACGTTTCGGGTATGGAACCCTTAATCATACAAAGCTCAAACACACTGTTCAATCCTTATAAAGGCCTACCTGTACACAGGTGTTCAATTAACACCTCTTAACAGCCCCACTTAGTGGTTACTCATTTAATTACATCAAACATTAGAACTTTACATTCTTATTTCACCTTAGTGCAGGATAGCAATTAAAATCAATACAAAAACATATATATACATAGCAATGGCTCATACAGATATCGATATTGATATAACTTCATTACAGCATATTAATGAAAAACCAAATGCAGCAATTTTAGCAATTTTTAAACTCAAATGACTACAAAAATAGAGTATAGTCCAATTCTTTATTTAGACCCAAGGGTTGCATAGCATTGAGTTTGTATATCCAAAATGCTTCTTTATTTTTAAGGATTAACTCCCTATTACCCCCCCGTCTAGGATGTGGCACTGCATCAATGATTTGAAAACGAACCTGACTAATATTATGACCACATTGGATAAAGTGACCTGACACTGGTGCCTCTAAATTTCCACATCTGATATTGCTTTTATGTTGTACTATCCTATCACGGACACGACGGGTCGTCTCCCCAATATAAATTTTTCCATAAAAAAGCCCCCCAAAATAATAAAAAGCCCTACCCTACACTAAATTACAAATAGCCCTTAAAAGGGCCTTTTGCGGGCATTGCCCCAAAGTAAGTAATCAGCTCTTTTACCAGCCCTTAAAAGGGCCTTTTGCGGGCATTGCCCCAAAGTAATCAGCTCTTTTACCAGCCCTTAAAAGGGCTTTTTGCGGGGCATTGCCCCAAAGTAATCAGCTCTTTTACCTGTAAAAAAAGAAATACAATACCCCCCAACACTACAACCCACCACTCACACACCCCTATTTTAAAACCCACCCGATTCCCCCTTAAAAATCCTAACACTACCCCATTGAAGATCACCCTACCTTGAGCCGTCTTCACCCAGCCGGATACCACTGGTCATACGATGGGGAAGAAGAGGACATCCGGACCGGCAGAAGTCTTCATCCGATCCGGGCAGAAGAGGGCATCCGGACCGGCAGACTATTACTTTGGTGCAATGCCCCGCAAAAGGCCCTTTTAAGGGCTATTTGCAATTTAGTGTAGGGTAGGGCTTTTTATTATTTTGGGGAGCTTTTTTATTTTATTAGTGGGCTTAGATTATTTGTAATTAGTTTAAACTTCTTGTAATTTTTTTTATTTTCTGTAATTTAGAGTTGCTTTTTTGTACTTTAGTTATTTTTAGTTAAGTTTATTTAATGTTAGGTAATTGTAGTTAATTAATTTAATTTATTTAATGATAGTGTAGTGTTAGGTGTAATTGTAACTTAGGTTAGGATTTATTTTACAGGTAATTTTGAATTTATTTTAGATAGGTAGTTATTAAATAGTTAATAACTATTTAATAACTATTGTACCTAGTTAAAATAAATACAAAGTTGCCTGTAAAATAAAAACAAACCCTAAAATAGCTACAATGTAATTATTAATTATATTGTAGCTATCTTAGGGTTTATTTTATAGGTAAGTATTTAGTTTTAAATAGGAACAATTTAGTTAATTATTTGAATATTTATTTAGATACATTTAAATAATATTTAAGTTAAGGGGGTGTTAGGGTTAGGGTTAGACTTAGGTTTAGGGGTTAATTTAATATATTGGTGGCGGTGTAGGGGGGGTAGATTAGGGGTCAATCAATGTACTGTAGGTGGCGGCGGTGTAGGGGGGGCAGGATAGGGGTTAATAAATGTAATGTAGATGGCGGAGGGTTTCGGGTGCGGCGATTTAGGGGTTAAACAATTAATTTATTTGTGACAGGGTCCGAGATCAGCAGGATAGCGGTTAATAACTTTATGTAGGTGGCAGTGGTATAGGGGGCGGCAGATTAGGGGTTAATAGGTATAATGTAGGTTGCGGCGGGGTCCGGGAGCGGCGGTTTAGGGGTTCATATATTTATTATAGTGGCGGCGGGGTCGGGAGCGGCGGTTTAGGGGTTCATATATTTATTATAGTTGCGGCGGGGTCCGGGAGCGGCGGTTTAGGGGTTAATAAGTATAAAGCAGGTGGCGGCAGTGTAGGGCGGCAGATTAGGGGTGTTTAGACTCGGGGTACATGTTAGGGTGTTAGGTGCAGACATTTCCCATAGAAATCAATGGGATATCGGGCAGCAGCGAACATGAGCTCTCGCTGCTGTCAGACTCCCATTGATTCCTATGGGATCCGCCGCCTCCAGGGCAGTAGATTGAAAACCTGGTACGCTGGGCCGGAATAGTGGCAAGCGTACCTGGTTCCTCTTTGATAACTTCCAAAAGTAGTCAGATTTTGCCGAACTTGCGTTCGGAACATCTGGAGTGATGTAACCATCGATCTGTGTCGGACTGAGTCCGGCGGATCGTAGGTTACGTCACTAGATTCTACTTTTGCCGGTCTGTAGGGCTTGATAACTATGGCGAATCAGCCTTGCCACAAATACATTGCGGAATTCCAGCGTATTTGCGGTTGACGGCTTGATAACTAGAGGCCTATATATGCATATATGTATGAATGTATATGTATGTATGTATAGGTATATTTGTACATGTATTTATTTATATGATAGTGTATGTATATATATATATATATATATATATATATATATATATATATATATATATATATATATATATATATATATATATATATATATATATATATATATATATATATATATTACTATACAGTGATCAAACTAATGTCCCTGAGTTAACCCTGCAGTAGTTGTGTTACCGTTTCACATTGGAGCTACACAGTATACAGTTGGCTGTTTATCTTGTATCCAAGTAAAGTGTTTTGTATTTGTTCTTATTTAGTAACAATATTTGTTTCTCTCTATGCAGATTGTCTTTCTAATGGCTGGACCAATGTTAGTGAAAAATATTTATATTTTTCTAAAAGTAAGAAAGTGTGGCAGGACAGCCAGTTTGACTGTGTTTCACGGAACGCGACCCTGTTAATACTTAAGGATTATGACACAAATCTAAAGGTAACCAGAGATGTTTGTTTAATTGTTCTAAAATATAATATCCAAAATCTTCTGACATATTAATGAACAGAGAAAATTATTTTCTAATTCAATATTTATTAATGGGTATAAAATGCTGTAAGGCAATGTAATAAATACTATATCAATAGAAGATGATACAAAGTTTAATGTATTTTTAAGGGACAATCTAGTCAAAATTAAACTTTCATGATTCAGATACGGCAGCAATTTTAAACAACTTTCCAATTCACTTTTGTCATCAAATTTGCTTTGTATTCATTGGTATGCATTGTTGAAGGCTAAACCTAGGTAGGGTCATATGCTAATTTCTAAGCCCTTAAAGGCCGCCCCTTATTTCAATGCATTTAGCAGGTTTTCACAGCTAGAGTGCGTAAGTTCATGTGTGCCATACAGATAACATTGTGCTCATGCCCATGGAGTTACAAATGAGAGGACACTGATTGGCTAAATGCAAGTCTGTCAAATGAACTGAAATAAGGGGGCAGTCTGCAGAGGCTTAGATACAAGGTTATCACAGTGGTAAAAAGTACATTAATATAACTGTTAGTTGGGCAAAACTGGGGAATGGTAAATAAAGGGATTATCTATTTTTCTTTCATGTAATTAGCAAGAGTCCATGAGCTAGTGACGTATGGGATATACATTCCTACCAGGAGGGGCAAAGTTTCCCAAACCTCAAAATGCCTATAAATACACCCCTCACCACACCTACAAATCAGTTTTACAAACTTTGCCTCCTGTGGAGGTGGTGAAGTAAGTTTGTGCTAGATTCTACGTTGATATGCGCTCCGCAGCAGGTTGGAGCCCGTTTTTCCTCTCAGCGTGCAGTGAATGTCAGAGGGATGTGAGGAGAGTATAGCCTATTTGAATTCAATGATCTCCTTCTACGGGGTCTATTTCATAGGTTCTCTGTTATCGGTCGTAGAGATTCATCTCTTACCTCCCTTTTCAGATCGACGATATACTCTTATATATACCATTACCTCTACTGATTCTCGTTTCAGTACTGGTTTGGCTTTCTACTACATGTAGATGAGTGTCCTGGGGTAAGTAAGTTTTATTTTTGTGACACTCTCAGCTATGGTTGGGCACTTTTATATAAAGTTCTAAATATTTGTGTTTAAACATTTATTTGCCTTGATTCAGGATGTTCAATATTCCTTATTTCAGACAGTCAGTTTCATTATTTGGGATAATGCATTTGAATAATCAATTTTTCTTACCTTAAAATTTGACTTTTTTCCCTGTGGGCTGTTAGGCTCGCGGGGGCTGAAAATGCTTCATTTTATTGCGTCATTCTTGGCGCGGACTTTTTTGGCACAAAAAATTTTGTCTTTATTATTTCCGGCGTCATACTTGTCGCCGGAAGTTGCGTCATTTTTGACGTTTTTGCGCCAAAAATGTTGGCGTTACCGGATGTGGCGTCATTTTTGGCGCTAAAAGCATTTAGGCACCAAATAATGTGAGCGTCTTTTTTGGCGCCAAAAAATATGGGCGTCATTATAGTCTCCACATTATTTAAGTCTCATTGTTTATTGCTTCTGGTTGCTAGAAGCTTGTTCACTGGCATTTTTTCCCATTCCTGAAACTGTCATTTAAGGAATTTGATCAATTTTGCTTTATATGTTGTTTTTCTATTACATATTGCAAGATGTCTCAGATTGAGCCTGAATCAGAAGATACTTCTGGAAAATCGCTGCTTGATGCTGGATCTACCAAAGCTAAGAGTATTTGCTGTAAACTTATGGTAGCTGTTCCTCCAGCTGTTGTTTGTAATGAATGTCATGACAAACTTGTTAATGCAGATAATATTTCCTTTAGTAATGTTACATTACCTGTTGCTGTTCCATCAACATCTAATACTCAGAGTGTTCCTGTTAACATAAGAGATTTTGTTTCTAAATCCATTAAGAAGGCTATGTCTGTTATTCCTCCTTCTAGTAAACGTAAAAGGTCTTTTAAAACTTCTCATTTTTCAGATGAATTTTTAAATGAACATCATCATTCTGATTCTGATAATGATTCCTCTGGTTCAGAATCCAGTCCTCGGACTGAAATTGCACGAGGACTGGATTCTGATTTGCTTATCAGTTTAAGAAGAAGGCAGCTACGTAATAGTGGGGGGAGTTCGGCATCCATATTGACCGGGTATTAGAGTAGTTAGCGCCGCTGATTAGGACAGAAGCAAGGCGGCAAGGGAGGAGGGGTATAGTGTAGGCGGACCTCCGTTTCTTAATTTACTATATAAAAACCTGTTACGCTAAGTGTTGAATGTCCCTTTAAGGATCCTTTAGATAGAAAAATTGAATCCTTTCTAAGAAAAGCTTACTTATGTTCAGGTAATCTTCTTAGACCTGCTATATCTTTAGCGGATGTTGCTGCAGCTTCAACTTTTTGGTTGGAAGCTTTAGCACAGCAAGTGACAGATCATGATTCTCAAAGAATTGTTAATCTTCTTCAACATGCTAATAATTTTATTTGTGATGCCATCTTTGATATCATTAGGGTTGATGTCAGGTATATGTCTCTAGCTATTTTAGCTAGAAGAGCTTTATGGCTTAAAACTTGGAATGCTGATATGTCTTCCAAGTCAACTTTGCTTTCCCTTTCTTTCCAGGGTAATAATTTATTGGTTCACAGTTGGATTCCATTATTTCAACTGTTACTGGGGGGAAAGGAACATTTTTACCACAGGATAAAAAATCTAAAGGTAAATTTAGGTCTTCTAATCGTTTTTGTTCCTTTCGTCACAATAAGGAACAAAAGCCTGATCCTTCCCCTACAAGAGCGGTATCAGTTTGGAAACCATCTCCAGTCTGGAATAAATCCAAACCTTTTAGAAAGCCAAAGTCAGCTCCCAAATCAACATGAAGGTGCGGCCCTCATTCCTGCCCAGCTGGTAGGGGGCAGATTACGATTTTTCAAAGAAATTTGGATCAATTCGATTCACAATCTTTGGATTCAGAACATTGTTTCACAAGGGTACAGAATAGGCTTCAAGATAAGGCCTCCTGCAAGAAGATTTTTTTTCCTGTGTCCCAGTAAATCCAGTGAAGGCTCAAGCATTTCTGAAATGTGTTTCAGATCTAGAGTTAGCTGGAGTAATTGTGCCAGTTCCAGTTCTGGAACAGGGGCTGGGGTTTTACTCAAATCTCTTTATTGTACCAAAGAAGGAGAATTCCTTCAGACCAGTTCTGGATTTAAAAATTTTGAATCATTATGTAAGGATACCAACATTCAAAATGGTAACTATAAGGACTATTCTGCCTTTTGTTCAGCAAGGGCATTATATGTCCACAATAGATTTACAGGATGCATATCTGCATATTCCGATTCAAAATGGTAACTATAAGGACTATTCTGCCTTTCTCCAACATAGGTGTGTCCGGTCCACGGCGTCATCCTTACTTGTGGGATATTCTCTTCCCCAACAGGAAATGGCAAAGAGCCCAGCAAAGCTGGTCATATGATCCCTCCTAGGCTCCGCCTACCCCAGTCATTCTCTTTGCCGTTGCACAGACAACATCTCCACGGAGATGGCTAAGAGTTTTTTGGTGTTTAAATGTAGTTTTTATTCTTCAATCAAGTGTTTGTTATTTTAAAATAGTGCTGGTATGTACTATTTACTCTGAAACAGAAAAGAGAAGAAGATTTCTGTTTGTGAGAGGAAGATGATTTTAGCAAACGTTACTAAAATCGATTGCTGTTTCCACACAGGACTGTTGAGATGAAGTAACTTCAGTTGGGGGAAGCAGTTGGCAGACTTTTCTGCCTGAGGTATGACTGGCCACATTTCTAACACGACTTGGTAATGCTGGAAGGCTGTCATTTTCCCTATGGGGACCGGTAAGCCATTTTCTTAGATTAAGTATAAGAATAAAGGCTTTATAAGGGCTTAAAAAACTGGTAGACATTTTTCTGGGCTAAAACGATTACTTGCTAAGCATATTTGACAGATTATAGCGCTTTATAGTTATTATAATCTTGGGGATTGTTGTTAAAAAACGGCAGGCACTGTATGGACACCTTTTTCAGATGGGGGCCTTCTCTAGTCATAGGCAGAGCCTCATTTTCGCGCCACTAATGCGCAGTTGTTTTTGGAAGGCAAGGCATGCAGATGCATGTGTGAGGAGCTAAGATCCACTGAAAAAGCTTATAGAAGGCGTCATTTGGTATCGTATTCCCCTCTGGGCTTGGTTGGGTCTCAGCAAAGCAGATTCCTGGGACTGTATAGGGGTTAAATGTAAAAACGGCTCCGGTTCCGTTATTTTAAGGGTTAAAGCTTTCAAATTTGGTGTGCAATACTTTTAAGGCTTTAAGACACTGTGGTGAAATTTTGGTGAATTTTGAACAATTGCTTCATACTTTTTCACATATTCAGTAATAAAGTGTGTTCTGTTTAAAATTTAAAGTGACAGTAACGGTTTTATTTTAAAACGTTTTTTGTGCTTTGTTGACAAGTTTACGCCTGTTTAACATGTCTGAACCATCAGATAAACGATGTTCTATATGTATGAAAGCCAATGTGTCTCCCCATTTAAATATATGTGATAATTGTGACATGGTGTCTGTGATGAGAGCAGGATGTGATGTCACTAGCTTGTGGGCGGGGCTTAGGTCCAGTGTCTGTGTCGCAGTTAGTTTAGTACAATCAACCTGTCTGGATGTGTATTGCTATGCTCTGTAATAAAATAGAGTTGTACCATCATTGCTGTGTCCTGCATATGTCCTGCATCTCATGACATGGTGTCAGAAGTTCTGGACTGCGCTTCTGTTTCTGATCGATTGCAATGTCAAAGTTTACCCCACCTGAGCCTTTTGACTTCTCTCAGCCTGCAGCTTGGCCCACATGGCGTCAGCGGTTTCAGCACTTCAGGATTGATTCCAAGCTGGACAAGGAGAGTGGTGAAGTACAAGTTAATTCTCTTTTATACTCTATGGGGGAAAGATGTGGAGCCAGTGTTCAATGCTTTTACTTTCCAAGAAGGGGAAGAATTTAACTTTGATATAGT
This sequence comes from Bombina bombina, assembly GCF_027579735.1. NCBI lineage: Eukaryota > Metazoa > Chordata > Amphibia > Anura > Bombinatoridae > Bombina > Bombina bombina. The sequence continues at coordinate 11,818,373 of NC_069500.1, forward strand.
TATGGATAAACTCAGTGCCCACTTTGTGCCCAAAAGAAATGTGATTCATGAGAGAGCTTGTTTTCACAAACGTAATCAGCGTGTGGGAGAATCTGTAGAGTCATTTGTGCGCAGCCTGTATGAATTAGCTGAATTCTGTGAGTTTGGTGTTGCTAAAGAAGAGCAAATCAGAGACAGAATAGTTATTGGAATTGCAGATGCTGAAGTCTCACTGAAGCTGCAGTTAGAGCCTGATTTAACGTTAGATAGGGCTATTAGGATGGCCCACCAGAGTGAACTGGTGAAAAAGCAAAGTGCTGATCTGAGGTCTGAGAGTATTGTGGATGAAGTGCAACAGTCTAGGAAAATTACTAGTGAAAGGCACAGTGTGAGCGGTAGATCTAAAGTACTGGAAAGGCCTAGAAGTGGATGGGCGCAACATGGCCGATGCACACGGTGCTACCGGGCTCATGATCAGAGTGCTATATGCCCGGCCAGAGATAAAAGATGCAGAAAATGTAACAGAATAGGCCATTTTGAAGTGGTGTGTAAAACTGAATACATTAAGGAGATGCAGGTGGACAGTGACCAGGAGGGTCAGGAAGTGTCTTTTGTGGGGTCTGTTGTGGAACGGACAAGCTCAGAGGAAGATTGGAAAGTTACTTTTACTGTAATGGGAGCCAAAGTTGATTTTAAGATTGACACAGGAGCAGATATCACTGTAATGTCTTTTGCTGAATTTATGAAACTGCCTCGACAGCCCCAGCTGGCGAAGGTTACTACAAATGTTCATAGTCCTGGTGGCCGCATTGATTGTGTGGGGAAATTTCTTGCCAGCTGTGAGTACAAACAAAGGAAGTTCACCATGTGGGTGCATGTGATCCGAGGTCAGTGTGTTAACAGTTTATTGAGCAGAAAAGCAGCCTGTGACTTGGGCCTCGTGGCCAGAGTGAATGAGATCTCTGAAGATATGTTTGGCGAGTTGGGCCTACTGAGCTGCAAACCTGTCCGTATAGCACTTAAAAGTGACGCAGTCCCGTACAGTATTTCTACTCCTCGTAGAATTCCGTTCCCGCTCATGCCTCAAGTGGAGAAAGAGCTCATGCGCATGAAGTCTATGGGGGTTATTGAAGAGGTTGTTGAAGCAACTGATTGGTGTGCCCCCATTGTTCCAGTTGCAAAGAAAAACGGAAAGGTGCGCATCTGTGTGGACCTGAAAAGGTTGAATGAGGCAGTGAAGAGGGAGAGATTTGTGCTGCCGACATTGGAAGATATAGCCCCGAAGTTGGCTGGGGCGAAGTTCTTTTCCACATTAGACGCTTCTAGCGGCTTTTGGCAGATCCCCCTGGATCCAAAGTGCCGAAACTGACTACCTTTATCACTCCGGTAGGTCGGTTCTGCTTCTGCAGACTTCCCTTTGGGATATCCTCCGCTCCTGAGATCTTTCAGAGGGAAATGAGTTCTCTCCTGAGTGGCCACGTGGGCACAGCAGTCGTCATGGACGACATTCTAGTGTATGGGTCTACAGTGGAGGAGCATGATCAGCGTTTGAGTTGTGTGCTGCAGGCTATCAAAGAGTCTGGCTGAAGCTGAATAAAGAAAAATGTCATTTTAGGAAAACTGAATTATGCTACTTTGGGCATATCATCAACGGGGATGGCATCAAGCCGGACCCCGAGAAAATTCGGGCTATCGAACAGATGAAAAGCCCTTCTGATGTACATGAGCTGAGACAGATATTGGGCCTTGTAAATTACGTGGGCGAGTTTCTTCCAGATTTATCTACAGTTTTGCACCCTATCACAGAGTTGCTTAAGAAAGATGTTGCCTGGGTCTGGGGACCCTCACAAGAAAAAGCGTTCCTGCATGCTAAGTCCCTGCTGGGGTCTGCCCCAGTGCTGGGGTTCTACGACCCTTCAAAAAAAACTGTGGTTAGTGCTGATGCAAGCAGTTATGGGTTGGGGGCTGCACTCCTGCAGCTGAATGACAACAAACTACAGCCCATCGCCTACTGTTCCCGCACACTGACGGCTGCAGAGTCAAAATACGCTCAAATTGAGAAAGAGTGCCTGGCTGCAGTTTGGGCCTGTGAGCGCTTTCAGCGTTATCTAGTGGGTTTGGAGAAATTTAGTCTGGAAACTGACCACAAACCGCTAGTCCCTCTTATCAATTCTTATGACATCGACAAAACACCCTTGAGATGCCAGAGACTTTTAATGAGACTACTCAGGTTCAATGTTCAGGCAGTGCATGTGCCGGGGAAGCAGCTGGTTGTGGCAGATACACTGTCCAGGCTCCCGCTGGCTGCTGCTGAAGAATCCTCCACAGAGTCGGATGTAAAAGTGTATGTTGATTCAGTTCTGGCCTCTAAGTCCATTTCTTCAAGGAAACTGGAAGAGATAAAGAAAGAGACATATTTGGACACAGATCTGCAAGAAGTTATAAGGTACATAAGAGATGGCTGGCCCGAGAGCCGGGCAGCCTGGATGTCTTTAAATGCTTACCAGCCAGAGAGGTCGCAGCTCACGGAGCTGGAGGGGTTGGTGCTGTTCCAAGACCGTATTGTAATTCCTGTCAGCATGAGGAAGGAGATGTTGAACAGAATACACGATGGGCACTTAGGCATTACAAAGTGCAGAGAAAGAGCAGCTACAGCTGTGTGGTGGCCTGGGATCAGCTCCGACATTGCAAATCACGTGTCTAAATGTGCCTTTTGCCGGGAACGCCGGCCTACTCAGAGAAGGGAGCCCTTAATGTCTACTCCGCTGCCTGCGGGGCCGTGGCAGAAAATAGCTGCTGATTTGTGCGAATTGCACGGGAAAAAGTTTCTTGTTGTTATCGACTACTATTCCAGGTATTTGGAAATAGCACCCCTGAATGATATCACAAGTCAGGCCGTTATCATTCGCCTGAAGAGCCTGTTCGCCCGCTGGGGCATTCCAATGGAGCTGGTGAGTGATAATGGCATGCAGTTCGCTTCTACAGAGTTCAGTGCTTTCAGCAGGGAATATGATTTTGTACATTCCACGTCAAGTCCACATTATCCGCAGGCCAACGGAATGGCTGAAAGGGCAGTTCAAACAACAAAATTCATTCTAAAGCAATCTGAACCGTACCTAGCCCTCTTGTCATACAGGGCGACGCCCATTCAAGCCACCGGGTTTAGCCCGGCACAGCTGATGCTAGGACGCCAGATTCGCACCACTTTACCCTCAGTGGGTGTCTTCAAGCCGCCTGGCCCTGTTCCTCGGGACGAAGTCCTTAGGAGGGATGAAGAGGCCAAAAAGGGTTATCGTTTCTTCTACGACAGGAGACATTCTGTCAGGCCTTTACAGGAACTGAAAGCGGGCCAAAGTGTCAGAATTAAACTGGATGATGAGAAGAAATGGAAGACGCCTGCTACGGTAGTGGGCCGCTCTCCAGAACCAAGGTCTTACACAGTCCTTACAGAGGGAGGGACGGTTTACACGCCGTAACCGAAGACATCTTCAGCCTGTACCTGAGAGTCTGGAACCGGATACCTCAGTACCACCGCCGGTGGGATCCCCTGTTCTAAGAGAGGTGCCTTCCCCTCAGCAAGATCATAGCGGGGATATATCTTTGCCTCCAGCAGACTCTTGTTCACCATCTTCTGTATCAGAGGACAGTTCATGCAAAGTTACATCAAGCGGAAGAGTGGTGAAACTTCCGGCCCGATACAGGGACTGACTTTAGCTAGAACAGTGACCGGAAGTATGGGCAGAATAATCCCATGGTCACTGTGGACTAGGGTAGTCTACCCCGATGTCCAAGTCAGGATGTAATTTATTTGTTCATGTTTTCTAATCTATCTGTTTTTATAATGTTCAAAAACAAAATCTTGTTGTATACCCTGTTGGTGTACCTTGTTATTTAATATATGCGAATGTATGCTTTGCCTTTGAAAAAGGGGAAGATGTGATGAGAGCAGGATGTGATGTCACTAGCTTGTGGGCGGGGCTTAGGTCCGGTGTCTGTGTCGCAGTTAGTTTAGTACAATCAACCTGTCTGGATGTGTATTGCTATGCTCTGTAATAAAATAGAGTTGTACCATCATTGCTGTGTCCTGCATATGTCCTGCATCTCATGACAGTGTCCAAACAAAGTAGGGACAATGATGCCACAGATAATAATAGTGCCCAAGATGATTCTTCAGATGAGGGGAGTAAGCATGGTACTGCATCACCCCCTTCTGTGTCTACACCAGTTTTGCCCACACAAGAGGCCCCTAGTACATCTAGTGCGCCAATGCTTATTACTATGCAACAATTAACAGCTGTTATGGATAATTCTATTGCAAATATTTTATCTAAAATGCCTACTTATCAAAGAAAGTGCGATTGCTCTGTTTTAAACACTGAAGAGCAAGAGGACGCTGATGATAACGCTTCTGACATACCCTCACACCAATCTGAAGGGGCCAGGAGGGAGGTTTTGTCTGAGGGAGAAATTTCAGATTCAGGGAAAATTTCTCAACAAGCTGAACCTGATGTTGTAACATTTAAATTTAAATTAGAACATCTCCGCGCACTGCTTAAGGAGGTATTATCTACTCTGGATGATTGTGACAATTTGGTCATTCCAGAGAAATTATGTAAGATGGACAAGTTCCTAGAGGTTCCGGTGCCCCCCGATGTTTTTCCTATACCCAAGCGGGTGGCGGACATAGTAAACAAGGAATGGGAAAGGCCCGGCATACCTTTTGTGCCTCCCCCTATATTTAAGAAATTATTTCCTATAGTCGACCCCAGAAAGGACTTATGGCAGACAGTCCCTAAGGTCGAGGGGGCGGTCTCTACTCTAAACAAACGCACTACTATTCCCATAGAAGATAGTTGTGCTTTTAAAGATCCTATGGATAAAAAATTAGAGGGTTTGCTTAAAAGAATGTTTGTTCAGCAAGGTTACCTTCTTCAACCAATTTCATGCATTGTTCCTGTCACTACGGCAGCGTGTTTCTGGTTCGAAGAACTAGAAAAGTCGCTCGATAAGGAATCTTCGTATGAGGAGATTATGGACAGAGTTCATGCACTTAAATTGGCTAACTCTTTTATTCTAGATGCCGCTTTGCAATTAGCGAGATTAGCGGCGAAAAATTCAGGGTTTGCTATTGTGGCGCGCAGAGCGCTCTGGCTAAAGTCTTGGTCAGCGGATGTGTCTTCCAAGACAAAATTGCTTAACATCCCTTTCAAGGGCAAAACACTGTTTGGTCCTGATTTGAAAGAGATTATTTCAGACATCACCGGAGGAAAGGGCCACGCCCTTCCTCAGGATAGGTCTTTTAAGGCTAGAAATAAGCCTAATTTTCGTCCCTTTCGCAGAAACGGACCAGCCTCTACTTCTACATCCTCTAAGCAAGAGGGTAATACTTCTCAACCCAAACCAGCCTGGAGACCGATGCAAGGCTGGAACAAGGGTAAGCAGGCCAAGAAGCCTGCCACTGCTACCAAAACAGCATGAAGGGATGGCCCCCGATCCAGGACCGGATCTGGTGGGGGGCAGACTTTCTCTCTTTGCTCAGGCCTGGGCAAGAGATGTTCAGGATCCTTGGGCACTAGAAATAGTTTCTCAAGGTTATCTCCTGGAATTCAAGGAACTACCCCCAAGGGGAAGGTTCCACAGGTCTCAATTATCTTCAAACCAAATAAAAAGACAGGCATTCTTACATTGTGTAGAAGACCTGTTAAGGATGGGAGTAATTCATCCAGTTCCAATAAGAGAACAAGGGATGGGATTTTACTCCAACCTGTTCATAGTTCCCAAAAAAGAGGGAACGTTCAGACCAATTCTAGATCTCAAGATCCTAAACAAATTTCTCAGGGTTCCATCATTCAAAATGGAAACCATTCGAACGATCCTTCCTACCATCCAGGAAGGTCAATTTATGACCACGGTGGATTTAAAGGATGCGTACCTCCATATTCCTATCCACAAGGAACATCATCAGTTCCTAAGGTTCGCTTTTCTGGACAAGCATTACCAGTTTGTGGCACTTCCTTTCGGATTAGCCACTGCTCCGAGAATTTTCACAAAGGTACTAGGGTCCCTTCTAGCGGTTCTAAGACCAAGGGGCATTGCAGTAGTACCGTACTTGGACGACATCCTGATTCAAGCGTCGTCTCTGTCAAAAGCAAAGGCTCATACGGACATCGTCCTAGCCTTTCTCAGATCTCACGGATGGAAAGTAAACATAGAAAAAAGTTCTCTTTCCCCGTCAACAAGAGTTCCCTTCTTGGGAACAATAATAGACTCCTTAGAAATGAGAATTTTTCTGACAGAGGTCAGAATATCAAAACTTCTAAGCTCTTGTCAAGTTCTTCATTCTGTTCTTCGTCCTTCCATAGCGCAGTGCATGGAAGTAATAGGATTGATGGTTGCAGCAATGGACATAGTTCCTTTTGCACGAATTCATCTAAGACCATTACAACTGTGCATGCTCAGACAGTGGAATGGGGATTATACAGACTTGTCTCCGACGATTCAAGTAGATCAAAGGACCAGAGATTCACTCCGTTGGTGGCTAATCCTGGACAACCTGTCACAGGGAATGAGCTTCCGCAGACCAGAGTGGGTCATTGTCACGACCGACGCCAGTCTGGTGGGCTGGGGGCGCGGTCTGGGAACCCCTGAAAGCTCAGGGTCTATGGTCTCGGGAAGAATCTCTTCTCCCGATAAACATTCTGGAACTGAGAGCGATATTCAATGCTCTCAAAGCTTGGCCTCATCTAGCAAAGGCCAAATTCATAAGGTTTCAATCAGACAACATGACGACAGTTGCATATATCAACCATCAGGGGGGAACAAGGAGTTCCCTGGCGATGGAGGAAGTGACCAAGATAATTCAATGGGCGGAGGATCACTCCTGCCACTTGTCTGCAATCCACATCCCAGGGGTGGAAAATTGGGAAGCGGATTTTCTGAGTCGTCAGACATTCCATCCGGGGAGTGGGAACTCCACCCGGAAATCTTTGCCCAAATAACTCAATTATGGGGCATTCCAGACATGGATCTGATGGCGTCTCGTCAGAACTTCAAGGTTCCTTGTTACGTGTCCAGATCCAGGGATCCCAAGGCGACTCTAGTAGATGCACTAGTAGCACCTTGGACCTTCAACCTAGCTTATGTTTTCCCACCGTTTCCTCTCATTCCCAGGCTGGTAGCCAGGATCAACCAGGAGAGGGCTTCGGTGATCTTGATAGCTCCTGCGTGGCCACGCAGGACTTGGTATGCAGACCTGGTGAATATGTCATCGGCTCCACCATGGAAGCTACCTTTGAGACAGGACCTTCTTGTTCAAGGTCCATTCGAACATCCGAATCTGGTTTCTCTCCAACTGACTGCTTGGAGATTGAACGCTTGATTTTATCAAAGCGTGGGTTTTCAGATTCTGTAATAGATACTCTGATTCAGGCTAGAAAGCCTGTAACTAGAAAAATTTACCATAAGATATGGAAAATGGTGTGAATCTAAAGGATTCCCATGGAACAAGATAAAAATTCCTAGGATTTTATCCTTTCTACAAGAGGGTTTGGAGATGGGATTATCTGCAAGTTCTCTGAAGGGACAGATTTCTGCGTTATCTGTTTTACTTCACAAAAGGCTGGCAGCTGTGCCAGACGTTCAAGCGTTTGTTCAGGCTCTGGTTAGAATCAAGCCTGTTTACAGACCTTTGACTCCTCCCTGGAGTCTTAATCTAGTTCTTTCAGTTCTTCAAGGGGTTCCGTTTGAACCCTTACATTCCGTAGATATTAAGTTATTATCTTGGAAAGTTTTGTTTTTGGTTGCAATTTCTTCTGCTAGAAGAGTTTCTGAGTTATCTGCTCTGCAGTGTTCTCCGCCCTATCTGGTGTTCCATGCAGATAAGGTGGTTTTGCGTACTAAGCCTGGTTTTCTTCCGAAAGTTGTTTCCAACAAGAATATTAACCAGGAGATAGTTGTACCTTCTTTGTGCCCGAATCCAGTTTCAAAGAAGGAACGTTTGTTACACAATTTGGACGTAGTCCGTGCTCTAAAATTCTATTTAGAGGCCACTAAAGATTTCAAACAAACTTCTTCTTTGTTTGTTGTTTATTCTGGTAAAAGGAGAGGTCAAAAAGCAACTTCTACCTCTCTTTCTTTTTGGCTTAAAAGCATTATCCGTTTGGCTTATGAGACTGCCGGACGGCAGACTCCTGAAAGAATCACAGCTCACTCCACTAGGGCTGTGGCTTCCACATGGGCCTTCAAGAACGAGGCTTCTGTTGACCAGATATGTAAGGCAGCGACTTGGTCTTCACTGCACACTTTTGCCAAATTTTACAAATTTGATACTTTTGCTTCTTCAGAGGCTATTTTTGGGAGAAAGGTTTTGCAAGCCGTGGTGCCTTCCATTTAGGTGACCTGATTTGCTCCCTCCCTTCATCCGTGTCCTAAAGCTTTGGTATTGGTTCCCACAAGTAAGGATGACGCCGTGGACCGGACACACCTATGTTGGAGAAAACAGAATTTATGCTTACCTGATAAATTACTTTCTCCAACGGTGTGTCCTGGTCCACGGCCCGCCCTGGTTTTTTTAATCAGGTCTGATGAATTATTTTCTCTAACTACAGTCACCACGGTATCATATGGTTTCTCCTATGCATATTTCCTCCTGTACGTCGGTCGAATGACTGGGGTAGGCGGAGCCTAGGAGGGATCATATGACCAGCTTTGCTGGGCTCTTTGCCATTTCCTGTTGGGGAAGAGAATATCCCACAAGTAAGGATGACGCCGTGGACCGGACACACCGTTGGAGAAAGTAATTTATCAGGTAAGCATAAATTCTGTTTTTGTTCAGCAAGGGCATTATATGTCCACAATAGATTTACAGGATGCATATCTGCATATTCCGATTCATCCAGATCACTATCAGTTTCTGAGATTCTCTTTCCTAGACAAGCATTACCAGTTTGTGGCTCTGCCGTTTGGGCCTAGCAACAGCTCCAAGGATTTTTACAAAGATTCTCGGTGCCCTTCTGTCTGTAATCAGAGAACAGGGTATTGTGGTATTTCCTTATTTGGACGATATCTTGGTACTTGCTCAGTCTTCACATTTAGCAGAATCTCATACGAATCGACTTGTATTGTTTCTTCAAAAACATGGTTGGAGGATCAATTTACCAAAAAGTTCATTGATTCCTCAGACAAGGGTAACCTTTTTAGGTTTCCAGATAGATTCAGTGTCCATGACTCTGTCTCTGACAGACAAGAGATGTCTAAAATTGGTTTCAGCTTGTCGAAACCTTCAGTCTCAATCATTCCCTTCGGTAGCCTTATGCATGGAAATTCTAGGTCTTATGACTGCTGCATCGGATGCGATCCCCTTTGCTCGTTTTCACATGCGACCTCTTCCGCTTTGTATGCTGAACCAGTGGTGCAGGGATTATACAAAGATATCTCAATTAATATCTTTAAAACCGATCGTACGACACTCTCTCACGTGGTGGACAGACCACCATCGTTTAGTTCAGGGGGCTTCTTTTGTTCTTCCAACCTGGACTGTGATTTCAACAGATGCAAGTCTGACAGGTTGGGGAGCTGTTTGGGGGTCTCTGACAGCACAAGGGGTTTGGGAATCTCAGGAGGTGAGATTACCAATCAACATTTTGGAACTCCGTGCAATTTTCAGAGCTCTTCAGTCATGGCCTCTTCTAAAGAGAGAGTCGTTCATTTGTTTTCAGACAGACAATGTCACAACCGTGGCATATGTCAATCATCAAGGAGGGACTCACAGTCCTCTGGCTATGAAAGAAGTATCTCGAATACTGGTATGGGCGGAATCCAGCTCCTGTCTAATTTCTGCGGTTCATATCCCAGGTATAGACAATTGGGAAGCGGATTATCTCAGTCGCCAAACGTTACATCCGGGCGAATGGTCTCTTCACCCAGAGGTATTTCTTCAGATTATTCAAATGTGGGGACTTCCAGAAATAGATCTGATGGCTTCCCATCTAAACAAGAAACTTCTCAGGTATCTGTCCAGATCCAGGGATCCTCAGGCGGATACTTCCTTGGAAGTGTCATCCTGCCTATATCTTTCCACCTCTAGTTCTCCTTCCAAGAGTTATTTCCAAGATTCTAAAGGAGTGCTCGTTTGTTCTGCTGGTGGCTCCAGCATGGCCTCACAGGTTTTGGTATGCGGATTTTGTCCGGATGGCCACTTGCCAACCGTGGACTCTTCCATTAAGACCAGACCTTCTATCGCAAGGTCCTTTTTTCCATCAGGATCTCAAATCCTTAAATTTGAAGGTATGGACATTGAACGCTTGATTCTCAGTCATAGAGGTTTCTCTGACTCAGTAATTAATACTATGTTACAGGCTCGTAAATCTGTATCTAGGAAGATATATTATAGAGTCTGGAAGATTTACATTTCTTGGTGTTCTTCTCATCATTTTTCTTGGCATTCTTTTAGAATTCCGAGAATTTTACAGTTTCTTCAGGATGGTTTGGATAAAGGTTTGTCTGCAAGTTCCTTGAAAGGACAAATCTCTGCTCTTTCTGTTCTTTTCCACAGAAAGATTGCTAGTCTTCCTGATATTCATTGTTTTGTACAGGCTTTGGTTCGTATAAAACCTGTTATTAAGTCAATTTCTCCTCCTTGGAGTTTGAATTTGGTTCTGGGGGCTCTTCAAGCTCCTCCGTTTGAACCTATGCATTCGCTGGACATTAAATTACTTTCTTGGAAAGTTTTGTTTCTTTTGGCCATCTCTTCTGCTAGAAGAGTTTCTGAATTATCTGCTCTTTCTTGTGAGTCTCCTTTTCTGATTTTTCATCAGGATAAGGCGGTGTTGCGGACTTCTTTTACATTTTTACCTAAGGTTGTGAATTCTAACAACATTAGTAGAGAAATTGTGGTTCCTTCATTGTGTCCTAATCCTAAGAATTCTAAGGAAAAATTGTTGCATTCTTTGGATGTAGTTAGAGCTTTGAAATATTATGTTGAAGCTACTAAAAATTTCCGAAAGACTTCTAGTCTATTTGTTATCTTTTCCGGTTCTAGGAAAGGTCAGAAGGCTTCTGCCATTTCTTTGGCGTCTTGGCTAAAGTCTTTGATTCATCATGCTTATGTCGAGTCGGGTAAAGCTCCGCCTCAAAGGATTACAGCTCATTCTACTAGGTCAGTTTCTACTTCCTGGGCGTTTAGGAATGAAGCTTCAGTTGATAAGATTTGCAAAGCAGAATCTTGGTCTTCTTTGCATACTTTTACTAAAGTCTACCATTTTTATGTGTTTTCTTCCTCTGAAGCAGTTTTTGGTAGAAAAGTACTTCAGGCAGCTGTTTCAGTTTGAATCTTCTGCTTATAATTTCAGTTTTTTTCATTATAAGATTTAAACTTTGTTTTGGGTGTGGATTATTTTCAGCGGAATTGGTTGTCTTTATTTTATCCCTCCCTCTCTAGTGACTCTTGCGTGGAAGATCCACATCTTGGGTAGTCATTATCCCATACGTCACTAGCTCATGGACTCTTGCTAATTACATGAAAGAAAACATAATTTATGTAAGAACTTACCTGATAAATTAATTTCTTTCATATTAGCAAGAGTCCATGTGGCCCACCCTTTTTTGTGGTGGTTATGATTTTTTTGTATAAAGCACAATTATTCCAATTCCTTATTTTTTATGCTTTCACACTTTTTTCTTATCACCCCACTTCTTGGCTATGCGTTAAACTGATTTGTGGGTGTGGTGAGGGGTGTATTTATAGGCATTTTGAGGTTTGGGAAACTTTGCCCCTCCTGGTAGGAATGTATATCCCATACGTCACTAGCTCATGGAATCTTGCTAATTACATGAAAGAAAACATTATTTATGTAAGAACTTACCTGATAAATTCATTTCTTTCATATTAGCAAGAGTCCATGTGGCCCACCCTTTTTTGTGGTGGTTATGATTTTTTTGTATAAAGCACAATTATTCCAATTCCTTATTTTTTATGCTTTCGCACTTTTTTCTTATCACCCCACTTCTTGGCTATGAGTTAAACTGATTTGTGGGTGTGGTGAGCGGTGTATTTATAGGCATTTTGAGGTTTGGGAAACTATGCCCCTCCTGGTAGGAATGTATATCCCATACGTCACTAGCTCATGGACTCTTGCTAATATGAAAGAAATGAATTTATCAGGTAAGTTCTTACATAAATTATGTTTTCTAAACAATAACAATTCTGGAGTAGACTGTCCCTTTAAAAGAAAAAAATGTGCAATGCAAAATGAGCGAGTGTCGGTGATTGATTTTGATGAGTCTGAAGAACAGGTAACAAAACCAAAGGAAAGGACAATATATGAAATACAGCGGCTTAAATGAAAGAGAAAAAGAACAGATGATTTACCAAATAAAAGCAGATATCACACACTGATCCCTAGTGCTCTCTCATCTTCTGCAGTTATTTATTGTGGAATTTTCTGAGAGCTTCTTTAGATTATACTCAAATGTGCTAAAGATAACGCCTCAAATAATTTCAGGCGCACAGTTAAAACTTACATAGGAAATGCCACTAATGAATTGTAACGTTATTTACTAGCTATAGTTACAGAATGTGGTACAAATACTCCTGCTCATTAATGCTGAAAAAATGGAAATTTTAGCGTAATGGCAGTAACTCAGCTACTGTGAGTCGTGTTGGTACAGCTATACCGCAAACATTTTGCCTGTAACGCAACGTCCATTCCGCACTCAAAAAATGACGTTTTTGCATGGGATTTTCATAGCGCCGATATTACAGGTTGTGCGGTGAGGCTAAAAAGCTTATGTTACAGCCTATACCGACACAATCCATACCGCCATCTGAGAGCAGTAGTTATGAGTTTTGCGCCACAAAAATGTTTCCCAAAACTCATAACTAAACTGTTACAAAGTACACTAACACCCATAAACTACCTATTAACCCTTAAACCGCCACCCTCCCGCATTTATTAATTTATTAACCCCTAATCTGCTGCCCACCCACATTGCAACTATTAAATAAACCTATTAATGCCTATTCTGCTGCCCACCCACACTGCGACTATTAAATAAAAGTATTAACCCCTCATCTGCTGCTCCCAACATCGCCAACACTAATATAATTATTAACCCCTATTCCACCGTTCCCTGACATCACCGCCACTGTAATAAAGTTATTAACCCCTATTCCGCTGCTCCCCGACATCGCCGTCAGTATAATAAAGTAATCAACCCCTAAACCTCCGGCCTCCCACATCTCTGCAACTAAATAAACCTATTAACCCCTAAACCTCTGGCCTCCCACATCTCCACCACTATATAAACCCTAAACCTCTGACTCCCCCACATCGCAAAACTCTAATTTAAACTATTAACCCCTATACCTAACACCCCCCTATTTTTAAATTAAAATTACAAAAACAGCCAATAGGATGAGAGCTCCTGAAATCCTATTGGCTGTTCAAATCAGCCAATAGGATTTCAGTAGCTCTCATCCAATTGGCTGTTTTGAACAACCAATAGGATTTTTGAAGCTCTCATCCTATTGGCTGGTTTGAATTTGAACAATCAAATCAGTCAATAGAAATACAAGGTACGCCATTTTAGAAATGGCTACCTTGCATTGAAGCCTCAATGTACGGCGGGGACCATATTAAGAGGACGCTCTGCAACAATGGATGAAGATGTTGCCTCCTGGATGTCTGGACTTCAGCTACCGTGAGTAGATATTCTGGGGTTAGTGTTAGGTATTTTTTTTCTTTTTTGGGGTGTTTTTTTTTTCAGATTAGGGTTTGGGCTTTTGAAAAAGAGATAAATGCCCTTTTACGGGCAATGAAAAAGAGCTGAATACCCTTTTAAGGGCAATGGCCATACAAATGCCCCTTTAGGGGCAATGGGTAGCTTAGGTTTTTTTTAAGAGCTAGGTTTTTTATTTTGGGTGGTTGGTTGGGTGGTGGGTTTTACTGTTGGGGCGACTTTGTATTTTGTTTACAGGTAAAGAGCTGTTTAACTTAGGGCAATGCCCTACAAAAGGACCTTTAAAGGGCTATTGGTAGTTTTTTGTAGGCTAGGGTTTTTTTGTTTTTTTGGGGGGGGCTTTTTTATATTTATAGAGCTATTATATTATGTGTAATTGTTTTTATTTTTGATAATTTGGTTTATTATTTTTTGTAAGCTTAGTGTTTTTTATTTTTCTGCCAGGTGAGAGACATGGTGGCGGTGTTGGCATCTTACTCTCCCCCTCCTGCTCCTATCAGTATCTCCATTTCCATTTCTCTCTTTTTCTTCCTTTGAAGTCCACTGCATTCACCTGTTCTCCCCCCTCTCTCTCAGAGTGGCAGTTATCTATCGCCCCCCTGGACCAACCTCCCAATTCCTTGACAACTTTGCTGCCTGGCTTCCTCACTTTCTCTCTACAAATACACCTACCCTAATTCTGGGGGACTTCAACATCCCTATTGACAACTCATTTGCCCCTGCTGCCTCTAAACTTCTCTCACTCACTAACTCCTTCTGCCTCTCACAATCCACCCTAATCCCTACCCACCGCGATAGACACTCTTAATCTGGTATTCTCTTATCTCTGCTCTCTCTCTGATGTTGCCTGTCACCCATTTCCCATCTCAGACCTCAGACCACCATCTGCTCACCTTTAATCCTAATATAGATGCTAAACCTACTTCCCCCTCACGCCCCCGAACCAGTAGAAATCTGCACACTGTAGACCCTCCCCAACTCTCCAATCTTATTCAAATACGCCTCCCCCACACTTCCACTATATCCTGCCCTGACCTTGCTATAACCCACTATAACAATACTCTCTCCGCTTCACTTGACACTCTCGCTCAGCCCCAACTTCGCAAAGCCCCACGTCGTCAGCTCCAGCCCTGGCACTCCCAACAAACACACCACCTACAAAAATGCTACCACACTGCTGAACGTGCCTGGAGGAAATCCTGCTCTGAACCTGATTTCATGCACTATAAGTTCATTCTTTACTCTTACACCTCTGCCCTTCGCTTAGCTAAGCAAACCTACTTCTCTTTTCTTATATCCACTTACTCTTCAAACCCTAAAAGACTCTTCTCCATTTTCAACTCTCTCCTCTACCCACCTGCACCACCACCCTCATCTGCATTCAGTGCTCAAGACCTTGCTGACTATTTTTTCAATAAAACACTTGCCATCCGAAGAAACATCTCAACACAAACCTGCAATCTCCCAACTTCGTTCCCAGTCACCCCCTCTGCCACTCTCTGCACCCTCCTTCCAACCACTGAGAGTGAATTGGCTTCCCTTTTGTTTTCCTCACACCTCACTACCTGCCCACTTGACCGTATTCCTTCACATCTAATTCCTCCTCTGTCTCGCACCCTCACTCCGGCTCTTACTCACATATTTAACCTATCCCTTTCTACCGGTTTATTCCCTGCCTCCTTCAAACATGCAAAGGTCACCCCCATCCTCAAAAAACCCTGCCTTGACCCTAACTCCCCTGCAAACTACCGCCCCATATCACTGCTCCCGCTAGCTTCAAAATTCCTTGAAAAACTAGTTTTCGATCGCCTAACCCAATTCCTGTCCTCCAACTCATTGCTCGACCCCCTGCAATCTGGCTTCTGTCCCCAACACTCAACTGAGACTGCCCTCACCAAGGTTACTAATGATCTCCTTTCTGCTAAAAACAAAGGCTACTACTCTATACTCGTCGTATTTGACCTCTCTGCTGCCTTTGACACTGTTGACCATCCCCTTTTCCTACGGACTCTCAGCTCTTTTGGGCTCTGTGACACTGCCCTCTCTTGGATTCACTTTTATCTCTCTAACAGATTATTCTCTGTCTCTTTTGCTGGTGACTCCTCCTCTGTATTGACTCTGTCTGTTGGAGTACCTCAAGGCTCTGTCCTGGGTCCTCTACTCTTCTCTATTTACTTCTTCACTGGGTAAACTTATCAACAGCTATGGCTTCAGCTATCACCTCTATGCTGATGATACCCAAATCTACCTTTCCACCCCTGCACTCTCTCCTTCTGTCAATTCTCACATCAGTGAATGCTTATCTGGAATTTCCTCCTGGATGGCCTCTCACTACCTAAAAATAAACATGTCCAAGACCTAACTACTTCTAATTCCCCCCTCTAACTCTTACTCCAGTCTCTAATTTTTCTATCACTGTTGGCAGCACCACTATCTCCCCATCACCCCAAGTCCGCTGCCTCAGAGTCATGCTTGACTCAAATCTGTCCTTCATTCCGCACATCCAATTGCTCTCTTCATCCTGCCGCAACCACCTACGCAATATCTCCAAAATTCATCCGTTTCTGAGTGCTGAAACTACTAAACAGCTAATCCACTTCCTGGTAATTTCCCGACTTGACTACTGTAACAACTTACTAACTGGCCTCCCTCTCTCCCGCCTCTCTCCCCTCCAATCCATCCTAAATGCATCTGCCAGGTTAATCCACATCTCTCGACGCTCTGTTTCTGCTGCACCTCTCTGTGAGTCCCTTCACTGGCTCAAATTCACAACAGAATTAAATTCAAAATTCTCACCCTGTCCTACAAAGCCCTTACCAATGCTGCCCCACCCTACTCATCAACAAATATATTCCTGCCCGCCCCCTAAGATCCAACAATGACCTGCTTCTTGTGTCCTCTACCATCACCTCCTCTCATGCTAGACTACAGGACTTCTCTCGTGTGGCACCAACCCTCTGGAACGCACTTCCTTGAGCTGTCAGACTTGCCCCTAACCTCTCCTCCTTTAAACGTTCGATAAAGACCTTTCTGTTCAGGGAAGCTTATCACCCGACTTATTAACAAACTAATTTCACTTAACTAACAGTTATCCTCTATCTCCTCACTAATATCATTCTCACCTTTGCAGTCCCCACCTCCTATTTCCCATCCTCCTACACCTCTAGATTGTAAGATCCCACGGGAATAGGGCCCTCAATTACCCCTGTATTTGTCTGTAAAATTTAGTCTTTTATCGTATTGTTTCTCCCTTGTACTGTTATCCTTGTTCCAATGAGCAGCGCTGCGGAATCTGTTGGCGCTTAATAAATAAATAATAATAATAATAATTTTGCGTAATTTAGTGTTTATTATTTTTTGTAATTTTTTTTTTTTTCGTAGTAATAGTTTTTTTAAATCTGTAATTTAATTTTTTTAATTAAGTTTTTTTAATTTTATTAGAAAAGTTAAGTAAGGTTAATTTATAGTTTAAACTTATTTCTTTTTATTATACAGGTAAGTTTTTATTTATTTTAAGATAGTTATATTGTAATTTTTATTTAAAGTTAGTGGGGTGTTAGGTTTAGGGGTTAAAAGTTTAATTTAGTGTTTTGCGATGTGGGGGAGATGACGGTTTAGGGGTTAATAGGTTTATTAAGTGGCAGTGATGTTGGGGAGCGGTAGATTAGGGGTTAATAGATTTATTATAGTGGCGGCGATGTTGGGGAGTAGTGGAATAGGGGTAATAAACTTTATTATAGTGGAGGCAATGTCGGGGGCGGCGGAATAGTGATTAATTATTATTATTGGTGGGGACGATGTCGGGAACGGCAGATTAGAGTTTAATAACTTTATTTAGGTGTCAGCGATGTCAGGGGTTTATGTTAGGGTGTTAGGTTAAAACTAGTGATGTCGCGAACCTAAAATGTTGGGTTTGCGAACGGCGAACGCAAACTTCCGCAAAAGTTCGCGAACCGGCGAACCGCCATAGACTTCAATAGGCAGGCGAATTTTAAAACCCACAGGAACTCTTTCTGGCCACAATAGTGATGGAAAAGTTGTTTCAAGGGGACTAACACCTGGACTGTGTAATCCTGGAGGGGGATCCATGGCAAAACTCCCATGGAAAATTACATAGTTGATGCAGAGTCTGGTTTTAATCCATAAAGGGCATAAATCACCTAACATTCCTAAATTGTTTGGAATAACGTGCTTTAAAACATCAGGTATGATGTTGTATCGATCAGGTAGTGTAAGGGTTAAGCCCGCTTCACAGTGCGCAGTGTAGGTGATATACCTGCCCTGACCATGCTTTGCAGACCAGGTATCAGTGGTCAGATGGACCCTTGCCCCAACACTGTGTGCCAGACATGCCATTATAGCAGACTTATATGGCTTTGGCGTTGCTTTTTGGTAATTAGAAGGCTGCTAAATTCCACTTTCGCACCACACGTGTTTTATGCCTAGCATTGAAGGGGTTAATTAGGGAGCATGTAGGGAGCTTGTAGAGTTAATTTTAGCTTAAGTGTAGTGTACTAGACAACCCAAAGTATTGATCTAGACCCATTTTGGTATATTTCATGCCACCATTTCACCGCCAAATGCGATCAAATAAAAAAAAATTGTTCACTTTTTCACAAACTTTAGGTTTCTCACAGAAATTATTTACAAACAACTTATGCAATTATGGCATAAATGGTTGTAAATGCTTCTCTGGGATCCCCTTTGTTCAGAAATAGCAGACATATATGGCTTTGGCGTTGCTTTTTGGTAATTAGAAGGCTGCTAAATGCCACTGCACACCACACGTGTTTTATGCCCAGCAGTGAAGGGGTTAATTAGGGAGCATGTGGGCAGCTTGTAGAGTTAATTTTAGCTTAAGTGTAGTGTAGTAGACAACCCAAAGTATTGATCTAGGCCCATTTTGGTATATTTCATGCCACCATTTCACCGCCAAATGCGATCAAATTAAAAAAAAAACTTAATTTTTTTGCAATTTTAGGTTTCTACCTGCAATTATTTACAAACAGCTTGTGCTATTATGGCACAAATGGTTGTAAATGCTTCTCTGGGATCCCCTTTGTTCATAAATAGCAGACATATATGACTTTGGCGTTGCTTTCTGGTAATTAGAAGGCCGCTAAATGCTGCTGCGCATCACACGTGTATTATGGCTAGCAGTGAAAGGGTTAATTAGGTAGTTTGTAGGGAGCTTGCAGGGTTAATTTTAGCTTTAGTGTAGAGATCAGCCTCCCACCTGACACATCAGACCCCCTGATCCCTCCCAAACAGCTCCCTTCCCTCCCCCACCCCACAATTGTCCCCGCCATCTTAAGTACTGGCAGAAAGTCTATACAGTATACTTATGTAAACATGCAAACCAAACGCTGAACTTGTTTCCTAACATATATACAGTACACTGATGTAAACATGCAAACCAGACACTGGACTTGTTTCCTCACATATTTACAGTACACTGATGTAAACATGCAAACAAAATGCTGGACTTGTTTCTTCACTTATATACAGTACACTGATGTAAACATGCAAACCAAACGCTGGACTTGTTTCCCCAAATATATACAGTACCCTAATGTAAACATGCAAACCAAATGCTGGATTTGTTTCCTCACATATATACAGTATACTGATGTAAACATGCAAACCAAACGCTGGACTTGTTTCCTCACATATTTACAGTACACTGATGTAAACGTGCAAACAAAATGCTGGACTTGTTTCCTCACGTATATACAGTACACTGATGTAAACATGCAAACCAGACACTGGACTTGTTTCCTCACATATATACAGTATACTGATGAAAACATGCAAACCAGATGCTGGACTTGTTTCCTCACATATATACAGTACACTTATATAAACATGCAAACCAAGCGCTGAACTTGTTTCCTCACATATATACAGTACACTGATGTAAATATGCAAACCAGGCACTGGACTTGTTTCCTCACATATATACAATATACTGATGAAAACATGCAAACCAGATGCTGGACTTGTTTCCTCACATATATACAGTATACTGATGAAAACATGCAAACCAGATGCTTGACTTGTTTCCTCACATATATACAGTATACTGATGAAAACATGCAAACCAAACGCTGGACTTGTTTCCTCACATATATACAGTATACTGATAAAAACATGCAAACCAGTTGCTGGACTTTTTTCCTCACATATATACAGTACACTGATGTAAACATGCAAACCAGATGCTGGACTTGTTTCCTCACATATATACAGTATACTGATGAAAACATGCAAACCAAACGCTGGACTTGTTTCCTCACATATATACAGTATACTGATAAAAACATGCAAACCAGATGCTGGACTTGTTTCCTCACATATATACAGCATACTGATGAAAACATGCAAACCAAACGCTGGACTTGTTTCCTCACATATATACAGTATACTGATAAAAACATGCAAACCAGATGCTGGACTTGTTTCCTCACATATATAAACTGATGTAAACATGCAAACCAGATGCTGGACTTGTTTCCTCACATATATACACTGATGTAAACATGCAAACCAAAGGCTGGACTTGTTTCCTCACATATATACACTGATGTAAACATGCATACCAAAGGCTGGACTTGTTTCACACATATATACACTGATGTAAACATGCAAACCAAAGGCTGGACTTGTTTCCTCACATATATACACTGATGTAAACATGCAAACCAAAGGCTGGACTTGTTTCCTCACATATATACACTGATGTAAGCATGCAAACCAAAGGCTGGACTTGTTTCACACATATATACACTGATGTAAACATGCAAACCAAAGGCTGGACTTGTTTCACACATATATACACTGTTGCAAACATGCAAACCAAAGGCTGGACTTGCTTCACACATGTATACACTGATGTAAACATGCAAACCAAAGGCTGGACTTGTTTCACACATATATACAGTAATGTAAACATGCAAACCAAAGGCTGGACTTGTTTCCTCACATATATACACTGATGTAAACATGCATACCAAAGGCTGGACTTGTTTCCTCACATATATACACTGATGTAAACATGCATACCAAAGGCTGGACTTGTTTCCTCACATATATACAGTACAAAAAATTATATTTAAAAAAAAAAAATATATATTAATTAATGCCCTTTTAACTTTTGTATCCTGAATGGGAGAAGAACTGACATGAGTTGGGACAATTTTTCTGAATGAAGGAATCATTTGCTACTAACTAGCCAAATATATGATTAATATAGATATAGATATATATATATATATATATATATATATATATATATTGTGACCTGGGATCTTGGAGAAACACAGTCCTCAAAGCTGGAAACACCACACAAGGTTGTAGCTTTATAAAATACAGTCTGTTTATTATCAGGTCTGGCAAAATAAACATAAACAAAACAAAAGAGGCTTGCTCCACTGAGCACTTACTAACAAGTACAACTGTCTGCACTAAGTAGCTTTTCACAAAAGTAATATTGCACAGACCTTTCAAACTTTGTCCTTTAGATAATTCCTCTCAGTCTCTCAGGAGAGTGTTTGCAGTTTTCCTTTACTGCAGGCAAATCTAAATCTCAACCCCTGACTGGGGATTTTATTAGCACCTGCTGTTAATTACCACATGCAGGTGAGTAGCTAGCTGAGTCAGACAGAATTCCTGGACCGGACTTTTTGACATAATGTGCTACTTGCAAACTGCGGGGTGGAGCACTGCAACACTTTTGAGGGAATATAGACACCTTCCATTACTATGCCTTGGGTTCTGTCACACATCCTCCCTGCCAGCTCAGACCTAGTGGGGTGAGCGACCATGGCCAAAAGCGTATGCATACGTGAAAGGCCATCAGCATTACCCTGTTTACTTCCTGCCCTGTGTTCTACTGAGAAGAGATAGGGTTGCAAACTAAGGAACCAGCGTGTAACTCTACTATTATTATCCTTATTTTGACTCATCCATTTGAGAGGTGCATGATCAGTAACTAGTCTAAATTTTCTGCCCAACAAATAATATTTGAGAGTTTCAACAGCCCATTTAATTGCTAGACACTCCTTTTCAACAATTGAATAGTTCTTTTCTCTAGGTTGAAGTTTCCGGCTCAGGTATAGTATTGGGTGCTCTTCACTTTGAGTTTCCTGGGAAAGCACTGCTCCAAGCCCAACATCAGAGGCATCCGTCTGTAAAACAAACTCCTTTGAAAAATCAGGGGTGACTAACACTGGTTGTCTACAAATGGCTTCCTTGAGATTTTGAAATGCCTGTTCAGCTTCAGAGGACCATTTCACTATTACTGGAGCTTTTGCTTTAGTGAGGTCAGTTAAAGGACCCGCTATAGTAGCAAAGTTGGAGATAAACCTTCTGTAGTAGCCAACAAGCCAAGAAATGTTCTGACCTGTTTCTTCGTCATAGGTCGTGGCCAATTCCTTATGGCTTCAACTTTAGCAAGTTGTGGCTTTACTATTCCTCTTCCAATGGAATAGCCCAGATACTTGGCCTCCTCCAAGCCAATGGTACATTTACTCGGATTTGCTGTCAGACCGGCATTTCTTATGGAATTAAGGACAGCTTGCACTTTTGGCAAGTGAGACTCCCAATCTTCGCTATGTATGACCACGTCATCTAAGTAAGCTGCAGCATAATGAGCATGTGGCCTTAAGATCCGGTCCATCATTCTTTGAAATGTTGCTGGAGCACCATGTAGGCCAAAAGGTAACACCTTGTATTGGAAGAGCCCATCTGGAGTAGAGAAGGCAGTCTTTTCCTTTGCCCGTCCTGTAAGCGGCACTTGCCAATAACCCTTGGTCAAATCCAATGTGGTAAGGTACCTGGCTCTCCCGAGTCTCTCCACAAGTTCATCAACCCTTGGCATGGGGTATGCATCAAACTTGGATATTGCATTCAGCTTCCGGTAATCATTACAAAACCTGATTGTGCCATCAGGCTTTGGTACAAGCACAATTGGGCTACTCCAGTCACTTTGGGATTCTTCAATTACCCCAAGGTCCAGCATTTTCTTTACTTCCAATTTGATTGCTTCCCTCCGGGCTTCAGGTATTCTATATGGCTTTAGATTTATCCTTTTTGCCGGTTCAGTGACAATGTCATGCTCTATTATCGTAGTTCTTCCTGGGACTGAGGAGAAAACATCTTTATTTAATCTGATGAAGTCTTTTACCTCC
The DNA here is from genome assembly GCF_027579735.1 of Bombina bombina. Lineage (NCBI taxonomy): Eukaryota > Metazoa > Chordata > Amphibia > Anura > Bombinatoridae > Bombina > Bombina bombina. The sequence continues at coordinate 11,841,277 of NC_069500.1, forward strand.
CTCTTCTGGTGGATAGTCAGGGTTTCTGAGATATTGACTACGGGTTCATTCTCCTCCATTGTAGGGAGGTCTGCTGTTTTTATAGCCACAAGTGTTTCTCTCTCTTTCCACGGTTTAAGTAAATTCACATGGTAAATCTGTACCTCTTTTCGCCTCCCAGGCTGTCTTACTTTGTAATTTACTTCCCCCACTCTGTCAATGACTTCATATGGCCCATGCCATGTTGCCAAAAATTTGTTCTCTACAGTGGGAACCAGGACTAGTACTCTGTCTCCTGGATTAAACACACGAACCCTGGCATTTCTATTATAGCTGTTCTGCTGGTGTTGTTGGGCATTTTCCATGTGTTCTCTAACTATGGGCATAATGGCTGTCATCCGATCCTGCATCTGAGTTATATGTTCAATCACACTTCTGTGAGGGGTTGACTCCTGTTCCCAAGTCTCCTTAGCTATGTCTAGCAACCCTCTGGGGTGTCTTCCATACAAAAGTTCAAAGGGCGAAAACCCAGTAGAAGCTTGAGGGGCCTCTCGGATGGAAAACATTAAATAAGGCAAAAGGAAATCCCAGTTTTTCCCATCTTTATCAATTACTTTTTTGAGCATAGCCTTTAGTGTTTTATTAAATCGTTCTACCAGACCATCGGTTTGTGGGTGATATACGGATGTTTTCAGATGCTTTATATGAAGAAGATTACACAACTCCTTTGTAATTCTCGACATAAATGGAGTGCCTTGGTCTGTTAATATTTCTTTGGGAATCCCAACACGGCTGAACATTAACATTAACTCCTTAGCAATTGCTTTTGCTGAAGTAGTACGCATGGTTATTGCCTCAGGGTAACGTGTAGCATAGTCTACTATTACCAATATATACTGGTGCCCCCTTGCAGACTTTACAAGAGGACCCACAAAATCCATACCAATGCATTCAAATGGGACCTCAATTATGGGTAAGGGTACCAAGGGGCTACGGTATGCTGTAAGAGGGGCAGTTAATTGGCATTCAGGACAAGAAGAACAATAGTTTGTGATAGATGCCATTACACCTGGCCAATAAAACCTCCTAAGAATTCTCTCTCTGGTTTTTTCAATCCCCAAGTGCCCACCAAGTATGTGGCTATGTGCCAGATTTAATACAGTGTGTCGATATACCTGGGGTACTAACAGCTGCTTGACAGACTCCTTCTTCCCAACTCTGTACAGTAAATCATTTTCCACTTCAAAGTATGGATAGGTGAGCGCTTTATCAGTATTAATGGGGGTGCCATTTCTTATGGAAATATAGTTTCTAGCCACAGCTAAAGTTGGATCCTCCCATTGTGCAGCCCTAAAGTTACTTGGGATAACCTCTAGGTCAGTTATTTCTACATCAGGTTCAGATATATTAGATTGACCTGTATTATTCTGTTCAGTATTACCTCCAACTAGGGTTTCCATAGGGGTTGAGTGTTTCCCTCTAGCAGGAGTTATTTTGTCTAAGTCATCCCCCAATAAATCAGAAAAGGGAAAGTCACAAACAGCGCCCTCTACTGAATCCGGTGAATTTTCCTCAGCAGCATCCCATAGACTCAAAAAATGGGGAAAATCTCTGCCTATTATCATTTCATGGACTAATTTATCCACTAAACCAACTCTATGATTTATAGGGCCATTTTGAGTTTCAATAAGTACTTTAGCAGTTGGATACTTGTGTATGTCCCCATGGACACAAGCAATATCTAGGTTCTGGTAATTATCAATAGGAGTATTTCTCAACAGACCCCTGTCTATGAGCGTAACCATGCTACCAGAATCCAGCAAAGCTTTAATTTCATTTCCCTCCACCCTTACAGTGCACCAAGGTTGGCCATTTAAACAATCATTTTTGGTAATTGCATATACTGAGCGAGTGTACAATGAATAATTGTCTCTCATATTGCCAACATTACATTCCATAGCAACATCATTCTCAGGGCAGTCCTTTGCAAAATGTCCATACTCTTTACATTGAAAACATTTAATATTAGCATTAGACAACATCTTTGAGGCTATTGTGGACCCTTCCTGCCTCACAAAACTCTTGTCCCTTGCAGTAATGTCCCTCGGGTTGTAAAAACCCATCTGCTCCTCCCGATACCCCCTTTTCCCCGGAACAGTCTTACCCAATTTACTGGGACTCTGGATCTTCGGGGTTCTAGGTCTTTCCTGGTTGGGGATTTGTAGAAACTCTCCGGCAGTCAAATAGCGTTCCACCAGGGCAACTAGACCGTCAGCAGTTTTAGGTTCACTCTGGCTGACCCACCGCCGCAGGGAAACAGGCAATCCTCGCAGGAACCGGTCCATCACGAGCTGTTCCACAATGTGACTAGCTGAGTTGACCTCTGGCTGTAGCCATTTCCTGGCAAGATGTATCAAGTCAAACATCTGTGACCGCACGGCTTTGTCTTGACTGTAAGTCCAGGAGTGAAATCGCTGGGCCCTTACTGCTGTCGTTACTCCCAGGCGGGCCAAGATTTCTGTTTTTTGCTTTTTATAGTCACTGGCCTGCTCAGGCTCCAAATCATAATATGCCTTCTGAGGTTCTCCACTCAGAAATGGTGCAAGGAGACTTGCCCATTCAGACGCAGGCCACCCTTCTCTTTCAGCTGTCCTTTCAAAAGCCATCAGATAAGCCTCCACATCATCTGTAGCCACCATCTTTTGCAAATAGTTACTCACTCTCAGAGTCTTAGAACTGTGTGGAATTTCTGCAGCACACCTGCCCAGTCTTTCAGCTAGGCCTCAAATCTCCTGCTGCATGGTACGGGTGATATTCTGCTGTTCCTCTCTTTGTGTTAATACCAGTTTTTGTAGCACTGCAATATTTTCTTGCTGGCTGGCAGTAGCTTGCTGCTGTGTGGCAGTGGCCTGTTGCTGTGAGGCCGTAGCCTGTAGTAAAGCCTTTACAACTTCCTCCATTTTAAGTGTGCTATTGTTTCCTTAACAGACTATTAGTGTGTTGCCCGCTACCTCCACCATATGTGACCTGGGATCTTGGAAACACACAGTCCTCAAAGCTGGAAACACCACACAAGGTTGTAGCTTTATAAAATACAGTCTGTTTATTATCAGGTCTGGCAAAAACAGGCAAAATAAACATAAACAAAACAAAAGAGGCTTGCTCCACTGAGCACTTACTAACAAGTACAACTGTCTGCACTAAGTAGTTTTTCACAAAAGTAATATTGCACAGACCTTTCAAACTTTGTCCTTTAGATAATTCCTCTCAGTCTCTCAGGAGAGTGTTTGCAGTTTTCCTTTACTGCAGGCAAATCTAAATCTCAACCCCTGACTGGGGATTTTATTAGCACCTGCTGTTAATTACCACATGCAGGTGAGTAGCTAGCTGAGTCAGACAGAATTCCTGGACCGGACTTTTTGACATAATATGCTACTTGCAAACTGCGGGGTGGAGCACTGCAACACTTTTGAGGGAATATAGACACCTTCCATTACTATGCCTTGGGTTCTGTCACAATATATATATATATATTTATTAATTTGTATATATACCTTGACAATATATACAGTAAACTGATGTAAACATGCAAACCAGACGATGAACTTGTTTCTTCACATATATACACTGATGTAAACATGCAAACCAAAAGCTGGACTTGTTTCCTCACATATATACAGTATACTGATAAAAACATGCAAACCAGATGCTGGACTTGTTTCCTCACATATATACAGTACACTGATGTAAACATGCAAACCAGATGCTGGACTTGTTTCCTCACATATATACACTGATGTAAACATGCAAACCAAACGCTGGACTTGTTTCCTCACATATATACACTGATGTAAGCATGCAAACCAAATGCTGGACTTGTTTCCTCACATACATACAGTACACTGATGCAAACATGCAAACCAAACGCTGGACTTGTTTCCTCACATATATACGGTACACTTATATAAACATGCAAACCAAGCGCTGAACTTGTTTCCTCACATATATACAGTACACTGATGTAAATATGCAAACCAGGCACTGGACTTGTTTCCTCACATATATACAGTATACTGATGAAAACATGCAAACCAGATGCTGGACTTGTTTCCTCACATATATACAGTATACTGATGAAAACATGCAAACCAGATGCTGGACTTGTTTCCTCACATATATACAGTATACTGATAAAAACATGCAAACCAAACACTGGACTTGTTTCCTCACATATTTACAGTACACTGATGTAAACGTGCAAACAAAATGCTGGACTTGTTTCCTCACTTATATACAGTACACTGATGTAAACATGCAAACCAGACGCTGGTCTTGTTTCCTCACATATATACAGTACACTGATGTAAACATGCAAACCAGACGCTGGTCATGTTTCCTCACATATATACAGTACACTGATGTAAACATGCAAACCAAACGCTGGACTTGTTTCCCCAAATATATACAGTACCCTAATGTAAACATGCAAACCAGATGCTGGATTTGTTTCCTCACATATATACAGTATACTGATGAAAACATGCAAACCAGATGCTGGACTTGTTTCCTCACATATATACAGTATACTGATTAAAACATGCAAACCAGATGCTGGACTTGTTTCCTCACATATATACAGTATACTGATGAAAACATGCAAACCAAATGCTGTACTTGTTTCCTCACATACATAGAGTACACTGATGCAAACATGCAAACCAAATGCTGGACTTGTTTCCTCACATATATACAGTACACTGATGTAAATATGCAAACCAGGCACTGGACTTGTTTCCTCACATATATACAGTATACTGATGAAAACATGCAAACCAGATGCTGGACTTGATTCCTCACATATATACAGTAAACTGATAAAAACATGCAAACCAGATGCTGGACTTGTTTCCTCACATATATACAGTACACTGATGTAAACATGCAAACCAGATGCTGGACTTGTTTCCTCACATATATACACTGATGTAAACATGCAAACCAGATGCTGGACTTGTTTCCTCACATATATACAGTATACTGATGAAAACATGCAAACCAAACGCTGGACTTGTTTCCTCACATACATACAGTATACTGATAAAAACATGCAAACCAGATGCTGGACTTGTTTCCTCACATATATACAGTACACTGATGTAAACATGCAAACCAGATGCTGGACTTGTTTCCTCACATATATACAGTATACTGATGAAAACATGCAAACCAAACGCTGGACTTGTTTCCTCACATATATACAGTATACTGATAAAAACATGCAAACCAGATGCTGGACTTGTTTCCTCACATATATACAGTACACTGATGTAAACATGCAAACCAGATGCTGGACTTGTTTCCTCACATATATACACTGATGTAAACATGCATACCAAAGGCTGGACTTGTTTCACACATATATACACTGATGTAAGCATGCAAACCAAAGGCTGGACTTGTTTCACACATATATACACTGATGTAAACATGCAAACCAAAGGCTGGACTTGTTTCCTCACATATATACACTGATGTAAACATGCAAACCAAAGGCTGGACTTGTTTCACACATATATACACTGATGTAAACATGCATACCCAAGGCTGGACTTGTTTCCTCACATATATACACTGATGTAAACATGCATACCAAAGGCTGGACTTGTTTCCTCACATATATACAGTACAAAAAAATTATATTTAAAAAAAAAAAAATATATATTAATTAATGCCCTTTTAACTTTTGTATCCTGAATGGGAGAAGAACTGACATGAGTTGGGACAATTTTTCTGAATGAAGGAATCATTTGCTACTAACTAGCCAAATATATGATTAATATATATATATATATATATATATATATATATATATATATATATATATATATATATATATATATATATTATTTATTAATTTTTATATATACCTTGACAATATATACAGTAAACTGATTTAAACATGCAAACCAGACGATGAACTTGTTTCTTCACAAATATACACTGATGTAAACATGCAAAACAAAAGCTGGACTTGTTTCTTCACATATATACCCTGATGTAAACATGCAAACCAAACGCTGGACTTGTTTCTTCACATATATACACTGATGTAAACATGCAAACCAGATGCTGGACTTGTTTCCTCACATATATACAGTACATTGATGTAAGCATGCAAACCAGATGCTGGACTTGTTTGCTCACATATATACAGTACACTGATGTAAACATGCAAACCAAACGCTGGACTTGTTTTCTCACATATATACAGTACAATGATGTAAACATGCAAAGCAGACGGTGGACTTGTTTCCTCACATATATACAGTACACTGATCTAAACATGCAAACCAGACGGTGGACTTGTTTCCTCACATATATACAGTACACTGATCTAAACATGCAAACCAGATGCTGGACTTGTTTCCTCACATATATTCACTGATGTAAACATGCAAACCAGACCCTGGACTTATTTCCTCACATATATACACTGATGTAAACATGCAAACCAGATGCTGGACTTGTTTCCTCACATTCCTCAGTATACTGATGTAAACATGCAAATCAAACGCTGGATTTGTTTCCTCACATATATACAGTACACTGATGTAAGCATGCAAACCAGACACTGGACTTCTTTCCCCAAATATATACAGTACCCTAATGTAAACATGCAAACCAAACGCTGGACTTGTTTCCTCACATATTTACAGTACACTGATGTTTCCTCACATATATACAGTACCCTAATGTAAACATGCAAACCAGATGCTGGATTTGTTTCCTCACATATATACAGTATACTGATGTAAACATGCAAACCAAACGCTGGACTTGTTTCCTCACATATTTACAGTACACTGATGTAAACATGCAAACAAAATGCTGGACTTGTTTCCTCACTTATATACAGTACACTGATGTAAACATGCAAACCAGACAATGGACTTGTTTCCTCACATATATACACTAATATAAGCATGCAAACCAAACGCTGGACTTGTTTCCTCACATATATACACTAATGTAAGCATGCAAACCAAATGCTGGACTTGTTTCTTCACATACATACAGTACACTGATGCAAACATGCAAACCAAACGCTGGACTTGTTTCCTCACATATATACAGTATACTGATAAAAACATGCAAACCAGATGCTGGACTTGTTTCCTCACATATATACAGTACACTGATGTAAACATGCAAACCAGATGCTGGACTTGTTTCCTCACATATATAAACTGATGTAAACATGCAAACCAGATGCTGGACTTGTTTCCTCACATATATACACTGATGTAAACATGCAAACCAAAGGCTGGACTTGTTTCCTCACATATATACACTGATGTAAACATGCAAACCAAAGGCTGGACTTGTTTCCTCACATATATACACTAATGTAAACATGCATACCAAAGGCTGGACTTGTTTCCTCACATATATACAGTACAAAAATAATTGTATTTAAAAAATAATAATAATATTAATTAATGCCCTTTTAACTTTTGTATCCTGAATGGGAGAAGAACTGACATGAGTTGCGACAATTTTTCTGAATGAAGGAATCATTTGCTACTAACTAGCCAAATATATGATTAATATATTAATATATATATATATATATATATATATATATATATATATATATATATATATTAATATTAATTTGTATATATACCTTGACAATATATACAGTAAACTGATTTAAACATGCAAACCAGACGATGAACTTGTTTCTTCATATATATACACTGATGTAAACATGCAAAACAAAAGCATGCAAACCAGATGCTGGATTTGTTTCCTCACATATATACAGTATACTGATGTAAACATGCAAACCAGACAATGGACTTGTTTCCTCACATATATACACTAATGTAAACATGCATACCAAAGGCTGGACTTGTTTCCTCACATATATACAGTACAAAAATAATTGTATTTAAAAAATAATAATAATATTAATTAATGCCCTTTTAACTTTTGTATCCTGAATGGGAGAAGAACTGACATGAGTTGCGACAATTTTTCTGAATGAAGGAATCATTTGCTACTAACTAGCCAAATATATGATTAATATATTAATATATATATATATATATATATATATATATATATATATATATATATATATATATATTAATATTAATTTGTATATATACCTTGACAATATATACAGTAAACTGATTTAAACATGCAAACCAGACGATGAACTTGTTTCTTCATATATATACACTGATGTAAACATGCAAAACAAAAGCATGCAAACCAGATGCTGGATTTGTTTCCTCACATATATACAGTATACTGATGTAAACATGCAAACCAAACGCTGGACTTGTTTCCTCACATATATACAGTATACTGATGAAAACATGCAAACCAGATGCTGGACTTGTTTCCTCACATATATACAGTATACTGATTAAAACATGCAAACCAGATGCTGGACTTGTTTCCTCACATATATACAGTATACTGATGCAAACATGCAAACCAAATGCTGGACTTGTTTCCTCACATATATACACTGATGTAAACATGCAAACCAGATGCTGGACTTGTTTCCTCACATATATACAGTATACTGATGAAAACATGCAAACCAAACGCTGGACTTGTTTCCTCACATATATACAGTATACTGATAAAAACATGCAAACCAGATGCTGGACTTGTTTCCTCACATATATACAGTACACTGATGTAAACATGCAAACCAGATGCTGGACTTGTTTCCTCACATATATACAGTATACTGATGAAAACATGCAAACCAAACTCTGGACTTGTTTCCTCACATATATACAGTATACTGATAAAAACATGCAAACCAGATGCTGGACTTGTTTCCTCACATATATACAGTACACTGATGTAAACATGCAAACCAGATGCTGGACTTGTTTCCTCACATATATATACTGATGTAAACATGCATACCAAAGGTTGGACTTGTTTCACACATATATACACTGATGTAAGCATGCAAACCAAAGGCTGGACTTGTTTCACACATATATACACTGATGTAAACATGCAAACCAAAGGCTGGACTTGTTTCCTCACATATATACACTGATGTAAACATGCAAACCAAAGGCTGGACTTGTTTCACACATATATACACTGATGTAAACATGCAAACCAAAGGCTGGACTTGTTTCACACATATACACACTGATGTAAACATGCATACCCAAGGCTGGACTTGTTTCCTCACATATATACACTGATGTAAACATGCATACCAAAGGCTGGACTTGTTTCCTCACATATATACAGTACAAAAAAATTATATTTAAAAAAAAATATATATATATTAATTAATGCCCTTTTAACTTTTGTATCCTGAATGGGAGAAGAACTGACATGAGTTGGGACAATTTTTCTGAATGAAGGAATCATTTGCTACTAACTAGCCAAATATATGATATATATATATATATATATATATATATATATATATATATATATTTATTAATTTTTATATATACCTTGACAATATATACAGTAAACTGATTTAAACATGCAAACCAGACGATGAACTTGTTTCTTCACATATATACACTGATGTAAACATGCAAAACAAAAGCTGGACTTGTTTCTTCACATATATACCCTGATGTAAACATGCAAACCAAACGCTGGACTTGTTTCTTCACATATATACACTGATGTAAACATGCAAACCAGATGCTGGACTTGTTTCCTCACATATATACAGTACATTGATGTAAGCATGCAAACCAGATGCTGGACTTGTTTGCTCACATATATTCACTGATGTAAACATGCAAAGCAGACGGTGGACTTGTTTCCTCACATATATACAGTACACTGATGTAAACATGCAAACCAGATGCTGGACTTGTTTCCTCACATATATACAGTACATTGATGTAAGCATGCAAACCAGATGCTGGACTTGTTTGCTCACATATATTCACTGATGTAAACATGCAAAGCAGACGGTGGACTTGTTTCCTCACATATATACAGTACACTGATGTAAACATGCAAACCAGATGCTGGACTTGTTTCCTCACATTCCTCAGTATACTGATGTAAACATGCAAACCAAACGCTGAACTTGTTTCCTCACATATATACAGTACACTGATGTAAGCATGCAAACCAGACACTGGACTTCTTTCCCCAAATATATACAGTACCCTAATGTAAACGTGCAAACAAAATGCTGGACTTGTTTCCTCACTTATATACAGTACACTGATGTAAACATGCAAACCAGACGCTGGTCTTGTTTCCTCACATATATACAGTACACTGATGTAAACATGCAAACCAGACGCTGGTCATGTTTCCTCACATATATACAGTACCCTAATGTAAACATGCAAACCAGATGCTGGATTTGTTTCCTCACATATATACAGTATACTGATGTAAACATGCAAACCAAACGCTGGACTTGTTTCCTCACATATTTACAGTACACTGATGTAAACATGCAAACAAAATGCTGGACTTGTTTCCTCACTTATATACAGTACACTGATGTAAACATGCAAACCAGACAATGGACTTGTTTCCTCACATATATACACTAATGTAAGCATGCAAACCAAACGCTGGACTTGTTTCCTCACATATATACACTAATGTAAGCATGCAAACCAAATGCTGGACTTGTTTCCTCACATACATACAGTACACTGATGCAAACATGCAAACCAAACGCTGGACTTGTTTCCTCACATATATACATTACACTTATATAAACATGCAAACCAAGCGCTGAACTTGTTTCCTCACATATATACAGTACACTGATGTAAATATGCAAACCAGGCACTGGACTTGTTTCCTCACATATATACAGTACCCTAATGTAAACATGCAAACCAGATGCTGGATTTGTTTCCTCACATATATACAGTATACTGATGTAAACATACAAACCAAACGCTGGACTTGTTTCCTCACATATTTACAGTACACTGATGTAAACATGCAAACAAAATGCTGGACTTGTTTCCTCACTTATATACAGTACACTGATGTAAACATGCAAACCAGACAATGGACTTGTTTCCTCACATATATACACTAATGTAAGCATGCAAACCAAACGCTGGACTTGTTTCCTCACATATATACACTAATGTAAGCATGCAAACCAAATGCTGGACTTGTTTCCTCACATACATACAGTACACTGATGCAAACATGCAAACCAAACGCTGGACTTGTTTCCTCACATATATACATTACACTTATATAAACATGCAAACCAAGCGCTGAACTTGTTTCCTCACATATATACAGTACACTGATGTAAATATGCAAACCAGGCACTGGACTTGTTTCCTCACATATATACAGTATACTGATGAAAACATGCAAACCAGATGCTGGACTTGTTTCCTCACATATATACAGTATACTGATAAAAACATGCAAACAAAATGCTGGACTTGTTTCCTCACTTATATACAGTACACTGATGTAAACATGCAAACCAGACAATGGACTTGTTTCCTCACATATATACACTAATGTAAGCATGCAAACCAAACGCTGGACTTGTTTCCTCACATATATACACTAATGTAAGCATGCAAACCAAATGCTGGACTTGTTTCCTCACATACATACAGTACACTGATGCAAACATGCAAACCAAACGCTGGACTTGTTTCCTCACATATATACATTACACTTATATAAACATGCAAACCAAGCGCTGAACTTGTTTCCTCACATATATACAGTACACTGATGTAAATATGCAAACCAGGCACTGGATTTGTTTCCTCACATATATACAGTACCCTAATGTAAACATGCAAACCAGATGCTGGATTTGTTTCCTCACATATATACAGTATACTGATGTAAACATGCAAACCAAACGCTGGACTTGTTTCCTCACATATTTACAGTACACTGATGTAAACATGCAAACAAAATGCTGGACTTGTTTCCTCACTTATATACAGTACACTGATGTAAACATGCAAACCAGACAATGGACTTGTTTCCTCACATATATACACTAATGTAAGCATGCAAACCAAACGCTGGACTTGTTTCCTCACATATATACACTAATGTAAGCATGCAAACCAAATGCTGGACTTGTTTCCTCACATACATACAGTACACTGATGCAAACATGCAAACCAAACGCTGGACTTGTTTCCTCACATATATACATTACACTTATATAAACATGCAAACCAAGCGCTGAACTTGTTTCCTCACATATATACAGTACACTGATGTAAATATGCAAACCAGGCACTGGACTTGTTTCCTCACATATATACAGTATACTGATGAAAACATGCAAACCAGATGCTGGACTTGTTTCCTCACATATATACAGTATACTGATAAAAACATATATACAGTACACTGATGTAAATATGCAAACCAGGCACTGGACTTGTTTCCTCACATATATACAGTATACTGATGAAAACATGCAAACCAGATGCTGGACTTGTTTCCTCACATATATACAGTATACTGATAAAAACATGCAAACCAGATGCTGGACATGTTTCCTCACATATATACAGTACACTGATGTAAACATGCAAACCAAATGCTGGACTTTTTTCCTCACATATATACACTGATGTAAACATGCAAACCAAATGCTGGACTTGTTTCCTCACATATATACAGTATACTGATAAAAACATGCAAACCAGATGCTGGACTTGTTTCCTCACATATATACAGTACACTGATGTAAACATGCAAACCAGATGCTGGACTTGTTTCCTCACATATATACACTGATGTAAACATGCATACCAAAGGCTGGACTTGTTTCACACATATATACACTGATGTAAACATGCAAACCAAAGGCTGGACTTGTTTCCTCACATATATACACTGATGTAAACATGCAAACCAAAGGCTGGACTTGTTTCCTCACATATATACACTGATGTAAACATGCAAACCAAAGGCTGGACTTGTTTCACACACATATATACACTGATGTAAACATGCAAACAAAAGTCTGGACTTGTTTCACACATATATACACTGATGCAAACATGCAAACCAAAGGCTGGACTTGTTTCACACATATATACACTGATGTAAAAATGCAAACCAAAGGCTGGACTTGTTTCACACATATATACACTGATGTAAACATGCAAACCAAAGGCTGGACTTGTTTCCTCACATATATACACTGATGTAAACATGCAAACCAAAGGCTGGACTTGTTTCCTCACATATATACACTAATGTAAACATGCATACCAAAGGCTGGACTTGTTTCCTCACATATATACAGTACAAAAAAAATTGTATTTAAAAAATAATAATAATATTAATTAATGCCCTTTTAACTTTTGTATCCTGAATGGGAGAAGAACTGACATGAGTTGGGACAATTTTTCTGAATGAAGGAATCATTTGCTACTAACTAGCCAAATATATGATTAATATATATATATATATATATATATTAATTTGTATATATACCTTGACAATATATACAGTAAACTGATGTAAACATGCAAACCAGAGGATGAACTTGTTTCTTCACATATATACACTGATGTAAAAATGCAAACCAAAAGCTGGACTTGTTTCCTCACATATATACACTGATGTAATCATGTAAACCAAAGGCTGGACTTGTTTCCTCACATATATACACTGATGTAAGCATGTAAACCAAATGCTGGACTTGTTTCCTCACATACATACAGTACACTGATGTTAACATGCAAACCAAACGCTGGACTTGTTTCCTCACATATATACGGTACACTTATATAAACATGCAAACCAAATGCTGGACTTGTTTCCTCACATATATACAGTACATTGATGTAAACATGCAAACCAGATGCTGGACTTGTTTCCTCACATATATACACTGATGTAAACATGCAAACCAAACGCTGGACTTGTTTCCTCACATATATACACTGATGTAAGCATGTAAACCAAATGCTGGACTTGTTTCCTCACATACATACAGTACACTGATGTTAACATGCAAACCAAACGCTGGACTTGTTTCCTCACATATATACAGTACACTGATGTAAACATGCAAACCAGATGCTGGACTTTTTTCCTCACATATATACAGTACACTGATGTAAACATGCAAACCAGATGCTGGACTTTTTTCCTCACATATATACAGTACACTGATGTAAACATGCAAACCAGATGCTGGACTTGTTTCCTCACATATATACAGTATACTGATAAAAACATGCAAACCAGGGGGGCGGAGCCTAGCCACGGACCAGAATGGCTGCCTAATCTCAGAGCTCTGTGGTCCCCTTGATCCTCAATTAAAATTAACGTTTTCCCACTATCTTTAAAAGGCTAACAACCATCAATCAAAGCTGCTGGAGTTGTCCGGGTGCAGCCTAAATAGCATATCAAGTTCAGTGACAGCGGTAGGAGTCTAAACACCCGCACGGGAAGCAGAGGCTGCTGTGAGGAGACCCCCAGCGTGAGTTAACGCTTCACAAGAAGCAAGAGGCCTATCCCATATACGAGGGGGAGAGCAGGACAGAGCTTACCTGTTGCTTCTATCTGACCGGGACTCCGGATAACAGGCGCCTGAGACACAGGAACTCTCAATGAGACCCGGCAGAGCCACGTAAGGACTGAGACCACGCGGTCAGGAAAGGGCCCTAGGGACCGGAGCCGGGGGAGCAGCAACACTCTGATAGATCAGTGCTGCAAACATCATCCCCAAATACCGGTGAAACGGGCACACACTTTGCAATGTAAGTACCTGCTTCCTTACTCTGAGCAACAAAAAACAAAGGCAGTACAAGCAGCATTGGGGTGAATATACACCAAGGCCCATAAACCTTTAAAATAAAAAACCGACAAAGGGCTCACACTAAAAAAGCTCAGTGGGTGGATTGTATATAACTTGAGAACAGGGGCCTGTCTTCCATTGTTTAGGATATCCCACAGAATTTAATAGCACAACTAAGGCACAGTGATAACAGGGCCATCAAGTCACAGCAAAGGCCCAAAAGACTCAGCCCTAAAAACCAATAGCAATACTTGGAATCCAAAAGATAAAATTGAACCAAAAAGCACTGATGCTGCAGAAGAGGCAAATTTAACAAGCAAAAGCCCCAACAGCACATACATATCAAATATCATAACTATAAAAAGCAGGGAAGCACCCCAGGAAGAGCAACATATAAATAGTATATTCACAAGAAGGGGACACTAACTGTAGATAAAGACAGCTCATAGAGACCTGGAATAGTAATAACTTCTAAAGAGCCAAAAGCAGAACAGTGCATACTTCCTAGTGGGCCTGAGACCAACTCTGAAACAAAAGAGGTTGATACTTGGGCATACTGATCAGCACATTACGGACAGTCATGACCTCCAAAAGAAACAACAAACCACCTAAGACCACACAATCTACAGCTCTAGATAATTACCTAATCCCAGCCGAATCAATAGCGGCCTCCATGAACACTGAGCGCAGCCTCTCCACGCAAACAGTATCTGCACAAATACATGAAGCTGATCCGCATTTTAGGTCGCAAGCTTATTTAACAAGAGAGGACATAAAACATCTATCCTCAAAAGATGATATCAGAGAGGCAATGCGGGATTTCAAGACAATGTTTGGAGAGCTGAAAAGGGACATCATGGTGGTCGACCGACGTGTCACACAGATGGAGGAAAGACAGGAAACCTTGAGCTCTGACCTGCAACATCAGACCAGTCAAATGCAAGCTCAAGAGGGCACAGTACAAACACTTATGGACCGCATAGAAGACTTAGAGAACAGGAGCAGGAGGAATAATCTCACATTGCGGGGAATACCTGAAGCAGTTGACCCTCCTGCCTTACAAACCTACATCCAAGACTTTATCAAACACCTCAAAAACAATGATGCGGCACCAGACATAGCGATAGAAAGGGCTCATAGAGCCTTGCGCCCCAAGCCACCAAACAGGGCGCCCCCCAGAGACATCATAATGAAATTTTTGTCTTTTAAAGATAAGGAAGAGACCCTACGACTTGCAAGAATGCAACACCCGCTGAATTTCAGAGGCGCAGAGATCCAAGTGTACTCTGATCTGTGTCCGGCGACACTCCAGAAAAGAAGAGATTTAAGATACGTCACAGCTGTTCTCAAAGAAAAAAGGCTGCAATACAGCATGCCTGATAGTCACAAAAAACAATACTTCTCACATACTAAAGTCACTAGATGATCTTCCAAACTTCAATCAAGCGTTGGGCATCAACATACACCCACCACAGGAAGCAGATGAGGCCCAACGGGGCCCCCCCGGATACAATCAAGGAATAAACCAGCAGCACCCGGCCTAATGGGATAACATCAAACCTACTCACCACAACTACATCTCTCATTGTGGAGTGGGTCACTTTGGACACTCCCTGGTAAAATTGAAGATGAGATCCCGAAGATCCATACAGGTCGTATGTCTCTTTAAAGACTTAGACGCACAGGTCTAGGTTATCTGACTGTGAAAAATTAACATTTAATGGAACTCTTGTTGGGGTTGGGAATAAATGTTATGGTGTTGGCCAATTGGGCTTGTTATAGATTAGCAATAGTAACTGTATAATGACAATTAGCGCTGTGACCACTAACATTTACAGACTCTAGCAATGTGACACACCCACTAACGGTAAACACGCCTGATACTACTACTCAATAGCTGGGACTGACATATGACTATAACCCAACCCCACTCCAATTGTTAGCCACGCTCACATAGGGTCACAAGTGTTGCCGACACAACATAGGGCATGGCTGAGAACAGATGTAATTCACCCTACGCATAACCATAAACATAGAATAATGTACTACCTCACCAATACACATATTACAAGACCACAATACTCACCCACAACTACAAGAGACACCCTTAATAAGAGGGAACATTTCCCCAACACTAAAACTACACTGACAAGTCTTGAACTTGGACAGACGTCTAAACACTTTGGTGACTAAGTGACAAAGGACAACTTCTACATACCAGACAGGACAAAAAGTTAAGCTATCATAGTTATGAATGGAAAACGTTGATTTAATAAGTTTATGTTATATGTTTATACTTCAATTGAGAACAAGGGGATAACTACCCCCAATTTGTAGTAAATTTTGTTTTAAATACCAGTGAAGTGGAGGGTATAGTATCGACTCTCTATCTCACTCCTTACTTTCTCTTTATTCTCTTTCTCTTCTTTTCCTCCTCTCATCTCTTCTCCCGTCTCCTTAGAGGCATCTGCCCTCACCCATTTAACCTCTCCCTCTTTACCACTTCCACAACCCCTCCGCTATCACCAGCTCTATCCCTACCCTCTTTTAATCTCCCCTCCTCCTTCCTCTCCTCCTCACCCTCTTTCCCCACCCACCCTCTTTTTTTTTTTTCTCTCTTCCCCTCCCTTACATATAACCCCTTGCTCTCCCCGGCGCAAACACAGCATGGCAGCTAGGCAGGGACCCCCCGAACATACCCAATAGAATTGATATCCATAAACGTAAAAGGTCTCAATAGTCTCAACAAACGCTCCATAGCACAAAGAGACTTGCAGAGGATGGGTGGGGATATAGTCTATCTACAAGAGACTCATTTTGCAGAAGAGCATGAGCCTAAGTGGATCAGCCGCCACTACCCAACTGCATTTTTTGCGTTGGGTCCAAAAAAGAAAAATGGGGTAGGAATCATTTTACACACAAAACTACCATTCCAACTAACACAAATATATAAAGACCCAGAGGGTAGATACATAATTGTGACTGGCTCCCTATACGGTAGGCCCATCACACTGGCTAACGTGTACTGCCCACATCAACCACAGCACATTTTCCTTATGAAGGTCATTCGAAAAATCCTAGAAATGAGAATTGGTATGCTTTACCTAGAGGGGGATTTCAGTGCCCCAATAGACCCTGCCCTAGACACATCAGATGGTATCTCCAGCATTCCTAACAGGATACTTAAACTATGGTGACAATGTTGACAGACCTGACAGTTCATGATATATGGCGAGTACATCACCCGAGGGGTAAAAACTATACATTTTATTCACACCCACACAGGAAGTACTCCAGGATAGACTACCTGTTCACAGACACTTCCGGGCTTACAATTACTCAAAGCAGTAACATCAACACGATCACCTGGTCCGACCATGCTCCGGTCAGCTGCTCAATTCTCTGGCCAAATGTTCCAATCACACCTTACGTGTGGCGACTGGACGACACCCTACTGGAAGAACCGATATTTAAGGCGGAAATCCATAAAGAATTAACAACCTTCTTTCAAGTAAATGCTAACAGACACATAGAGAACACCACGGTATGGGAGGCACACAAATGTACCATTAGAGGGCTTTTGATAAAAAGAAAAGCCAACCTTAATAAAGTTAAATGAGAGCGCTACCGGAATTTACTATCACAGGTTGCGCAAGCGGAACAGCAACACAAATTACAACCCAGCGATGCCGCCAGAGCAGTATTTACAGGAGGAATACCAAAGAAAAGCGCTGATGATGAGACAATTATTTTTCGAGCATGGCGACAAAGCAGGTAAACTGCTGGCTAGAGCAATTGCAAGGAAAAAAATTAAGGCACATGTACACCACATAAGAGATAGAGAGGGAGAGATGAAGGTAGATGCCGATTCCATTGCGGACACCTTCAGAGCATACTATGAAACCTTGTATAACATAGAACGTACGGAACAAGAAATAGGAGGTAACGCACCTCTGATACATAATGATGAAGCCGTTATAGAATATCTAGAGGTAACTGATCTTCCAAAGATAGCAGACAAAGAAAGGGAAGAATTAGACGCCCCTATTTCAGTTATGGAAATTAAAAGAGCGATCAAAGATCTCCCTTCGGGGAAAAGTCCCGGGCCTGACTGCTATGGACTCAAATATTATAAAACTTATACTGACTCATTAGCGCCAATCTTAACAAACCTATTCAATGCCTTACCCCAAGCCCCTAATCTCCCGAGCTCTATGCTGGAGGCCCATATCAAGGTGATCCCCAAGCCCGGAAAACAACATGATGCGCCCGAAAACTTTAGACCAATATCCCTCTTGAACTCAGACATCAAGATTCTCGCGAAGGTCTTGGCCAACAGGGTTAATAGACTGCTGCCGGATCTGGTGTCCACTGATCAGGTGGGATTTGTTCCGGCTCGTGAGGCAAGAGACAATACCCTAAAAGTCCTGCAGATGGTCACATATTCTCAGGTACACGGGACACCACTCTCCCTGGTCACTACAGATGCCGAGAAAGCATTTGACCGGGTGAGGTGGTCGTTCATGAAACTTGTGTTGCGACGGTTTGGCTTTAGAGACAAAATCATAAATATGATATTGTCCCTCTACTCCTCACCAAATGCTAGAGTTAGAGTAAACGGAACACTCTCTAACTCATTCAAAATCAAAAACGGCACCAGACAGGGTTGCCCTCTGTCGCCGATATTGTTCGCGCTTACGATTGAAGTGTTGGCGAGCAAGATCAGGAATAACCCAGAGGGTTCTTGATAGGTGGCAATGAACAAAAACTTTCAATGTATGCCGATGATGTTTTACTGTCTATTTCAGACTCACCAGACTCATTAAAGGAGGCCATGACAGAGTTCTCGACATTCGAGAGCATGTCAAACTTCTTACTAAACCCACAAAAATCAGAAATTTTGATAGTCAATGAATGACCAGAGCTCATCAGTGCCCTACAGAACAATTGTCCAATTAAGCTAGCACGCCACTCCATAAAATACTTAGGGATAAGAATCACTACTGATATAAAGGAAACAATAGAAATTAATTATAACAACATTAGGGACGAAATAATAACAGACTTATCAAATTGGAAAAACAAGACCATCTCATGGTTGGGTCGCATCGGGGTAACCAAAATGAATATCTTACCAAGGGTGTTGTACATAATGCAGACTATCCCGGTGCCCCCAGCTACACCTTATATTCAACAGATTCAGAAAGCTATAGAAACCTATATATGGAACGGCATCAATCCAAGAATCAGAAAACATACTATATATTTACCTAGAAACGATGGCAGTCTGGGGGTACCCCTACTAAAAGAATACCAGAGAGCCATCACATTGCAGAGATTGTTTGAATGGAGTCAAAATATGCGCAACAAAGCCTGGGTCCAATTGGACAATGACATATTAAAACGTGGAAATGTGGGGGCATTGGCCTGGATCTCTGCTGAGAACAGGCCAACTAACATCACACAATACCCTCTGATTCAGGGGGTGTTTGAGGAGTGGGATAGGATAATCACTAAGGAACCTCACATCTCCACACCACGCTCACTGAACACCCCAGTGCGAGAAAACCCAGATATGGGCATGGAATTTAGGCCACATGCTCAGGGCGAATATCACACACTAGCGGACTCTTCTATAGCCAACATCTTGCAACAGGGTAAACTTAAAACACAAGCCGAACTATCAGAATGGGCACCTGAGATCTTTAATTCTTGGTTCAGGGTGGCACAAATGCAACATTACATAAAGATGCATAAGTACAAAACAGCTCTATCTAGACAAAGAACTTTTTACGAGACACTATGCATCATGACGCAGACCCCGACACATCTTATATCACTATTATACAAAGCACTACTTACAAAAGGGGGACATACACTACCGTCTTATGCTACAGCATGGCAGACTGACTTAGGACTAGAAATAGATGCAAAAGACTGGACAAAGATCTTTGAGAAGGCAAAAAAAGCCTCAGTTTCAATGAAATTACAAGAGACACACTACAAACTGTTAAGCAGATGGTACATGACACCCAAACGTCTCCATAGAATCCCCCCACATGTAAGCAGGGGGGTGCTGGAGGGGATGTGGGGGGGAGGGATCACTCCTACACATTTGGTGGGAATGCCCAGAAATACGAATATTCTGGCAAGAAATTCTAGGGGAGATGAGCAATCAATTGGGAGTGATGATTCCACCCAAACCCACGTATTTAATATACCATGGACTACCCAAAGTGGTCGGGGAAGACAAATACCTACTCCTTTTGCTCATGCTAAATGGAGAAAAGGGCCTAATACCTACCTACTGGAAGAAAACACAGGTACCGACCATTCAAGAATGGAGACACAGAGTGGGGGACCTACTCAAATTAGAACAATATCATTATTTCAAAACAGGCAAAATAGGCGCACATGAAATGATGACACTAAGATGGGAGGGTAGAGGAATATAACATCTGATGTCAAATGAGACAGCCACAAACAAAGATCAGACCTCCTGAAAGGTTACTGCCTAAAGACAATAACTAATGATGCCCCCTCTGCCTCCTTCTCCTCCCCCCTCCCTCACCCCCCCTCTTTTTTTTTTTTTTTTCTCTCTTCCCACTCTTCCCCTTATTTCGTGTACTTTCACTTCTCTTCTCTGCACTTACTCTGCCTTGCAAAAGATGAGCAGGGCCATGGCCTCGGGAATCAATATATACTCGGCGATGTGTACAATGAATCCGAGAATCAAACTGACTGAAACTAGTTGTAATCCCGAGGTCAAGTTCCAAAGTTTAAGACTAATTGTTGATAGGAATGTTAATATTTAATAAGAAAGTTATATAGCTAAAACAAGCTGTGGAATAAGGACTCACGTCCATACAAGACAAGCAGATAAGAGAAACAGACTATACAGCAAAAGCCACATAATCCAGGAACAACATAAAGGAGTATAGATACCCTGTAATAGACATTTCAACATGATTGTTCTTAATGCTGTATTTGTGAAATTAGAAATGTATGTTATGATCAGATCTGTTCCAAACCTTTCTCCAATAAAGCTTGTTTTTGAAAACTAAAAAAAAAAAACATGCAAACCAGATGCTGGACTTGTTTCCTCACATATATACACTGATGTAAACATGCAAACCAGATGCTGGACTTGTTTCCTCACATATATACAGTACACTGATGTAAACATGCAAACCAAACGCTGGACTTGTTTCCTCACATATATACACTGATGTAAACATGCAAACCAAAGGCTGGACTTGTTTCCTCACATATATACACTGATGTAAACATGCAAACCAAAGGCTGGACTTGTTTCACACATATATACACTGATGTAAACATGCAAACCAAAGGCTGGACTTGTTTCACACATATATACACTGATGCAAACATGCAAACCAAAGGCTGGACTTGTTTCACACATATATTCACTGATGTAAACATGCAAACCAAAGGCTGGACTTGTTTCACACATATATACACTGATGTAAACATGCAAACCAAAGGCTGGACTTGTTTCACACATATATACACTGATGTAAACATGCAAACCAAAGGCTGGACTTGTTTCACACATATATACACTGATGCAAACATGCAAACCAAAGGCTGGACTTGTTTCACACATATATACACTGATGTAAACATGCAAACCAAAGGCTGGACTTGTTTCCTCACATATATACACTGATGTAAACATGCATACCAAAGGCTGGACTTGTTTCACACATATATACACTGATGCAAACATGCAAACCAAAGGCTGGACTTGTTTCACACATATATACACTGATGTAAACATGCAAACCAAAGGCTGGACTTGTTTCACACATATATTCACTGATGTAAACATGCAAACCAAAGGCTGGACTTGTTTCCTCACATCTATACACTGATGTAAACATGCAAACCAAAGGCTGGACTTGTTTCCTCACATATATACACTGATGTAAACATGCATACCAAAGGCTGGACTTTTTTCCTCACATATATACACTGATGTAAACATGCATACCAAAGGCTGGACTTGTTTCCTCACATATATACACTGATGTAAACATGCATACCAAGGCTGAACTTGTTTCCTCACATATATACAGTACAAAAAAATTATATTTAAAAAAAAATAATAATATTAATGCCCTTTTAACTTTTGTATCCTGAATGGGAGAAGAACTGACATGAGTTGGGACAATTTTTCTGAATGACGGAATCATTTGCTACTAACTAGCCAAATATATGATTTATATATATATATATATATTTATTAATTTGTATATATACCTTGACAATATATACAGTAAACTGATGTAAACATGCAAACCAGACGATGAACTTGTTTCTTCACATATATACACTGATGTAAACATGCAAACCAAAAGCTGGACTTGTTTCTTCACATATATACAGTAGATTGATGTAAACATGCAAACCAGATGCTGGACTTGTTTCCTCACATATATACACTGATGTAAATATGCAAACCAGATGCTGGACTTGTTTCCTCACATATATACAGTACATTGATGTAAACATGAAAACCAGATGCTGGACTTGTTTCCTCACATATATACACTGATGTAAACATGCAAACCAGATGCTGGACTTGTTTCCTCACATATATACAGTACATTGATGTAAACATGAAAACCAGATGCTGGACTTGTTTCCTCACATATATACACTGATGTAAATATGCAAACCAGATGCTGGACTTGTTTCCTCACATATATACAGTACATTGATGTAAACATGAAAACCAGATGCTGGACTTGTTTCCTCACATATATACACTGATGTAAATATGCAAACCAGATGCTGGACTTGTTTCCTCACATATATACAGTACATTGATGTAAACATGAAAACCAGATGCTGGACTTGTTTCCTCACATATATACACTGATGTAAACATGCAAACCAGATGCTGGACTTGTTTCCTCACATATAAACACTGATGTAAACATGCAAACCAGATGCTGGACTTGTTTCCTCACATATATACACTGATGTAAACATGCAAACCAAAGGCTGGACTTGTTTCCTCACATATATACACTGATGTAAATATGCAAACCAGATGCTGGACTTGTTTCCTCACATATATACAGTACATTGATGTAAACATGAAAACCAGATGCTGGACTTGTTTCCTCACATATATACACTGATGTAAATATGCAAACCAGAAGCTGGACTTGTTTCCTCACATATATACAGTACATTGATGTAAACATGAAAACCAGATGCTGGACTTGTTTCCTCACATATATACACTGATGTAAACATGCAAACCAGATGCTGGACTTGTTTCCTCACATATATACAGCTTGATAAATGAGCCTCTTATTGAAAGCCAAGCCACTTGATGAAAGGTTGATTGCATCATCACATCAAGTCGATTAGTTCTAACTGCTATAGTTCTTGTGCTTTATTCACCTCAACAAATATGTTGGCAAATGGTTCTTTCATATCTTTAAAAACCTTTCTGTGAAAAGTTTAAGAAAATAGTCCTAAATGTAATAATTTGAAAAGCATTTTTTGACAAACATGGGTATAAAATAGCAAATAATAATCACGTGCACAGTATATGACTCATTAAACTGTATATTTAGTAAAAACAACAATGCAATACAAGTAAATGTAACCTGTGTGTATTCTATAACTACTTTATGTGTATATTTATATTTTTGTCCAACTCTGCAAACATCTCATACTAACAGATGGTTATGGTTTTACGGTATTTACTAAATATAGATTGATTCAAAAATAAATTACTTTCCAGAGTTATCTATCAAAACATGGGAGATATTACTGGATTGGACTAACAGCGTTTATGAATACGCAGACATCGAAGACAAGATGGATTGACGGATCAGATGAGTATGTCTGAATGTTATATTTCACATAATAAACTGCTGTTTTTGTTATATATACTGTGCTATATCTATGATTTTTTATTTACTAGATAAAGCATTTATTTATGCAGTATTAAAGGGACACTAAACCCACATTTTGTTCTTTCATGATTCATATAGAGCATGACATTTTAAGCTTTTTAATTTACTCCTATTATCAATTTTTCTTTGTCCTCTTTAAAATAAAAATAAAAAATAGCTACATTTTAAATTTGATACGATACTTAAAATAATATCCATAATACATGACCATGCATACTATTTTAACATTAAATATAAATTCAAAACTAAAATAAACTATTAACCCCTTTTATGCCCTCACCCCCAGGACAAACTACACTATTAACCCCTAATCTACCATATCCTAAAAAAACTAACCAACCCCTAACCTATTAACCCCTACCCCGCAACAATCCCCTCACACAATAAGCCCCCTAAACTATTAACGCCTACACCACCACAGACCCCCAATGCAAACCACTCCTACACTACTTAACTACCTAACATCTTACCTTCCCTAAAAAAAAAAAAACACTTATGTCTATACTAAAACTAAGGCCTTCTTATAAAAATAAAAAAATAAACACCCAAAAATAAAAACTAACAATAAAAGTTACTACCTTTAAAGGGCTTTTTGTAGGGCATGCCCATTCTACAATAAAAGTAACCCCTCGCCCAAAAAAAGCCTTCATCTGTATGGTGGTGGTCCTCTTCTTCCATCTTCTGTTTTCAATTATCTTCGGTCTTCTTACATCTTTTGTCCTCTGTCTTCCATCAGATTCTTCTTCATGTTTTCCCCACCACACATTGAAGCTTGAATGCAAGGTCCCTTCTTATATATGTATGCCCTTGTATTTCTATTGGCTGATTTTGAATTATTAGTTCAATCAACCAATAGAAAAAGCTTTAATTCTATTAGTTGAGTGTAATTTAAAAAATTACAAAATTACAAACTTTGGGATTTAGTGTTAGGATTTTTTTGGGGTGGGCTTTTTTATTTTTAAGCTTATTTATTTATTTTTTTTACCCTTTTAGGTTTTTCAGTTTAAGGCAAAGCCCTATCAAATGCCCTTTTCGAGGCAACCTTTTTTTTTTTTTTTAGATTAGGTTAGGGGGCAGCAAAATAACTGTGGGCACTGCCCTCCCAATATATATATATATATATATATATATATATATATATATATATATATATATATATATATATATGCATACGAAGAGAGAAGCGCTCTACCAGGAATGAACAACAGCTCAGTGGCTTGTTCTATGGCGATTTACCACCCGGAAGCAGCCTCTTTTAGACCAGTGTGCTTTTCACAGAAGAAAACTTTCCTGAAGTATATCAGTCTGATCCTGCCAAGTAAGGTCAGTCCAGCCCCGAAATACCATGCAATTCTCCTCTGAACAAGTTACATGACAACCCCAGACGATCGTTTCAGCCTCCTATGGGCCACGTCAGTGAGGTGCAGCCACATTCCTCTAAGCACACTGGGCAAGGAGTCCACATCTGGTTTCCCCCATCACCTATAGGGAGACTTCCCCAGGGTCATAATAATTTGCATACGAAGAGAGAAGGGGGCCTAGTTATCAAGCCGTCAACCTCAAATACGCTGGAATTCCGCAGCGTATTTGTGGCGAGGCTGATTCGCCTTAGTTATCAAAGGCTCGAGACCGGCAAAAGTAGAATTTTGTGACGTAAGCATCGATCCGCCGGACTCAGTCCGACACAGATCGATTCTTGCGTCACTCCAGATGTTCCGCACACAAGTGCGGCACATTCTCACTACTTTTGCTAGCTATCAAAAAACTATCAGGTACGCTCGGCACTTTTACGGCCCAGCGTACCTGGTTTTCAATCCGCCAGCCTGGAGGCGGCGGATCCCATAGGAATCAATGGGAGTCTGACCATAGCGAAAGTACAAGTTCGCTGCTGACAGACATCCCATTGATTTCTATGGGAGATGTCTGCACCTAACACCCTAACATGTACCCCGAGTCTAAACACCACTAATCTGCCCCCCCCTACACCGCCGCAACTAAATAAAGTTATTACCCCCTAAACCGCCGCTCCCGGAGCCCACCGCAAGCTACTCTATACATATTAACCCCTAAACCGCCACTCCCGGAGCCCACCGCAACTATAATAAATGTATTAACCCCTAAACCGCCGCTCCCTGAACCCGCCGCAACCTATATTAAATGTATTAACCCCTATCCTGCCCCCCCTACACCGTCGCCACCTATAATAAATTTATTAACCCCTAATCTGCCCCCCCTACACCGTCGCCACCTATAATAAATTTATTAACCCCTATCCTGCCCCCCACTACGCCGCCGCCACTGTCATAAAATTATTAACCCCTAAACCTAAGTCTAACCCTAACGCCCCCCTAACTTAAATATTAATTAAATAAATCTAAATAAATTAACTCTTATTAAGTAAATGAATCCTATTTAAAACTAAATACTTACCTTAGTATTTATAATAATTATATTCTAGCTATCTTAGGATTTATATTTATTTCACAGGTACTTTTCAATTTATTTTAACCATGTACAATAGCTATTAAATAGTTATTAACTATTTAATAGCTTACCTAGCTAAAATAAAGAGAAATGTACCTGTGAAATAAATCCTAACCTAAGTTACAATTACACCTAACACTACACTATACTTTAATAAATTATTCCTATTTAAAAATAAATACCTACCTGTAAAATAAACCCTAAGATAGCTACAATATAATTAATAATTATATTATAGCTATCTTAGGATTTATATTTATTTTACAGGTAACTTTGTTAATTAAATAAACTACCTACAAATAACTACAATTAAATACAATTACATAAACTAACTAAAGTACAACAAATAAAAAAAGCTAAGTTACAAAAAATAAAAAAATAAGTTACAAACATGTTACAAATATTACAACAATTTTAAGCTACTTACACCTAATCTAAGCCCCTAATAAAATAACAAACCCCCCAAAATAAAAAAATGCCCTACCCTATTCTAAATTAAATAAATTTCAAAGCTCTTTTACCTTACCAGCCCTTAAAAGGGCCATTTGTGGGGGCATGCCCCAAAGAAAACAGCTCTTTTGCCTGTAAAAGAAAAACACAACCCCCCCCAACATTAAAACCCACCACCCACATACCCCTAATCTAACCCAAACCCCCCCTTACAAAAACCTAACACTAATCCCCTGAAGATCATCCTACCTTGAGTCGTCTTCACTCAGCCGAGCCACCGATGGAACTGAAGAGGACATCCGGAGCGGAAGAAGTTAATCCTCCAAGCGGTGCTGAAGAAATCTTCCATCCGATGAAGTCATCATCCAGGCGGCGCTGAAGAAAAGTCTTCGATCCGTCCGATGTCATCTTCAAAGAGGCGCTGAAGAGGTCTTCTATCCGGGCGAAGTCATCTTCCAAGCCGGGTCTTGAATCTTCCTTCCGCCGACGCGGAACCACCTTCTTCACCGACGGACTACGACGAATGACGGCTCCTTTAAGGGACGTCATCCAAGATGGCGTCCCCTCAATTCCGATTGGCTGATAGGATTCTATCAGCCAATCGGAATTAAGGTAGGAAAAATCTGATTGGCTGATGGAATCAGCCAATCAGATTGAGCTCGCATTCTATTGGCTGTTCCGATCAGCCAATAGAATGCGAGCTCAATCTGATTGGCTGATTGGATCAGCCAATCGGATTGAACTTGAATCTGATTGGCTGATTCCATCAGCCAATCAGATTTTCCTACCTTAATTCCGATTGGCTGATAGAATCCTATCAGCCAATCTGAATTGAGGGGACGCCATCTTGGATGACGTCCCTTAAAGCAGCCGTCATTCGTCGTAGTCCGTCGGTGAAGAAGGTGGTTCCGCGTCGGCGGAAGGAAGATTCAAGACCCGGCTTGGAAGATGACTTCGCCCGGATAGAAGACCTCTTCAGCGCCTCTTGGAAGATGACATCGGACGGATCGAAGACTTTTCTTCAGCGCCGCCTGGATGATGACTTCATCGGATGGAAGATTTCTTCAGCGCCGCTTGGAGGATTAACTTCTTCCGCTCCGGATGTCCTCTTCAGTTCCATCGGTGGCTCGGCTGAGTGAAGACGACTCAAGGTAGGATGATCTTCAGGGGATTAGTGTTAGGTTTTTGTAAGGGGGGTTTGGGTTAGATTAGGGGTATGTGGGTGGTGGGTTTTAATGTTGGGGGGGGCTGGTAAGGTAAAAGAGCTTTGAAATTTATTTAATTTAGAATAGGGTAGGGCATTTTTTTATTTTGGGGGGGGTTGTTATTTTATTAGGGGGCTTAGATTAGGTGTAAGTAGCTTAAAATTGTTGTAATATTTGTAACATGTTTGTAACTTATTTTTTTATTTTTTGCAACTTAGCTTTTTTTATTTTTTGTACTTTAGTTAGTTTATGTAATTGTATTTAATTGTAGTTATTTGTAGTTAATTTATTTAATTAATTTAATGATAGTGTAGTATTAGGTTTAATTGTAACTTAAGTTATGATTTATTTTACAGGTAATTTTGTATTTCTTTTAGCTATGTAGTTATTAAATAGTTAATAACTATTTAATAACTATTCTAACTAGCTAAAATAAATACAAAGTTACCTGTAAAATAAATATAAATCCTAAGATAGCTATAATATAATTATTAATTACATTGTAGCTATCTTAGGGTTCATTTTACAGGTAAGTATTTATTTTTAAATAGGAATAATTTATTAAAGTATAGTGTAGTGTTAGGTGTAATTGTAACTTAGGTTAGGATTTATTTCACAGGTACATTTCTCTTTATTTTAGCTAGGTAAGCTATTAAATAGTTAATAACTATTTAATAGTTATTGTACATGGTTAAAATAAATTGAAAGGTACCTGTAAAATAAATATAAATCCTAAGATAGCTAGAATATAATTATTATTTATATTGTAGCTATATTAGGGTTTATTTTAAAGGTAAGTATTTAGTTTTAAATAGGATTCATTTACTTAATAAGAGTTAATTTATTTAGATTTATTTAATTAATATTTAAGTTAGGGGGGCGTTAGGGTTAGACTTAGGTTTAGGGGTTAATAATTTTATTACAGTGGCAGCGGCGTAGTGGGGGGCAGATTAGGGGTTAATAAATTTATTATAGGTGGCGACGGTTTAGGGGGGGCAGGATATGGGTTAATAGGTTTAATATAGGTTGCGGCGGGTTCATGGAGCGGCGGTTTAGGGGTTAAACTATTTATTTAGTTGCGGAGAGGTGCGGGATCAGCAGGATAGGGGTTAATCATTTTATTATAGAGGGCGACGGTATGGGGGGGGCAGGATAGGGGTTAATACATTTATAAGAGTTGCGGCAGGGTCTAGGAGCGGCGGTTTAGGGATTAGTAACTTTGAGTTGCGGGAGGCTCCGGGGGCGCCGGTATAGGGATAGAACAGTGTAGTTTAGTGTGAGTGCTTAGTGACAGGCTAGCAATAAAGCTGGGAAAAAGCCGAAGGGCAGCGAGATCGGATGAGTGATAACTGTCACAGTCCGCTGCTCATCGCCCCGCGGCTTTTTGACAGCTTTATTTGATAACTTAGGCGTATTTTTTCAGGTCCGCGGCGGCGAAGGTAGGGCGAGCTTAGGCGGGCGTATTGGGCCGGCGAAGCAAGAAAAGTAGACGGCTTGATAACTACCCCCCAAGGGCTCTACCAGGAACGAACAACAGCTCAGTGGCTTGTTCTATGGCGATTTACCACCCGTAAGCAGCCTCTTTTAGACCAGTGTGCTTTTCACAGAAGAAAACTTTCCTGAAGTATATCAGTCTGATCCTGCCAAGTAAGGTCAGTCCAGCCCCGAAATAACAGGCAATTCTCCTCTGAACAAGGAACATGACAACCCCAGACGATCGTTTCAGCCTCCTATGGGCCTCGTCAGTGAGGTGCAGCCACATTCCTCTAAGCACACTGGGCAAGGAGTCCACGTCTGGTTTCCCCCATCACCCATAGGGAGACTTCCCCAGGGTCATAATAATTTGCATACGAAGAGAGAAGTGCTCTACCAGGAACGAACAACAGCTCAGTGGCTTGTTCTATGGTGATTTACCACCCGGAAGCAGCCTCTTTTAGACCAGTGTGCTTTTCACAGAAGAAAACTTTCCTGAAGTATATCAGTCTGATCCTGCCAAGTAAGGTCAGTCCAGCCCCGAAATACCAGGCAATTCTCCTCTGAACAAGGAACATGACAACCCCAGACGATCGTTTCAGCCTCCTATGGGCCTCGTCAGTGAGGTGCAGCCACATTCCTCTAAGCACACTGGGCAAGGAGTCCACGTCTGGTTTCCCCCATCACCCATAGGGAGACTTCCCCAGGGTCATAATAATTTGCATACGAAGAGAGAAGCGATCTACCAGGAACGAACAACAGCTCAGTGGCTTGTTCTATGGCGATTTACCACCCGGAAGCAGCCTCTTTTAGACCAGTGTGCTTTTCACAGAAGAAAACTTTCCTGAAGTATATCAGTCTGATCCTGCCAAGTAAGGTCAGTCCAGCCCCGAAATACCAGGCAATTCTCCTCTGAACAAAGAACATGACAACCCCAGACGATCGTTTCAGCCTCCTATGGGCCTCGTCAGTGAGGTGCAGCCACATTCCTCTAAACACACTGGGCAAGGAGTCCACGTCTGGTTTCCCCCATCACCCATAGGGAGACTTCCCCAGGGTCATAATAATTTGCATACGAAGAGAGAAGCGCTCTACCAGGAACGAACAACAGCTCAGTGGCTTGTTCTATGGCGATTTACCACCCGGAAGCAGCCTCTTTTAGACGAGGCCCACAATAGGCCGAAACGTACGTCTGGGGTTTTGCTGTTTCTCTCGTTCAGAGAAGGATTGCCTGGTATTTCGGGCTGGACTGTACTGTGAAGTCAGGATCAGACTGATATGCTTCAGGAAAGTTTTTCTCTGTGAAAGGCACATGTTGAGCAAAAAGAGGATGCTTCTTGTGTGGTAACTAGCCATAGAACAAGCTATTATTCTATTGTTCGTTTCCAGGTTGAGCGCTTCTCTCTTTTTATTTATGCAAATTATGACATTTTGGGAAGTCTCCCTAAGTGTGATGCGGGAATCTAGACGTGGACCCGTTTCTCAGTGTGCCTAGAGGGATATGGCTGCACCTCACTGACGAGGCCCACAATAGGCTGAAACGTACGTCTGGGGTTTTGCTGTTTCTCTCGTTCAGAGAAGGATTGCCTGGTATTTCGGGGCTGGACTGTACTGTGAAGTCAGGATCAGACTGATATGCTTCAGGAAAGTTTTTCTCTGTGAAAGGCACATGTTGAGCAAAAAGAGGCTGCTTCTTGGGTGGTAACTAGCCATAGAACAAGCTATTATGTTATTGTTCGTTTCCAGGTTGAGCGCTTCTCTCTTTTTATTTATGCAAATTATGACATTTTGGGAAGTCTCCCTAAGTGTGATGCGGGAATCCAGACGTGGACCCGTTGCTCAGTGTGCCTAGAGGGATATGGCTGCACCTCACTGACGAGGCCCACAATAGGCCGAAACGTACGTCTGGGGTTTTGCTTTTTCTCTCGTTCAGAGAAGGATTGCCTGGTATTTCGGGGCTGGACTGTACTGTGAAGTCAGGTGTTTTGAAGATGCCAAGAGCAAGTTTGCATTGTGTTCAGTCATTCCCTTCAAGAGGGATTTTTGATGTGGCTTTCACCGATGAGCATTATTTACAGACCTGCTATCAACGGACTATTGATATGGCTGCTGCTCCAGAGTTGGTTGGCATGAAATTTGTTGCCTGTGTGCAGAGGGAGAGAAGAATCCCAGTGACAGTACATATGTACAACCCTTGGGTCACTGATGTGGAAATTCGTCTGTTTCTTTGTCGCTACTTTGATGATGTTCAAGGAGGTAGCAAGCCGAAGAATCAGTTTGGGACTTTCAATGGAAAGCGCAGGTTCTGGGTGCGGTTTGTGCCTGATGAATTAGGTATTGGTGGAAAGAAACACCCTCCACAGACTTTCGCCATTGGTGGAAATAGAGGCTTCCTATACTATGATGACATGCCTCTTTTTTGCCGTAGTTGCAACCTGTTTGGTCACATTGCTGAAAATTGCCCAGGTGCCAGATGTCGAAATTGCGGTGAGGAGGATCATCTTGTTGCCCACTGTAGTAAACGCCGGACCTGTGACCTGTGTGGTTCTTCAAGTCATCTGTGCAGGATGTGTCCTTTGATGATGTTGCAGGGGCTTGATAGAGTGAAGCCTTCCTATGCTGATGTTGCAAAAAAAACATCTTCAGTTGCAGTTGAGCCATCTGTGAATGAGGAGGAGGTCTCTGATGAGGCATTGAACTCTATATTACCTCTTTTGTGCAAGAAATCTGCATTTGGGGTCCCTGTCGGAGAGGTGTCTGATGCTCCTGTGGTGGTTCCTGTGGCTGAGAAGGTGGAGGAAGCCCAATCTCATCTTCAGGAAGTGGATCTTGCTACATCTAATGTGATAGCTGCTTCAGATGTTCTTGAAGCCTTGTTGCCCAATGTGGATGATACTGTTGCTGTTCCTGGGACAGAGAATGTTTCCTTCACTGAGTCATCTTGTGATGCTGCTCCTGATGCTGTTCTTGGTGAAGGGGAGAACATTGATTGGTCTGCTGTTGTGTCCTCTAGTTCTGAGGAGGATATGGACACTGAAGGGAAAAAATCTGCCTCCAAGCGAAAAATAGATCCGGATTCTGATGGATGGGAGAGTCCTGATTTGAATCTTCCAGTAGTTAAGGGTGCAGATCCAGATACTACACGTGATGCTGACTCTTTAATTTCAGAGTTTCCTTCTGTCTCTACTAAAGACGTTCCTTCTGACTCAAGCCAGTGTATAGGTGACTTTTCTGATGCCTCTTCTGTTGGTTATCTAGATAAAAGAGATGTGAACCAACTTGCTGAAGTTACTGGTTATGAGGCTGGCAAGGGGGAGCCTAGGAGGTCGGAACGTCACAGAGGCAGATTTAAAGGATCTCCTTTGAGTCCTAAGAAAAAGAAAGGAAAGAAGAAGTCCTGATGTTATTTCTTTTTTTGTTTTTCTTTAATTTATTTTTGTGATGTTTCTGACCATTTCTTCCCTTAATGTCAGGTGTATGACAACTTTAGCAAGGAGAGCTGCAATTTTTAAATTATTATCTGTATGTTCTGCTAATATTTTTTGTTTGCAGGAATGTGGTCTCTCTGAACGTCCTAAATGTGCTGACTGGGAATATGGTCCTAAAGTATGGTCTTGTTCTTCTGATAGGAATGGGGGGGGGGGGTGGGAGTTTTGTTTAAGGGGTTTAGTTTTTCAATCCTTAATGTAGTTCATATTGTCCCATGGCGGGACTGTTTTTCGTTTGTTTAATGTATATGCTTCTCCAAATAGGGTAGAACGTTTGCTTAATTTTGAAACTTTAAAGTTTTTTCTGCCAGGTCGAGAGCCAACTTTTTTGGTTGGGGATTTTAATTGTATTATTAAGAATGGGGACAGAGAGGGTGGGAGTGATTGTAGGGTGGATAGCTCAGGGAAGTTTTTACTTGATTTGCTTAAATCTTTCGGTTTGAAGGATGCCTTCGGGTCTGTTTCTTTTTCAGGGGAGGGTTTTACTTTCTTTAGTGATAGTGGTGGGATAAAATCTCGAATTGATTTTAGTTTTTTATCTAAATTTTTATGTGTTGATGATTTTTCTTTAAAGCGGATGCCCTTTACGGATCATGCCCTTTTGATGTGTAAGGTGAATTGTGATTTGAAGATCAAGTATGGTAAGGGTGTTTGGAAACTGAATGTGGATTTGTTAGAAGATGAGAAGTTTAAGCGTCAGTTTGTTTGGATGTATGAAAGGTGGCGTGAAAGAAAATGTGATTTTAGTAATGTGCTTATGTGGTGGGAATGGTTGAAGGTGGAAATAAAGATGTTTTTTATTAAGAAAGTCTGTGAGAAAGCTAGAATGGAAAGGGAGTTGTATGATAAATGGTATCTGAGGTTGTTGTATTTGTATGAATTGAGAAATTGTGGTATTGATGTGCATGAGGAAATTGCTGAAGCAAGAAAGATAATTAAAAAGTGTATGCATGAAAAGGGAAAGAAAATTGTTTTTATGGCAAGATTGGAGAAAATGGAAAAGGATGAGTCTTGTAGTAAATATTTTTTTAAGAAAGCTTTTGAAGGAAAAACTGGTTTTGTTAGTGTTTTTGATAAGGTTGAGTGTGAAGTTAATGGTACGGATGGTGTTTTGCGTGAAGTTCATGAGTTTTACAGTGAGCTGTATAAAGAAAAAACAAGAGATGTTTTATTGGAAAATGAGTTGTTGGAAAACATTGAGGTTAAGTTGGAAAAATATGATAATGATTTGTTAGAAAGGGATCTAAGTTTGGATGAGATTGCAGAGGTTGTTAGGAGTTTTAAGAATGGGAAGGTACCTGGTTGTGATGGTTTGCCTGTTGAATGTTATACTTGTTTTTGGAATTTGATTGGGGTGGATATGATGGATGTTTGTAAGTTTGTTTTTAGAATGAATGTTTTGCCTGTTTCAATGAGGAAAGGTTTGATTGTTTTGTTATTTAAAAAGGGTGATAAGAGAGATTTGAGGAATTGGAGGCCGATTACGTTGTTGAATGTTGACTATAAGGTTATTGCAAAGGTGTTGGCAAATAGAATGCGTGGAGTGATTGGTAAGGTTGTGGGTGAAGAGCAAGTGTGTGCTGTTCCTGGGCGTCAGATTTCTGAAAGTTTGTTGTTACTACGTGATGTACTGTGGCATGTGAGGGAGAGGATGAGGTCTGTTGCTATTGTGGATTTTGAAAAAGCGTATGATAGGGTAGTGCATGATTTTATGTTTCATGTTTTAGAACGTTTAGGTTTTTCTGGTAAGATTATTGGATGGTTTAAATGTTTGTATAGTGATATTGTGAGTCAAGTCCAGGTTAATGATTTTTTGACTGAGGAATTTTGTGTTAAATCTGGAGTGCGTCAAGGATGTCCTTTGTCTCCTGTGTTATTTGTATGTGTCATTGAGCCATTATTAACTAGTTTGAGGAAGGATAAATTAGTTAGAGGTGTGAGTGTTCCTGGTAGTAATGGAAGGTGTTTAAAAGTGATTGGGTATATGGATGATGTGAGTGTGGTATGTGAGACTCAGGCTGGTTTGAGGAGGGTGAAAACTTTAGTTGAATGTTTTTGTATGGCAAGTGTTTTCAGAGTTAATTGGAATAAGTGTAAAGTTAAAGTTTTTGGTAATGATAGGGAGATTGATTCCTGTGGATGGCCTGTGACTGAAGGTGCAATTGAGGTGTTGGGTGTGAAAATTGATGTGGATTTGAAAGGCTTGGAAAGTTGGGAGAATGTTTTTGATAAAGTGAGTAGAAAACTTCAGATTTGGTCATTAAGGACTTTATCTTTGGAAGGAAAAATGTTAGTTATTAAATCGGTTTTGATCCCTATTATGTTATATTTGGCGTTAGTTTTTCCGCCACCTGAGAGGATTTTTCGGAGAATTTTGAGAGTGTTGTTTTCTTTTTTCTGGAGTTCTGGTATGGAACGTTTGAAAAGAGATGTTGTTGTTAAGAGTAAGAATGTTGGTGGTAAGGGTTTTCCAAATGTGGAGAGATTTTTGGCTGTGAAATATGTTAGTAGGTGTGTGGTTCTGAGTGGTAAGGATAGCATGGCTGGTTGTATGGTAAAGTATGCTTGTGGAAATGTTTTAAGACGATATGGTTTATTTGAGATTGATAGAAAGAAACCGGTATGTTTTGCTCTTCCGTGGTTTTATGTAAGGGTGGAATGTTGGATTAAAAAATATGGTTTGGAGAATGTTAGTAGGGAGATGTGGTGTGCAAACAGAATGGTGTTGAAGAAGGTCTTGAGTTGATTGGGGGTTTGAATGAAAATGAATGTGTGTTGGTATGGAAAAATGTGTGTAATAAGTATTTGATGAATAGGCAGAAAGATATTAGTTGGATGAGTGTGCATAAGTGTTTGCCAACAAGGGATTTTCAGAGAATGCGTCTTTTAGTGGCTTTAGAAGTGTGTCCTAGAGATGGTTGTTTTCAAAGCGAGAGTGTTATTCATTTGTTTTGGAATTGTGAGTATGCTAAGGATGTTTGGAGAAGTTTGAAAAGGATGATTAAGGGTTTGACTGGAGTGCAGTTTTTTACTTTTAATATGATGATGTATGGTTTGTGTGGAAGTGGTGTGGAAAAGGAGAAAGCAAGATTGATATGGTTGTTGGCATGTTGTGTGAAGGAGGTGTTGTGGGATGTGCGTAATATTTTGATTTTTAAGAAAGAGCTAGTTACTGTAGGTAATTGTGTGGGTATGATCCGTGGGAAGTTGTTTTTGTATTTTTCTTTTGATAGGAGGCGATATGGGGAATTAGATTCTGAAGGCATCTGGAAGACAAAGAAGTGGAAGGATTGGATTATTTAGTTGTGTTTTTTTGTTTTTTTTCTCCAGTTTGTTTTTGTCTGTATTTGAAATATGTTTAATTTTATTTTGTGTGATTATTTAAGTTTAATGTTTGCATTTTTATTTTTTTCTGATGACAAAAATTTGGGTCAATATTTCAGTTTTGTAACAGTTTTGTAACAAGAGATATTTTGCTTGCATTTGTTATTATGATTTTATTTTGTATATATGCATATATGATTATTTTTCTAATAAAAGAATTACGAAACGTACGTCTGGGGTTTTGCTGTTTCTCTCGTTCAGAGAAGGATTGCCTGGTATTCGGGGCTGGACTGTACTGTGAAGTCAGGATCAGACTGATATGCTTCAGGAAAATTTTTCTCTGTGAAAGGCACATGTTGAGCAAAAAGAGGCTGCTTCTTGCGTGGTAACTAGCCATAGAACAAGCTATTATGCTATTGTTCGTTTCCAGGTTGAGCGCTTCTCTCTTTTTATTTATGCAAATTATGACATTTTGGGAAGTGTGATGCGGAAATCCAGACGTGGAACCGTTGCTCAGTGTGCCTAGAGGGATATGGCTGCACCTCACTGACGAGGCCCACAATAGGCAGAAACGTACGTCTGGGGTTTTGCTGTTTCTCTCGTTCAGAGAAGGATTGCCTGGTATTTCGGGGCTGGACTGTACTGTGAAGTCAGGATCAGACTGATATGCTTCAGGAAAGTTTTTCTCTGTGAAAGGCACATGTTGAGCAAAAAGAGGATGCTTCTTGGGTGGTAACTAGCCATAGAACAAGCTATTATGCTATTGTTCGTTTCCAGGTTGAGCGCTTCTCTCTTTTTATTTATATATATATATATATTTATATATATATATATATATATATAAAAATATTGTGTATATATATATATATACTGTGTATATATTGTGTATATATATATATATATATATATATATATATATAGGTAAGCAAACATGAAGCACTCCATGTTTGCTTACCTACATTGCTTTCGACTAGCACCCAAGGCTGCTGTGGATTACGCTCAGGAGTGCACTTTGTTGAAAATATTTATATATATATATATAACTCCTCTTCAGGGCTCTGCACCCATATTTTAACAGTCAGCTGCCCAGGTTGCATTTAACGGTGATCCAAACAAGCGTAATGAAAAGCACTCACCGGGTCTTTGCAAATACAAACATTTTGTTTATTCAATCATAATAGTGACGTTTCGGGGATATTATCCCCGTCCTCAGACCACATAAAGTAAAAAGTGCTCGTACCTTACGCTATATGTACCCTCCACCAAACACCCACTCCGCTAACTCAGAAACCACTGCGCAGGCTCAGCCCGTTGCCGTGGTTACCGGACGCGGCACAGCTAAAAAATAAATAAAATGACAGAGACATAATGAATAATACAAACGATCAATGCTATACTTAGCAAAACATCAGATGCTATCTAGTCTATTAATACATAATAGTCACTAATTTAGATCATCTACATTGTGTACATCCTAAAGGTGGGCATTATAGCCCATAACTAGGGGGTCATTTCAAACCTAAGGTTCCTAACTATTAACTATACATCAGCATTGGACGGAACATTACTTAACACTAACACATTCAGCCAATTGTAAATTTTGACACTTAGGTATTATGTAGAACAGGACAGTCTTTTTCGGCAACATAATCTAAAGGAAACAGTGCCAGTCCAGGTGTGTATTTAAACCACCAGGTATTAAGATACCCAGGTTGAATATCCACCTGGACTCACACTGCAACAACATTCTGCCCGTATCCCCCCCTCACAGGAGGTGAGATGTGATCGATGATCCCATATCTCAAATCAGCAACAGTATGGCCAGTCAATGCAAAATGACAAGCTATGGGTTGTTCAGACCCCTTTTTCTCTATAGCAGCTCTAATTGCAGCACAATGGTTGGCCATATGCGTCCAGAGATTATCTACTGTTTTTCCAACATAGAATAACCCACACGGACAATGAAACAAATATACAAGAAATGTCGTCGTGCAGGTTACTGCCGGATAGTATATCTGCGGTTGGTACCTGGATGGGTAAAGAATTTTGTGGTTAGTAGACCATTACAAGTCGTGCACCCGGCACATCAATGACAGCTGGGTTTCAGAATCTGAAGCCAGTTAGTAGTCCTATAGCTGTGTACAGGGTCCACCTTTACTAAGATGTCCCTGATTGATCACGATCTAATAAATCCCACTTGAGGGTGCTGCATCCCTTTAAAAGGTAAGTTCTTGTCTGTTTCCACAATATTCCAGTTATTCTTCACCAATTGAGGTAAACCTCTTTTGTCGGATGTATAGGCTGTTGTAAAGATCTTTCTCTCATCACTATATTGTGGTGTAGACGTATGCAAGGCTGTGTCTTGGTCCATGTTCTCAAAGGTCTGGAAATGCTGATGTATGTGTTTTCCTCGATAGCCTCTTTGCAAGAATCTGGACTTCATTTTTCCCAGCTGTTCCCAGGCTTGTCCCAAATTACTGTTATTACGTATGACCCTTTTGAACTGGGAAATGGGGGGAACATTTTTTAATGATGGTGGATGACAACTTGTCGCCTCCGATAGGGAATTCCTATATGTTTCCTTTCTGAATAGAGTTGTATGTAGCTGACCTTCTTCAATATATATTTTCAAGTCCAGAAAGTCAACCGTTTGTTGGTGACAAGTCATCTTAAATTGAAGAGAAGAAATCGTTGCATTAAGGTCTTGAAACCAATATTGCAACTCCAATACAGTACCACTCCACAGTAGAAACAAATTGTCAATGTACCTCCTAAAGTACTTAATATTATGATGTTTGAAAAGATCAGTGTCCCACTCCTCGAATTGAGCCATATATAAATTGGCGTACGATAGGGCCATATTTGACCCCATCTCCGTCCCCATCGACTGTAGATAGAATGATTTTTCAAATTTGAAATAATTCCTGGTAAGGCAGAGTTCGAGTAATTCAAGAGTAAGCTCCACTGGAGGTCCACAAAGAAATAACGATTGAGTTGTTTTTAATGACTATGAGCATGGGGAATCACTGTGTACAGGCTCAGCACATCAAGTGCCACCAGTATTAAAGGTTCTTCAATGATTGGGAGCACCTTCATCTCCTTAATCAGGCTCATTGAATCCAGAAGGAATGTAGGGCATATTGTGTACCAGTGGTTGCAAGATGTTGTCAAGGAATATGGCAATT
This sequence comes from Bombina bombina, assembly GCF_027579735.1. Classification (NCBI taxonomy): domain Eukaryota; kingdom Metazoa; phylum Chordata; class Amphibia; order Anura; family Bombinatoridae; genus Bombina; species Bombina bombina. Next base: position 11,881,630 of record NC_069500.1, read on the forward strand.
GGTTGCAAGAGAGACCCAATAGATGACACTATAGGTCTACCCGGTGAATGGGTGGAATGCTTGTGTACCTTAGGCAAGGTATAAAAGGCTGGGATGCGAGGATGTTATACTTTCATGAAGCCCACCTCATTCTTATCAAGCCATCCGTCCTGAAAAGCCTGGTTAAGGACCTGATCAATCTGTGACTTGAATATTTTCTTAGGGTCATGGGGAAGTCGTTTATAATTGCTCTCATCCTCAAGTTGTGATAATATTTCTTGCTTATAGTAAGCATAGTCAAGTATTACCTATGCACCCCCCTTATCCACTTCCCTAAAGACTACGTCCTTTCTGTTGGTTAGGGTTTACAAAGCCATCCTCTCTTCTCTTGACAGATTGTTTTTGCACTGTGGTTTAGCTAGTGCACACACTTCATTTGTCTGTTCCAATAGCAACCTAGTGTAGGTCTTAATACTGGGATCCGCACTAATCGGATCATATCGACTTTTTGGTTTCAACTGTGTGGTGTCCCTTATAGTAGGATCTCTAGAAGTCATGCCAAAATACTCCTTGAGTCTCAAATTCCGTTCAAATTTTTGTACATCACTGAACATGTCAAATTGTTTGAGAAATGTTTTGGGAATGAAAGAAAGGCCCTTGTTTAATATTCTAGACTCCAGAGCTGACAGTTGGTAAAAGCTCAGGTTAATCAAAATATCAGTGGCTACATTCTGCATCTTGCTCTCGGTGGTCTTCCACATACCACCCCCTCTCCTGACATGTGTCCTTTTTTGATGGTTTTTTGATCGTGTTACAACTCTGCCTGTATAGGATCCCTGTTGTGTACCTAAATTGGAGAGTACGTCTGAGTCTGAACTATTACCAGATGTATCTACCGTAGTAATGTTGCGTGGCCTGTAAGAGTGGTGACTTCTGGTAGTAATTACTACGGTAGATACATCCCATTTCCCAGTTCAAAAGGGTCATACATAATAACAGTAAAATGGGACAAGCCTGGGAACAGCTTGGAGAAATGAAGTCCAGATTCTTGCAAAGAAGCTATTGAGGAAAACACATCCATCAGCATTTCCAGACCTTTGAGAACATGGACCAAGACACAGCCTTGCAGATGTCTACACCACAATATAGTGATGAGAGAATGATCTTTACAACAGCCTATACATCCGACAAAAGAGGTTTACCTTAATTGGTGAAGAATAACTGGGTCATTGTGGAAACAGACAAGAACTTGCCTTTTAAAGGGATGCAGCACTCTCAAGTGGGATTTAGGAGATCCTGATAAATCAAAGACATCTTAGTAAAGGTGGACCCTGTACACAGCTATAGGACTACTACCTGGCTTCAGACTGTGAATCCTGGCTGTTACAGATGTGCCAGGTGCACAACTTGTAATGGTCTGCTAACCACAAAATTGTTTCCCCTTTCAGGTACCAACCGCAGATATACTATCCGGCATAGAGTAACCTGCACGACAACATTTATTGTATATTTGTTACATTGTCTGTGTGGGTTATTCTATGTTGGAAAAACAGTAGATGATCTCCGGACGCGTATGGCCAACCATCACACTGCAATTAGAGCTGCTATGGAGAAAAAGGGGTCTGAACAACCTGTAGCTTGTCATTTTGCATTGACTGGCCATACCGTCGCTGATTTGAGATATGTGATCATCGATCACATCCCACCTCCTGTGAGAGGGGTTGATAGGGGCAGAATGTTGTTGCAGTGTCAGTCCAGGTGGATATTCAACCTGGGTATCTTGGTACCTGGTGGTTTGAATACACACCTGGACTGGCACTGTTTCCTTTAAATTATGTTGCCCAGTACATCTGTTCTATATAATACCTAAATGTCAAAATTTTTAATTAGCTGAATGTGTTAGTGTTAAGTAATGTTCCGTCCAATGCCGATGTATAGTTAATAGTTAGGAACCTTACGTTTGAAATTTCCCCCTCAGTTATGGGCTATAATGGCCACCTTTAGGATGTACACGATAAAGATGATCTAAATATCTAATATCTATTATGTGTTAAAGGGACAGTCAACACCCGATATAACAGGATCCCATATTGTTTAAACACAATAGAAGATCCGCCTGCACCTCATCCCTGCTTTATTACCTTTTCAAACGTCCTAGTAATCGTCAACGTTATTTCTTATATTCTGCTCTAAATATGACCGCCTAACTCCTCCCCTTCATGCTTCTTCCCCATTACTCTGCCACTACAGGCACGTTCATGTAAGTTTAGATGATGTTCATCATACGTCATTGCGCATGCACAGTTCTTATTAGCAGTCATAAATCAGACTTTCAGCATTTCATATTGATGGCCGCTGACAATTACCTCCTATTGCGTAAAAAGGTACTGTTTAGTTTAGAAACCGGCAGAAACATAGTTGCGGTATAAAGTTCCACTTTTTGGTTCCTATGCTATTGCGCATGCGCTAAACTCCGTGAACGAGCTTGCAATTTCTGACCGAGGATTGCATTCTGATTGTCAGATGCTTTCAATAAGAAAGTAGCTACGTATTGGTGAGAGAGCTAGGCTGTCATATTTACATCAGATTATAGCAGGTATCTTCAATGATTACTTGGAGAAGGAAGTAGGTAAGACAAAAGGGGTACGGTGCAGGCAAATCTTTTTTGTTTTAAAAATATCGGATAATGTTATGTCGGGTGTTGACTGTCCCTTTACATCATCGCGCATGCGCAGTTCTTATAAGCAGTCAGAAATCAGACTTTCAGCATTTCATACTGATGGCCGCTGACAATTACCTCCTATTGCGTTATAAGGTACTGTTAAGTTTAGAAACCGGCAGAAACATAGTTGCGGTATAAAGTTCTGCTTTTTGGTTCCTATGCTATTGCGCATGCGCTAAACTCTGTGTATGATCTTACAATTTCTGACCGAGGATTGCATTCTGATTGGCGGATGCTTTCAAGAAGAAGCTAGCTACGTAACAGTGAGGGGAGTTAGACTGCCATATTTACATCAGATTATAGCAGTTATCTTTGATGATTACTAGGAGAAGGAAGTAGGTAAGACAAAAGGGGTACGGTGCAGGTGAATCTTTGTTTTGGTTTGTAAAATATCGGATACTGTTATGTTGGGTTTGACTGTCCCTTTAATAGACTAGATAGCATCTGATGTTTGGCTAAGTATAGCATTGATCGTGTCTATTATTCATGATGTCTCTGTCATTTTATTTATTTTTTATCTGCATCATGTCCGGTAACCACAGCAACGGGCTGAGCCTGCACAGTGGTGTGGCCAGGATGCCGAGGAGTTTCCAGGTTAGCGGCGTGGGTTGTTTGGTGTAGGGTATATATGGAGTAATGTATGTGCACTTTTTCACTTTATGTGGTCTGAGGACGGGGGTAATATCCTCAAAACGTCACTATTATGATTGAATAAACAAAATGTCTGTATTTGCAAAGACCCGGTAAGTGCTTTTCATTACGCTTATATATATATATATATATATATATTTTTTTTTTTTAAAGGGGCTTTAGTTTTAGTATAGTATAGCCATAACTGTGGGTTTTCTATTTTTGGTAGTGTTTTTTTTTATATTGTAATGTTAGGTTTTGCAGTAGACTATTAGCAGTATAGGGATTAAGTAGTGTAGAGGTTATAGCGGTAGGTTCTTGGCATTATAGGGCTTAATAGGTTAGGAAGTTTATTGTGGTGTGCTATTGGCGGTATAGGGGTTAAGTAGTGTATGGTTAGTTTGCGATGGTGGGTTATGTTTGTTTAGAGCAGAGGGTCAAACTGGCATTATTTGTAAAAATTAAATTAGTGTTGCCAAATAATATATATCATATATCTATCTATATATCAATCTATATAGCTATCAGTCATCTGCCTATCTATCTTTAATCAATCTGTACAATCTTTTACTGATCTATCATATGTTTACTTACTAGAGGGAGGAAAGTGCTCACATAATTTCTTTCCAATGGCTTGGAGAGTCCACAAATCCATTGAATTACTAGTGGGAATTCAACTCCTGTCCAACAGGTGGAGGCAAAGAACACCCCAACAAAGCCTTAAGTATCCTCCCATTACCCACAATCCCCAGTCATTCTTTGCTTGCGTAACATTGTGGGTGATGTGAAAAGAAGGTATCTGAAGAAATAGTGGTCTTTGCTTACATTCCAACATTTTTGCTGCCCCTATATATAAAACTAGTGTTGGTTACTCTGTATCTACAGGTCAGTGAGTATTCTGTCACACCTGTTTGCTGTACCTGCCCTACAGCAGTTCCACCGGTGAGTACTTTTACCTTCTAGCTGAGAAGGATGCAGCACTTAGGAGTTTCTTGTTTTAAATAAATAAAAAATAAATAAAGGATAATTAGAGAACAAGGTGGATCCTTATGGGACCGAATATCCCTTTTAAAATATGGGGATTAAATGGGCAGCAGTTTAGGGCACTGTTCTGTCATGTGAAGGGGCTTTTTTGTTTTTGGCTATGGGGATTTTTTTGCGCAAAGTTACCTTTTATTTTGTTTGGGTAATATTTCTTTAAGAAAGTTCTTGGACCGCACCTTACTTTTGAATTTTTGATCATGTGACCGCTCAGTTACTTCCTTATGCCTAGATTTAGAGTTTTGCGGCCAAAGGGGTGCGTTAGCTACGCATGCTTTTTTCCCCCCGCTGGTATTTAGAGTTCACAGAATGGCTGGAATACAAAGTAAGTAATTCCAACAGCTGACAGATGGACAGCAGTAATCCAAACAAGTGTAGGCCGCTCCTCCAGTGTGTTGTGCCGCAACACAGATGATAAGTCTAGGAAGGAAAGGATAGAGGGCGCCACATAGTGCAAATCAAATGGATAGAACAAGGCAACAATTAGATCACAAGAATCTTACTCACACAGTGTAAGGCACCAATGTGCAGTATGCGCAGTCCGGAACCACACGTCGTCCGGTAGACCTCCTTTGGAATATATGGGGTTCCTCGTCTCACCAGGGAGAGTCCGGGGAAGCTCCAAGGATGGTGTGGTGGGAGCAAATAGGTGTCAGGTAGCTCACACCAAAGATCCAAAAAGAAACTCCAAATATAATAATTCTGGCCTAAGCCAAGAAGATGCAGCAGATAGAGAGTTAAAAAATAAAATAGGATTTTATTCCAAATAAAAACAGCAACGCGTTTCTCAGTGTTCAACACTGTTTCATCAGGCTAACCTGACACCTATTTGCTCCCACCACACTATCCTTGGAGCTTCTCTGGACTCTCCCTGGTGAGACGAGGAACCCCATCTGACGATATATTCCAAAGGAGGTCTACCGGACGACGTGTGGTTCCGGACTGCGCATACTGCACATTGGTGCCTTACACTGTGTGAGTAAGATTCTTGTGATCAAATTGTTGCCTTGTTCTATCCATTTGATTTGCACTATGTGGCGCCCTCTATCCTTTCCTTCCTAATATTATTTTTAACCCCTAATCTGCCGCTCCGTACACCCCCGCCACCTACGTTATCCCTATGTACCCCTAATCTGCTGCCCTAACATCGCCGACCCCTATATTATATTTATTAACCCCTAATCTGCCGCCCCCAACGTCGCCTCCACCTAACTACACTTATTAACCCCTAATCTGCTGACCGGAACTGAGCGCTACTATAATAAATGTATTAACCCCTAATCCGCCTCACTCCCGCCTCAATAACCCTATAATAAATAGTATTAACCCCTAATCTGCCCTCCCTAACATTGCCGACACCTAACTTCAAGTATTAACCCCTAATCTGCCGACAGGAGCTCACCGCTACTCTAATAAATTTATTAACCCCTAAAGCTAAGTCTAACTTTAACCCTAACACCTCCCTAAATTAAATATAATTTAAATCTAACGAAATAAATTAACTCTTATTAAATAAATTATTCCTATTTAAAGCTAAATACTTAGCTGTAAAATAAACCCTAATATAGCTACAATATAAATTATAATTATATTGTAGCTATTTTAGGATTAATATTTATTTTACAGGCAACTTTGTAATTATATTAACCAAGTACAATAGCTATTAAATAGTTAATAACTATTTAATAGTTACCTAGTTAAAATAATTACAAAATTACATGTAAAATAAATCCTAACCTAAGTTACAATTAAACCTAACACTACACTATCAATAAATTAATTAAATACAATTCCTACAAATAAATACCATTAAATAAACTAACTAAAGTACAAAAAATAAAAAAGAACTAAGTTACAAAAAATAAAAAAATATTTACAAACATTAGAAAAAAATTACAACAATTTTAAACTAATTACACCTACTCTAAGCCCCCTAATAAAATAACAAAGACCCCCAAAATAAAAAAATGCCCTACCCTATTCTAAATTACAAAAGTTCAAAGCTCTTTTACCTTACCAGCCCTTAAAAGGGCCCTTTGCAGGGCATGCCCCAAAGAATTCAGCTCTTTTGCCTGTAAAAAAAACCTTACAATACCCCCCCAACATTACAACCCACCACCCACATACCCCTAATCTAACCCAAAACCCCCTTAAATAAACCTAACACTAAGCCCCTGAAGATCTTCCTACCTTGTCTTCACCTCGCCGGGTTCACAGATCGGTCCAGAAGAGGGTCCGAAGTCTTGATCCAAGCCCAAGCGGGGGGCTGAAGAGTGACGTCCATCCTCGGGCAGAAGTCTGGATCCAAGCGGCGGCTGAAGAAATCCATCATCGGGATGAAGTCGGAAGTCCATCATCGGGATGAAGTCTTTTATCAAGGCGCATCTTCAATCTTCTTTCTTCCGGAGCGGAGCGGAGCCATCTTCTTCCCAGCCGACGCGGATCCAACCTCTTCAAGCGACGCCTACTAGCCGAATGACAGTTCCTTTAAATGACCTCATCCAATATGGCGTCCCTCGAATTCCGATTGGCTGATAGGATTCTATCAGCCAATCGGAATTAAGGTAGGAAAATTCTGATTGGCTGATGGAATCAGCCAATCAGAATCAAGTTCAATCCGATTGGCTGATCCAATCAGCCAATCAGATTGAGCTCGCATTCTAAGGTAGGAAGATCTTCAGGGGCTTAGTGTTAGGTTTATTTAAGGGGGGTTTGGGTTAGATTAGGGGTATGTGGGTGGTGGGTTGTAATGTTGGGAGGGGGGTATTGTATGTTTTTTTTTTACAGGCAAAAGAGCTGAATTCTTTGGGGCATGCCCCGCAAAGGGCCCTTTTAAGGGCTGGTAAGGTAAAAGAGCTTTGAACTTTTGTAATTTAGAATAGGGTAGGGCATTTTTTTATTTTGGGGTCTTTGTTATTTTATTAGGGGGCTTAGAGTAGGTGTAATTAGTTTAAAATTGTTGTAATATTTTTCTAATGTTTGTAAATATTTTTTTATTTTTGAAACTTAGTTCTTTTTTATTTTTTGTACTTTAGTTAGTTTATTTAATTGTATTTATTTGTAGATATTGTATTTAAATAATTTATTGATAGTGTAGTGTTAGGTTTAATTGTAGATAATTGTAGGTATTTTATTTAATTAATTTATTGATAGTGTAGAGTTAGGTTTAATTGTAACTTAGGTTAGGATTTATTTTACAGGTAATTTTGTAATTATTTTAACTAGGTAACTATTAAATAGTTCTTAACTATTTAATAGCTATTGTACCTGGTTAAAATAATTACAAAGTTGCCTGTAAAATAAATATTAATCCTAAAATTGCTACAATATAATTATAATTTATATTGTAGCTATATTAGGGTTTATTTTACAGGTAAGTATTTAGCTTTAAATAGGAATAAGTTATTTAATAAGAGTTAATTTATTTCGTTAGAATAAAATTATATTTAACTTAGGGGGTGTTAGTGTTAGGGTTAGAAGTAGCTTTAGGGATTAAAAAATTTATTAGAGTAGCGGTGAGCTCCGATCAGAAGATTAGGGGTTAATACTTGAAGTTAGGTGTCGGCGATGTTAGGGAGGGCAGATTAGGGGTTAATACTATTTATTATAGGGTTATTGAGGCGGGAGTGAGGTGGATTAGGGGTCAATAACTTTATTATAATAGCGGCGCGGTCTGGTCGGCAGATTAGGGGTTAATAAGTGTAGGCAGGTGGAGGGGACGTTGAGGGGGGCAGATTAGGGGTTAATAAATATTATGTAGGGGTCGGCGGTGTTAGGGGCATCAGATTAGGGGTACATAGGGATAACGTAGCTGGCGGCGATGTGCGGTCGGCAGATTATGGGTTAATAAGTGTAGGTAAGGTAGCGGCGACGTTGGGGGGCAGATTAGGGGTTAATAAATATAATATAGGGGTCGGCGGTGTTAGGGGCATCAGATTAGGGGTTCATAGGGATAACGTAGATGGCGGCGGTATACGGAGCGTCAGATTAGGGGTTAAAAAATTTAATCGAGTGGCGGCGATGTGGGGGGGCCTCGGTTTAGGGGTACATAGGTAGTTTATGGGTGTTAGTGTACTTTAGACCACAGTAGTTAAGAGCTTTATGAACCGGCGTTAGCCCAGAAAGCTCTTAACTACTGACTTTTTTTCTGTGGCTGGAGTTTTGTCGTTAGATTTGTAACGCTCACTGCAGCCACGACTCTAAATACCGGCGTTAGAAAGATCCCATTGAAAAGATAGGATACGCAAATGGCGTAGGGGGATCTGCGGTATGGAAAAGTCGCGGCTGCAAAGTGAGCGTTAGACCCTTTCTTGACTGACTCCAAATACCGGCGGTAGCCCAAAACCAGCGTTAGGAGCCTCTAACGCTGGTTTTGACGGCTACCGCCCAACTCTAAATCTAGCCGTAAGTGCGGAACTGTTTGTTTGTACTGGCTGTTTGGAAGCCAGGATTTTCAAGGAGTCAGAGTGTTTTTCCTGCCTGTCGCTTTTCCCTGATGGTTGCTGCTTTTTAGGATTTGCATTTTGAACAAGTTTCATCTTCTGGTGTGGATTGGATTCCTGGTTTCCGGTTGAGTGAGTCTCTCCAGGGTGGCTCGGGTGTAGAGGTGCAGGTTTATAATTATCTATACTTAGAATTTTATTCTATTTTTTTATATTGAAATTAGAGTATAAGAGAAATAAAGAGCTATTTTATTTACTATGGAAGCCGATCCCAAGCTTTCTCTGTCATTTGATAAATGTCTTTATTGTGTTGATGCCCAGGTTGTACCTCCAGTGCAATTTTGTTCCCCTTGCCTTAAAAAAGTTTTTATTATCTAAGGATAAGGATTTCTTATCTGAGCCTTGTTTTTCTCAGGATAATGCTGTTCAGGGGTCTTTGACAGATTCACATGCAGTGCCCTGCGGTTCTTCTCAGTCAGTCTCTGGTAGTGTTTGTTTGCCTCCGGGAGTGTTGACTTCTGCAGTTTCCGCAGCCTTAAGTGCTTTACCTAGTTCTGGTAAAAGGAAGAAGAAATCTAAAAACATTTCTATGGGTTCTGATTCCACCAAGACTTATTTGTTTAGTCTTTCTCAGTTATCTAGTGAGGATCATTCCTCTGCATCTTCTGTGGGCGAGATCTCTGATTCAGAATCTGCAGTTACTAATACAATAGATTCCGAGGAGGTTAATTTTATATTTAAACTGGAGCATCTCTGTTTACTTTTGAAAGATATTTTATCTACTTTGGATGAATCTGAAACTGTTGCAGAGGGCCCTAAAAATGCTATTAAACTGAACAGAGTTTTTTGATGTCAAACCTAAATCTGTGGAGGTTTTTCCTGTTCCATATTTTATGTCTGACATTATATCTCAGGAATGGGAGAAGCCGGGTGTTCCTTTTAACCCGTCTCCTGTGTTTTAAAAGATGTTTCCTGTGGCTGATTTAGTGCGAGATCTGTGGCACACTGTTCCTAGAGTAGAGGGCGCTATATCTTCCTTAGCCAAAAGAACTACTATTTCTCTTTTAGAAACCCATACATATAAAAGTCTTCAACAGGACATTTTGGTGGTTTGAATGATCAGAAGCTATATGTAATTCAGGGCTTTTTTCTTTTTCACCATAAGGATGGTTATTGTAGGGTTAGTTTGATGCTGTGTCACTACAGATGCGTGTTTTTAAAATATATGTGTACATTTATTTAAAACACGGATCATGTCCGTCCGCACATTAATAAATAGGGGCCTTAGTCTTGTCCAGACAATGTTTATATATGAAGGTTATTGAGACTATGGCCTCAACTGCAAATACGCTGGAATTCCGCAGCGTATTTGTGGCAAGGCTGATTCGCCTTAGTTATCAAAGGCTAGAGACCGGCAAAAGTAGAATATAGTGACGTAAGCTTCGATCCGCCGGACTCAGTCCGACACAGAACGATGCTTACGTCACTACAGATGTTCCGAACGCAAGTTCGGCACAATCTGACTACTTTTGGTAGTTATCAATTTACTAGCAGGTACGCTCACCACTATTCCTGGCCAGCGTACCTGAATTTTAATCCGCCGCTCTTGAGGCAGCGGATCCCATAGGAATCAATGGGAGTCTGACCATAGCGAAAGCTCATGTTCGCTGCTGCCCGATATCCCATTGATTCCTATGGGAAACGTCTGCACCTAACACCCTAACATGTACCCCGAGTCTAAACACCCCTAATCTGTCCCCCCCTACACCGCCACAACTAAATAAATTTATTACCCCCTAAACTGCCGCTCCCGGACCCCGCCGCAACCTACATTATACATATTAACCCCTAATCTGCCGCCCCCTACACTGCCGCAACTAAATAAAGTTATTCCCCCCTAAACCACCACTCCCGGACCCCGCCGCAACTATAATAAATATGTTAACCCCAAAAACCGCCGCGCCCGGACCCCCCCGCCACCTACATAATACCTATTAACCCCTATCCTGCCCCCCTATACCGCCGCCACCTACATAATACCTATTAACCCCTATAATAAATTTATTAACCCCTATCCTGCCCCCCCTACACCGCCGCCACTATAATAAAATTATTAACCCCTAAACCTAAGTCTAACACTAACCCTAACACCCCCCTAACTTAAATATTAATTAAATAAATCTAAATAATATTACTCTTATTAACTAAATGAATCCTATTTAAAACTAAATATTACCTATAAAATAAACCCTAATATATCTACAATATAACTAATAGTTACATTGTAACTATTTTAGGATTTATTTTTATTTTACTGGCAAGTTTGTATTTATTTTAACTAGGTACAATAGCTATTAAATAGTTATTAACTATTTAATAGCTACCTAGTTAAAATAAAGACAAATTTACCTGTAAAATAAAAACTAACCTAAGTTACAATTAAACCTAACACTACACTATAATTATTTAAATAAATTAGCTACTAATACCTACAATTAAATACAATTAAATAAACTACACTAAATTACAGAAAATAAAAAAATATTACAAGAAGTTTAAACTAATTACACCTATTCTAAGCCCCCTAATAAAATAAAAAATAAAAAATAATAAAAGTCCCTACCCTATTCTACATTACCAAGTAACCAGCTCTTTTACCAGTCCTTAAAATGGCTTTTTGTGGGGCATTGCCCCAAAGTAATCAGCTCTTTTGCCTGTAAAAAAAAATACAACCCCCCCAACATTAAAACCCACAAACCCCTACTCTAACCCACCCAAACCCCACTTAAATAAACCTATCGCTAACCCCCTGAAGATCTCCCTACCTTGAGTCGTCTTCACCCAGCCGGGCCAAAGTCTTCATCCGATGGGGCAGAAGAGGACATCCAAACCAGCAGAAGTCTTCATCCTATCCGGGCAGAAGAGGACATCCGGACCGGCAGACATCTTCATCCAAGCGGCATCTTCTATCTTCATCCATCCGACGAGGAGCGGCTCCATCTTCAAGACCTCTGGCGCGGAGCATCCTTCCTGCACGACGACTACCCGACGAATGGCTGGTCCTTTAAATGATGTCATCCAAGATGGCGTCCCTCGAATTCCGATTGGCTGATAGGATTCTATCAGCCAATCGGAATTAAGGTAGGAAAAATCTGATTGGCTGATGCTATCAGCCAATCAGATTGAAGTTCAATCCAATTGGCTCATTGGCTCACAAGGACTAATGTTAGGAGAAGCCTGTTAACACAAGGACTAATGTTAGGAGAAGCCTGTTAACACAAGGACTAATGTTAGGAGAAGCCTGTTAACACAAGGACTAATGTTAGGAGAAGCCTGTTAACACAAAGACGTATGTTAAGAGAAGCCTGTTAACACAAGGACTAATGTTAGGAGAAGTCTGTTAACACAATGACTAATGTTAAGAGAAACCTGTTAACACAAGGACTAATGTTAGGAGAAGCCTGTTAACACAAGGACTTATGTTAGGAGAAGCCTGTTAACACAAGGACTAATGTTAGAAGAAGCCTGTTAACACAAGGACTAATGTTAGAAGAAGACTGTTAACACAAGGACTAATGTTAGGAGAAGACTGTTAACACAAGGACTTATGTTAGGAGAAGCCTGTTAACACAAGAACTTATGTTAGGAGAAGCCTGTTAACACAAGGACTGATGTTAGAAGAAGCCTGTTAACACAAGGACTAATGTTAGAAGAAGCCTGTTAACACAAGGACTAATGTTAGAAGAAGCCTGTTAACACAAGGACTAATGTTAGGAGAAGACTGTTAACACAAGGACTTATGTTAGGAGAAGCCTGTTAACACAAGGACTAAAGTTCGGAGAAGCCTGTTAACACAAGCACTAATGTTAGGAGAAGCCTGTTAACACAAGGACTAATGTTAGGAGAAGTCTGTTAACACAAGGACTAAAGTTCGGAGAAGCCTGTTAACACAAGCACTAATGTTAGGAGAAGCCTGTTAACACAAGGACTAATGTTAGAAGAAGCCTGTTAACACAAGGACTAATGTTAAGAGAAGCCTGTTAACACAAGGACTAATGTTAGGAGAAGCCTGTTAACACAAGGACTAATGTTAGGAGAAGTCTGTTAACACAAGGACTAATGTTAGAAGAAGCCTGTTAACACAAGGACTAATGTTAGGAGAAGTCTGTTAACACAAGGACTAATGTTAAGAGAAGCCTGTTAACACAAGGACTAATGTTAGGAGAAGCCTGTTAACACAAGGACTAATGTTAGGAGAAGCCTGTTAACACAAGGACTAATGTTAGGAGAAGTCTGTTAACACAAGGACTAAATTTAGGAGAAATATTTAAACACAAGGTGAGGTTCCAGGAGCTTAACAGGAGTGAGGAAAATTGTTCCATAGAGTATGTTTAGTTCTGCAGAAATCCTTCAGATTAGAATGTGAGGAGTGACAAGAGAGGAGGAAAGAAGATCCTGGACACAACAAGATGGATAGGGATGGTAATATTTGCAGATTAGGAAAATGGTTAGGATGCTGCAGTGTTACTGAGGGGCTTATACGTAAAAGGCTTCTCATTTATTCTTAACGCTAAGGCAAGCCAGTAGACTGGGACTGAAAGACATTGTCATTAGGGGGAGATACAGTCACATGAATTTGTTATGCTGTTATTATTATGACTAACATTCAGATACAGAATATTGAGCACTGACTCAAGGGTACAATAATTGTCAGCTGCAGAACATCACAAATGTTGGTAGAAAAAAATCACCAAATAAATTTAAAGAAAATGAAGAAATACTAACAAAATTCATCAGCATTTATTCATTTTCTTTAAATTGCCTTTAGGGGTTAAATTATTTACCTCTGCCCAAGAGCCTGCATTACAGGAGAACATCCTTTAGCCCAGGCCCTGGAATCTTCACGCTAATCTTCCTAATAGCACAGCCCTGGAATCTGCATGCTAAGCCTCCTAATAGCACGGCCCTGGAATCTGCATGCTAAGCCTCCTAATAGCGCGGCCCTGGAATCTGCATGCTAAGCCTCCTAATAGCGCGGCCCTGGAATCTGCACGCTAAGCCTCCTAATAGCGCGGCCCTGGAATCTGCACTCCAATCCTCCTAATAGCGCAGCCCTGGAATCTGCACGCTAAGCCTCCTAATAGCACAGCCCTGGAATCTGCACGCTAAGCCTCCTAATAGCACGGCCCTGGAATCTGCATGCTAAGCCTCCTAATAGCACGGCCCTGGAATCTGCATGCTAAGCCTCCTAATAGCACGGCTCTGGAATCTGCATGCTAAGCCTCCTAATAGCACGGCCCTGGAATCTGCATGCTAAGCCTCCTAATAGCACGGCCCTGGAATCTGCATGCTAAGCCTCCTAATAGCACAGCCCTGGAATCTGCATGCTAAGCCTCCTAATAGCACAGCCCTGGAATCTGCATGCTAAGCCTCCTAATAGCACGGCCCTGGAATCTGCATGCTAAGCCTCCTAATAGCGCGGCCCTGGAATCTGCACGCTAAGCCTCCTAATAGCGCGGCCCTGGAATCTGCACTCCAATCCTCCTAATAGCGCAGCCCTGGAATCTGCGCGATAATCCTCTTTATAGTGCGGCCCTGGAATCTGCATGCTAAGCCTCTTAATAGTGCAGGCCCTGGAATCTGCACGCTAAGCCTCCTAATAGCACAGGCCCTGGAATCTGCACGCTAAGCCTCCTAATAGCACAGGCCCTGGAATCTGCACGCTAAGCCTCCTAATAGCGCGGCCCTGGAATCTGCACGCTAAGCCTCCTAATAGCGCGGCCCTGGAATCTGCACGCTAAGCCTCCTAATAGCGCGGCCCTGGAATCTGCATGCTAAGCCTCCTAATAGCGCGGCCCTGGAATCTGCATGCTAAGCCTCCTAATAGCGCGGCCCTGGAATCTGCACTCCAATCCTCCTAATAGCGCAGCCCTGGAATCTGCGCGATAATCCTCTTTATAGTGCGGCCCTGGAATCTGCATGCTAAGCCTCTTAATAGTGCAGGCCCTGGAATCTGCACGCTAAGCCTCTTAATAGTGCAGGCCCTGGAATCTGCACGCTAAGCCTCCTAATAGCACAGGCCCTGGAATCTGCACGCTAAGCCTCCTAATAGCGCGGCCCTGGAATCTGCACGCTAAGCCTCCTAATAGCGCGGCCCTGGAATCTGCACTCCAATCCTCCTAATAGCGCGGCCCTGGAATCTGCGCGATAATCCTATTTATAGTGCGGCCCTGGAATCTGCATGCTAAGCCTCTTAATAGTGCAGGCCCTGGAATCTGCACGCTAAGCCTCCTAATAGCACAGGCCCTGGAATCTGCATGCTAAGCCTCTTAATAGTGAAGGCCCTGGAATCTGCATGCTAAGCCTCTTAATAGTGAAGGCCCTGGAATCTGCACCCTAATCCTCCTAATAGCGCCGCCGTAGAATCTGCACGCTATTCTTCCTAATAGCGCGGCCCTAGAGTCTGCACACTAAGCCTCCTAATATCGTAACCCTGGAATCTGCACACTAAGCCTCCTAATAGCGTGGCCCTGGAATCTGCACTCCAATCCTCCTAATAGCGTGGCCCTGGAATCTGCACACTAAGCCTCCTAATAGCGTGGCCCTGGAATCTGCACTCCAATCCTCCTAATAGCGTGGCCCTGGAATCTGCACACTAAGCCTCCTAATAGCGTGGCCCTGGAATCTGCACACTAAGCCTCCTAATAGCGTGGCCCTGGAATCTGCACTCCAATCCTCCTAATAGCGTGGCCCTGGAATCTGCACTCCAATCCTCCTAATAGCATGGCCCTGGAATCTGCACTCCAATCCTCTTAATAGCGTGACCCTGGAATCTGCACTACAATCCTCCTAATAGCATGGCCCTGGAATCTGCACTCCAATCCTCCTAATAGCGCGGCCCTGGAATCTGCGCGATAATCCTCCTAATAGTGCGGCCCTGGAATCTGCATGCTAAGCCTCTTAATAGTGCAGGCCCTGGAATCTGCACGCTAAGCCTCTTAATAGTGCAGGCCCTGGAATCTGCATGCTAAGCCTCTTAATAGTGCAGGCCCTGGAATCTGCATGCTAAGCCTCTAAATAGTGCAGGCCCTGGAATCTGCACACTAAGCCTCCTAATAGCTTGGCCCTGGAATCTGCACACTAAGCCTCCTAATAGCATGGCCCTGGAATCTGCGCGATAATCCTCTTTATAGTGCGTCCCTGGAATCTGCATGCTAAGCCTCTTAATAGTGCAGGCCCTGGAATCTGCACGCTAAGCCTCTTAATAGTGCAGGCCCTGGAATCTGCACGCTAAGCCTCCTAATAGCGTGGCCCTGGAATCTGCACTCCAATCCTCCTAATAGCGTGGCCCTGGAATCTGCACACTAAGCCTCCTAATAGCGTGGCCCTGGAATCTGCACACTAAGCCTCCTAATAGCGTGGCCCTGGAATCTGCACTCCAATCCTCCTAATAGCGTGGCCCTGGAATCTGCACTCCAATCCTCCTAATAGCATGGCCCTGGAATCTGCACTCCAATCCTCTTAATAGCGTGACCCTGGAATCTGCACTACAATCCTCCTAATAGCATGGCCCTGGAATCTGCACTCCAATCCTCCTAATAGCGCGGCCCTGGAATCTGCGCGATAATCCTCCTAATAGTGCGGCCCTGGAATCTGCATGCTAAGCCTCTTAATAGTGCAGGCCCTGGAATCTGCACGCTAAGCCTCTTAATAGTGCAGGCCCTGGAATCTGCATGCTAAGCCTCTTAATAGTGCAGGCCCTGGAATCTGCATGCTAAGCCTCTAAATAGTGCAGGCCCTGGAATCTGCACACTAAGCCTCCTAATAGCTTGGCCCTGGAATCTGCACACTAAGCCTCCTAATAGCATGGCCCTGGAATCTGCGCGATAATCCTCTTTATAGTGCGTCCCTGGAATCTGCATGCTAAGCCTCTTAATAGTGCAGGCCCTGGAATCTGCACGCTAAGCCTCTTAATAGTGCAGGCCCTGGAATCTGCACGCTAAGCCTCCTAATAGCACAGGCCCTGGAATCTGCATGCTAAGCCTCTAAATAGTGCAGGCCCTGGAATATGCACTCCAAACCTCCTAATAGCGCGGCCCTGGAATCTGCACACTAAGCCTCCTAATAGCGTGGCCCTGGAATCTGCACACTAAGCCTCTTAATAGTGAAGGCCCTGGAATCTGCACGCTAAGCCTCCTAATAGCGCGGCCCTGGAATATGCGCGATAATCCTCTTTATAGTGCGTCCCTGGAATCTGCACACTAAGCCTCCTAATAACGCGGCCCTGGAATCTGCGCAATAATCCTCTTTATAGTGCGTCCCTGGAATCTGCATGCTAAGCGTCTTAATAGTGCATCCCTGGAATCTGCACGCTAAGCCTCTTAATAGTGCAGGCCCGGGAATCTGCACGCTATGCCTCTTAATAGTGAAGGCCCTGGAATCTTCACGCTAATCCTCCTAATAGCGCCGCCGTAGAATCTGCATGCTATTCTTCCTAATAGCGCGGCCCTAGAGTCTGCACACTAAGCCTCCTAATATCGTGACCCTAGAGTCTGCACACTAAGCCTCCTAATATCGTGACCCTAGAGTCTGCATGCTAATCCTCCTAATAGCACGGCCCTGTAATCTGCACACTAAGGCCTAGATTTGGAGTTTTGTCGGTAAGGACCCGCGTAGCTAACGCCGGCTTTTTTCTGGCCGCACCATAAAAATAACTCTGGTATTGAGAGTCCACATAAAGGCTGCGTTAGGCTCCAAAAAAGGAGCGTAGAGCATTTTTAACGCAGCTTCAACTCTCGATACCAGAGTTGCTTACGCAAGCGGCCAGCCTCAAAAACGTGCTCGTGCACGATTCCCCCATAGAAAACAATGGGGCTGTTTGAGCTGAAAAAAAACCTAACACCTGCAAAAAAGCCGCGTTCAGCTCTTAAAGCAGCCCCATTGTTTGCTATCCGGAAACACCTCCTAAGTCTGCACCTAACACCCTAACATGTACCCCGAGTCTAAACAACCCTAACCTTACACTTATTAACCCCTAATCTGCCGTCCCCGCTATCGCTGACACCTGCATTTTATTTTTAAACCCTAATCTGCCGCTCCGTAAACCTCCGCTACTTACATTATCCTTATGCACCCCTAATCTGCTGCCCCTAACACCGCCGACCCCTATATTATATTTATTAACCCCTAATCTGCCCCCCCACAACGTCGCCTCCACCTGCCTACACTTATTAACCCCTAATCTGCCGACCCTGACCACACCGCTATTATTATAAAGTTATTAACCCCTAATCCGCCTCACTAACCCTATAATAAATAGTATTAACCCCTAATCTGCCCTCCCTAACATCGCCGACACCTAACTTCAAACATTAACCCCTAATCTGCTGACCGCAGCTCACCGCTATTTTAATAAATGTATTAACCCCTAAAGCTAAGTCTAACCCTAACACCCCCATAAGTTAAATATAATTTTATTCTAACGAAATAAATTAACTCTTATTAAATAAATTATTCCTATTTAAAGCTACATACTTACCTGCAAAATAAATCCTAACATAGCTACAATATAAATTATAATTACATTGTAGCTATTTTAGGATTAATATTTATTTTACAGGCAACTTTGTAATTATTTTAACCAGGTACAATAGCTATTAAATAGTTAAGAACTATTTAATAGTTACCTAGTTAAAATAATTACAAAATTACCTGTAAAATAAATCCTAACCTAAGTTACAACTAAACCTAACACTATACTATCATTAAATTAATTAAATAAAATACCTACAATTACCTACAATTAAACCTAACACTACACTATCAATACATTAATTAAATACAATACCTACAAATAAATACATTTAAATAAACTACCTAAAGTACAAAAAATAAAAAAGAACTAAGTTACAAAAAATAAAAAAATATTTTCAGCTCTTTTGCCTGTAAAAAACATACAATACCCCCCCAACATTACAACCCACCACCCACATACCCCTAATCTAACCCAAACCCCCCTAAATAAACCTTACACTAAGCCCCTGAAGATCTTCCTACCTTAGAATGCGAGCTCAATCTGATTGGCTGATTGGATCAGCCAATCGGATTGAACTTGATTCTGATTGGCTGATTCCATCAGCCAATCAGAATATTCCTACCTTAATTCCGATTGGCTGATAGAATCCTATCAGCCAATCGGAATTCGAGGGACGCCATCTTGGATGACGTCATTTAAAGGAACCGTCATTCGTTGTTCAGTCGTCGGCCAGGATGGATGTTCCGCGTTGGAGGTCTTCAGGATCCTGCCGCTCCGCTCCGGATGGATGACCATAGAAGATCCCGCTTGGATGAAGACTTCAATCGGATGGAAGACCTCTTCTGCCCCGCTTGGATGAAGACTTCAGCCGGATCATGGACCTCTTCAGCTCCCGCTTGGATGATGACTTCAGCCGGATCATGGACCTCTTCAGCCCCCCGCTTGGGCTTGGATCAGGACATCGGAGGAGCTCTTCTGGACCGATCGGTGAACCTGGCAGGGTGAAGACAAGGTAGGAAGATCTTCAGGGGCTTAGTGTTAGGTTTATTTAAGGGGGGTTTGGGTTAGATTAGGGGTATGTGGGTGGTGGGTTGTAATGTTGGGGGGGGTATTGTATGTTTTTTTTTACAGGCAAAAGAGCTGAACTTCTTGGGGCATGCCCCGCAAAGGGCCCTGTTCAGGGCTGGTAAGGTAAAAGAGCTTTGAACTTTAGTAATTTAGAATAGGGTAGGGCATTTTTTTATTTTGGGGGGCTTTGTTATTTTATTAGGGGGCTTAGAGTAGGTGTAATTAGTTTAAAATTGTTGTAATATTTTTCTTATGTTTGTAAATATTTTTTTATTTTTTGTAACTTAGTTCTTTTTTATTTTTTGTACTTTAGATAGTTTATTTCATTGTAGTTATTTGTAGGTATTGTATTTAATGTATTTATTGATAGTGTAGTGTTAGCTTTAATTGTAGATAATTATAGGTATTTTATTTAATTAATTTATTGATAGTGTAGTGTTAGGTTTAATTGTAACTTAGGTTAGGATTTATTTTACAGGTAAATTTGTAATTATTTTAACTATTTTAGCTATTAAATAGTTCTTAACTATTAAATAACTATTGTACCTGGTTAAAATAAATACAAAGTTACCTGTAAAATAAATATTAATCCTAAAATAGCTACAATGTAATTATAATTTATATTGTAGCTATATTAGAATTTATTTTACAGGTAAGTATTTAGCTTTAAATAGGAATAATTTATTTAATAAGAGTTAATTAATTTCGTTAGATTAAAATTATATTTAATTTATGGGGGTGTTAGTGTTAGGGTTAGACTTAGCTTTAGGGGTTAATACATTTATTAGAATAGCGGTGAGCTCCGGTTGGCAGATTAGGGGTTAATAATTGAAGTTAGGTGTCGGCGATGTTAGGGAGGGCAGATTAGGGGTTAAAAAAATTTAATCGAGTGGCGGCGATGTGGGGGGACCTCGGTTTAGGGGTACATAGGTAGTTTATGGGTGTTAGTGTACTTTAGAGTACAGTAGTTAAGAGCTTTATGAACCGGCGTTAGCCCAGAAAGCTCTTAACTACTGACTTTTTTCCTGCGGCTGGAGTTTTGTCGTTAGATGTCTAACGCTGACTTCAGACACGACTCTAAATACCGGAGTTAGAAAAATCCCATTGAAAAGATAGGATACGCAATTGACGTAAGGGGATCTGCGGTATGGAAAAGTCGCGGCTGAAAAGTGAGCGTTAGACCATATTTTGAGTGACTCCAAATGCCGGAGGTAGCCTAAAACCAGCGTTAGGAGCCTCTAACGCTGGTTTTCACGGCTAACGCCAAACTCCAAATCTAGGCCTAAGCCTCTTAATAGCGCATCCCTGGAATCTGCGTGATAATCCTCTTTATAGTGCGTCCCTGGAATCTGCATGCTATTCCTCCTAATAGTGCAGGCCCTGGAATCTGCACGCTAAGCCTCTTAATAGTGAAGGCCCTGGAATCTGCGCGCTAAGCCTCCTAATAGTGCGGCCCTGGAATCTGCGCGATAATCCTCTTTATAGTGCGTCCCTGGAATCTGCACACTAAGCCTCCTAATAACGCGGCCCTGAAATCTGCGCGATAATCCTCTTTATAGTGCGTCCCTGGAATCTGCATGCTATTCCTCCTAATAGTGCAGGCCCTGGAATCTGCACGCTAAGCCTCCTAATAACGCGGCCCTGGAATCTGCGCAATAATCCTCTTTATAGTGCGTCCCTGGAATCTGCATGCTATTCCTCCTAATAGTGCAGGCCCTGGAATCTGCACGCTAAGCCTCTTAATAGTGCAGGCCCTGGAATCTGCACGCTAAGCCTCTTAATAGTGCGTCCCTGGAATCTGCACACTAAGCCTCTTAATAGTGAAGGCCCTGGAATCTGCACGCTAATCCTCCTAATAGTGCAGGCCCTGCAATCTGCACGCTAATTCTCCTAATAGCGCCGCCGTAGAATCTGCACGCTATTCTTCCTAATAGCGCGGCCCTAGAGTCTGCACACTAAGCCTCCTAATATCGTGACCCTAGAGTCTGCACACTAAGCCTCCTAATATCGTGACCCTAGAGTCTGCATGCTAATCCTCCTAATAGCACGGCCCTGTAATCTGCACACTAAGCCTCTTAATAGCACATCCCTGGAATCTACACGCTAATCCTTTTAATAGCACAGGCCCTGGAATCTGCACGCTAATCCTCTTAAAGGTGCAGCCCTGTAATCTGCACGCTAAGCTTCCTAACAGCACGGTCCTAGAATCTTCACACTAAACCTCCTAATAGTTTGGCCCTGGAATCTCCACACTAAGCCTCTTAATAGCGCGGCCCTGGATTCTCCACACTAAGCCTCTTAATAGCGCGGCCCTGGAATCTGCGCGCTAATCCTCTTTATAATGCAGGCCCTGGAATCTGCATGCTAAGCCTCCTAATAGCACAGGCCCTGGAATCTGCATGCTAAGCCTCCTAATAGTGCGGCCGTGGAATCTGCATGCTATTCCTCCTAATAACGCGGCCCTAGAGTCTGCACGCTAAGCCTCCGAATACCGCGATCCTAGAGTCTGCACGCTAATCCTCCTAATAGCACGGCCCTGGAATCTGCACACTAAGAGGCCTACTTATCAGGCCGTCAACTTACTTGCATTCAACGGCACCAATACGCTCGCCTGACATCTCCTAACTTCGCTGCCGTGGATCTGAATACGTTCTCCATAGTTAACAAAAAATCTGTCAAAAAGCCGCACACCAAGTACGGGGCGATGAGCAGCTGACTGTTGTTAACTAACAGTCATCAATCTCGCTGCTATTCGGCTTTTTCCCAACTTTATTTGTATACTGTCACTAAACACCCACAATATACTAAACTGTTTAACCCCTATACAGCCGCTCCCGGCCCCCTCCGCAACTAAATAAAGTTATTAACCCCTATCCCACTGCTCCCGGAGCCCACCGCAACTCTAATAAACTTATTAACCCCTATTCCTCTGCTTCCGGAGCCCACCGTCACCTATATTATGTTAATACCCCCTAATCTGCTGCCCCCTACACCGCCACCACCTACATTATATTTATTAACCCCTAATCTGCCACCCCCTATACCACCGCCACCTACATTATATTGATTAATAACCCCTAATCTGCCACTCCCTATACCACCGCCACCTACATTATGTTATTAACCCCCCACATCGCCATAAACTAAATTAACCTATTAACCCCTAAACATAACAACCCGCTAACTTTATATTAAGTTTTAACTCATCCCTATCTTATAATAAATTTAAACTTACCTTTAAAATTACATTAAACTATATTAAAATAAAAATTAATCTAACCTAACTTTTAAACTAAAATTACATTAAACTACAAATTAAAATAACTATATTATATATTTAAACACCTAACCCTACTCAAATAATTTAATTCTACACCAAAATATTACAAAGTTACAAAAAACTAACAACTAAGTTACAAAAAATAACAAACACTAAGTTACACAAAAAATAAACACTAAATTACAAAAAAATAAAAAATAAATTATCAAAGATTTAAACTAAAAAAGCCCCCCCCCACCAATAAAAAAACCCCAACCTACAATAAGCTATAAATAGCCCTTAAAAGGGCCTTTTGCTGGGCATTGCCCCAAAGTAATCAGCTCTTTTACCTGTAAATAAAAAATACAAACAACCCCCCAACAGTAAAACCCAACACCCACACAACCAACCCCCCAATTAAAATCCTAATCTAAAAAATCCTAAGATTCCCATTGCCCTGAAAAGGGCATTTGGATGGGCATTGCCCTTAAAAGGGCATTTAGCTCTATTGCAGCCCAAACCCTAATCTAAAACTAAAACCCACCCAATAAAACCTTAAAAAATCCAAACACTAACCCCAGAATATTTACTTACAGTTTTGAAGATCTGACATCCATCCTCCAAGAAGCCGGCAGAAGTCTTCATCCAAGCGGCCGAAGTCTTCATCCAAGCCTGCAGAAGTCTTCACCCAGACGGCATCTTCTATCTTCATCCATCTGGCACGGAGCGGCTCCACCTTCAAGACATGCGACGCGGAGCATCCTCTTCCGACGACGGCTTCTTCGGAATGAAGATTCCTTTAAATGACAGCATCCAAGATGGCGTCCCTTAGATTCCGATTGGCTGATAGAATTCTATCAGCCAATCAGAATTAAGGTTAAAATAATCCTATTGGCTGTTGCAATCAGCCAATAGGATTGAACTTCAATCCTATTGGCTGATCCAATCAGCCAATAGGATTGAGCTGGCATTCTATTGGCTGTTCCAATCAGCCAATAGAATGCCAGCTCCGTGCCGGATGGATGAAGATAGAAAATGCCGTCCGGGTGAAGACATCTGCGGGCTTGGATGAAGACTTCGGCCGCTTGGATGAAGACTTCTGCCGGCTTCTTAGAGGATGGATGTCAGATCTTCAAAACTGTAAGTGAATCTTCTGGGGTTAGCGTTAGGATTGTTTAAGGTTTTATTGGGTGGGTTTTAGTTTTAGATTAGGGTTTGGGCTGCAATAGAGCTAAATGCCCTTTTAAGGGCAATGCCCATCCAAATGCCCTTTTTAGGGCAATGGGGATCTTAGGTTTTTTTAGATTAGGATTTTATTTGTGGGGTTGGTTGTGTGGGTGGTGGGTTTTACTGTTGGGGGGTTGATTGTATTTTTTATTTGCAGGTAAAAGAGCTGATTACTTTGGGGCAATGCCCAGCAAAAGGTCCTTTTAAGGGCTATTTGTAGTTTATTGTAGGTTAGGTTTTATTTTTATTTTGGGAGGGCTTTTTTATTTTCATAGGGCCCTTAGATTAGGTGTAATTAGTTTAAATCTTTGATGATTTATTTTTTATTTTTTGTAACTTAGTGTTTCTTTTTTTTTTGTGTAACTTAGTGTTTGTTATTTTTTGTAACTTAGTTGTTAGTTTTTTGTAACTTTGCAATTTTTTTGTGTAGATTTAAATTATTTGAGTAGGGTTAGGTGTTTAAATATATAATATAGTTAATTTAATTTGTAGTCTATTGTAATTTTAGTATAATAGGGTAGATTAAATTAATTAGTTTAATGTAGTTTAATATAATTTTAGTGTAACAGTTAGGGTAGATTAATAAATAGTTTAATGTAGTTTAAGGATGAGTTAATATTTATAATAAGGATGAGTTAATATTTAATGTAAAGTTAGCGGGTTGTTAGGTTTAGGGGTTAATAGTTTAATTTAGTTTATGGCGATCTGGGGGGCTGGCGGTTTAGGGGTTAATAGGTTTAATAAGTGCTAGTGATGTGGGAGGCCAGGGGTTTAGGAGTTAATAACTTTATTTAGTTGCGGTGGTCTCCGGGAGCGGCGGGAAAGGGGTTAATAACTTTATGTAGGTGGCGGCGGGGTCGGGAGTGGCAGATTAGGGGTTAATAACTTTTATTTAGGTGGCAGCTTAGGGGTTAATAAGTATAATGAAGGTTGCGGTGGTGTAGTGGCAGCAGATTAGGGGTTAATAAGTGTAATGTAGTTGGTGGTGTTGCTGAGTGGCAGATAAGGGGTTAATAAGTATAATGTAGGTGGCGGTGGTGTCGGGGGCAGCAGATTAGGGGTGTTTAGACTCAGGGGTAATGTTAGGGTGTTAGGTGTAAACGTTACTTTTATTATACCATAGGAATCAATGGGATATCGGGCAGCAGCGAACATGAGCTTTCGCTGCTTTCAGACTCCCATTGATTTCTATGGCATCCCCTGTCTCCAGGGCGGCGGATTGAAAACCAGGTATGCTGGGCCGGAATAGTGGCGAGCTTACCTGCTAGTTATTTGTTAACTAGCAAAAGTAGTCAGATAGTGCCGAATTTGCATTCAGAACATCTGTAGTGATGTAACCATCAATCTGTGTCGGACTGAAACTGGCAGAACGTATGTTACGTCACAGATTTCTACTTTTGTTGGTCTGTAGCCTTTGATAAATAAGGCGAATCAATCTCTCCACAATTAAGAGGCCGAATTATCAAGCCGTCAACTATGCTGCATTCAACGGCACCAATATGCTCGCCTAAAATCACGGTCGCAGACCTGAATAAGCTCTCCTTATTTATAAAAAAGCAGTCAAAAAGCCACGCACCATGTACAGGGTGATGAGCAGCGAACTTTTGTTAACTAGCAGTCATCGATCTCGCTGCTATTCGGCTTTTTCCCAACTTTATTTATACCCTGTCACTAATCACCACCACTATACTAAAATGTTTAACCTCTATCCCTCCGCTCCCGGAGCCCACCGCAACTAAATAAATGTATTAACCCCTAAACCACCAGGCCCCCACATCGCCATAAACTAAATTAAGCTATTAACCCCTAAACCTAACAACCCGCTAACTTTACAGAGCAGGCGGAGAGGGTTATAGAGCAGTGGTCTTTAGACCACTGCTTCACAACTGCTGTTTCTGGTGAGTCTGAAGACTTGCCAGAAACACGGGCCCACAAGTTCCATACGGAGCGTGATAAATGGGCCTCTAAGTCTCCTAATAGCGCGGCCCTGGAATCTGCACAGTAAGGGCTCCATGTACGAAGCAGCGAAAGCTGCTCTGGAGCCTTTGCGGGGCAGGTTCGCATATGCAAGCCTGCTTCCCGCAATGTAAGAAGCAGCAGTCATTAGACCGCTGCTTCCTACACCCTACGCCACCTCTTAAGTGGCGAAGCAAAATCACAGAGGACAGGCTCGCTCTCGGTGATTGACAGCCCCTTCAGTCGCGTGATTGGTCGCGCAATTGAAGGGGCGGGCATTACACACTCCGATGAGTGTGTAATGATACATGCGGGCAAGCGGATCAATAGATCTGCTGCCCGTGTGTAGTGAAGGCGGGCGGACAGCTTTGCGAGTTAAGAAGCTGTCCGCCCGCCATTTAGTACATGGCACCCTAAGCCTCCTAATAGTGTAACCCTGGAATCTGCACGCTAAGCCTCCTAATAGTGTGGCCCTTGGCTCTATGAAGAAGGGCTGGGATTAGCGCTGTACTTCAGCACACTAGAGGTAAGTATAATGCTGTTCACCTGTAGCAATGGAACATTTACATTTTTTTCATGAATATTCTGTAATCATTTAGTTTAAAACAAAACAAATAGTAAATTGTGCAGTGGATGAATATTTGTTCCTAAAGATTCCGACAAACAGATTTTTTCTTTGCAGCACATGTCTAGTTATAAAGTTTATAGATATCTTTTGTGTATAAAGCAGTTTATCTTTTACATTATAGACGTCAAGTTCATCTCAGAGTTCTGCAATGTGGCGCACTTCTCAGAGGGAGGATAAACGCTAGAAGTTGCTACGAAGAAAACAGCTGGATCTGTGAAAAGCAGTTTTGTTGCCCCTAAAAATAATAACTATGATTTTTTCTTGTGAATTAAGGAAAAAATGTAAATTAATAAATATCTATATTCTGTCTGGAAAATAAAAACAAACTATGAGGCCTATTTATCAAGCGGTCAACTGCAAATATGCTGGAATTCCGCAGCATAATTGTGGTGAGCCTGATTTGCCCTATTTATCAAAGCCTACAGACCGGCAAAAGTTGAAATTTGTGACGTAGCATATGATCCGTCGGTCTCAATCCGACACAGATCGATGCTTACGTCATTACAGATGTTCCGAATACAAATTCGGCACTATCTGACTACTTTTGCTAGTTAACAAACTTCTAACAGGTACTCTCGCCACTATTCTGGCCCAGCGTACCTGGTTTTCAATCCACCACCCTGGAGGCCGCAGATGCCATAGGAATCAATTGGAGTCTGAAAGCAGCGAAAGCTCATGTTAGCTGCTGCCCGATATCTCATTGATTTCTATGGTAACGTTTACACCTAACACCCTAACATAAGCCCCGAGTCTAAACAACCCTAATCTGCCGCCCCGACATCGCCGCCACCTACATAATGTTATTAACCCCTATTCCGCCGCTCCTGGACCCTGCCGCCACCTAAATAAATGTATTAACCCCTATCCCACCGCTCCCGGAGCCCACCGCAACTAAATAAAGTTATTAACCCGTATTCCGCAGCTCCCTAACACCGCCGCAACTAACTAAAGTTATTAACCCCTATACCACTGATCCAGGACCCCTCCGCAACTAAATAAAGTTATTAACCCCTATACCCCTGGCCTCCCACATCGCCATAAACTAAATTAAGCTATTAACCCCTAAACCTAACAACCCTCTAACTTTACATTAAATATTAACTCAGCCCTATCTTATAATAAATTTAAACGTACCTTTAGAATTGAAATAAACTATATTAAACTAATAATTAACCTACCCTAACTATTATCCTACAATTATATTAAACTATGTTAAACTATTAATTAATCTACCCTACCTATTATACTAAAATGACATTAAATTACATTAAACTATAATAAACTATTCATTAACCTACCCTATTATACTAAAATTACATTAAAATAACAATTAAAGTAACTATATTACATATTTAAACACCTAACCCTACTCAAATTATTTAAATATATTATTAAATATTAAAAACTAACAACTAAGTTTATGATGATGTGGGAGGCTGGGGGTTTAGGGGTTAATAGGTTTAGTAAGTGCTAGTGATGTGGGAGGCCAGGGGTTTATGGGTTAATGCATTTATTTTGTTGCGGTGGGCTCCGGGAGTGGCAAGATAGGGGTTAATAACTTTATTTAGTTGCGGTGGGCTCCGGGAGTGGCGGGATAGGGGTTAATTAATTTTATTAGAGTTGCAGTGGGCTCCGGGAGCAGCGGGATAGGGGTTAATAACTTTTATTAGAGTTGCAGTGGGATCAGGGAGCAGCGGGATAGGGGTTAATAACTTTTATTAGAGTTGCAGTGGGATCAGGGAGCAGCGGGATAGGGGTTAATAACTTTTATTAGAGTTGCAGTGGGATCAGGGAGCAGCGGGATAGGGGTTAATAACTTTATTTAGTTGGGGCAGGGTCCGGGAGTGGCGGGATAGGGGTTAATAACTTTTATTAGAGTTGCAGTGGGATCAGGGAGCAGCGGGATAGGGGTTAATAACTTTATTTAGTTGGGGCGGGGTCCGGGAGCAGCGGGATAGGGGTTAATAACTTTTATTAGAGTTGCAGTGGGCTCCAGGAGCAGCAGGATAGGGGTTAATAACTTTTATTAGAGTTGCAGTGGGATCAGGGAGCAGCGGGATAGGGGTTAATAACTTTTATTAGAGTTGCAGTGGGATCAGGGAGCAGCGGGATAGGGGTTAATAACTTTTATTAGAGTTGCAGTGGGATCAGGGAGCAGCGGGATAGGGGTTAATAACTTTATTTAGTTGGGGCGGGGTCCGGGAGTGGCGGGATAGGGGTTAATAACTTTTATTAGAGGTGCAGTGGGATCAGGGAGCAGCGGGATAGGGGTTAATAACTTTATTTAGTTGGGGTGGGGTCCGGGAGCAGCGGGATAGGGGTTAATAACTTTTATTAGAGTTACAGTGGGCTCCGGGAGCAGCGGGATAGGGGTTAATAACTTTATTTAGTTGGGGCGGGGTCCGGGAGCAGCGGGATAGGGGTTAATAACTTTTATTAGAGTAGCAGTGGGATCAGGGAGCAGCGGGATAGGGGTTAATAACTTTATTTAGTTGGGGCGGGGTCCGGGAGTGGCGGGATAGGGGTTAATAACTTTTATTAGAGTTGCAGTGGGATCAGGGAGCAGCGGGATAGGGGTTAATAACTTTATTTAGTTGGGGCGGGGTCCGGGAGTGGCGGGATAGGGGTTAATAACTTTTATTAGAGTTGCAGTGGGCTCCGGGAGCAGCGGGATAGGGGTTAATAACTTTTATTAGAGTTGCAGTGGGCTCCGGAAGCAGCGGGATAGGGGTTAATAACTTTATTTAGGTTGTGGCGGGGTCCGGAAGTGGCAGGATAGGGGTTAAACATTTTAGTATAGTGGGGGTGTTTAGTGACAGGGTATAAATAAAGTTGGGAAAAAGCCGAATAGCAGCAAAATCGATGACTGTTAGGTAACAACAGTCCGCTGCTCATCGCCCCGTACTTGGAGCGTAGCTTTTTGACAGCTTTTTTGATAAATGAGAGCGTATTCAGGTCCGTGGCCGCAATGTTAGGCAACCGTATTGTTGCCGGCGAATGCAGCACCGTTGACGGATTGATAAATAGGCTACAATACATTAATTTGTCCTTAAAATATTACAAACAATGATGTATTAATCTCTTTATCTGATATTAGGTACAGTGGATATAAAAAGTCTACACACCCCTGTTAAAATGTCAGGTTTTTGTGATGTAAAAATAAAATAATATGGTTGCATAAGTGTGAACACCCTTAAACTAATACTTTACTGAAGCACCTTTTGATTTTATTACAGCACTCAGTCTTTTTGGGTATGAGTCTATCAGCATGGCACATTTTGACTTGGCAAGATTTGCCCACTCTTCTTTGCAAAAACACTCTAAATCTGTCAGAATGCGAGGGCATCTCCTGTGCACAGCCCTCTTCAGATCACCCCACAGATTTTGAATTAGATTCAGGTCTGGGCTCTGGAACCCTATCGTTACATTATACACAGTGATTTATTAATATCTTCATCTGACATTAGATATATACATATATATGTATTTGTGTACAGATTCCTATACTCACATTATACACAGTGATTTATTAATCTCTTTATCTGACATTAGGTATATACATATATATATGTATTTGTGTGCAGAATACTATACTTACATTATACACAGTGATTTATTAATCTCTTTATCTGACATTAGGTACATACATATATACTTAAATAAAAAGAGAGAAGCGCTCAACCTGGAAACGAACAATAGCATAATAGCTTGCTCTATGGCTAGTTACCACATAAGAAGCAGCCTCTTTTTGCTCAACATGTGCCTTTCACAGAGAAGAACTTTCCTGAAGCATATCAGTCTGATCCTGACTTCACAGGCGTCTGGGGTTTTGCTGTTTCTCTCGTTCAGAGAAGGATTGCCTGGTATTTCGGGGCTGGACTGTACTGTTAAGTCAGGATCAGACTGATATGCTTCAGGAAAGTTTTTCTCTGTGAAAGGCACATATTGAGCAAAAAGAGGCTGCTTCTAGGGTGGTAACTAGCCATAGAACAAGCTATTATGCTATTGTTCGTCCCCAGGTTGAGCGCTTCTCTCTTTTTATTTATACATACATATATACTGTATGCATTTGTGTACAGATTCCTATACTTATATTATACACAGTGATTTATTAATCTCTTTATCTGACATTAGATATATACATATATATGTATTTGTGTACAGATTCCTATACTTACATTATACACAGTGATTTATTAATCTCTTTATCTGACATTAGATATATACATATATATGTATTTGTGTACAGATTCCTATACTTACATTATACACAGTGATTTATTAATCTCTTTATCTGACATTAGATATATACATATATATGTATTTGTGTACAGATTCCTATACTTACATTATACACAGTGATTTATTAATCTCTTTATCTGACATTAGATATATACATATATATGTATTTGTGTGCAGAATACTATACTTACATTATACACAGTGATTTATTAATCTCTTTATCTGACATTAGATATATACATATATATGTATTTGTGTGCAGAATACTATACTTACATTATACACAGTGATTTATTAATCTCTTTATCTGACATTAGGTACATACATATATACTGTATGCATTTGTGTACAGAATCCTATCCTTACAGTATACACAGTGATTTATTAATCTCTTTATCTGACATTAGGTATATACATATATATGAATTTGTGTACAGAATCCTATCCTTACAGTATACACAGTGATTTATTAATCTCTTTATCTGACATTAGGTATATACATATATATGTATTTGTGTACAGAATCCTTACTTACATTATACACAGTGATTTATTAATCTCTTTATCTGACATTAGGTATATACATATATATATGTATTTGTGTGCAGAATACTATACTTACATTATACACAGTGATTTATTAATCTCTTTATCTGACATTAGGTATATACATATATATATGTATTTGTGTGCAGAATACTATACTTACATTATACACAGTGATTTATTAATCTCTTTATCTGACATTAGGTACATACATATATACTTAAATAAAAAGAGAGAAGCGCTCAACCTGGAAACGAACAATAGCATAATAGCTTGCTCTATGGCTAGTTACCACATAAGAAGCAGCCTCTTTTTGCTCAACATGTGCCTTTCACAGAGAAGAACTTTCCTGAAGCATATCAGTCTGATCCTGACTTCACAGGCGTCTGGGGTTTTGCTGTTTCTCTCGTTCAGAGAAGGATTGCCTGGTATTTCGGGGCTGGACTGTACTGTTAAGTCAGGATCAGACTGATATGCTTCAGGAAAGTTTTTCTCTGTGAAAGGCACATATTGAGCAAAAAGAGGCTGCTTCTTGGGTGGTAACTAGCCATAGAACAAGCTATTATGCTATTGTTCGTCCCCAGGTTGAGCGCTTCTCTCTTTTTATTTATACATACATATATACTGTATGCATTTGTGTACAGATTCCTATACTTATATTATACACAGTGATTTATTAATCTCTTTATCTGACATTAGATATATACATATATATGTATTTGTGTACAGATTCCTATACTTACATTATACACAGTGATTTATTAATCTCTTTATCTGACATTAGATATATACATATATATGTATTTGTGTACAGATTCCTATACTTACATTATACACAGTGATTTATTAATCTCTTTATCTGACATTAGATATATACATATATATGTATTTGTGTACAGATTCCTATACTTACATTATACACAGTGATTTATTAATCTCTTTATCTGACATTAGATATATACATATATATGTATTTGTGTACAGATTCCTATACTTACATTATACACAGTGATTTATTAATCTCTTTATCTGACATTAGATATATACATATATATGTATTTGTGTGCAGAATACTATACTTACATTATACACAGTGATTTATTAATCTCTTTATCTGACATTAGATATATACATATATATGTATTTGTGTACAGAATCCTTACTTACATTATACACAGTGATTTATTAATCTCTTTATCTGACATTAGGTATATAAATATATATGTATTTGTGTACAGAATCCTTACTTACATTATACACAGTGATTTATTAATCTCTTTATCTGACATTAGGTATATAAATATATATATATGTATTTGTGTACAGAATCCTTACTTACATTATACACAGTGATTTATTAATATCTTCATCTGACATTAGATATATACATATATATGTATTTGTGTACAGATTCCTATACTTACATTATACACAGTGATTTATTAATCTCTTTATCTGAGATTAGGTATATACATATATATGTATTTGTGTACAGAATCCTTACTTACATTATACACAGTGATTTATTAATCTCTTTATCTGACATTAGATATATACATATATATGTATTTGTGTACAGAATCCTTACTTACATTATACACAGTGATTTATTAATCTCTTTATCTGACATTAGATATATACATATATATGTATTTGTGTACAGATTCCTATACTTACATTATACACAGTGATTTATTAATCTCTTTATCTGAGATTAGGTATATACATATATATGTATTTGTGTACAGAATCCTTACTTACATTATACACAGTGATTTATTAATCTCTTTATCTGACATTAGATATATACATATATATGTATTTGTGTACAGAATCCTATCCTTACAGTATACACAGTGATTTATTAATCTCTTTATCTGACATTAGGTATATACATATATATGTATTTGTGTACAGATTCCTATACTTACATTATACACAGTGATTTATTAATCTCTTTATCTGACATTAGGTATATACATATATATGAATTTGTGTACTGAATCCTATCTTACATTATACACAGTGATTTATTTATCTCTTTATCTGACATTAGGTATATAAATATATATATATGTATTTGTGTACAGAATCCTTACTTACATTATACACAGTGATTTATTAATCTCTTTATCTGAGATTAGGTATATAAATATATATATGAATTTGTGTACAGAATCCTTACTTACATTATACACAGTGATTTATTAATCTCTTTATCTGACATTAGGTATATACATATATATGTATTTGTGTACAGAATCCTTATTACATTATACACAGTGATTTATTAATCTCTTTATCTGAGATTAGGTATATAAATATATATATATGTATTTGTGTACAGAATCCTTACTTACATTATACACAGTGATTTATTAATCTCTTTATCTGAGATTAGGTATATAAATATATATGTATTTGTGTACAGAATCCTTACTTACATTATACACAGTGATTTATTAATCTCTTTATCTGAGATTAGGTATATACATATATATGTATTTGTGTACAGAATCCTTATTACATTATACACAGTGATTTATTAATCTCTTTATCTGAGATTAGGTATATATATATATGTATTTGTGTTCAGAATCCTTACTTACATTATACACAGTGATTTATTAATCTCTTTATCTGAGATTAGGTATATACATATATATGTATTTGTGTACAGAATCCTTACTTACATTATACACAGTGATTTATTAATCTCTTTATCTGAGATTAGGTATATAAATATATATGTATTTGTGTACAGAATCCTTATTACATTATACACAGTGATTTATTAATCTCTTTATCTGAGATTAGGTATATAAATATATATGTATTTGTGTACAGAATCCTTACTTACATTATACACAGTGATTTATTAATCTCTTTATCTGAGATTAGGTATATAAATATATATGTATTTGTGTACAGAATCCTTATTACATTATACACAGTGATTTATTAATCTCTTTATCTGACATTAGGTATATAAATATATATGTATTTGTGTACAGAATCCTTATTACATTATACACAGTGATTTATTAATCTCTTTATCTGAGATTAGGTATATACATATATATGTATTTGTGTACAGATTCCTATACTTACATTATACACAGTGATTTATTAATCTCTTTATCTGACATTAGGTATATACATATATATGTATTTGTGTACAGAATCCTATCCATACATTATACACAGTGATTTATTAATCTCTTTATCTGACATTAGGTATATAAATATATATATGAATTTGTGTACAGAATTCTTACTTACATTATACACAGTGATTTATTAATCTCTTTATCTGACATTAGGTATATAAATATATATGTATTTGTGTACAGAATCCTTACTTACATTATACACAGTGATTTATGAATCTCTTTATCTGACATTAGGTATATACATATATATGTATTTGTGTACAGAATCCTTACTTACATTATACACAGTGATTTATTAATCTCTTTATCTGACATTAGGTATATACATATATATGAATTTGTGTACAGAATCCTATCCGTACATTATACACAGTGATTTATTAATCTCTTTATCTGACATTAGATATATACATATATATGTATTTGTGTACTGAATTCTATCTTACATTATACACAGTGATTTATTAATATCTTCATCTGACATTAGGTTTATACATATATATGTATTTGTGTACAGAATTCTTACTTACATTATACACAGTGATTTATTAATCTCTTTATCTGACATTAGATATATACATATATATGTATTTGTGTACAGAATCCTTACTTACATTATACACAGTGATTTATTAATCTCTTTATCTGACATTAGGTATATAAATATATATGTATTTGTGTACAGAATCCTTACTTACATTATACACAGTGATTTATTAATCTCTTTATCTGACATTAGGTATATAAATATATATATATGTATTTGTGTACAGAATCCTTACTTACATTATACACAGTGATTTATTAATCTCTTTATCTGACATTAGGTATATAAATATATATATATGTATTTGTGTACAGAATCCTTACTTACATTATACACAGTGATTTATTAATCTCTTTATCTGACATTAGATAAATACATATATATGTATTTGTGTACAGAATCCTTACTTACATTATACACAGTGATTTATTAATATCTTCATCTGACATTAGATATATACATATATATGTATTTGTGTACAGAATCCTTACTTACATTATACACAGTGATTTATTAATCTCTTTATCTGACATTAGATATATACATATATATGTATTTGTGTACAGAATCCTTACTTACATTATACACAGTGATTTATTAATCTCTTTATCTGACATTAGATATATACATATATATGTATTTGTGTACAGATTCCTATACTTACATTATACACAGTGATTTATTAATCTCTTTATCTGACATTAGGTATATAAATATATATATGAATTTGTGTACAGAATTCTTACTTACATTATACACAGTGATTTATTAATCTCTTTATCTGACATTAGGTATATACATATATATGTATTTGTGTACAGAATCCTTACTTACATTATACACAGTGATTTATGAATCTCTTTATCTGACATTAGATATATAAATATATATGTATTTGTGTACAGAATCCTTACTTACATTATACACAGTGATTTATGAATCTCTTTATCTGACATTAGGTATATACATATATATATGTATTTGTGTACAGATTCCTATACTTACATTATACACAGTGATTTATTAATCTCTTTATCTGACATTAGGTATATACATATATATGAATTTGTGTACAGAATCCTATCCGTACATTATACACAGTGATTTATTAATCTCTTTATCTGACATTAGATATATACATATATATATATATATATATATATATATATATATATATATGTATTTGTGTACTGAATCCTATCTTACATTATACACAGTGATTTATTTATCTCTTTATCTGACATTAGGTATATAAATATATATGTATTTGTGTACAGAATCCTTACTTACATTATACACAGTGATTTATTAATCTCTTTATCTGACATTAGATATATACATATATATATGTATTTGTGTACTGAAACCTATCTTACATTATACACAGTGATTTATTAATATCTTCATCTGACATTAGATATATACATATATATGTATTTGTGTACTGAATCCTATCCTTACATTATACACAGTGATTTATTAATATCTTCATCTGACATTAGGTTTATACATATATATGTATTTGTGTACAGAATTCTTACTTACATTATACACAGTGATTTATTAATCTCTTTATCTGACATTAGATATATACATATATATGTATTTGTGTACAGAATCCTTACTTACATTATACACAGTGATTTATTAATCTCTTTATCTGACATTAGATATATACATATATATATATATATATATATGTATTTGTGTACTGAATCCTATCTTACATTATACACAGTGATTTATTTATCTCTTTATCTGACATTAGGTATATAAATATATATGTATTTGTGTACTGAATCCTATCTTACATTATACACAGTGATTTATTAATCTCTTTATCTGACATTAGGTATATAAATATATATATGAATTTGTGTACAGAATTCTTACTTACATTATACACAGTGATTTATTAATCTCTTTATCTGACATTAGGTATATAAATATATATGTATTTGTGTACAGAATCCTTACTTACATTATACACAGTGATTTATGAATCTCTTTATCTGACATTAGGTATATACATATATATGTATTTGTGTACAGAATCCTTACTTACATTATACACAGTGATTTATTAATCTCTTTATCTGACATTAGGTATATACATATATATGAATTTGTGTACAGAATCCTATCCGTACATTATACACAGTGATTTATTAATCTCTTTATCTGACATTAGATATATACATATATATGTATTTGTGTACTGAATTCTATCTTACATTATACACAGTGATTTATTAATATCTTCATCTGACATTAGATATATACATATATATGTATTTGTGTACTGAATTCTATCCTTACATTATACACAGTGATTTATTAATATCTTCATCTGACATTAGGTTTATACATATATATGTATTTGTGTACAGAATTCTTACTTACATTATACACAGTGATTTATTAATCTCTTTATCTGACATTAGATATATACATATATATGTATTTGTGTACAGAATCCTTACTTACATTATACACAGTGATTTATTTATCTCTTTATCTGACATTAGGTATATAAATATATATGTATTTGTGTACAGAATCCTTACTTACATTATACACAGTGATTTATTAATCTCTTTATCTGACATTAGGTATATAAATATATATATATGTATTTGTGTACAGAATCCTTACTTACATTATACACAGTGATTTATTAATCTCTTTATCTGACATTAGATATATACATATATATGTATTTGTGTACAGAATCCTTACTTACATTATACACAGTGATTTATTAATCTCTTTATCTGACATTAGATATATACATATATATGTATTTGTGTACAGATTCCTATACTTACATTATACACAGTGATTTATTAATCTCTTTATCTGACATTAGGTATATAAATATATATATGAATTTGTGTACAGAATTCTTACTTACATTATACACAGTGATTTATTAATCTCTTTATCTGACATTAGGTATATACATATATATGTATTTGTGTACAGAATCCTTACTTACATTATACACAGTGATTTATGAATCTCTTTATCTGACATTAGATATATAAATATATATGTATTTGTGTACAGAATCCTTACTTACATTATACACAGTGATTTATGAATCTCTTTATCTGACATTAGGTATATACATATATATATGTATTTGTGTACAGATTCCTATACTTACATTATACACAGTGATTTATTAATCTCTTTATCTGACATTAGGTATATACATATATATGAATTTGTGTACAGAATCCTATCCGTACATTATACACAGTGATTTATTAATCTCTTTATCTGACATTAGATATATACATATATATATATATATATATATATATATATATATATATATATATGTATTTGTGTACTGAATCCTATCTTACATTATACACAGTGATTTATTTATCTCTTTATCTGACATTAGGTATATAAATATATATGTATTTGTGTACAGAATCCTTACTTACATTATACACAGTGATTTATTAATCTCTTTATCTGACATTAGATATATACATATATATATGTATTTGTGTACTGAAACCTATCTTACATTATACACAGTGATTTATTAATATCTTCATCTGACATTAGATATATACATATATATGTATTTGTGTACTGAATCCTATCCTTACATTATACACAGTGATTTATTAATATCTTCATCTGACATTAGGTTTATACATATATATGTATTTGTGTACAGAATTCTTACTTACATTATACACAGTGATTTATTAATCTCTTTATCTGACATTAGATATATACATATATATGTATTTGTGTACAGAATCCTTACTTACATTATACACAGTGATTTATTAATCTCTTTATCTGACATTAGATATATACATATATATATATATATATATATATGTATTTGTGTACTGAATCCTATCTTACATTATACACAGTGATTTATTTATCTCTTTATCTGACATTAGGTATATAAATATATATGTATTTGTGTACTGAATCCTATCTTACATTATACACAGTGATTTATTAATCTCTTTATCTGACATTAGGTATATAAATATATATATGAATTTGTGTACAGAATTCTTACTTACATTATACACAGTGATTTATTAATCTCTTTATCTGACATTAGGTATATAAATATATATGTATTTGTGTACAGAATCCTTACTTACATTATACACAGTGATTTATGAATCTCTTTATCTGACATTAGGTATATACATATATATGTATTTGTGTACAGAATCCTTACTTACATTATACACAGTGATTTATTAATCTCTTTATCTGACATTAGGTATATACATATATATGAATTTGTGTACAGAATCCTATCCGTACATTATACACAGTGATTTATTAATCTCTTTATCTGACATTAGATATATACATATATATGTATTTGTGTACTGAATTCTATCTTACATTATACACAGTGATTTATTAATATCTTCATCTGACATTAGATATATACATATATATGTATTTGTGTACTGAATTCTATCCTTACATTATACACAGTGATTTATTAATATCTTCATCTGACATTAGGTTTATACATATATATGTATTTGTGTACAGAATTCTTACTTACATTATACACAGTGATTTATTAATCTCTTTATCTGACATTAGATATATACATATATATGTATTTGTGTACAGAATCCTTACTTACATTATACACAGTGATTTATTTATCTCTTTATCTGACATTAGGTATATAAATATATATGTATTTGTGTACAGAATCCTTACTTACATTATACACAGTGATTTATTAATCTCTTTATCTGACATTAGGTATATAAATATATATATATGTATTTGTGTACAGAATCCTTACTTACATTATACACAGTGATTTATTAATCTCTTTATCTGACATTAGATATATACATATATATGTATTTGTGTACAGAATCCTTACTTACATTATACACAGTGATTTATTAATATCTTCATCTGACATTAGATATATACATATATATGTATTTGTGTACAGAATCCTTACTTACATTATACACAGTGATTTATTAATCTCTTTATCTGACATTAGATATATACATATATATGTATTTGTGTACAGAATCCTTACTTACATTATACACAGTGATTTATTAATCTCTTTATCTGACATTAGATATATACATATATATGTATTTGTGTACAGATTCCTATACTTACATTATACACAGTGATTTATTAATCTCTTTATCTGACATTAGGTATATAAATATATATATGAATTTGTGTACAGAATTCTTACTTACATTATACACAGTGATTTATTAATCTCTTTATCTGACATTAGGTATATAAATATATATGTATTTGTGTACAGAATCCTTACTTACATTATACACAGTGATTTATGAATCTCTTTATCTGACATTAGGTATATACATATATATGTATTTGTGTACAGATTCCTATACTTACATTATACACAGTGATTTATTAATCTCTTTATCTGACATTAGGTATATACATATATATGAATTTGTGTACAGAATCCTATCCGTACATTATACACAGTGATTTATTAATCTCTTTATCTGACATTAGGTATATAAATATATATGTATTTGTGTACAGAATCCTTACTTACATTATACACAGTGATTTATTAATCTCTTTATCTGACATTAGATATATACATATATATGTATTTGTGTACAGAATCCTTATTACATTATACACAGTGATTTATTAATCTCTTTATCTGACATTAGGTATATAAATATATATGTATTTGTGTACTGAAACCTATCTTACATTATACACAGTGATTTATTAATATCTTCATCTGACATTAGATATATACATATATATGTATTTGTGTACAGAATTCTTACTTACATTATACACAGTGATTTATTAATCTCTTTATCTGACATTAGATATATAAATATATATGTATTTGTGTACAGAATCCTTACTTACATTATACACAGTGATTTATTAATCTCTTTATCTGACATTAGATATATACATATATATATGTATTTGTGTACAGAATCCTTACTTACATTATACACAGTGATTTATTAATCTCTTTATCTGACATTAGATATATATATATATATATGTATTTGTGTACTGAATCCTATCTTACATTATACACAGTGATTTATTTATCTCTTTATCTGACATTAGGTATATAAATATATATGTATTTGTGTACTGAATTCTATCCTTACATTATACACAGTGATTTATTAATATCTTCATCTGACATTAGGTTTATACATATATATGTATTTGTGTACAGAATTCTTACTTACATTATACACAGTGATTTATTAATCTCTTTATCTGACATTAGATATATACATATATATGTATTTGTGTACAGAATCCTTACTTACATTATACACAGTGATTTATTAATCTCTTTATCTGACATTAGGTATATAAATATATATGTATTTGTGTACAGAATCCTTACTTACATTATACACAGTGATTTATTAATCTCTTTATCTGACATTAGGTATATAAATATATATATATGTATTTGTGTACAGAATCCTTACTTACATTATACACAGTGATTTATTAATATCTTCATCTGACATTAGATATATACATATATATGTATTTGTGTACAGAATCCTTACTTACATTATACACAGTGATTTATTAATCTCTTTATCTGACATTAGATATATACATATATATGTATTTGTGTACAGAATCCTTACTTACATTATACACAGTGATTTATTAATCTCTTTATCTGACATTAGATATATACATATATATGTATTTGTGTACAGATTCCTATACTTACATTATACACAGTGATTTATTAATCTCTTTATCTGACATTAGGTATATACATATATATGTATTTGTGTACAGAATCCTTACTTACATTATACACAGTGATTTATTAATCTCTTTATCTGACATTAGATATATACATATATATGTATTTGTGTACAGAATCCTTACTTACATTATACACAGTGATTTATTAATCTCTTTATCTGACATTAGATATATACATATATATGTATTTGTGTACAGAATCCTATCCTTACAGTATACACAGTGATTTATTAATCTCTTTATCTGACATTAGGTATATACATATATATGTATTTGTGTACAGATTCCTATACTTACATTATACACAGTGATTTATTAATCTCTTTATCTGACATTAGGTATATACATATATATGAATTTGTGTACTGAATCCTATCTTACATTATACACAGTGATTTATTTATCTCTTTATCTGACATTAGGTATATAAATATATATATATGTATTTGTGTACAGAATCCTTACTTACATTATACACAGTGATTTATTAATCTCTTTATCTGAGATTAGGTATATAAATATATATATGAATTTGTGTACAGAATCCTTACTTACATTATACACAGTGATTTATTAATCTCTTTATCTGACATTAGGTATATACATATATATGTATTTGTGTACAGAATCCTTATTACATTATACACAGTGATTTATTAATCTCTTTATCTGAGATTAGGTATATAAATATATATATATGTATTTGTGTACAGAATCCTTACTTACATTATACACAGTGATTTATTAATCTCTTTATCTGAGATTAGGTATATACATATATATGTATTTGTGTACAGAATCCTTATTACATTATACACAGTGATTTATTAATCTCTTTATCTGAGATTAGGTATATATATATATGTATTTGTGTTCAGAATCCTTACTTACATTATACACAGTGATTTATTAATCTCTTTATCTGAGATTAGGTATATACATATATATGTATTTGTGTACAGAATCCTTACTTACATTATACACAGTGATTTATTAATCTCTTTATCTGAGATTAGGTATATAAATATATATGTATTTGTGTACAGAATCCTTATTACATTATACACAGTGATTTATTAATCTCTTTATCTGAGATTAGGTATATAAATATATATGTATTTGTGTACAGAATCCTTACTTACATTATACACAGTGATTTATTAATCTCTTTATCTGAGATTAGGTATATAAATATATATGTATTTGTGTACAGAATCCTTATTACATTATACACAGTGATTTATTAATCTCTTTATCTGACATTAGGTATATAAATATATATGTATTTGTGTACAGAATCCTTATTACATTATACACAGTGATTTATTAATCTCTTTATCTGAGATTAGGTATATACATATATATGAATTTGTGTACAGAATCCTTACTTACATTATACACAGTGATTTATTAATCTCTTTATCTGAGATTAGGTATATAAATATATATGTATTTGTGTACAGAATCCTTATTACATTATACACAGTGATTTATTAATCTCTTTATCTGAGATTAGGTATATAAATATATATGTATTTGTGTACAGAATCCTTACTTACATTATACACAGTGATTTATTAATCTCTTTATCTGACATTAGGTATATAAATATATATGTATTTGTGTACAGAATCCTTACTTACATTATACACAGTGATTTATTAATCTCTTTATCTGAGATTAGGTATATAAATATATATGTATTTGTGTACAGAATCCTTACTTACATTATACACAGTGATTTATTAATCTCTTTATCTGACATTAGGTATATAAATATATATGTATTTGTGTACTGAATCCTTACTTACATTATACACAGTGATTTATTAATCTCTTCATCTGACATTAGATATATACATATATATATGTATTTGTGTACTGAATCCTATCTTACATTATACACAGTGATTTATGAATCTCTTTATCTGACATTAGGTATTTAAATATATATGTATTTGTGTACAGAATCCTTACTTACATTATACACAGTGATTTATTAATCTCTTTATCTGAGATTAGGTATATAAATATATATGTATTTGTGTACAGAATCCTTACTTACATTATACACAGTGATTTATTAATCTCTTTATCTGACATTAGGTATATAAATATATATGTATTTGTGTACAGAATCCTTACTTACATTATACACAGTGATTTATGAATCTCTTTATCTGACATTAGGTATATACATATATATGTATTTGTGTACAGAATCCTTACTTACATTATACACAGTGATTTATTAATCTCTTTATCTGAGATTAGGTATATAAATATATATGTATTTGTGTACAGAATCCTTACTTACATTATACACAGTGATTTATTAATCTCTTTATCTGAGATTAGGTATATAAATATATATGTATTTGTGTACAGAATCCTTATTACATTATACACAGTGATTTATTAATCTCTTTATCTGAGATTAGGTATATAAATATATATGTATTTGTGTACAGAATCCTTACTTACATTATACACAGTGATTTATTAATCTCTTTATCTGACATTAGATATATACATATATATATGTATTTGTGTACAGAATCCTTACTTACATTATACACAGTGATTTATGAATCTCTTTATCTGACATTAGGTATATACATATATATGTATTTGTGTACAGAATCCTTACTTACATTATACACAGTGATTTATTAATCTCTTTATCTGAGATTAGGTATATAAATATATATGTATTTGTGTACAGAATCCTTACTTACATTATACACAGTGATTTATTAATCTCTTTATCTGAGATTAGGTATATACATATATATGTATTTGTGTACAGAATCCTTATTACATTATACACAGTGATTTATTAATCTCTTTATCTGAGATTAGGTATATAAATATATATATATGTATTTGTGTACAGAATCCTTACTTACATTATACACAGTGATTTATTAATATCTTCATCTGACATTAGATATATACATATATATGTATTTGTGTACTGAATCCTATCCTTACATTATACACAGTGATTTATTAATATCTTCATCTGACATTAGGTTTATACATATATATGTATTTGTGTACAGAATCCTTATTACATTATACACAGTGATTTATTAATCTCTTTATCTGACATTAGGTATATAAATATATATGTATTTGTGTACAGAATCCTTAT
This sequence comes from Bombina bombina, assembly GCF_027579735.1. Lineage (NCBI taxonomy): Eukaryota > Metazoa > Chordata > Amphibia > Anura > Bombinatoridae > Bombina > Bombina bombina. Next base: position 11,926,598 of record NC_069500.1, read on the forward strand.
TACATTATACACAGTGATTTATTAATCTCTTTATCTGAGATTAGGTATATACATATATATGAATTTGTGTACAGAATCCTTACTTACATTATACACAGTGATTTATTAATCTCTTTATCTGAGATTAGGTATATAAATATATATGTATTTGTGTACAGAATCCTTACTTACATTATACACAGTGATTTATTAATCTCTTTATCTGACATTAGGTATATACATATATATGTATTTGTGTACAGAATCCTTACTTACATTATACACAGTGATTTATTAATCTCTTTATCTGACATTAGATATATACATATATATGTATTTGTGTACAGAATCCTTACTTGCATTATACACAGTGATTTATTAATCTCTTTATCTGACATTAGATATATACATATATATGTATTTGTGTACAGAATCCTTACTTACATTATACACAGTGATTTATTAATCTCTTCATCTGACATTAGATATATACATATATATATATATATATGTATTTGTGTACTGAATCCTATCTTACATTATACACAGTGATTTATTAATCTCTTCATCTGACATTAGATATATACATATATATATGTATTTGTGTACTGAATCCTATCTTACATTATACACAGTGATTTATTAATCTCTTTATCTGACATTAGATATATAAATATATATGTATTTGTGTACTGAATCCTATCTTACATTATACACAGTGATTTATTAATCTCTTTATCTGACATTAGATATATAAATATATATGTATTTGTGTACAGAATCCTTACTTACATTATACACAGTGATTTATTAATCTCTTTATCTGACATTAGATATATACATATATATGTATTTGTGTACAGAATCCTATACTTACATTATACACAGTGATTTATTAATCTCTTTATCTGACATTAGATATATACATATATATGTATTTGTGTACAGAATCCTTACTTACATTATACACAGTGATTTATGAATCTCTTTATCTGACATTAGGTATATACATATATATGTATTTGTGTACAGAATCCTTACTTACATTATACACAGTGATTTATGAATCTCTTTATCTGACATTAGGTATATACATATATATGTATTTGTGTACAGAATCCTTACTTACATTATACACAGTGATTTATGAATCTCTTTATCTGACATTAGATATATACATATATATGTATTTGTGTACAGAATCCTTACTTACATTATACACAGTGATTTATTAATCTCTTTATCTGACATTAGATATATACATATATATGTATTTGTGTACAGAATCCTTACTTACATTATACACAGTGATTTATTAATCTCTTTATCTGACATTAGATATATACATATATATGTATTTGTGTACAGAATCCTTACTTACATTATACACAGTGATTTATGAATCTCTTTATCTGACATTAGGTATATACATATATATGTATTTGTGTACAGAATCCTTACTTACATTATACACAGTGATTTATGAATCTCTTTATCTGACATTAGATATATACATATATATGTATTTGTGTACAGAATCCTTACTTACATTATACACAGTGATTTATGAATCTCTTTATCTGACATTAGGTATATACATATATATGTATTTATGTGCAGAATACTATACTTACATTATACACAGTGATTTATTAATCTCTTTATCTGACATTAGATATATAAATATATATGTATTTGGGTACAGAATCCTTACTTACATTATACACAGTGATTTATTAATCTCTTTATCTGAGATTAGGTATATACATATATATGTATTTGTGTACAGAATCCTTATTACATTATACACAGTGATTTATTAATCTCTTTATCTGACATTAGGTATATACATATATATGTATTTGTGTACAGAATCCTTATTACATTATACACAGTGATTTATTAATCTCTTTATCTGACATTAGGTATATAAATATATATGTATTTGTGTACAGAATCCTTATTACATTATACACAGTGATTTATTAATCTCTTTATCTGAGATTAGGTATATAAATATATATGTATTTGTGTACAGAATCCTTATTACATTATACACAGTGATTTATTAATCTCTTTATCTGAGATTAGGTATATAAATATATATGTATTTGTGTACAGAATCCTTACTTACATTATACACAGTGATTTATTAATCTCTTTATCTGACATTAGGTATATAAATATATATGTATTTGTGTACAGAATCCTTACTTACATTATACACAGTGATTTATTAATCTCTTTATCTGACATTAGGTATATAAATATATATGTATTTGTGTACTGAATCCTTACTTACATTATACACAGTGATTTATTAATCTCTTTATCTGACATTAGTTATATACATATATATGTATTTGTGTACAGAATCCTTACTTACATTATACACAGTGATTTATTAATCTCTTCATCTGACATTAGATATATACATATATATATGTATTTGTGTACTGAATCCTATCTTACATTATACACAGTGATTTATGAATCTCTTTATCTGACATTAGGTATATACATATATATGTATTTGTGTACAAAATCCTTACTTACATTATACACAGTGATTTATGAATCTCTTTATCTGACATTAGGTATATACATATATATGTATTTGTGTACAGAATCCTTACTTACATTATACACAGTGATTTATTAATCTCTTTATCTGAGATTAGGTATATAAATATATATGTATTTGTGTACAGAATCCTTACTTACATTATACACAGTGATTTATTAATCTCTTTATCTGAGATTATATATATATATATATATATATATATATATATATATGTATTTGTGTACTGAATCCTATCTTACATTATACACAGTGATTTATTTATCTCTTTATCTGACATTAGGTATATAAATATATATATATGTATTTGTGTACAGAATCCTTACTTACATTATACACAGTGATTTATTAATCTCTTTATCTGAGATTAGGTATATAAATATATATGTATTTGTGTACAGAATCCTTATTACATTATACACAGTGATTTATTAATCTCTTTATCTGAGATTAGGTATATAAATATATATGTATTTGTGTACAGAATCCTTACTTACATTATACACAGTGATTTATTAATCTCTTTATCTGACATTAGATATATACATATATATATGTATTTGTGTACAGAATCCTTACTTACATTATACACAGTGATTTATGAATCTCTTTATCTGACATTAGATATATACATATATATGTATTTGTGTACAGAATCCTTACTTACATTATACACAGTGATTTATGAATCTCTTTATCTGACATTAGGTATATACATATATATGTATTTGTGTACAGAATCCTTACTTACATTATACACAGTGATTTATTAATCTCTTTATCTGAGATTAGGTATATAAATATATATGTATTTGTGTACAGAATCCTTACTTACATTATACACAGTGATTTATTAATCTCTTTATCTGACATTAGATATATAAATATATATGTATTTGTGTACAGAATCCTTACTTACATTATACACAGTGATTTATTAATCTCTTTATCTGAGATTAGGTATATACATATATATGTATTTGTGTACAGAATCCTTATTACATTATACACAGTGATTTATTAATCTCTTTATCTGAGATTAGGTATATAAATATATATATATGTATTTGTGTACAGAATCCTTATTACATTATACACAGTGATTTATTAATCTCTTTATCTGAGATTAGGTATATACATATATATGAATTTGTGTACAGAATCCTTACTTACATTATACACAGTGATTTATTAATCTCTTTATCTGACATTAGGTATATAAATATATATGTATTTGTGTACAGAATCCTTACTTGCATTATACACAGTGATTTATTAATCTCTTTATCTGACATTAGATATATACATATATATATGTATTTGTGTACTGAATCCTATCTTACATTATACACAGTGATTTATTAATCTCTTTATCTGACATTAGATATATAAATATATATGTATTTGTGTACAGAATCCTTACTTACATTATACACAGTGATTTATTAATCTCTTCATCTGACATTAGATATATACATATATATATATGTATTTGTGTACTGAATCCTATCTTACATTATACACAGTGATTTATTAATCTCTTTATCTGACATTAGATATATAAATATATATGTATTTGTGAACTGAATCCTATCTTACATTATACACAGTGATTTATTAATCTCTTTATCTGACATTAGATACATAAATATATATGTATTTGTGTACAGAATCCTTACTTACATTATACACAGTGATTTATTAATCTCTTTATCTGACATTAGATATATACATATATATGTATTTGTGTACAGAATCCTATACTTACATTATACACAGTGATTTATTAATCTCTTTATCTGACATTAGGTATATACATATATATGTATTTGTGTACAGAATCCTTACTTACATTATACACAGTGATTTATGAATCTCTTTATCTGACATTAGATATATACATATATATGTATTTGTGTACAGAATCCTTACTTACATTATACACAGTGATTTATGAATCTCTTTATCTGACATTAGGTATATACATATATATGTATTTGTGTACAGAATCCTTACTTACATTATACACAGTGATTTATGAATCTCTTTATCTGACATTAGATATATACATATATATGTATTTGTGTACAGAATCCTTACTTACATTATACACAGTGATTTATGAATCTCTTTATCTGACATTAGGTATATACATATATATGTATTTGTGTACAGAATCCTTACTTACATTATACACAGTGATTTATGAATCTCTTTATCTGACATTAGGTATATACATATATATGTATTTGTGTACAGATTCCTATACTTACATTATACACAGTGATTTATGAATCTCTTTATCTGACATTAGATATATAAATATATATGTATTTGTGTACAGAATCCTTACTTACATTATACACAGTGATTTATGAATCTCTTTATCTGACATTAGGTATATACATATATATGTATTTGTGTACAGAATCCTTACTTACATTATACACAGTGATTTATTAATCTCTTTATCTGACATTAGATATATACATATATATGTATTTGTGTACAGAATCCTTACTTACATTATACACAGTGATTTATGAATCTCTTTATCTGACATTAGGTATATACATATATATGTATTTGTGTACAGAATCCTTACTTACATTATACACAGTGATTTATGAATCTCTTTATCTGACATTAGGTATATACATATATATGTATTTGTGTACAGAATCCTTACTTACATTATACACAGTGATTTATGAATCTCTTTATCTGACATTAGGTATATACATATATATGTATTTGTGTACAGAATCCTTACTTACATTATACACAGTGATTTATGAATCTCTTTATCTGACATTAGGTATATACATATATATGTATTTGTGTACAGAATCCTTACTTACATTATACACAGTGATTTATGAATCTCTTTATCTGACATTAGGTATATACAAGGTAAGTTCAGAGAATGGGGCTATACCTAAATGACCTCTTATTAAACAAATACCACAGGTCAAGTAACAATTGATGAATTATAGTCTGATACAGTATAGTCCATGTAACCTTCACTCCTCTCTTGGTTAAAGATCGCTAATACACAATGCACAATATGAGTCCGTTAACTCCGTTTCAGACCGAACAAACAAATAGCAAAATTCTCACCCGAGTGTTCCCAATCATATCCTGTGCGGCCTCTTCAGGCGGGACCAGCCGGCTATAGGGATTCCCCCAACGCTGCCTCAGCGTAGCCGCTTGGCAGGTACACTCACCACAATCTGGCCGCATGCCATCTCGCTATACCACGAGGAAGGGAAGAGGAGGTGACGTCACCAATGACAGGTGCTGTGTTTCCGTAATCCAATGTCGGTGCGGACCAATGAGAGAGGAGGTGTGTCAAACAACAGCTTGCAGTTCACAGTCCGTAGAGCAGCACAAACCAAGCCTCAGGACGCAACTATAACAGTGCAAAAGAAACGATCTGTCCTTCTGGTGATAAAAGGATATGTAGCAAGAAGTTCGGACAGTTCGTTAAAAACAAATTTCATTTATTTCAATAAAGTTAAAAGTTCATGGAACAAGCATAGAATAAGCAGAGTAGGCTGACACCTAAACTGGATTACGCGTTTCGGCGGTTGCCATAGTCATAGCCATAGGTGCTGGGTCCACTCCCCCATCTTTTAAAACACACACTAAAGTACGCCTACTCTGCATTTACATAGCTTAGAACAACTAACACACTACAATGATAATTACAATATAAATTTAAAGATATATATATACACAAAGATGCAAAATACATATGAATATTTACAAAGATGTGGAAATATTTGGTGAACTGGTATGAATATCGGAATACAAAAGGCAAACATGATGTAAGTAATCATTCTAATAAATTACATATAAGTTAAACTCATCAATAAGTCCTACCCTAAATCAATTGGTTCATCACCCCTATGTACAACTGTTACTAAAGGGATATAAATTTAATAGATAGATGTACAAGATTTAAAGACTGAAGGAACGTAGATGACAAATAAACTAAATACACTTAGTACTAGCATAGTTAGAACAAAATACATACGTTATTCATGGAATGAATATATTGAGGGGAAAATGCCAACCAAAGATGATCATAAAAGCAAAAGAACAGCATTAGAGAAATGAAAATATCAAACTTATCATATAAAGGTAAAACTCTATCGCCTAGATCAGTGTTTTTCAACCATTGTGCCGTGAGAGATCCTCAGGTGTGCCGTGAGAGATCCTCAGGAGTGCCGTGAGAGATCCTCAGGTGTGCCGTGAGAGATCCTCAGGTGTGCCGTGAGAGATCCTCAGGTGTGCCGTGAGAGATCCTCAGGTGTGCCGTGAGAGATCCTCAGGTGTGCCGTGAGAGATCCTCAGGAGTGCCGTGAGAGATCCTCAGGTGTGCCGTGAGAGATCCTCAGGTGTGCCGTGAGAGATCCTCAGGTGTGCCGCTGCAGGCTGACAACAGTGCGGGGGTGTCCCTCTTTCAAATTTTGAAATATTGGGAGGTATGTGACAGGCTCATCAGGCATCATTTATAACCATGACATTGACATTCATTCACAGACAATCATTATGATTGTTTGTGAATGAATGTCAATATGTCATGTATAGTTTGTAGGAGGCATGACAGCACAGTACAGTACAGTGTATATATATATACAGGGAGTGCAGAATTATTAGGCAAGTAGTTTTTAGTTTGTTTTTAGTTATAGCTATTTTAGGGGGATAGGGGAGAGACTAAATAGCACTACTATCCGGTGTACTTGAGATGCTCTATAATAATTGAGGCAGGTAATTCACCTTGCTATAATATTAGAGTTAGGTGCTGTGTACTTTTGGGCTACAAAAGAGGGGTTGATTCAATACAAAGATTGAAGCGTGTACACTTATTAGCACTCACATCTCATGGTGATGTGGCTTTAAATTTAGAACCTTTAGTGCCAAAAAGGGGGGACGGTCTGTGCCGTAAAAATAAAATATAACCTTTATTAGATTTGTTAAAAAAGATTCCACAAAACAAACATAAACATATATATATTAAAAACACTTAATGTTGAAAAGGATAATATCACGAGGATTGAAATGCTAAACGTAGCTATCTGTAAGGAAAGTTATCTTCAGGCTTATGGTTAGGGGTATTCCTGGTTCCCTGGATGTCTCCTGGTTATAGCTGCTGCTATATGTGATATATAATGCTTGTGAAAATAGTGGTACTATTATCTTGTTCAAATATTATAGTTATTCGTAGTCTCAAAAATCTTTTGAAAATAGACTTATTTTACAGTGTAGTACCTATAAATGTAATTGTAAATGCTTCTCGGGCATGTGCTTAGGGTTCTTTGATATTAATGCTGCTAACGCAGTGATACTTATTAATGTATAGCACTAGTTATTGTGATACTGTTGCATTATCACTTTCTGGACATATAGTTGCTATCGTATGCTTGTTATATACCTCCCCTTTCAAAGGGTTAATTTGGCTAAGTTCTTAATGCAAATATAATAACCTATTGAATTTTCATAATTAAAAGGTATGCCCTAATAATATTGGGTATGTATTTTTCGTTATTTAGCATAAATATTCTGCTGTTGTAGGGCTGTATGCAATTTTCAACGTTAATACGAATGTTGCTATTAGGACATAGCGTTATACAAGTCCACACAGTGTGAATTGTATCTAGATTACTGGTCTATGTTTTCATGGAGGTATTTGTTGTTTATCCCTCAGTCATTTATACTGTGCGTTGTGCAGATTAACACAATATCAATTTATATTCGGATTATTCCGATTGTTAGGTTGTGTTTTTCTGAGGGTATTTGGCGCATATTCCCTGGTGCTTGGTGCCAACAATATCAAGTATTTCAATGCTATGGATATCTTGCACTGATATCAACAAATGTACTGCTGTTAGCTAGAGCTTTAGTACGATTGGTCTTTTAATTTAATAATTTCATTCATCATTCATACTCAAATGCCCAAGAGCTGCACTATGTCAGCAACTATTAGTTAAATCTCATTTGCATAACTTGCTATAATCGTAAGATATACTATCGTTAGCTTTATATTTATAGTTAGCTTAATATTTTCATTTGTGTGGCGGTCCACCTTGCATTCATACACTTGGCTTACTAGCCGTTCTATACTGCTTAGATGTGGACTAGTCACTATAATAGTTTTCTAGTGAGCTAAGCTATAGTAATTTCCTCAAAAACGTAATACACCTAACTTCAACCTTTTAACTTATAACTAGGCAGTGCGCCTTCCGTAATTGTACCGTTAAGGTTTCAGTGGTGTAACTAAATACTATATCCTTATTCCAACATTAGCTGATAAAAAAGTTTGGCTTAAAGCCTAACAACATATTCAAAGCCCTAACATGTTTCGCCACCAACGTGGCTTTCTCAAAGGGTACGGCGCGGCGTTTGGCGTGGTCTCTTATAGACTCTGGTCCAACCCTTTGTGGTGACATCACGTCCTATCAGATTCGTTGTACAATGTGAACCAATGAGAATGGTTCTAACATTATAACCAACCAATAGCATTTTGCTGATTGGCTCAATATCGATGTCATTGTTTTTAGAGAGTGTCAGAATATTATTCTAATCTAAATGATTAATCTATGCATTTATATAGAATTTTCTGACTTCGTGTATATTGCAGGAAATATCAACGATTGGTTAATTCTGTCATTTGTCTGATTACCTTCAAAATATTCTTGGAGTGCAGTATGTGTATATATATTTCTGGTGATATATAGTATTACAGATATTCTATTATCACTATATAGATGTTATACTCATGTGTCTTATGTCAAGATATGATTTTTAAGTTGAGTAATCATTCTTGTTATTTATTATAAAATGAGTGAAAAATATTATGAATGCCGTTTAGACATTATGTTTCAAATAGCAGGTGATCTTATTTTTTTAACATTTTTTGCAGAGTCATGGAAGAAATGAGTATTTCCATGAAACATAAATAAATGATGCTGAATAATAATTTCGTAAGGATCTAAGAGAATTTATCGTTCATATTTATCAACATTTTATTGATGTAGTAGTTGTAAGTGTGAAGTTCACTCTTAGTTGAATGTTTTCATATAATGGTGGAGGTACCCTATAATTATAGTGACAGGAGTGTGGTTGTGATTGGTTCATGCTGTAGTTGCTGGTCAGAATATAAATAAAAATAATAATAATAATAAAGATAGGGTGTGAGAATTTAAAATTAAAAAATAAGAAAATAAAAAAATAAAAAAATAAATTAGTGTTAAATGTGAAATAAAGATGAGAATGAAAATGAGGTGGGCTAGTGAAAGAAAGGCTTCCCAGATTTGAGGTGCTTGAGAATGTGTGCCTGAAGATGGGCTTCGTTGATACAAAAAGAATTATTATTAATATATTGGAGTGTATATATATTACTGGTGATACCGATGTACATATATTATTGTCACCGAGGTTACCAAAAGGGGAGGGAGTAGGAGTAGAAGTGTGTGGTGTTCACTTGAAATGCATGTGATGGGTGATATATAGGTGGACTGGTGTGACTCAGGGATGTGATTTTAGGATCCTCTACTTCTTTTAATATCGTTTTGGTGTTTTTTATAGCTTCCGAGTGTGACTTCAGATCCTCTACTTTTTTAATGTCATTTTAATATTTAGTTGATATATAGCACATATAAATTTCATTCTTAAAGTTGTCCTTATAACGATCTCTTGCAGGCATTCTCTCATATTGTAATTGATTTTTCTTATATTCTCTTAATGAGAATAACATTGTACTTCCTGCTTCGGGTGGAATATCTTTATAGGTATGACACATAGTTGTTATGTTCATTTAACCCATTGGGTGTAATTGAATTTAATAAGTAGATCCATCTACTTTCATACTGTAGTAATGATTTCTCTTTATCTCCTCCACGTATGCCCAGGTTTATTTTCTGCACTCCAAAGCATTGCAGGCAGTTAGTTTTGCCTTGATGATATTTATAGAAGTGTAGGGCTACTGACGTGATGGTTTTTCTTTTCTGTAGATCTTTTGCTGCATTCCTTATGTTACGTACATGTTCCTGTAATCGTGTGTGTAATTTGCGTGTCGTCATGCCAACATAGTTTTTTGGGCAATTACAGCTCAGAACATATACTACTCCAGTAGTATTACAGTTGATGAAGGATTTAATGTTATGTACTTTGTTGAACCTGTCCTTAATTGTAGTGGTCTTTTTCAGGAACTTGCAGCTTGTACAAGATCCACATGCATATGAGCCATTTGGTATGGTGCCTTTTGTCCTTTGGTTTTGCGTGAAATGGCTCGGACTAATCATGTCTTTTAGGTTCTTAGGTCTCCTATAGCTGACCTCAATTTTTGGTCCTATTATAGGTCCCAATATCTTATCTGCTTGTAAGATATGCCAATGTTTTTTAATTATTTTAATTACTTCCTGGCTCTGTGCGTTGTACGTTAATACCAGTCTTGTCTTACCATCACTCTGTTTGGATTTCGGTTTTAGCAGGTCTTGTCTGTTGGTTCTTTTGGCTCTGTGTTTGGCTTTCTTTATGGATGAACGACTGTACCCCCTCTGGCTGAGACGGGCAGCTACTTCTAGTGCTCTTTTTTGATATAACTCATCTTCTGAACAATTTCTCTTTGTTCTCAGGAATTCCCCTACCGGTAGAGATTTGATTGTACATGGAGCGTGGGCACTGGTGCTGAATAGTAACGTGTTGGTAGCTGTCTTTTTTCTGAATAGGTCGGTACCTAACATTTCGTTGGTTTTCTTGAACAGTCTTAGGTCCAAGAATGTAATTTCCTCTTGACTGCACTCATATGTCAATTTGATATTGAGGTTATTGTTGTTCAAAATAGTGAGGAATTTGTCAAGTTTGTCTTTGGGTCCTTCCCAGATCATCAGGATATCGTCTATGTACCTCAGCCAGAGGGGGATATGTTGTGTAAATTCATCATTTTCTGCTGTAAAGACTGTATGATGTTCCCACCAACCCTGCAACATGCTCAGCCCTGGGTGCTCACTGGCACTCACAGGAAGCTGTGCTGTCCCCAGAGTCACAGGCAGTTAGCCCCAGATAGACCTGGGTGCAAGGCCCATAGGGAAAATTACAAAACAAATTAATACAACACACAGAGAAAGTCCAGCACTCACTTACAAGCTCTCAGCTAAGATTAAAAGCAAAAATGGAAGGGTTAGTTACCGCATCTGGCCAAATGGGACAAGCTCAGGTACCTCGTCATGGTCTCTTCCAGCTGTTGATTTTGATTTTGAAACTAACAGAAAGTTTATATCTGTGAATGATTATACCTAAAGCACTGGCTGCTAAGCAGATCTCCTACTGCTTAAAGGTACAGTCTAGTCAAAAAAACTTTCCTGATTCAGATAGGGCATGTAATTTTTCATCACATGTGCTTTGTTCTCTTGGTATTCTTAGTTGAAAGCTAAACCTAGGTAGGCTCATATGATAATTTCTAAGCCTTTGAGGGCCGCCTCTTATCACATGCTTTTTTATTTGCTTTTCACATCAGGGGAGTGAAAGTTCATGTGAGCCATATAGATAACATTGTAATAACGCCCGTGGCTTGTGGCAGGCACTGCACTAATTGGCTAAAATGCAAGTCAATAGATAATAACTAAAAGTAATGTAATCAGGGGGCTGTATATATGTATGTGTGTGTGTGTGTATATATATATATATATATACACACACACACACATATACATATACAGGGAGTGCAGAATTCTTAGGCAAGTTGTATTTTTGAGGATTCATTTTATTATTGAACAACAACCATGTTCTCAATGAACCCAAAAAACTCATTAATATCAAAGCTGAATAGTTTTGGAAGTAGTTTTTAGTTTGTTTTTAGTTATAGCTATTTTAGGGGGATATCTGTGTGTGCAGGTGACTATTACTGTGCATAATTATTAGGCAACTTAACAAAAAACAAATATATACCCATTTCAATTATTTATTTTTACCAGTGAAACCAATATAACATCTCAACATTCACAAATATACATTTCTGACATTCAAAAACAAAACAAAAACAAATCAGTGACCAATATAGCCACCTTTCTTTGCAAGGACACTCAAAAGCCTGCCATCCATGGATTCTGTCAGTGTTTTGATCTGTTCACCATCAACATTGCGTGCAGCAGCAACCACAGCCTCCCAGACACTGTTCAGAGAGGTGTACTGTTTTCCCTCCTTGTAAATCTCACATTTGATGATGGACCACAGGTTCTCAATGGGGTTCAGATCAGGTGAACAAGGAGGCCATGTCATTAGATTTTCTTCTTTTATACCCTTTCTTGCCAGCCACGCTGTGGAGTACTTGGACGCGTCTGATGGAGCATTGTCCTGCATGAAAATCATGTTTTTCTTGAAGGATGCAGACTTCTTCCTGTACCACTGCTTGAAGAAGGTGTCTTCCAGAAACTGGCAGTAGGACTGGGAGTTGAGCTTGACTCCATCCTCAACCCGAAAAGGCCCCACAAGCTCATCTTTGATGATACCAGCCTAAACCAGTACTCCACCTCCACCTTGCTGGCGTCTGAGTCGGACTGGAGCTCTCTGCCCTTTACCAATCCAGCCACGGGCCCATCCATCTGGCCCATCAAGACTCACTCTCATTTCATCAGTCCATAAAACCTTAGAAAAATCAGTCTTGAGATATTTCTTGGCCCAGTCTTGATGTTTCAGCTTGTGTGTCTTGTTCAGTGGTGGTCGTCTTTCAGCCTTTCTTACCTTGGCCATGTCTCTGAGTATTGCACACCTTGTGCTTTTGGGCACTCCAGTGATGTTGCAGCTCTGAAATATGGCCAAACTGGTGGCAAGTGGCATCTTGGCAGCTGCACGCTTGACTTTTCTCAGTTCATGGGCAGTTATTTTGCGCCTTGGTTTTTCCACACGCTTCTTGCGACCCTGTTGACTATTTTGAATGAAACGTATATATATATATATATATATATATATATATATATATATATATATATATATATATATATAGGGCTATCCTACGAACTAGATAAGTTTATACTGTTAGGTAAGGTGGGGCAGACTTGCTGGGCCTATGGCTCTTATCTGCCGTCAATATCTATATCTATGTTTCTATGTATATATATCTTGTATTAGGCTACAATGTGTGATTTTGTAAAATTTTGGGATGGTGGTGTGCCACAGGATTTTTTAATGTAAAAAAGTGTGCCACGGCAAAAAAAAGGTTGCAAATCACTGGCCTAGATTACGAGATTTGTCAGTAGAGACCCGCGTTGCTAACGAGCCTTTTTTTCCCACCGCTCCCTTAAGCCAACGCTGGTATTACGAGTTGTCTGAATGGCTGCGTTAGCCTCAGAAAAGGGAGCGTTGAGCCAAATTTACCTTCCCTTCAACTCTCAATACCAGCGTTGTCTGCGGTAGCGGTAAGCTGGAAAAACGTGCTCGTGCACGATTTCCCCATAGGATACAATGGGGCTGAGCTGGCTGAAAAAAAACCTAACACCTGCAAAAAAGCAGCGTTCAGCTCCTAACGCAGCCCCATTGTTTCCTATAGGGAAACACTTTCTAAGTCTACACCTAACACCCTAACATGAACCCCGAGTCTAAACAACCCTAACCTTACACTTCTTAACCCCTAATCTGCCGCCCCCGCTAACGCTAACACCTACATTATATTATTAATCCCTAATCTGCCGCTCCGGACACCGCCTCAACCTATATTATAGATATGAACCCCTAATCTGCTGTCCCTAACATCGCCGACACCTATATTAGATTTATTAACCCCTAATCTGCCCCCCCAACCTTGCCGCCACCTACCTACACTTATTAACCCCTAATCAGCTGACCAGACATTGCCGACACTATTATAAATGTATTAACCCCTAAACCGCCGCACTCCAACCTCGCAAACAATATAATACATTTTATTAACCCCTAATCTGCCCTTCCTAACATCGCCGCCACCTACCTACAATTATTAACCCCTAAACTCCCGCCCCCAACATCGCCGCTACTATAATAAAGTTATTAACCCCTAAACCTAAGTCTAACCCTAACCCTAACACCCCCTAACTTAAATATAATTTAAATGAAACAAAATAAGTTTACTATAATGAAAAAAAATATTCCTATTTAAAACTAAATACTTACCTATAAAATAAACTCTAATATAGCTACAATATAACTAATAGTTACATTGTAGATATTTTAGGATTTATATTTATTTTACAGGCAACTTTGTATTTATGTTAACTAGGTACAATAGGTATTAAATAGTTAATAACTATTTAATAGCTACCTAGTTAAAATAATTACAAAATTACCTGTAAAATAAATCCTAACCTAAGTTACAAATACACCTAACACTACACTATCAATAAATTAATTAAATAAATTAACTACAATTATCTAAACTAAAATACAATTAAATTAACTAAAGTATAATACAAAAAACAAACAAACACTAAATTACAGAAAATAAAAAAGAATTACAAGAAGTTTAAAGTAATTACACCTAATCTAAGCCCCTAATAAAATAACAAAGCCCCCCAGAACAATAAAATGCCCTACCCTATCCTAAATTACAAAGTAATCAGCTCTTTTACCAGCCCTAAAAAAAGGGCTTTTTGCGGGGCTTTGCCCCAAAGTAATCAGCTCTTTTACCTGTAAATAAAAATGCAATAGCCCCCCCCAACATTACAACCCACCACCCACATACCCCTACTCTAAAACCCACCCAAACCCCTTTAAAAAAACCTAACACTAACCCCCTGAAGATCTCCCTACCTTGAGTCACTGAGACGAGCAGAATTCTTCATCCAAGCGGAGCAAGAAGAGGTCCTCCATCCGGCCGAAGTCTTCATCCAAGCAGGGCAAGAAGAGGTCCTCCATCTGGTAGAAGTCTTCATCCAAGCGGTTTCTTCTATCTTCATCCAACCTCGGCTCCATCTTGCAGATTGAAGTTCAATCTGATTGGCTGATCCAATCAGCCAATCGGATTGACCTCGCATTCTATTGGCTGCTCCTATCAGCCAATCGGAATTCGAGGGACGCCATCTTGGATGACGTCCCATAAAGGAACCTTCATTTGTCGGGTAGTCGTCGGGCTGGCAGGATGTTCCACGTCGGAGGTCTGCAAGATGGAGCCGCGGTTGGATGAAGATAGAAGACACTGCTTGGATGAAGACTTCTACCGGATGGAGGACCTCTTCTTGCCCCGCTTGGATGAAGACTTCGGCCGGATGGAGGACCTCTTCTTGCTCCGCTTGGATGAAGAATTCTGCTCGGCTGAGTGAAGACGACTCAAGGTAGGGAGATCTTCAGGGAGTTAGTGTTAGGTTTTTTTTAAGGGGAGTTTGGGTGGGTTTTAGAGTAGGGGTATGTGGGTGGTGGGTTGTAATGTTGGGGGGGTATTGCATTTTTATTTACAGGTAAAAGAGCTAATTACTTTGGGGCAATGCCCCGCAAAAAGCCCTTTTAAGGGCTGGTAAAAGAGCTGATTACTTTGTAATTTAGGATAGGGTAGGGCATTTTATTGTTTTGGGGGGCTTTGTTATTTTATTAGGGGTCTTAGATTAGGTGTAATTACTTTAAACTTCTTGTAATTCTTTTTTATTTTCTGTAATTTAGTGTTTTGTTTTTTGTGTAATATAGTTTAATTAATTTAATTGTATTTTAGTTTAAATAATTGTAGTTAATTTATTTAATTAATTTATTGATAGTGTAGTGTTAGGTGTAATGGTACCTTAGGTTAGGATTTATTTTAAAGGTAATTTTGTAATTATTTTAACTAGGTAGCTATTAAATAGTTATTAAGTATTTAATAGCTATTGTACCTAGTTAACATAAATACAAAGTTGCCTGTAAAATAAATATAAATCCTAAAATATCTACAGTGTAACTATTAGTTATATTTTAGCTATATTTATTTATTTATATTTATTTTATAGGTAAGTATTCAGTTTTAAATAGGAATATTTTTTTTCATTATAGTAAATTTATTTTGTTTCATTTAAATTATATTTAAGTTAGGGGGGTGTTAGGGTTAGGGTTAGACTTAGGTTTAGGGGTTAATAACTTTATTATAGTAGCGGCGACGTTGGGGGCGGGAGTTTAGGGGTTTATAATTGTAGGTAGGTGGCGGCGATGTTAGGAAGGGCAGATTAGGGGTTAATGAAATGTATTATTGTGTTTGCGAGGTGCGAGTGCGGCGGTTTAGGCGTTAATACATTTATTATAGTGGCGGCGATGTCCGGTCGGCAGATTAGGGGTTAATAAGTGTAGGTAGGTGGCAGCGAGGTTGGGGGTGGCAGATAAGGGGTTAATAAATATAATATAGGTGTCAGCGATGTTAGGGGCAGCAGATTAGGGATTCATAGGGATAATGTAGGTGGCGGCGATGTCCGGTCAGAAGATTAGGGGTTAAAAATGTATATTATAGGGTTTTTGCGATGTGGGGGGGGGGATCGGTTTAGGGGTTCATAGGTAGTTTATGGGTGTTAGTGTACTTTGTAGCACTGTAGTTAAGAGCTTTATGTTAGGCGTTAGCCCATAAAGCTCTTAACTACTGACTTTTTTTGCGGTTGGAGTCTTGTCGGTAGAGGCTCTACCGCTCACTTCTTCCAAGACTCGTAATACCAGCGTTAGGCAAATCCCATAGAAAAGATAGGATACGCAATTGACGTAAGGGGATTTGCGGTAGCCTCGAGTCGCAGAAAGAAAGTGAGCGGTAGACCCTTTCCTGCCTGACTCGTAATACCAGCGTTAGATAAAAAGCAGCGTTAGGACCCCTTAACGCTGCTTTTTAAGGCTAACGCAGAACTCGTAATCTAGGCGTATGTATTTCTCCAATAGAATTAACGGTACAGAAATACAGAATTCTCCGTATATCTAGTATAATACATATATATGATTGCATTCCTAACACTATCAAAAAACAGCATCAAAAGGCTTAAGAAACAGTAATAATTATTTCCAAACACATGATCTAAGAAAGTGAATAAGAGTAGTTAGCTAAAGAATGCTGAATTATATTCATGTCTAAGGAATATATCCTAAAGAGAGCTTATATGGCTTTACCAATGCTTATAAAGATGATGAATTTTCCTAGATAATATAGGTACTAAAGAAGTAAAGTGTAGAGAAAAGTACCAAAGGAATAGCTACTAAAGTCGCTAATATGAAAATATATGCTAAACTAAGAGGATTATCTATATGGGACATAATCAAATAAGCCTGTAAATTCCTACAATTTGGACCTGAATGCAAGTTAAATATTTATTCGCTACATGTATGGATTAGGATTAGGATGTTGGGAACCAACGGGAGATGCACTGGTCTAGAGATTTAGGACAACCAAAAATGCATAAACAAAAATAATGATAATAAGTTGGAATACCATACCTTAACATAGGTTGTCATTCCCAAAAGTTAATAAGATCATATTTAGAATTCAAACCCTTGGGAATTTGCGTACCTAACCTAAAGATCCAGTACATCTCCCGCTTTGCCAACATCCTTTCAAGATCTTCACCTCTCTTGGGTGGTCTTACCTTTTCTATAGCACACCACCTTAATGAGTCTATCTTTCTGTCATGCTTAGTGGCAAAATGCTGTACCAATGGCGTAGCGGCCTTGCCTAATGTGAGTGTGGACAGGTGCTCCCTGATCCTAGAGTTGACATCTCTTCCTGTAAGTCCTACATATTAAATATGACATAGGGTACACTCTAACAGATATACTACACACTCAGACGTACAGTTTAAACATGATTGGATATCAAATGTTTCTCCAGTCACACAGGACTTGAAATTAGTGGTAATTTGAACAAACTCGCAGGGCCTACACTTTCTATACCTACATCTGAACATACCCAGGTGTTTTAGCCATGAGCTGGTAGAACTCCCTATTTGCTTAAGTTGAGTAGGTGCCAACCTAGACCCTAGAGTACAACTCTTACGATAAGAGAATCTCAGACCTTTTTTAAACACCTCCTGCAACCCATCATCCGCTAATAAAAGATAAAAATGTTTCTTGATGATGGCACAAACTTTTGAATATTGAGTGCTATAACCAGTTACGAAGTAAACTCCATGTGTTTGTGAAGGGTTGTCCTGTGATTTGTTCTCAGTGATCAAAGTCTGCCTATCAATAGCATTGATCTCTTTTTTTGCCCTTTCAATGTCTCTCTTCGAGTACTTCCTTTGCTGTAGTCTATTCTCCAAGTCATCAGCAGCCACCAGAAGGATTACTACAATTGGGTTTCAGTCTCGTAAACTGACCCTTGGCCACTGCATATCTAACATGCTCTGGGTGGCTGCTGCTGGCATGGAGAAGTGTGTTACCTGAAATTGGCTTGTGGTACACATTCGAGTCTATAGTACTATCTTCATTACCTTTTAAGGTCACATCCAAGAAATTTATGGATATCGAATTATACTCAAATGTGAACCGCAAGCCCATGTCATTGTTGTGAAGATATCCTACAAAATCTGTAATTAAGCTTTCTGGTCCACACCAGATCAACAACAGATCATTGATGAAACGCTTGTACATTCCAATAAAGTGCCTGAAGGGATTTCCCTCTCCAAAGATGTGTGCCATCTCCCACCATCCAAGATATAAGTTATCATATGATGGGGCAAATTTGGCACCCATGGCAGTGCCACATCTTTGGGGAAAGAAATCCCCCTCAAAGCAAAAAAAGTTATATGTCAAAAGAAACTTTGCTAATCTCACCACAAATTTCTGAAACTCCTGGTCATAATTAGTAAAATGGAATAAAAAGAATTCCAATGCTTTTAAACCACTTTCATGCGGTATTGAGGAATATAAAGACACAGCATCTATTGCAAGCCACATGTTCTTACTATCCCATTTAATGTCCTGTACGATATTCAAAAGGTGTTTGGTGTCCGTATGTGAGAATGTAATGAAACAAAAAGGGGTTGTAGAAAAGCATCAAGCCACTCAGAGGTATGCTCCAAAAGCGAGTCGATGCCACTGATTATAGGTCTGCCTTGAACATTTATCAAGGACTTATGGACCTTCGGTAGTGATGTCGCAAACCTAAAAATTTGCGTTCGCAAACGGCGGACACAAACTTACGCAACTGTTCGCGAACGGGCAAACCGCCATTGACTTCAATAGGCAGGCGAATTTTAAAACCCACAGGGACTATTTATGGCCACAATAGTGATGGAAAAGTTGTTTCAAGGGGACTAACACCTGGACTGTGGCATGCCGGAGGGGGATCCATGGCAAAACTCCCATGGAAAATTACATAGTTGATGCAGAGTCTGTTTTTAAGCCATAAAGGTCATAAATCACCTAACATTCCTAAATTGTTTGGAATAACGTGCTTTAAAACATCAGGTATGATGTTGTATCGATCAGGCAGTGTAAGGGTTACGCCCGCTTCACAGTGACAGACCAAACTCCCCGTTTAAAAGGACAGTCTACACCAGAATTTTTATTGTTTTAAAAGATAGATAATCCCTTTATTACCCATTTCCCAGTTTTGCATGACTAACACATTTATAATAATATACGTTTAACCTCTGTGATTATTTTGAATCTAAGCCTCTGCAAACTGCCCCTTTTTTCAGTTCTTTTGACAGACTTGCAGTCTAGCCAATCAGTGCCTGCTCCCAGATAACTTCTCGTGCACAAGTACAGTGTTATCTATATGAAATACGTGAACTAACACCCTCAAGTGGTGAAAAACTGTTAAAATGCAATCTGAAAGAGGTGGGCTTCAAGGTCTAAGAAATTAGCATATGAACCTCCTAGGTTAAGCTTTCAACTAAGAATACCAAGAGAACAAAGCAAAATTGCTGATAAAAGTAAATTGGAAAATTGTTTAAAATTACATGCTCTATCTGAATCATGAAAGTTTATTTTGGCCTATACTGTCCCTTTATGCACTGCAAACAACCTCAAACAGTCCATTTGCACAACCGCAAACTCCCCATTTGCACAAGGTTGGATACCAAGCTAGCCATGTCCCGTTCCTTGTCCTCACTGATGTCATTGAAGGTCTCTTCCTCCACCCAGCCACGTACAACACCAAGGGTCCCCCAAAGGTGACAACAAGCCCCCTGGGACGCCTGCTGTGTTTGGTCTTCCACCTCCTCAAAGTCACCTTCCTCCTCTGACTCCTCTTCTTCAGACTCCTCTCTCTGCGTTGCCTCTCTCTGCGTTATTATAAGGTGTGTTAAGTAGTACTATTCCTATCAGTTTAACCCCTGTTATGTCCCCTATCAGGGGACGTGTATATGGCATGGATTTTAGGATGGAAAAAGATGCTTGGTTGGTCCTCCTACTTCAAATTTGGGGCACTGCGCGTGCAATCTACTCTCCACCAGATATGATTGGTGTGTTAAGTAGTACTATTCTGATCAGTTTAATCCCTGTTATGTCCCCTATCAGGGGACGTGTATATGGCATGGATATGTATATGGCATGGCGGAAACACAAGTGGCTGTCAGATAACAGTCTGGCCAAGAGATAGATAGATTTGATAGATAGATAGATTAGATAGATAGATAGATCAATAGATGCAATAGATACATTTGATAGATACGATAGATAGATAGATAGATTTGATAGATAAATAGATCGATTTGATAGATAGATCATTTCCCAGAATTACAAGACGTGCGGTCTGGGACCCATGGTAAGGTTCCCAGAGGCAGTTGCGGTGCCCGAGGCTCTGATTAGAACAGAGAACTCTGGAACGTATCTGCCCTCGGCCGAAATCGGAACATTCTTTAGCTTTCTGTCTGTCGGCCAAATGTCCATCTGCCAAATGTCCATCTGCCAAATGTCCGTCTGCCAAATGTCCTTCTGCATTTTGTCAGAGCACCGCGTGCAATCTACTGTGCCAACAGATATGAGTGGTGTGTTAAGTAGTACTATTCTGATCAGTTTAATCCCTGTTACATCCCCTATCAGGGGACATGTATATGGCATGGATTTAGGAACCGGGAGATGGAAAAAGATGCTTGGTTGGTCCTCCTACTTCAAATTTGGGGCACTGCGCGTGCAATCTACTGTGCCACCAGATATAACCACACGTCTTGTAATTCTCTGTCTGGGAAATTATATATCTATCAAATCTATCTATTTATCTATCAAATCTATCTAACTATCAATCGTATCTATCAAATGTATATTGCATCTATTGATCTAAGTAATCTATGTATCTATCTATCAAATCTATCTATCTCGTGGCCGGACTGTTTTGTGACAGCCACTTGTGTTTCGGCCAAATTTCCATTGGACAAATGTCCGTCGGCTAAAAGTCTGGCCACGATTGCACGCGCAGTGCCCCAAATTTGAAGTAGGAGGACTCGACCAATCATCTTTTTCCATCTCCCGGTTCCTAAAATCCATGCCATATACACGTCCCCTGGCGCCACAACTGCCTCTGGGAACCTTACCATGGGTCCCAGACCACACGTCTTGTAATTCTCTGTCTGGGAAATTATATATCTATCAAATCTATCTATTTATCTATCAAATCTATCTAACTATCAATCGTATCTATCAAATGTATATTGCATCTATTGATCTATGTAATCTATCTATCTATCTATCTATCTATCTATCTATCTATCTATCTATCTATCTATCTATCTATCTATCATCTATCAAATCTATCTATCTCGTGGCTGGACTGTTTTGTGACAGCCACTGGTGTTTCGGCCAAATATCCATCGGCTAAAAGTCCCGCCACGATTGCACGCGCACTGCCCAAAATTTGAAGTAGGAGGAACGACCAAGCATCTTTTTCCATTTCCCGGTTCCTAAAATCCATGCCATATACACCTCCCCCAATAGGGGGAGTAACAGGTATTAAACTAATCAGAATAGTACTACTTAACACACCACTCATATCTGGTGCCACAGTAGATTGCACGCGCTGTGCCTCAAATTTGAAGTAGGAGGACCGACCAAGCATCTTTTTCCATCTCCCGGTTCTTAAAATCCATGCCATATACTCGTCCCCTGGCACCGTAACTGCCTCTGGGAACCTTACCATGGGTCCCAGACCACACGTCTTGTAATTCTCTGTCTGGGAAATTATATATCTATCAAATCTATCTATTTATCTATCAAATCTATCTATCTATCTATCTATCTATCTATCTATCTATATCTATCTTATCTATCAAATTTATATTGCATCTATTGATCTATCTATCTAATCTATGTATCTATGTATTTATCAAATCTATCTATCTCGTGGTTGTGCAAATGGACTGTTTGCGGTTGTTTGCGGTGCGTTAAACGGGGAGTTTGGTCTGTCACTGTGAAGCGGGCGTAACCCTTACAGTACCTGATCGATACAACATCATACCTGATGTTTTAAAGCACGTTATTCCAAACAATTTAGGAATGTTAGGTGATTTATCGCCTTTATGGGTTAAAACCATACTCTGCATCAACTATGTAATTTTCCGTGGGAGTTTTGCCATGGATCCCCCTCCGGCATTCCACAGTCCAAGTGTTAGTCTCCTTGAAACAACTTTTCCATCACTATTGTGGCCAGAAAGAGTCCCTGTGGGTTTTAAAGTTCGCCTGCCTATTGAAGTCAATTGCGGTTCGCCGGTTTGCAAACAGTTGTGGAAGTACGAGTCCGCCGTTCGAGAACCAAAATCTTTAGGTTCGCGACATCACTTTTCAGAAGTGGGTACATAGTTATCAGCTAATTAATGCCCTAAACACTTTTCTATTCAGGGCTTATATTTTGATGCTTTTCCCTTTTGCAAGGATCCATGAGGGACCGGAACTACTTTTTCCTGTAGGATTTGTTCTATACTTAGAGTTAGATCCATGAGGGACCGGAACTACTTTTTCCTGAAGGATTTGTTCTATACTTAGAGTTAGATCCATGAGGGACCGGAACTACTTTTTCCTGAAGGATTTGTTCTATACTTAGATCCATGGGTGGTCTCACATTAGTTAGTAGAACCTTAATTATAGGAATAAAACAGAGGTTTAATTTACTGTATATTATTATATCCTTTCTACAGACATCATGGTATCTGAATATTTGTGAATAAGATATTCATTGTTTCATGACCCTAAAAAATGCTTATTGTTCAAGTCTGTAACCATTTTTGTAAAAAATCTCAATAAAAAAACAAACAAAAACCCCCACAATGGTTGAAAATAATTTGGAGACTTTTCCTAGTCATCCCAGTGAGCTCTGATAATGAAATATACGGGGCTAGATTGCAAGAGGTGAGCTATTGTTTGCGCAATATCGTGATGGCACTAAGTTGCATGCGCATTACAAGCTGAAAGTAAATGAGTGCCCTTGAGAACTAACACAATTGAAGACCTAATGTAAAGTGTATGAATAAAAGAAATGCACCAAAAACTACATATATACATTAAAATAAAATGGTACATTCATATCTACATTTTCTAATAAAAATTATTCATATAAATATTTTAAACATTTTTAATTGGTGGTTAGGGGGTTAAGTAGTGTAGGGATAGTTTGGGATGGGGTATTGGTGGTTAGGGGTGTAGTAGTGTGAGGATAGTTTGTGGTGTGGTAGTGACAGTTAGAGGGTAAAATAGTTTAGGGGTAGTTTGTGGTGGGTTATTGGTGGTTAGGGGGTTAAGTAGTGTTGGTATAGTTTGTGGTGAATATTTATTAGGAATTTAAGTAGTGTAGGTTATTTTTGTGGTTGGGTATTGGCAGTTAGGGGATTAAGTTGTGTAAGGATAGTTTGCTGTGGGGTATTGGTGGTTAGGGGGTTAAGTAGTTTAGGGATTGTTTGCATTGGGGTTTTGGCAGTTAGGGAGTTATGATGTGTAGGGATAGTTTGCAGATGGGTATTGGCAGTTAGGGGTTAAATAGCATAGGGGTAGTGTAGGAATAGTTTGAAGTTGGGAATTGGAGGTTAGGGGGTTAAGTAGTGCATGGGTAGTTTGTGGTGTGGTATTAACAGGGGTTAAGTAGTGTAGGGGTAGTTTGCAGTTGGTTATTGGAGGTTAGGGGGTTAAGTAGTGTAGGGTTAGTTTGCATTTGGGTGTTGGAGGTTAGGGGGTTAAGTAGTGAAGGGGTAGTTTATGGTGGGCTATTGTAGGTTAGGGGGTTAAGTAGTGTAGTGGTAATTTTTAGGTGGGTATTGGCAATTAGGGGGGTTAAAAATTATAGGGGTAGTTTGCATTTGGGTATTGGAGGTTAGGGGGTTAAGTAGTGTAGGGGTAGTTTGTGGTGGGGTATTGGCGGTTAGGGGATTTAGTAGTGTAGGTGTAGTTTGCAATTGGGTATTGGAGGTTAGGGGGTTAAGTAGTGTAGGGTTAATTTGAGGTTGGGTATTGGAGGTTAGGGGGTTAAGTAGTGTAGTGGTAGTTTGCAGTGGCGTATTGGAGGTTAGGGGGTTAAGTAGTGTAGGGGTAGTTTGCAGTGGGGTATTAGAGGTTATGGGTTAGGGGTTAAGTAGTGTAGGGGTGGTTTTCGGTAGGTAAGGGTAGTGTAGGGGTAGTTTATTGGGTATTTAAGTTTAGGGGGTTAAGCAGTGTAGGGGTAGTTTACAGTTGTAAATTGGAGACTAGGGTGTTAAGTAGTGTATGGGTAGTTTGTGGTGGGGCATTAAAAGAGTTTAAGAAGTGTAGTGGTAGTTTGCAGTTGGGTATTGGTGGTTAGGGCACTAAGTAGTCTAGGGTTATTTTGATGTTGGATATTGGCGGTTAGGAGTTAAGAAGTGTAGAGATAGTTTCCTGTTGGGTATTGGGGGTTAAATTGTGTAGGGGTAGTATGCAGTGGGATATTGGTGGTCAAGGGGTTAAGTAGTGTAGGGGTAGTTTGTGGTTGGGTATTGGTGAATAAGGGGTTAAGTAGTGTAGGGGTAGTTTGCGGTGGGTTATTGGAGGTTAGGGGGTTAAGTAGTGTAGAGGTTGTTTGCAGGGGGTTATTTGAGGTTAGGGGATTAAGTAGTGTAGGAGTAGTTTGTGGTTGGGTGTTGGCAGTTAGGGGGTTAATTAGTGTAGGGGTAGTTTATGGTTGAGTATTAGCGGTTGGGGGTTATGTAGTGTAGGGATAGTTTGCAGCTGGATATTGGAGGGTTAAGATGTGTAGGATTAGTATGTTTAAGTATTGTAGCGGTAGTTTGCAGTTGGGTATTGGAGGTTAGGGGTTAAGTAGTGTAGGGATAGTTTGCGGTTGGGTATTGGAGGTTAGGGGTTAAATTGTGTAGGGTCAGTATGCAGTGGGATATTGGTGGTCAAGGGGTTTGGGTATTGGAGGTTAGGGGGTTAAATTGTGTAGGGTCAGTATGCAGTGGGATATTGGTGGTCAAGTGGTTAAGTAGTGTAGGGTTAGTTTGCATTTGGGTATTGAGGTTAGGGGGTTAATTATTGTAGTGGCAGTTTGCATTGGGGTATTGGAGGTTAGGGGTTAAGTAGGGTAGAAGTGGTTTGGGGCAGGTTAGGGTGTTATGTAGTTTAGGGGTAGTTTGCGGTTGGGTATTGGAGGTTAGGGGGTTAAGTAGTTTAGTGGTAGTTTGCGGTTGGGTATTAGATCTTAGGGGTTAAGTAGTGTAGGGGCAGTTTGCGGCTGGGTATTGGAGCTAAGGGGGTTAAGTAAAACCTAGCAAAACTCCCCTGGAAAATAACATAGTTTATGCAGAGTCTGCTTTTAACCCATAAAGGGCCTAAATCACCTAACATTCCCAAATTGTTTGCAATAACGTGCTTTAAAACATCAGTTATGATGTTGTATCTATCAGTTAGTGTAAGGGTTAGGGCCGCATCACAGTCACAGAGCAAACTCCAATTGTAACGCACCGCAATCAACTGCAAACAGTCCACTTGCAGAACCACAAGATAGATAGATTTGATAGATAGATAGATACATAGATTACATAGCTCAATCGATGCAATATACATATGATCGATACACTGTACATAGATCAATACATGCAATATACATTTGATAGATACGAATTACATCGATCAATAGATGCAATATACATTTGATAGATACGAATGTTATCGAATCAAAGACGCAATATACATTTTATAGATACGAATGACATCAACTAAAATATGTAATATACATTTTATAGATACGAATTACATTGATCAACAGATGCAATCTACATTTGATTGATACGTTTGATAGTTCGATCGATTTGATATATAAATAAATCGATTTGAAATATATATAATTTCCCTGACAGAGTATAACAATAAGACATCTGGTCTGTGACCCGTGGTGTGTTAAGTAGTACTATTCTTAACATTTTACTACAACATGTTACTCCCCCTATCGTGGGAGGTCTATATGGCGTTCATTTTTTAAACCGGGAGATGGAAGAAGATGATTGTTCTGTCCTCCTACTTCAAATTTGTCAGAAACACAAGTGGCTGTCTTGAAACAGTCCGGACAGAAGATAGATCGATAGATAGGATAGATAGATATACATAGATTGATAGTTCGATAGAATCGATAGAAGAGAAATAGATAGATTTTTTAGATATATAATTACCCTTATAAAGTATAATAATTAAACATGCGGTCTTGGACCCATGGTAATTAGGTTGTGTTAAGTAGTACTATTCTTAGCACTTTCAGCCCTGTAACTCCCCCTATTGGTGGAGGTCTATATGGCGGTTATGATTACCCTGACAAAGTATAACAACAAGACACGCGGTCTGGGACCCATGGTAATTTTGTTGTGTTAAGTAAAACTTTTCTTATCACTTTAATGCCTCTTACCCCCCCTTTCGTTGGAGTTCTATATGGCCTTCATGATTAGCCTGACAAAGTATAACAAGAAAACATCTGGTCTAGGACCCATGGTAACTAGGTTGTGTTAAGTTGTACTATTCTTAGAACTGTAATCCCTGTTACTCCCCCTATCAAGGGAGGTCTATATGGCCTGCATGATTACCCTGATAAAGTATAACAACGAGACACACGGTGCTGGACCCATGGTAACTAGCTTGTGTTAATTAGTACTTTTCTTAGCACTTTAATCCCTGTTACCCCCCCTATCGGGACAGGTCTATATGGCCTGCCTGATTACCCTGAAAAAATATAATAATAAGACATGCGTTCTGGGACCCATGTTAACTAGGTTGTGTTTTAAGTAGTACCATTCTTAGCACTTTAATCTCTGTAACTCCCCCTATTTGTGGAGGTCTATACGGCCTGGATGATTACCCATACAAAATATAATAATAAGACATCTGCTCTGGGTCTTGGACCCATGGTAACTATGTTGTGTTAAGTAGTAATGTCCTTAGCATTTTAATAGCTGTTACTCATACTCACCCTATCGGTGGAGGTCTATATGGCCTGCATGATTACCCTTACAAAATATAATAACAAAACATGCGGTCTGGGACCCATGGTAACTAGGTTGTGTTGAGTAGTACTGTTCTTAGCATTTTAATACCTGTTACTCACCCTATCGGGGGAGGTTTATATGGCCTGCATGATTACCCTAACAAAATATAATAATAAGACATATGCTCTGGGTCTGGGACCCATGGTAAGGTTGTGTTAAGTCGTACTGTTCTGAGCATTTTAATACCTGTTACTCACCCTATTGCGGGAGGTCTATATGGCCTGCATGATTAACTGAACAAAATATAATAATAAGACATATGCTCTGGGACCCATGGTAACTAGGTTGTGTTAAGTAGTACTGTTCTTAGCATTTCAATACCTGTTACTCACCCTATTGGGGGAGGTCTATATGGCCTGCATGATTACCCTTACAAAATATAATAACAAAACATATGCTCTGGGACCCATGGTAACTAGGTTGTGTTAAGTAGTACTGTTCTTAGCAGTTTAATACCTGTTACAACACTGAATGGTGGCAGGTCTATCTGGCCTTCATGATTAGCCGCACCCAAACCCAAAAAAAGCCAAGCGGTCTTAGACTAACACCCATGGCTAACTCGGTTGTTTAAATTAGTACTATTCTTAGCACTTTCATCCCTGTTACTTTCAGGCCTCTTGGGGGTGGTCTACATGGCCATCATGATTAGCCTAACCAAATACTACAATCCAACCTTGGCTCAGTCTTCCTAGGCCCTTCATTGGCTGTATTTTGGTAGTACTGTTCTTATTAGTTTAATACCTGATACAACACAGAATGGTGGCAGCTCTATATGGCCTGCATGATTAGCCGCACCCAAACCAAAAAAAAGCCAAGCGGTCTTGGATTAACACCCATGGCTAACTCGGTTGTTTCAATTAGTACTATTCTTAGCAATTTCATCTCATCCCTGTTACTTCCAGGACTCTCGGTGGTGGTCTACATGGCCATCATGATTAGCCTAACCAAATACTCAAATCCAACCTTGGCTCAGTCTTCATAAGGCCCTTCATTGGCTGTATTTTGGTAGTTCTGTTCTTATTATTTTAATAACTGATACAACACCGAATGTTGGCAGCTCTATATGGCCTGCATGATTAGCCGCACCCAAACCAAAAAAAATCCAAGCGGTCTTGGATTAACACCCATGGCTAACTCGGTTGTTTCAACTAGTACTATTCTTAGCACTTTCATCTCATCCCTGTTACTTCCAGGACTCTCGGTGGTGGTCTACATGGCCATCATGATTAGCCTTACCAAATACTACAATCCAACCTTGGCTCAGTCTTCATAAGGCCCTTCATTGGCTGTATTTTGGTAGTTCTGTTCTTATAAGTTTAATACCTGATACAACACCGAATGGTGGCAGCTCTATATGGCCTGCATGATTAGCCGCACCCAAACCAAAAAAAAATCCAAGCGGTCTTGGATTAACACCCATGGCTAACTCGGTTGTTTCAAGTAGTACTATTCTTAGCACTTTCATCTCATCCATTACTTCCATGCCTCTTGGGGGTGGTCTACATGGCCATCATGATTACCCTCACCAAAATATAACAACAATACATGCGTTCAGGGAACCATGGTAAGCTTACTTCCTTTCGCAAAATTGAATATAACAGTTGCAGGCAGAGGTTCTGACCCTGCATTATGGCTGCACCTCTCCCTAAAAGAGGCATGCGTTACAGAGTCTGTGGGCATGTATACAAAGAACTGGCCTGCCTAAAAGGAGCAGCAAGGCAGTACAGGTCATTCTCCTTCAGCCGTTTTATACGCTGTCCCACGGTCACGACCCTCAACAGCCACAACAGAATGAAACACCACATATACCATCCTTTTGAACAATAGACTACAGGTATGGCATTGATTTTAGTTACACAGAGATTTTTATTTTGAACCGTGAAATTGAAAACAAAAACATGATTGGACACCCAGTACAGTACATGTCGTTCTCCTTCGGCCTTTTTAGAAGAGTGTCCCGGACCCTCAACAAAAACACCAGCAGGAAAGAGGACATATGGCATCCTTTTGAACAATAGATTACAGGTACATCATTGATTTTAGAAACCCAGAGATAATTTTTGGCAAATGGGAAATAGAAAAAAACATTCATTGGACACCCAGTACACTTCTTTATCCTTTGTCCTTTTTATAAGAGGGTCCCGGACCCTCAACAGAAACAACATCAGGAAAGAGGACATATGGCATCCTTTTGAACAATAGATGACAGGTAAGGCATTGATTTTAGAAACCCAGAGATAATTTGTTGCAACTGGGAAATAAAAAAAACATTGATTGGACACCCAGTACACTTCTTTATCCTTTTGCCTTTTTAATTTTTTATAAGAGGGTCCAGGACCCTCAACCAAAACACCAGCAGGAAAGAGGACATATGGCATCCTTTTGAACAATTGATTACAGGTAAGGCATAGATTTTAGAATCCCTGAGATAATTTTTATGAACATGGAAATAGAAAAAAACATTGATTGGACAGCCAGTACACTTCTTTATCCTTAGGCCTTTTTACAAGAGGGTCCAGGACCCTCAACCGAAACAACAGCATGAAAGAGGACATATGGCATCCTTTTGAACAATAGATTACAGGAAGGCATTGATTTTAGAATCCCTGAGATAATTTATATGAACAGGGAAATAGAAAAAAACATTGATTGGACACCCAGTACACTTCTTTATTCTTAGGCCTTTTTATAAGAGGGTCCCGGACCATTAACAGAAACAACAGCAGGAAAGAGGACATATGGCATCCTTTTGAACAATAGATGACAGGTAAGGCATTGATTTTAGAAACCCAGATATAATTTGTTGCAACTGGGAAATAAAAAAAAACATTGATTTGGACACCCAGTACACTTTTTTATCCTTTTGCCTTGTTATAAGAGGGTCCCGGACCCTCAACCAAAACAAGAGCAGGGAGCTGGGCATAGGAGTACAAGGGAGTGTGACAATAATAATGTGAAGGGGAAGATTGCGGAGTTGTGGCATTTTGAATTTGTTATCGTGGGAAGTACTTGCAATGACCTTGCTCTGGTGCATCCATATCGCAAATGTCTTTTTTAAGGCACTGTTTGTCTATTTTTTGAATATCAGCATTTGGTAAATGAAGCGCGACTTAAGGCTGGTGAGAACCGACCTTTCTTCTGGCTGTTTGAAAATGTTGTGGCTCTGGACAAACATGTGAAGAAGGGGCCATCTGCCATATTCTGCACGCAACCCCTTTGATGATTGACGCTAAACATGTGTCACCTGCAAGCAGAGCTCGTTACTTCTGTCTAAATCTTCCTGGTATGGACAGGCCACTGTTTCCCACAGCAAGTCATAAGCTTGAACTACAAGATTGTCTTGAGTATGTTAGGAAATCAAAGTTTAGTAAAGTCTGTACTATCACCACAAAAAATGAACTTTTTGAAGCAAGGAAAATGCCAGCAATTTCCTGTGCTTATGGATGACAAGGAGGACGTCCTGTGGTGCACAGAGATGGAGAGGATTTTTGGTTTCCCTGTACACTACACAGATGTCTCCAACATCACCAGAAACACAAGACAGCGACTCTTGGGAAGTTCCTGGAGTGTTCCGGTAGCCATCTCTTTGCGCCCCTAAAGGAATACTTTATCAGTGTTTTTGTAGACATTTGACATCAGATTTGTAGAGGTGACGCACATTTTATTTACTGTTGTGCAAGCTGTGGCAATTTCAATTGGCATTAAAACGTAAGATTTGGAGAGGTGACGCACATTTTATGCAAGCTGTGGCAATTGCAATTTGCAGTAAAAAGAATCTGCTAACAACCACTACCTAGGACCACGCCTGACTCCTGAAGTGTACCAGTGAGCTGGACCACTGAGCGGATCCAGTCTGCTCCACTAGCACCAAAGGGTGCGGCTCGTTTGTGAGTATTTAATCGTCACATGTGTGGATTGTATATTTTATACTTCTGGCTGTACTAGGCCATGTTTGGCGCCTCTGTTTTCTCTTTTTTCTTAGTTTAACCCCTTCACTTCTAAGCCTAACCGCCTTGATGAAGCAGATTGTATATTTTTTTATGCTGCTACTTATAGATCAAACCCCTATTGTAAATCATGCTTCAGTTAGTAACTCAAGTTAAATTAATTTTTTTTTTTTTTTATTATTATTATGCTCAGCAGATTCAAAACATACCATTCTTCTAGTCATATCACACGACATGTCAAAATGCTGCATGGAAAATGGCAGTGTGCAAAGTCATAATCTTAGTGAACCTATAAGTGCATTAAATTTTCTAAAATAAACAAAAATACCGAAAAAAAATAAAAAATAAAAAAAGGAGAGAGGACATATGGCATCCTTTTGAACAATAGATTACAGTTAAGGCATTGATTTTAGAATCCCTGAGATAATTTATATGAACAGGGAAATAGAAAAAAACATTAATTGGACACCCAGTACACTTCTTTATCCTTAGGCCTTTTTATAAGAGGGTCCCGGAGCCTCAACCGAAACAACAGCATGAAAGAGGACATATGGCATCCTTTTGAATAATAGATTACAGGAAAGGCATTGATTTTAGAAACCCAGAGATAATTTGTTGCAACCGGGAAATAGAAAAAACATTGAGTGGACACCCAGTACACTTCTTTCTCCTTAGGCCTTTTTAGCAGAGGCTCCAGGACCCTCAACAAATACAGCAGCAGGAAAGAGGACATATGGCATCCTTTAGAACAATATATTACAGGAAAGGCATTGATATTAGAAACCCGGAGATAAGTTGTTGCAACTGGGAAATAGAAAAAAAACATTGATTGGACACCCAGTACACTTCTTTATCCTTAGGCCTTTTACACTTCTTTATCCTTCTGCCTTTTTATAAGAGGGTCCAGGACCATCAACAAAAACAGCAGCAGGAAAGAGGACATATGGCATCCTTTTGAACAATAGATTACAGGAAAGGCATTGATATTAGAAACCCGGAGAAAATTTTTAGGAAACGTGAAATAGAAAAAAACATTGGACAGGACACCCAGTACACTTCTTTATCCTTAGGCCTTTTATAAGAGGGTCCCGGACCCTCAACAAAACCAGAAGCAGGAAAGAGGACATATGGCATCCTTTTGAACAATAGATTACAGGAAAGGCATTGATATTAGAAACCCGGAGATAATTTGTTTCAACCGGGAAATCTAAAAAAACATTGATTAGACACCCAGTACATTTCTTTCTCCTTAGGCCTTTTTAACAGAGTCTCCAGGACCCTCAAAAAAAACAGCAGCAGGAAAGAGGACATATGGCATCCTTTTGAAAAATAGATTACAGGAAAGGCATTGATTTTAGAAACCCAGAGATAATTTGTTGCAACCGGGAAATAGAAAAAAACATTGATTAGACACCCAGTACACTTCTTTCTCCTTAGGCCTTTTTAGCAGAGGCTCCAGGACCCTCAACAAAACCAGCAGCAGGAAAGAGGACATATGGCATCCTTTTGAAAAATAGATTACAGGAAAGGCATTGATATTAGCAACCCAGAGATAATTTGTTGCAACCGGGAAATAGAAAAAAACATTGAGTGGACACCCAGTACACTTCTTTCTCCTTAGGCCTTTTTAGCAGAGGCTCCAGGACCCTCAACAAAACCAGCAGCAGGAAAGAGGACATATGGCATCCTTTTGAAAAATAGATTACAGGAAAGGCATTGATTTTAGAAACCCTGAGATAATTTGTTGCAACCGGGAAATAGAAAAAACATTGATTGGACACCCAGTACACTTCTTTATCCTTAGGCCTTTTACACTTCTTTATCCTTCAGCCTTTTTATAAGAGGCTACAGGAACCTCAACAAAAACAGCAGCAGGAAAGAGGACAAACGGCATCCTTTTGAACAATAGATGACAGGTAAGGCATTGATTTCAGTATCCCTGAGATAATTTATATGAACAGGAAAATAGAAAAAAACATTGATTGGACACCCAGTACACTTTCTCCTTCGGCCTTTTTATAAGAGGGTCCAGGAGCCTCAAACAAAACACCAGCAGGAAAGAGGACATATGGCATCCTTTTGAACAATAGAGTACAGTTAAAGCATTGATTTTAGAAACCCAGAGATAATTTGTTGCAACCGGGAAATCGAAAAAAACATTGATTAGACACCCAGTACACTTCTTTATCCTTAGGCCTTTTTATCAGAGGCTCCTGGACCCTCAACAAATCCAGCAGCAGGAAAGAGGACATATGGCATCCTTTAGAACAATATATTACAGGAAAGGCATTGATATTAGAAACCCGGAGATAAGTTGTTGCAACCGGGAAATAGAAAAAAAAACATTGATTGGACACCCAGTACACTTCTTTATCCTTAGGCCTTTTACACTTATTTATCCTTCGGCCTTTTTATAAGAGGGTCCAGGACCATCAACAAAAACAGCAGCAGGAAAGAGGACATATGGCATCCTTTTGAACAATAGATTACAGGAAAGGCATTGATATTAGAAACCCGGAGAAAATTTTTAGGAAACGTGAAATAGAAAAAAACATTGGACAGGACACCCAGTACACTTCTTTATCCTTAGGCCTTTTATAAGAGGGTCCCGGACCCTCAACAAAACCAGCAGCAGGAAAGAGGACATATGGCATCCTTTTGAGCAATAGATTACAGGAAAGGCATTGATATTAGAAACCCAGAGATAATTTGTTGCAACCGGGAAATCTAAAAAAACATTGATTAGACACCCAGTACACTTCTTTCTCCTTAGGCCTTTTTAGCAGAGGCTCCAGGACCCTCAACAAAACCAGCAGCAGGAAAGAGGACATATGGCATCCTTTTGAAAAATAGATTACAGGAAAGGCATTGATATTAGCAACCCGGAGATAATTTGTTGCAACCGGGAAATAGAAAAAAACATTGAGTGGACACCCAGTACACTTCTTTCTCCTTAGGCCTTTTTAGCAGAGGCTCCAGGACCCTCAACAAAACCAGCAGCAGGAAAGAGGACATATGGCATCCTTTTGAAAAATAGATTACAGGAAAGGCATTGATTTTAGAAACCCTGAGATAATTTGTTGCAACTGGGAAATAGAAAAAACATTGATTGGACACCCAGTACACTTCTTTATCCTTAGGCCTTTTACACTTCTTTATCCTTCGGCCTTTTTATAAGAGGCTACAGGACCCTCAACAAAAACAGCAGCAGGAAAGAGGACAAACGGCATCCTTTTGAACAATAGATGACAGGTAAGGCATTGATTTCAGTATCCCTGAGATAATTTATATGAACAGGAAAATAGAATAAAACATTGATTGGACACCCAGTACACTTTCTCCTTCGGCCTTTTTATAAGAGGGTCCAGAAGCCTCAAACAAAACACCAGCAGGAAAGAGGGCATATGGCATCCTTTTGAACAATAGAGTACAGTTAAAGCATTTATTTTAGAAACCCGGAGATAATTTGTTGCAACCGGGAATTTGAATAAAAAAAATGATTCGATGGACACCCAGTACACTTCTTTCTCCTTAGGCCTTTTTATAAGAGGGTCCAGGACCCTCAAACAAAACACCAGCAGGAAAGAGGACACATGGCATCATTTTGAACAATAGAGTACAGGTAAAGCATTGATTTTAGAAACCTGGAGATAATTTTTTGCAGCCTGGAATTTGAATAAAAAAAAGGATTGGATGGACACACAGTACACTTCTTTCTCCTTCAGCCTTTTTATAACAGGGTCCAGGGCCCTCAACAGAAACACCAGCAGGAAAGAGGACATATGGCATCCTTTTGAACAATAGAGTACAGGTAAAGCATTGATTTTAGAAACCCGGAGATAATTTGTTGCAACCGGGAAATTGAACCAAAAAAATGATTGGACATCAAGGACACTTCTTTCTACTTCAGCCTTTTTATAAGAGAGTCCAGGACCCGCATATGAAAAAACAGCAGTAAAGAGGACATATGGCATCCTTTTGAACAATAGAGTACTGCTACGGCATTGATTTTAGAAACCCAGAGATAATTGTTTGGAAACGTGAAATTGCCCAAAAAAACATGCTTGGACACCCACTCCAGGTTGTTCTCCTTCAGCATTTTTATAAGAGGGTCCAGCACCCTCAACAGAAACAACTGCAGGAAACACCACATATGCCATCCTTTTGCACAAGCGAGTACAGGTATGGCATCCATTTTAGAAACCCGGAGATAATTGAGAGGAACCGGGAACATTTTTCTAAAAATTTGCTGGGGCACCCATTACAGGTCGTTCTCCTTCAGCCTTTTTATACCATGGGCCACGACCCGCAACAGGCACAACAGCATGAAACACCACATATGCCACCCTTTCACACAATAGAGTACAGGTATGGCATAGATGGAACACGGAGATAATTTAGAGCAACCAAGAGACGGATAAAGATGCTTGGTCGGTCCTCCTCCTTCAAATTTGGGGCACTGCGCATGCAATTTAATGGTCCACCAGATATGAGTGGTGTGTTAAGTTGTACTATTCGTAACAGTTTAATCACTGTTATGTGCCTTATTTTTTTATTTGAGTTTTGTACCCACAGAGCAGCAGCAGAGGCCAGAAAAATTAGGAATGTACAAATGACTGAAAAATTTGGGTATTGTTGTAGCAACTGCTGTAGCAGCGGCCAGAAAAATTTATGTTTGTAAAACATTTATAAAGTGCCCTAAAAGCTTGTGGCTTGAACACTAGTTGTTGGCGGATAAGTCAAGCAAGTCATCCGGCTTTATAAGAAATAAAAAAGGTCAGCCTGTGTACCAGTTGTAGCCCAAGCCAGCTCATCTCATCATCAGGCCTTTTTTTAATCAAATGTATCGGCCAATGTCAATCCCTTCAGGATCCAGCAATCATTCATTTTTATAAAAGTGAGATAGTCAAGGCTTTTTTGACCTAGGCGACTTCTCTTCTCAGTGACAAAACCTCCTGCTGCACTGAAAGTCCTTTCGGACAGGACACTTGAAGCGGGGCAGGCCAGAAGTTCCATTGCAAATTGGGATAGCTCAGGCCACAAGTCCAGCCTGCACACCCAGTAGTCAAGGGGTCCATCGCTCCTGAGAGTGTTGAGATCCGCAGTTAAAGCTAGGTAGTCTGCTACCTGTCAGTTGAGTCTGTCTCTGAGGCTGGATCCCGAAAGGCTCTGGGGATGCATGGGAGTTAAAAAGGTACGCATATCCTCCATCAACAAGACGTCAGGAAAGCGTCCTGTCCTTGCCGCTATGGTCGTGGGAGGAGGAGGATTAATTTCATCTCTTCCCCTGTTACATTCCCGTGGTGCTGTGACATCACCCTTATACGCTGTGTAAAGCATAGTTTTTAATTTATTCTTAAAATGCTCTATCCTTTCCGACTTGCGGGAATTTGGTAACATTTCAGGCACTTTATGCATATACCGGGGGTCGAGGAGCGTGGACACCCAGTACAGGTCGTTCTCCTTCAGCTTTTTTAAACGAGGGTCCCTCAACAGGCACGACAGCATGAAAGAACCCATTTGAACCAGGTTGGATGCCGAGCTAATCATGTCCCGTTCCTCCTCCTCACTGATCTCACTGAGGGTATCTTCTTCCCCCCAGCCACGTACAACACCACGGGTACCAGAGAGGTGACAACAACGAGCACCCTGGGATGCCTGTTGTGCTCTGTCTTCCTCCTCCTCCTCCTCAAAGCCACATTGCTCCTCTGATTCCTCTTCCTCACAATCCTCTTCCTGCGTTGCCGCAGGTCCAGCAAGCGATGCTGATAAGGCTGTTTGTGGGGGTGATGGACACCACAACTCTTCCTCTTCACGCTCATCTACTGCCTGATCCAGCACTCTTCGCAGGGCACGCTCCAGGAAGAAAACAAATGGTATGATGTCACTGATGGTGCCTTCACCTCCTCAAAAGGACGCATGATCCTACAGACATTGCGCAAATCAAGCGCCTCACTGGCAGGTTGTTTTGACGCTGGATATTGGACAAGTGCGCCATGGCCGTGTAGGAATGCCTGAAATGGTCACACACCTTCCTGGCCTGCTTCAGGACGTCCTGTAAGCCTGGGTACTTATGAACAAATCGTTGTACAATTAGATTACACACATGTGCCATGCAAGGTACATGTGTCAACTTGCCCAATTTCAATGTCGCCACCAAATTACTTCCATTGTCAGAAACAACCTTGCCAATCTCCAGTTGGTGCGGAGTCAGCCACTGATCCACCTGTGCGTTCAGGGCGGTCAGGAGTGCTGGTGCGGTGTGACTCTCCGCTTTCAGGCAAGTCAACCCCAAGACGGCGTGACACTGCCGAACCCGGGATGTAGCATAGTTCCTGGGGAGCTGGGGGGGTGCCATAGATGTGGAGCAAGATGCCGAAGTTGAAGAGGACTCAGCCGAGGAAGAGGTTAGGGAAGAGGATGGAGTAGGAGGAGTAGAGGAGGTAGCAGCAGGCCTGCCTGCAAGTCGTGGCGGTGTCACCAACTCTTCTGCAGAGCCACGCATTCCATGCTTGTCAGAAGTCAGCAGGTTTACCCAATGCTACGTAAGAGAAACTCAGTGGAGGATGGTTGAGAGGGGGCAAGGAGGACAGCAGTGGTTGACGTGGCTGAAGATGCTGGAGCAGGAGGAGGAGGGCGGCTTTCATTTTGTGTGCTGTTTCTACTTATGTGTTCTTCCCATCGGCCTTTGTGATGGGAGACCATGTGCCTTCGCAAAGCAGTTGTACCTAGGTGGGTGTTGGACTTCCCACGACTCCGTTTATTTTGGCACAGGTTGCAAATGGCATCGCTGTTGTCAGAGGCAGACACACAAAAAAAATGCCACACTGCTGAGCTCTGCGATGACAGCTTTCTGGTGGTAGCAACAGCATGCGTTGATGGGCGTCGGCGTGCTGTCTGGCTGACCCCGGGTGCCGATCCATGCTGTCTGACTGTGCCACTAGCTCCTTGAGACGACCTCCCCATGCTTCCAAATCGTCTCCTCCTCCTTTCTGTCTCCCCATCTGAACTTTCCCCCTCTTCTTCTTCTCTTCTAGCAGGCACCCATGTGACATCCACCGACACATCATCATCAACCGCTTCACTTGTATCTGACACATCAAGAAAGGAAGCAGCAGCGGGTACAACATCATCATCATCACACCGTACCTCCATGTCGGTAATGCTGCCTGACTGAGACTGATCACTATTATCTACATCCTCTGTCAATGATGGTTGCGCATCACTCATTTCTTCCAACTGATGTGTCAATAACTCCTGCACTCGTAGTAACACCAGCACCAGTATCTTGAATATCAAAAACTTTTTATTGGAGGTTACATTAAAAGCAGCAATGTTCCGTGGTGAACCCACTTAGTCTGACTAAGTGGGTTCACCACGAAACGTTGCTGCTTTTAATGTAACCTCCAATAAAAAGTTTTTGATATTCAAGATACTGGTGCTGGTGTTACTACGAGTGCATAATTATCACAGAGGCTATAGCAGCTACCTCCCACACCGTGCACCACCTTTACACAAAGTGCTGTATTCATCTACCATTGCAATGTCAATAACTCCTGTGACAGATCAAGTGAAGCGGCTGTGGTGCTAGTGTTGGTGGTTGCGACAGGTGGGCGAGTGGCACTGGTCACTTGAGACCTGCCCAAAGCACAGCTGGACGTATATGGTGCGTCAAGGTTAGGAGGACTAGCAGCGGAGCTGAAGAAGATTGGATGTCCTCTGTTAGCCATTCAACTAGGTCCTCCTCAGAACTTTTCGTGTCCCCCCTGGCACCCGGCGTCTGAACAATGTGCATATTTGTAGGGTCTAAAGGAATCACAGCACCATGACCACGAGCACGGAACCTGCGGGGTGGCCTGCCTCTGCCTGTCATTTTTTTTAAAATGTACACTAACAATACTATTACACCAATTATATGAGTGGTGGCACTGTGCAAGTGGGCACAGTATACGCTGTGAGACTGACAACAACAAAAAAGACAGATGTTTTAAAAATCACAAATTGTTAATTTTTTAAAATATTAAAAGTACTGTGACAACAAATATGATTGTTGGCACTAGTTGGCAAATGGGCCTGTCTGGCACACACGCTGGGAGAAAGGAAAGTGCAATTCAATGGCACTAGGAGACTGAAGAATCACAGTCAAAACAGTTATGATTAACAAAAATTCCAATCCTGTTACAATAAATATGATTGGTGGCACTAATTGGCTAGTTGGGACTGGCACACAGGCAGGCAGGCAGGAGGAAAATGCAATTCAAGGGCACTAGCAGACTGCAGATTGACAGTCAAAACAGTGATGATTGACAATTTTTGCAATACTGTTAAAAGAAAAATGATTGCTGGCACTAATTGGATAGTTGGGGCTGGCACACAGGCAGGCAGGCAGGCAGGAGGAAAGTGCAATTCAATGGCACAAGCAAACTGAGGATTCAGAACAACAATCAAAATTTTTTTAATTTTAATTAGTAACAATACTGTGACAACAATTATGATTGGTGTAAATAGTTGGCAAGACGGCCTGGAACACAGGCTGGCAGGCAGGAGGAAAGTGCAATTCAATGGCAAGAGCAAACTGAGGATTCAGAATAATAAAAAAATATATATTTTTAATTAATAACAATACTGTGACAACAAATATGATTGCTGGCACTAATTGGCTAGTTGGGCCTGGCACACAGGCTGGCAGGCAGGAGGAAAGTGCAATTCAATGGCACGAGCAAATTGAGGATTAAGAACAACAATTAAAAATGTTTTAATTTTAATTAGTAACAATACTGTGACAACAATTATGATTGGTGTAAATAGTTGGCAAGACGGCCTGGCACACAGGCTGGAAGGCAGGAGGTAAATGCAATTCAAGGACACAAGGAGACTGAATACTGACAGTCAAAACAGTGATGATTGACAATTTTTGCAATACTGTTAAAAGAAATATGATTGTTGAGAATAATTGGCTAGGTGGGCCTGGCACACAAGCTGCAAGGCAGGAGGAAAGTGCAATTCAATGGCACGAGCAAACTGAGGATTCAGAACAACTATTACCAAAAATTTTAATTTTTAATTATTAAGAATACTGTGACAACAAATATGATTGGTGTAAATATTTTGAAAGTCGGCCTGGCACACAGGCTGGCAGGCAGGAGAAAAGTGCAATTCGATGGCATGAGCAAACTGAGGATTAAGAACAACAATAAAAAAATGTTTAATTTTATTTAGTAACAATACTGTGATAACAATTATGATTGGTGTAAATAGTTGGCAAGACGGCCTGGCACACAGGCTGGCAGGCAGGAGGTAAATGCAATTCAAGGACACTAGGAGACTGAATACTGACAGTCAAAACAGTGATGATTGACAATTTTTGCAATACTGTTAAAAGAAATATGATTGCTGGGAATACACAGGCTGCAAGGCAGGAGGAAAGTTCAATTCAATGGCACGAGCAAACTGAGGATTCAGAACAACAATTACCAAAAATTTTAATTTTTAATTATTAAGAATACTGTGACAATAAATATGATTGGTGTAAATATTTTGAAAGTCGGCCTGGCACACAGGCTGGCAGGCAGGAGGAAAATGCAATTCAATGGCACTAGGAGACTGAATATTTGCAGTCCAAAAAATTATGATTTTTAATTTTTTATATACTGCTACAAGAATTATGATTGGTGCCACTAATTGGCTAGTTGAGCCTGGAAAACACGCTGGCAGGCAGGAGGAAAGTGCAATTCAGTGGCACAAGCAAACTGATGAATCACAAGAGAACAATTTTGAATTTTAAAGATTAACAATACTGTTACAACAACTAGGATTGGTGGCACTAAGTGGCTAGTTTGGGCCTGGCACACAGACTGCCAGGCAGGAGGAAACTGCAATTCAATGGCACTAGTAGACTGAATATTTGCAGTCCAAACAAATATGAATTTTAATTTTTTTGATACTGTTACAAGAATTATGATTGGTGCCACTAATTGGCTAGTTGGGCCTGGAAAACACGCTGGCAGGCAGGAGGAAAGTGCAATTCAATGGCACGAGCAAACTGAGGATTCAAAACAACAATTACCAAAAATTTTAATTTTTAATTATTAAGAATACTGTGACAACAAATATGATTGGTGTAAATATTTTGAAAGTCGGCCTTGCACGCAGGCTGGCAGGCAGGAGAAAAGTGCAATTCAATGGCACGAGCAAACTGAGAATTAAGAACAACAATCAAATTTTTTTTATTTTTAATTGGTAACAATACTGTGACAACAATTATGATTGGTGTAAATAGTTTTCAAGACGGCCTGGCACACAGGCTGGCAGGCAGGAGGTAAATGCAATTCAAGGACACTAGGAGACTGAATACTGACAGTCAAAACAGTGATGATTGACAATTTTTGCAATACTGTTAAAAGAAATATGATTGCTGGGAATAATTGGCTAGGTGGGCATGGCACACAGCAGGCTGCAAGGCAGGAGGAAAGTGCAATTCAATGGCACGAGCAAACTGAGGATTCAGAACAACAATTACCAAAAATTTAAATTTTTAATTATTAAGAATACTGTGACAACAAATATGATTGGTGTAAATATTTTGAAAGTCGGCCTGGCACACAGGCTGGCAGGCAGGAGGAAAATGCAATTCAATGGCACTAGGAGACTGAATATTTGCAGTCCAAAAAATTATGATTTTTAATTTTTTATATACTGTTACAAGAATTATGATTGGTGCCACTAATTGGCTAGTTGGGCCTGGAAAACACGCTGGCAGGCAGGAGGAAAGTGCAATTCAATGGCACGAGCAAACTGATGAATCACAAGCTATCAATTTGGAATTTTAAAGATTAACAATACTTTTACAACAACTAGAATTGGTGGCACTAATTGGCTAGTTTGTGCCTGGCACACAGGCTGGCAGGCAGGAGGAAACTGCAATTTAATGGCACTAGTAGACTGAATATTTGCAGTCCAAACAATTATGAATTTTAATTTTTTTGATACTGTTACAAGAATTATGATTGGTGCCACTAATTGGCTAGTTGGACCTGGCACACAGGCTGGCAGATATGAGTCGTGGATGGTAGGTAGGGCAGCAATTTAACACAGTATGCTGTGTAAGTGATAAAAACACAGGCCTGATAGAAAATTAAGTTAGATTACACTAGCAAAATATTTTAAAATTTTAGATTTTAATATTAAAATTATGTTAAGAAGTGCAATGCACATATGAGTGGTTGCACTGGCTGGCTGCTACGTAGGGCAGCAATTAACAACAGTATGCTGTGTAAGTCAGATAAACAGTTAGACACAGGCCTGATAGAAAATAAAATTAGATTACACTAGCATAATGATTTAAATACTTTTTTGGGGAATTTAAAGAAAAAGGTTAAGCACATACATATGAGTTGTGGCTGATAGCCTTGGAAGGGCAGCTATTAAAAACAGTAGGCTCTGTAAGTCAGATACACACGCCTGATAGAAAATACTATTAGATTACACTAGAAAAATGGGGGGGAAATTTAAAAAAGGTTAAACACATATGAGTCGTGGCTCAAAGACTAGGGAGGGCAGCAAGTAAACACAGTAGGCTCTTTATGTCAGCAAAACACACAGGCCTGATAGAAAATTATATTAGATTACACTATCAAAAAAATTTAAACTTTTTTTTTTTTATATTTAAATTAAGGTGAAGAAGATATGAGTGGTGGCTGCCTGGCACAGACCAATTAACCAAAAGACTGAAAATAATGAGGTATATTAATGCTGTGTGAGCCTGACAGACGCACGCCTGATAGAAAATGTAATTAGATTACACTAGCAAAATTATTTAATTTTTTTTTTTTAAATTTAAAATAATGTTATAAATGGCTATTAACACTGGTGGCTGGCACAGAGCAATGAACCAGAGTATATGCTGTGTGACACAGGCCTGATAGAAAATGAAAAATAATTAAAATTTTTGGTTAGTTAAATTTAAACTAATGTTGTTAGGGAGATATCAGTGGTGGCAGTAATCACAGCATATGCTGTGAGCCTTAAACACACAGGCTGAAAGCCAGGCAAATGCTAATAAAAATACGGGGGGGGGGGGGGGACCGGCACGAAATATAGCCCTAAAAAGGGCTTTTTGGGGTGCTGTCCTTGCAGCAGAGATGAGTGGAGTCCTTCTGGACTGTAGTGGACACTAAATACACTAGCCTAGCTATGTATTTCCCTATAATGTCAGCAGCACA
Organism: Bombina bombina; assembly: GCF_027579735.1. NCBI lineage: Eukaryota > Metazoa > Chordata > Amphibia > Anura > Bombinatoridae > Bombina > Bombina bombina. The sequence continues at coordinate 11,970,705 of NC_069500.1, forward strand.
AACACAACACGTCCTCTCACTAAGAAAGCAAGGTCGTTATGAGTCTAAAATGGCGGCTTCCAAGTAGCTGGGAGGGTCTGTGAGGGAGTGTCTGATGTTGATTGGCTCTAATGTGTCAGACGGCTGTGACATACAGGGTCAAAGTTTCCTCAATGATGACACATAGGGGGCGGATCGAACATCGCATGTGTTCACCCGCAGCCGCGAACAAGCTATGTTTGCTGTGAACCGTTCGCGGGCAAACAGTTCGGGACATCACTAAACCCAGGATGTCAATGTCAGTACTGCGTAATGTGTGGTTGTTACCTTGTGAAGGGGGATTAGGGGGAGGGATTGTATAGTTTAAGCCCTGTCATAGGACCAAAGTACACTGTGAAAATTAGATGCCGGGAAATCAGGGGCGATATGTAAACAGATGTTGACTTGTAATTCTAAACTGAATGTTGAGAGTTGAAAGAAATGGGTTAAATCTCTACAAATTATGAACAGTATCAATGTTAAAACCTAGAAAGAACTATAAGATCTAAAGCACTAGTGAACTGAGAGCTATTTAAATTACCCAGTACGCTAACAGTCCAAATAGGTCTAGTATAAGTTATGGTAATACAACACTTGAGGAAATTCTACATGGTCATGGCTGTCATAGGTCATCTGGACCTTTCAATAGATATCTTAAGTAGGAGAGTGGGTCTAGAGACATATAGAGCCTCTCTGGTGAACATGGTAAAATATTGATCAAATAAACCAAGTACAAAATAAGAATAAATGTGAATAAAATTGATATCTAACTAAAGTGGTAGAGTACAGAAATAGATATGGGGATAATGTATACTGATGTTCCCAAAATTAATCTGTCTTACCAAAAGTTTATTATCATGTCTATGTGCATTCATATTGTTTAGCAGTGATCAGAGGACACATGTAAATAATGATCAAACACTGTACAAAAGGGGTAACCTTAAAGGGACATTAAGCACTAAATAAATGCTAGATAGAATGATGCAGTCAAAGAAAAGATTAGTCTGAGAATATCATGTAGATGTATTTTGTAAAGTTTCATTTGCGGTGTAAATTTTTACAAAATAAGTGTAATGTTTTAGTGTCTATAAAACAATGGGAGCTGCCATGTTGTAACTTAGGTTACCTTCTCTGCTGTAGCCAATTAGAGACAGTTATATATAGGTCACTAGAGTGTGCAGCCAATGGCTGTGTGGAATAGAACAGTGTTCTGCACTTTCATTTCTGACAGGAACTGAAATGCTCACAATTTCAACATGGAATTACAGGAAAAGGTGACAAAATAAATATTGAAAGTTTATTGCAGACTTTTATTTATATATGCAATGTATAATTTTATATTACCATCTCAAAGTGTTTAATATCCCTTTAAGAGGGGTGGAAGTTACATTATATATGTCAGGTTTGGAACCCAATAAGTATTTACAACCAAAAACACATTTTGTGGAATATTTCTAGTGAAAAGTCATTTTGGGCTATGGACTTTACATTTTTTTGTATTGTATTCACTTGAGAAATGTGTTTCCCACATTTGCTAAATACAAAACGGAGTTATTGGGAGCCGCTATTTGACAGACAGGAAAAACTATTTTGCAAGCTAAGAGCATGTTTATTCTGCTGAAGTAACAAGCTAATAGGAAAACAATAGTTGCCAAAATAGATTTTACACCACCTGAATGCCTCTGTTGCTAAAATAATTATACACTGTAACTGCATACTTATTGCTGAATGTTTTTTTGCTTTAATAATTACCAAATAATATATTACATACAATTACCTTATATTTATTATTGTGACATAAAAAACACAATGACCAAGGATTCTTGCATATTTATATATTTGTATATTTGTTTAATAATATAATATCATTAACTCATCTTACCTTTAAAGACCCGGGTGACCCATCGAGCCTGGATTTCGGCAGTTGGCATGATTGGACCTAAGGGTTGGATTAGACCAATGACTCCCAGTGTTGGCTTCTCTAGGGTGGGAGGGAAGATGCTTCTGTACAGGTTGGTTTTATTGTTCTCAACCTTAATGATGGATTCATCCAGGAATGGGAAAGAGAAGATATATCCAGTCCCAAAGATGACAACATCAATGTTTTCCTCTACTGACCCATCCTCAAATCTCACTGCAGTTTCACTGAACTCTGCCACATCCGATTTTATCTTCACAAACCCACAAGAATTTCGGCTTGGCAATTCATCGCTAAATAATTGAACCCTAAACTTATTTCTGTATAAAAAAAAAAAAATTATCAAGGAGTTTTATAAAAAAAGGGATTTTTAAACATTATTCCTTAAATACAAATGTTAGAAAGTGTTGAATTTGGTTTTATATATTAGATATGAGACAATATATAAATTTGTGTATTTTTATATATTTTAAATAACAAAACTACCAATTTATTTATTTTTAACCTAAAAATGATTGTGCTATTTCTAAAAAATTTGCCTTTAAATAGCAGGCATAGATATTTTTTTACACTTGCTGAGATCATACAACATCCATACTAAGCTGCAAGAAGTGATTAGAAATAAAGATCAAACATTTTCTCATTATTACTATAAATGACATTTACATAAATATAATAGAAATAATTGGTTTCATGAAATAATTTTACCACAAAACAAGGCACAATTCTATTGCGAAACTTCATTTTATTACTTGAAGTAGCAACAACACCTTTATTAAAACCTAATTTCACTTTATTGCTACTTCCATATTAATGTTAACAAATGCAATAGGTAGTTATTAGACAGCCAGTATTTTATCTGTGACACCAGCCATAGCATTAGTTTTTAGCCTGTTTACATTTAGGTTGATAATTTATTTTCAGCCAACCGATACCTGTTTAAAGGTTGCCTTTTTTGTCCACTCAAGTCCTGTTTGAGATAAAAAAAATAAATGATAATTTGTGCACAGTTTAATTCTGGCTTGCTGTTAATGCCCTCAGTATTACTCCTTACTAATAAGTATAAATGTGTAAAGGGTCAAAACACCCTGAAATATGAAACATTTAAAAAATACATACATATTCAATAAACTCACACAAAAAAAATAAGATCTTGGCCCCTAGTTATCAAGCCGTCAACCTCAAATACGCTGGAATTCCGCAGTGTATTTGTGGCGAGGCTGATTCGCCTTAGTTACCAAGCCCTGCTGCCCGGCAAAAGTAGAATTCAGGGACGTAAGCTTCGATCTGTCGGACTCAGTCCAACACAGATCAATTCTTACGTCACTCCAGATGTTCCGCACACAAGTTCGGCACTATCTGACTACTTTTGCTAGTCAAACCGCCGCCCTGGAGGTGGCGGATCCCATAGGAATCAATGGGAGTCTGACCATAGCGAAAGCTCATGTTCGCTGCTGTCCGACATCCCATTGATTCCTATGGGAGCTGTCTACACCTAACACCCTAACATGTACCCCGAGTCTAAACACCCCTAATCTGCCCCCCCTACACCGCTGCAACTAAATAAATGTATTACCCCTATACCGGCGCCCCCGGAGCCCCCAGCAACTAAATAAAGTTATTAACCCCTAAACCGCCGCTCCTAGACCCCGCCGCAACTATAATAAATGTGTTAACCCCAAAACCGCCGCTCCCGGACACCGCCGCCACCTACATTATACCTAGTAACCCCTATCCTGCCCCCCCTATACCGCCGCCACCTATAATAAAGTTAATAACCCCAATCCTGCAGATCCCGGACCTTGCCGCAACTAAATAAATATTTTAACCCCTAAACCTCTGATCCCGGACCCCGCAGCAACCTATATTAAACGTATTAACGCCTAATCTGCCCCCCTACACCGTCGCCACCTATAATAAATGTATTAACCCCTATCCTGCCCCCCCTATACCGGCCCAACCTATAATAAATTTATTAACCCCTATCCTGCCCCCCTATACCGCCGTAACTTATAATAAATTTATTAACCCCTATCCTGCCCCCCCCTACACCACCGCCACTATAATAAAATTATTAACCCCTAATCCAATCAGTCAATCAAATTGAGCTCACATTCTATTGGCTGCTCCGATCAGCCAATAGAATGCGAGCTCAATCTCATTGGCTGATTGGATCAGCCAATCGGATTGAACTTCAATCTGATTGGCTGATTAAATCAGCCAATCGGATTTTTCCTACCTTAATTCCGATTGGCTGATAGAATCCTATCAGCCAATCGGAATTGAAGGGACGCCATCTTGGATGATGTCACTTAAAGGTACCGTCATTCGTCGTTAGTCGTCGGGAAGAAGAGGAGGGCTCCGCGTCGGCTCGTCTGAAGATGGCTCCGCTCTGCTCCAGATGGATGAAGATTGAAGACGCCGCTTGGATGAAGACTTCAATTGGATGGAAGACTTCTTCAGCGCCCCTTGGATGATGACTTCTGCCGCTCCGGATCTCCTCTTCGGTTCCATCGGTGGTCGGCTGGCTGAAGACGGCTAAAGGTAGGATGATCTTCAGGGGGGTAGTGTTAGGTTTATTTAAGGGGGGTTTGGGTTAGATTAGGGGTATGTGGGTGGTGGGTTTTAATGTTGGGGGTTGTATTTTTATTTTACAGGCAAAAGAGCTGTTTTCTTTGAAGCATGCCCCGCAAAAGGCCCTTTTAAGGGCTGGTAAGGTAATAGAGCTGGTAACTTTTTAATGTAGAATAGGGTAGGGCATTTTTTTATTTTGGGGGCTTTGCTATTTTATTAGGGGGCTTAGATTAGGTGTAAGTAGCTTAAAATTGTAATATTTTTGAAATGTTTGTAAATTATTTTTTTATTTTTTGTAACTTAGCTTTTTTTATTTTTTGTACTTTAGTTAGTTTATTTAATTGAATTTAATTGTAGTTATTTGTAGCTAATTTATTTAATTAATTTAATGATAGTGTAGTGTTAGGTTTAATTGTAACTTAGGTAAGGATTTATTTTACAGGTAATTTTGTATTTCTTTTAGCTAGGTAGTTATTAAATAGTTAATAAATATTTAATAACTATTCTAACTATCTAAAATAAATACAAAGTTACCTGTAAAATAAATATAAATCCTAAAATAGCTACAATGTAATTATTAATTACATTTTAGCTATCTTAGGGTTTATTTTACAGGTAAGTATTTAGTTTTAAATAGGAATAATTAATTTAATGATAGTGTAGTGTTAGGTGTAATTGTAACTTAGGTTAGTTTTTATTTTACAGGTACATTTCTCTTTATTTTAACTAGATAGCTATTAAATAGTTAATAACTATTTAATAGCTATTGTACCTAGTTAAAATAAATTGAAATTTGCCTGTAAAATAAAAATAAATCCTAAGATAGCTACAATATAATTATTATTTTTATTGTAGCTATATTAGGGTTTATTTTAAAGGTAAGTATTTAGTTTTAAATAGGATTAATTTATTTAATAAGAGAAATATTATTTAGATTTATTTAATTAATATTTAAGTTAGGGGGGTGTTAGGGTTAGTTTTAGACTTAGGTTTAGGGGTTAATAATTTTATTATAGTTGCGGCGGTGTAGGGGGGCAGAATAGGGGTTAATACATTTATTATAGGTTGCGGCGGTATAGGGGGGGCAGGATAGGGGTTAATAAATTTATTATAGGTTGCGGCGGTATAGGGGGGGCAGGATAGGGGTTAATAAATTTATTATAGGTGGCGACAGTATGGGGGGGGCAGATTAGGGGTTAATAAGTTTAATATAGGTTGCGGCGGGGTCCGGGAGCGGCGGTTTAGGGGTTAAACTATTTAGTTGCGGCGAGGTCTGGGATCCGCAGGATAGGGGTTAATAACTTTATTATAGGTGGCGGCGGTATAGGGGGGACAGGATAGGGGTTACTAGGTATAATGTAGGTGGCGGTGGGCTCCGGGAGCGGCGGTTTAGGGGTTAATACATTTATTATAGTTGCGGCTGGGTCTAGGAGCGGCGGTTTAAGGGTTAATAACTGTATTTAGTTGCGGGGGGCTCCGGGGGTGCTGGTATAGGGGGTAGAACAGTGTAGTTAGTGTGGGTGCTTAGTGACAGCTTCTCAAAAAGCTGTAAAAAAGCCCGTACTTGGTGCGCGACTTTTTGACAGATTTACAGGGAGTGCAGAATTATTAGGCAAGTTGTATTTTTGAGGATTAATTTTATTATTGAACAACAACCATGTTCTCAATGAACCCAAAAAACTTATTAATATCAAAGCTGAATAGTTTTGGAAGTAGTTTTTAGTTTGTTTGTAGTTATAGCTATTTTAGGGGGATATCTGTGTGTGCAGGTGACTATTACTGTGCATAATTATTAGGCAACTTAACAAAAAACAAATATATACCTTTTTCAATTATTTATTTTTACCAGTGAAACCAATATAACATCTCAACATTCACAAATATACATTTCTGACATTCAAAAACAAAACAAAAACAAATCAGTGACCAATATAGCCACCTTTCTTTGCAAGGACACTCAAAAGCCTGCCATCCATGGATTCTGTCAATGTTTTGATCTGTTCATCATCAACATTGCGTGCAGCAGCAACCACAGCCTCCCAGACACTGTTCAGAGAGGTGTACTGTTTTCCCTCCTTGTAAATCTCACATTTGATGATGGACCACAGGTTCTCAATGGGGTTCAGATCAGGTGAGCAAGGAGGCCATGTCATTAGATTTTCTTCTTTTATACCCTTTCTTGCCAGCCACGCTGTGGAGTACTTGGACGCGTGTGATGGAGCATTGTCCTGCATGAAAATCATGTTTTTCTTGAAGGATGCAGACTTCTTCCTGTACCACTGCTTGAAGAAGGTGTCTTCCAGAAACTGGCAGTAGGACTGGGAGTTGAGCTTGACTCCATCCTCAACCCGAAAAGGCCCCACAAGCTCATCTTTGATGATACCAGCCCAAACCAGTACTCCACCTCCACCTTGCTGGCGTCTGAGTCGGACTGGAGCTCTCTGCCCTTTACCAATCCAGCCACGAGCCCATCCATCTGGCCCATCAAGACTCACTCTCATTTCATCAGTCCATAAAACCTTAGAAAAATCAGTCTTGAGATATTTCTTGGCCCAGTCTTGACGTTTCAGCTTGTGTGTCTTGTTCAGTGGTGGTCGTCTTTCAGCCTTTCTTACCTTGGCCATGTCTCTGAGTATTGCACACCTTGTGCTTTTGGGCACTCCAGTGATGTTGCAGCTCTGAAATATGGCCAAACTGGTGGCAAGTGGCATCTTGGCAGCTGCACGCTTGACTTTTCTCAGTTCATGGGCAGTTATTTTGTGCCTTGGTTTTTCCACACGCTTCTTGCGACCCTGTTGACTATTTTGAATGAAACGCTTGATTGTTCGATGATCACGCTTCAGAAGCTTCGCAATTTTAAGAGTGCTGCATCCCTCTGCAAGATATCTCACTATTTTTGACTTTTCTGAGCCTGTCAAGTCCTTCTTTTGACCCATTTTGCCAAAGGAAAGGAAGTTGCCTAATAATTATGCACACCTGATATAGGGTGTTGATGTCATTAGACCACACCCCTTCTCATTACAGAGATGCACATCACCTAATATGCTTAATTGGTAGTAGGCTTTTGAGCCTATACAGCTTGGAGTAAGACAACATGCATAAAGAGGATGATGTGGTCAAAATACTCATTTGCCTAATAATTCTGCACTCCCTGTAATGATAACTTTGGCGAGATTTTTCAGGTCTGCGGCGGCGATGGTAGGCGAGCTTAGGTGGGCGTATTGGGCCGGCGATGGCAGGTAAGGAGACGCGTTGATAACTAGAGGCCCTTGTCTCTAATATTTTGCATTAATATTCCTAAACATTAATAAAAATGTATTAAATACTAAAATTTTAAATGTTAAATTAATTATTCCAAATGAAGAAATACTAGGAAATACTGAAATAAATGTAAATTAATTTAACACATTTTTAAAAAAAGCCTGTTTGTGTCAATTGCAGCTGAGTTGGTCACAGGTGAGGGATGCAATTGCAAAATGAGTCTTTTACACAATTTTGGGGTTTATTCTATTCTATCTTTTTTATATAGATATTAGACAAAAATAGAAATGCCCAGTTTTTTGGTAACCCACACGGAATAAGATTTCCAGTTCTTTGTTCGATACTAGAAGAAAAATTAAAGCTACTCAGCAAATGCTCAAATCCAGCATTGGGTCTTTGCCCACTTTTTACCTAACATCACATCCCTATCAACATCACAGACAAACCTCAACCAAAGAACCAAGAAACAACATTGTTGCACACTATAAAAAAGAAACAACATTGTTGCACACTATAAAAAAGAAACAACATTGTTGCACACTATAAAAAAGAAACAACATTGTTGCACACTATAAAAAAGAAACAACATTGTTGCACACTATAAAATACTATTCGTATCTTCCATTTTAGAACCTAATTGATGCAGAGAAGAGACAGGGCAGAAAGAAACACAGCGAGAGGGACAGAAAGAGAGAGATGGGGAGAGAGCCAGAATACATCTCCTGAGCACATCAGTTCTGTGAGACACTTAAGGAACACAATTTGTATCTTGAGCAATGATTAAGTTGATCTATGGGGGTGAATTTATTAAGCAGCGGATGCTGCAATCTACCCCTGAAGTTCTAGGTCCACCTGATACTTAAGTAAAGAAGCAGGGGTTTTAAGACTACTGCTCCTTAACTCATCGGTCATGTCTGAGATGACAGACAGCAATCAGCCCGATCAGATACCACCTGATAGCAGCCGATTGGCCGCTAATCTGCAGGGGGCGGCATTGTACAAGCATTTCACTAGAAATGCTTGTGCAATGATAAATGCCGACAGCGTATGCTGTCTGCATTTAGCGATGTCAGGTGGACATGATCACTACAGCGGATCACGTCTGACCGATATTTAATAAATCTACCCATAGTGTCTTTATGTGAAACAGAGACACCTACATTACAATACAAGGTCTAAAAAATGTTTTTATTGTTCTATCTAAACCGCAGATCCCTGACATCACCGACACTAACTAAATCATTAAATAAAGCTTTTAACCACTAAACCGCCATTCCCCAACATCGTCGACACTAACTAAAGCTACTAACCCCTAAACCGTTGTTCCCAAACATCGCTGACAGGAACTAAACCTATTAACCCCTAAACCGCCGTTGCCAAACATACCCAAAATTAACTAAACATATTAACCTTTAAACTGCTGTTTTCAAACATCCCCAAAACAAACTAAACCTATTAACCCCTAAACCGCCATTCCCAAACATCGCCAACACTAACTAAACCTATTAACCCCTAAACCGCTGGCCATCACATCGCAACAATCTAAATAAAACTATATTAACCCCTAAACTTAACAACCCCTAACTTTAACATAATTAAAATAGACCTAAATTAAGGTTACAATTATTAACTAAATAATACCTATTTAAAACTAAATACAAACTTACCTGTGAAATAAAATCTAAGCTAGATACAATATAACTAATAGTTACATTGTAGCTATCTTAGGTTTTATTTTTATTTCACAGGTAAATTTCTATTTATTTTAACTATGTAGACTAGTTAGTAAATAATTATTAACTATTTACTAACTACCTAGTTAAAATAAATACAAACTTACCTGTGAAATTAAAGTAAAACCTAAGATGCCTTACACTAAAACCTAACATTACAAAAATAAAAAAACCTAACATTACAAATATTAAAAAACCTATCATTACAAAAAATAATAAACACTAAAATTACAAAAATATAAAAAAAAACTACCATTACAAAAAATAACAAACAAAATTATCCAAAACAATAAAAATTATTCCTATTCTAATACCCCTTCTAAAAAAAAAACACCCCAAAATAAAATAACCCTAATCTATAATAAACTATCAAGGGCCCTTAAAAGGGCTTTTGGGGATGTTGGGGAAAGGCGGTTTAGAGGTTAATAGCTTTATTTAATGATTTAGTTAGTGTCGGCGATGTCAGGGAACTGCGGTTTAGATAGAACAATGACAAATTCAGAATATTTAATAATTTAAGAGCTACTGGTAGCTTATTATAGATTTTTTTTTGGGGGTGTTTTTTTTTTTAAACAGGGTATTAGAATATGAATCATTTATATTATTTTGGATAATCTGCTTGTTATTTTTTTGTAATGTGTTTTTTTATTTTTGAGGTGTTTTTTTTTTTAGAATAGGCAATTTTTTTTATTTTTAATGGGCAGTAAAAGAGCTGAATGTCCTTTTAAGGGCAATGCCCATACAAATGCCCTTTTCGGGTCAATGGGTAGATTAGGTGTATTTTTATTTTGTGAGTTTGGGGGTGGGGGATTGTCATGTTAGGGGGTGTTTGTTTTTATTTTTTAAGAAAAAGAGCTGATTTATTTAGGGCACTTCCCTACTAAATGAAAGGGCCTACAAAAGGCCCTTTTAAGGGCCCCTTGTAGTTTATTATAGATTAGGGTTATTTTATTTTGAGATTTTATTTTTTAACGGGGTATAAGAATAGGAATAATTTTTATTGTTTTGGATAATTTTGTTTGTTATTTTTTGTAATAGTAGTTTTTTATTTTTTTGTAATTTTAGTGTTTATTATTTTTGTAATGTTAGGTTTTAGTGTAAGGCTGGTTAGGTTTTATTTCACAGGTAAGTTTGTATTTATTTTAACTAGGTAGTTAGTAAATAGTTAATACTAACTAGTCTATCTAGTTAAAATAAATACAAACTTACCTGTGAAATAAAAACCTAAGCTAGCTACAATATAACTATTAGTTATATTGTAGCTAGCTTAAAGTGAAGGTAAACTTTGATGAATGAAAGCCCATTTTTTAAAAAAAAACATAATTTATGTAAGAATTTACCGGATAAATTCATTTCTTTCATATTAGCAAGAGTCCATGAGCTATTGACGTATGAGATATAGAATCCTACCAGGAGGGGCAAAGTTTCCCAAACCTCAAAATGCCTACAAATACACCCCTCACCACACCCACAATTCAGTTTAACGAATAGCCAAGAAGTGGGGTGATAAAGAAAGGAGTAAAAAGCATCAACAAAGGAAATTTGAAAATAATTGTGCTTTATACAAAAAAATCATAACCACCATAAAAAGGGTGGGTCTCATAGACTCTTGCCAATATGAAAGAAATGAATTTATCAGGTAAGTTCTTACATAAATTATGTTTTCTTTCATGTAATTGGCAAGAGTCCATGAGCTAGTGACGTATGGGATAATGACTACCCAAGATGTGGAACTCCACGCAAGAGTCACTAGAGAGGGAGGGATAACAAAATAAAAACAGCCAATTCCGCTGAAAAAAAATTAATCCACAACCCAAATCATAAGTTTAGTCTCATAATTGAAAAGAAAAACTTAAATCATAAGCCGAAGAATCAAACTCAAACCGCTGCCTGAAGAACTTTTTTACCAAAAACTGCTTCCGAAGAAGCAAAAACATCAAAACGGTAGAATTTAGTAAATGTGTGATTATTAGTTGCGTGTGGGGTGATGGTGGCAGGCAAGTTAGACTTTTACGGGAGATTTCACTTTTTTTGTATTTTCTTATGCTCTGGCAGTTTTTAAGCTGCCGTAAGTCACTGGTGACTCCAGAAATGTGTATTCACTCATATTTCACTAGTTTATCTGACTTATGGCACTTTATGAACTGCCGGCGTAGTTTATGTAATCCCCCGATGTGAGAGGTGAAATTAAAGGTGACGCAGGGTTCTACAGTTGCGCTGAAGCCTGTGCCGCATATGTCATCTCGACCCTAGTAAAAAAAAAAATGTTTAAAACGTATGTTAGAATCTCCCACTTTAGCACTGTTGATGAGGTTAGTCTGGGACGCCCAGTGAAAAGGGATGGGTAAACAAGAAGAGCTCACACTCGCCCCTCCCCACTTCCCTGCATATGAAAAGACAGATAACAGCAGGAGTCTGTAAATGCGTGTATCCATCTGATGCTGTGGGGCTTGGTTAGGAGGAAAATCAGCACAATGTTCTTAAAAAAAGCAAAACTATACATAGTTACAAAAACACTCCAAGATGGGCTATAAATGGATCATCAGCTTTGCACAACCTACATTGATATGTTAATATACGACTAGATTACGAGTTTTGCGTTATGAGCTATGCGGTGCTACCGTGCAGTTTTCTCTCACTGCTCACTTACCTGCAGTGCTGGTATTACAGGTTTTTACAAACCCGGCTATAATACAACTAATAGTTACATTGTAGCTAGCTTAGGGTTTATTTTTATTTTACAGGCAAGTTTGTATTTATTTTAACTAGGTAGAATAGTTATTAACTATTTAATAACTACCTAGCTAAAAAAAATACAAATTTACCTGTAAAATAAAACCTAACCTAAGTTACAATAACGCTTAACACTACACTATAATTAAATAAATTAACTAAATTAAAAACAATTACCTAAATTAAATTAAATTAGCTAAAGTACAAATAAAAACAAACACTAAATTACAGAAAATAATAAACAAATTACAGATATTTAAACTAATTACACCTAATCTAGCCTAAACTAAACTACCAATAGCCCTTAAAAGGGCCTTTTGTGGGGCATTGCCCCAAAGTAATCAGCTCTTTTACCTGTAAAAAAAAAATACAAACAACCCCCCGAACAGTACAACCCACCAACTACACAACCAACCCTCCAAATAAAATACTATCTAAAAAAACCTAAGCTCCCCATTGCCCTGAAAAGGGCATTTGGATTGGCATGGCCCTTAAAAGCGCAGTTAGCTCTTTTGCTGCCCAAAGTCCCTAACCTAAAAATAAAACCCACCCAATACACCCTTAAAAAACCTAACACTAATTCCCTGAAGATCGAATTACTGTTCTGAAGATACAACATCCATCCTCAAGGAAGCAGCAGAAGTGTTCATCCAACCGGGCTGAAGTCCTCAATGAAGCCGGGAGAAGTCTTCATCCAAGCCGGGCAAAGTGGTCCTATAGACAGGCAGAAGTCTTCATCCAGATGGCATTTTCTATCTTCATCCATCCGACGCAGAGCGGGTCAATCTTCAAGACATCCGACGCGGAGCATCCTCTTCATCCGACGACTAAAGGCAAATGAAGGCACCTTTAAGTGACGTCATCCAAGATGGCGTCCCTTAGATTCTGATTGGCTGATAGAATTCTATCAGCCAATCGGAATTAAGGTAGAAAAAATCATATTGGCTCATGCAATCAGCCAATAGGATTGAAGTTCAATCCTATTGGCTGATCCAATCAGCCAATAGGATTTAGCTCATATTCTATTGGCTGTTCCAATCAACCAATAGAATGCAAGCTCAATCCTATTGGCTGATTGGATCAGCCAGTAGACTTAAACTTCAATCCTATTGGCTGATTGCATCAGCCAATAGGATTTTTTCTACCTTAATTCCGATTGGCTGATAGAATTCTATCAGCCAATCGGAATGTAAGGGACACCATCTTGGATGACGTCACTTAAAGGTACCTTCATTCATCTTTAGTCGTCGGATGAAGAGGATGCTCCACGTCGGATGTCTTGAAGATGGACCCACTCCATGTCGGATGGATGAAGATAGAAGAAGATGAAGACTTCTGCCCGACTGGAGGACCACTTCGCCCGGCTTGGATGAAGACTTCTCCCGGCTTCGTTGAGGACTTCGGCCCGGTTGGATGAAGACTTCTGCCGCTTCCTTGAGGATGGATGTTGGATCTTCAGAACAGTAAGTCGATCTTCAGGGGGTTAGTGTTAGGTTTTTTAAGGGTGTATTGGGTGGGTTTTATTTTTAGGTTAGGGGCTTTGGGCCGCAAAAGAGTTAACTGCCCTGTTAAGGGCAATGCCCATCCAAATGCCCTTTTCAGGTTAATGGGGAGCTTAGGTTTTTTTAGATAGTATTTTATTTGGGGGGTTGGTTGTGTGGGTGGTGGGTTTTACTGTTGGAGGGTTGTTTGTATTTTTTTTAAAAACAACACTTTTTCTAACTTTGACCCCAAAATCTGTTACACATCTACAACCACCAAAAAACAATCATGCCAAATATTTTTTAAAATGTTGTCCTGAGTTTAGAAATACCCAATGTTTACATGTTCTTTGCTTTTTTTGCAAGTTATAGGGCAATAAGTAGCACTTTGCTATTTCCAAACCATTTGTTTTTTTTTTTCAAAATTAGCGATAGTTACATTGGCACACTAATATCTGTCAGGAATCCCTGAATAACCCTTCACATGTATATATTTAGTTTTAGTAGACAACCCAAAGTATTGATCTTGGCCCTTTTTGGTATATTTCATGCCACCATTTCAACTCCAAATGCGATCAAATAAAAAAATTGTTCACTTTTTCACAAACTTAAGGTTTCTCACTGAAATTATTTACAAACAGCTTGTGCAATTATGGCATAAATGGTTGTAAACACTTCTCTGGGATCCCATTTTTACAGAAATAGCAGACATATATGGCTTTGGCGTTGCTTTTTGGTAATTAGAAGGCTGCTAAATGCTGCTGTGTACCACACATGTATTATGCCCAGCAGTGAAGGGGTTAATTAGGGAGCTTGTAGGGTTAATTTTAGCTTTAGAGTAGTGTAGTAGACAACCCAAAGTATTGATCTAGGCCCATTTTTGGTATATTTCATGACACCATTTCACCGCCAAATGCAATCAAATTAAAAAAAATGTTCATTTCTTCACAAACTTTTTTACAAACTTTAGGTTTCTCACTGAAATTATTTGCAAACAACTTGTGCAATTATGGCACAAATGGTTGTAAATGCTTTTCTGGGATCCACTTTGTTTAGAAATAGCAGACATATATGGCTTTGGAGTTGCTTTTTGGTAATTAGGCTGCTAAATACTGCTGTGCACCACACGTGTATTATGCCCAGCAGTGAAGGGGTTAATTAGGGAGCTTGTAGGGTTAATTTTAGCTTTAGTGTAGTGTAGTAGACAACCCACAGTATTTATCTAAGCCCATTTTGGTATATTTCCATATATATGCTCTACCAAATGCCCCCTTTTCATTGCAACCTTTTTCTTAGATTAGGTTTTTTTTTAGAATAGGGCTTTGTTTTTGTTTTTTTAATTTAAAAAATAGTTTAAATCACTTTGGGGCAATGTCCTACCAAATGTCATTTTCAGGGCAACCTTTATTGGTTAGAGTAGGTATACCTGTAATTTCTTTAGGGTGTCAAATGCCCTTCTAAAAGCAATGCCCAACCAAATGCTCTTTTCAGGGCATTCTTCTTTAGGATATAGCTATTTTTTAGTTTACATTTTTTTTTAGATTGTTGTTTTTGCAGGTAGTGTAACCGCTATTTCTTTAACTTTGAACTTGCAAACTATACTTCTAACGGTGTCTCTAAGAACATTCAGAGCCTTTCACTATCTTTTTGTCTCCTGTTCCTTGTTTGTGACAGACGATGATCTTTTCTCTAATCGTTTTGGACCATTCTTTTGACTTAGCCACATTTCTTACATTCAATCAAACGTGACTGTTACGGTTACCCTTAGTCTCGCTGAGAGATGGACCGCTTAGTAGCCTGGATCCCTATTGCTAAAGAGGGGAGAAGCTGCTTTCCATAGTATTCTATATGAGTCTCGCAAATATAGAATAATCTCCCTTAGCTGCAGTACCGCTAGGATACCCTTCTGCCCACAAAAACGAGTCAACGCTGCGATTGAGGGTCAAACAAGAACTCAGGACTGGGATGCCCAGCCTGCTTTTTATTAAGGTTACATGCACACAGGGCACTCCCAGGGGGAGAGGGGGGGAAGCACAAAATCCCCCATCACACATTTAGATAGAGAGCACTGTCCTTTGACAGGCCACAATAGGATTACAGTACTTAAGATAACAAGTTTACAAGTTCATCTTATCAATTAGCAGTCTGGCTCCAGAGGTGATTAGACAATAGTTTCTAAAAGCTGAAAAAAAAGAGTTAACTCTTTATGAAATGATACTTGTTACGGTTTTCTTGGAGCCCTTCTTAGGCGCTGGCTTGCTGGTTCAGGCATTGCTGCTGGGAAATAAGCTCTTCACAACAAAATAACTAATGCTTCTGTAACAGTGCTCCCTTTCTGTGGAACACTCTGGCAGACACGGTCTGACCCCTTTTCGGGGCAGACTAAGGCTGTCCAGACCGCTGATTATGCGGGGCTGAGGTCGGTTTGTCTGGACAACCCGTCTGCGTTGCCATTCTGTTTCCCAGGTCTGTAAGTAATGGTGAAATTGAAGGGTTGCAACGATAAGCTCCAACGTAATAGCCTGCCGTTATCTCCAGAGACCCGGTTCAGCCACACCAACGGGTTATGGTCGGTGACCAGAGTGAACTCCTGACCATATAAATAGGGAGTCAATTTCTTTAATGCCCACACCAAAGCCAAACACTCCTTTTCGACCGCTGCATAGCTGACTTCGCGGGGCAGGAGCTTCCGGCTGATGTAGGCAACTGGATGCTCCCCTCCATCTTCGCCTACTTGGCTGAGGACGGCTCCCAGCCCGAACATGGAAGCATCTGTATGGACGATAAAACGTTTGTTAAGGGCTGGGGCCGCCAAGACAGGAGCGTTAATTAGAGCATTTTTGAGAGCCTGGAAAGCCGTTTCACAGTGGGGAGACCACAGGACCTGTCGAGGTAAGTTCTTCTTGGTCAAGTCAGTCAGGGGTTTGGCAAGTGTGCTGTAGTCTGGTACGAACCGTCTATAGTACCCTGCCGTGCCCAGGAAGGCTAGGACCTGAGTCTTAGTGATGGGGGTGGGCCAATTGGCGACAGCTTCTATTTTGGCTGGCTCTGGTCGCTGCTTTCCACACCCCACCCGGTGACCCAGGTACTGTACCTCGGCCATCCCAAAGTGGCATTTTTCTGGCTTCAGAGTCAGGCCAGCAGCCCGGATCTGATCCAGAACCATTCCCACATGAGCTAAGTGGTCCTCCCAGGACTCACTGTGGATCGCTATGTCGTCCAGGTAGGCGCAAGCAAAACTCTGGAAGCCATCCAGGAGCCTATCCACCAAGCGCTGGAATGTAGCTGGGGCATTCTTCATCCCAAACGGCATTACCCTAAACTGATATAAGCCGAATGGGGTGACGAATGCCGACTTGGGGATAGCCTCCGGGGCCAGGGGAATCTGCCAGTAACCTTTGCAGAGGTCAATAGTGGTCAGGTAATTTCCCCTGGCTATACGATCGAGTAGCTCGTCTACCCTGGGCATAGGGTAAGCGTCCGTCACGGTATTTTCATTGAGCCTCCGATAGTCTACGCAGAACCGGGTGGTCCCATCTTTCTTGGGCACCAAGACAACTGGGGAGGCCCAGGGACTATCGGAGGGCTCAATTACCCTGAGCTGGAGCATCTCATCGATCTCCTTCTTCATTCCTGTCCTAACTGCTTCGGGGATTCGGTACGGAGCCTGGCGCAAGGGAGCTTGTCCCGGAGTATCTACCTGGTGGGTGGTTAAAGTAGTATACCCTGGCTTCGGGGAGAAGGTGAGGTGTTTAGACTGGAGGAGTTGGTTGAGCTGCTCCCTTTCAGTGGGGCTAAGTCGGTCCCCTATCTGAACCTGCGCCACTATACCTGTGGGGAGGCTCTTTTCTAATAGGTCTGGAATGGGTAAACTGTCGGGGTCTTCCTGAGGGGAACAACAGACGGCCGTCACGTTCTCTGGCCGCTCAAAATATTCCTTGAGCATGTTTACATGGAATGTCTTTCTAAGATTGTTGTCGTGGCAGCTAGCTATCACATAAGTGGTGTCTCCCCTTTTCTCTACGATCTGGTAGGGACCCTGCCAGGACGCCTGCAATTTGTCTGTCTTCACCGGCTTAAGTACTAACACCTTTTGTCCTATGGTGAAGATTCTCTTTCTGGCCCCCCGATCGTACCATACTTTCTGTCTTCTCTGGGCCAACTGGAGATTAGCCCGCACGGATTTGGCTAATTGCTCCATTCGGTCCCTGAGTTCCAGCACGTATGGCACAATGGGGACACCGTCAGCCTCCATCTCTCCCTCCCAGTGCTCCCGGATCAGGTTTAGGGGTCCCCGTACCTTTCTTCCGTAGAGCAACTCGAAGGGAGAGAACCCTGTCGTTTCCTGGGGCACCTCCCGATAAGCAAATAGGAGGTGCGGCAGGAAGCGTTCCCAGTCTCGGTATTCCTGAGTGAACGTCTTGAGCATTTGCTTGAGGGTCCCATTGAACCTCTCACACAGCCCGTTCGTCTGGGGGTGGTATGGGGAGCTCAGGAGGGACTTAATTTTGCAAACCTGCCAGAGTTGTTGGGTCAATTCAGCCGTAAATTGGGTGCCTCGGTCGGATAGGATTTCTTTTGGAAATCCTACCCGGGAGAACACCTGTACTAGTGCATTCGCTACCGTATCCGCTTGTATGTTGGATAGGGCGACAGCCTCTGGGTACCTGGTAGCGTAGTCCACTACGGTAAGAATGTATCGCTTACCGGAGGGACTAGGGGTAGCCAGTGGTCCCACTAGGTCAATAGCAACCCGGCTGAAGGGTTCCTCTACAATGGGCATATTTACTAGCTGGGCTTTAGGGTGATCGCCTCGCCTTCCTACTCGTTGACACACATCGCAGGTGTTACAGTAAGTTCTAACGTCAGCGTGCACCCCTGGCCAAAAGAACGTGTGAGTAATGCGGTGTAGGGTACGGGTAACGGCTAGGTGGCCTGCTAAGGGGATGTCGTGGCCTATTTTGAGGATTTCTTGACGGTATTTGTGGGGCACTACCAGCTGTCGCCTACGCTGTCCCCTTTTCTCTGTCCAGCGGTATAGTTTCCCTTTTTCCCATAAGAATGTTTCGTTATCTGCCCCACCCCCTCCGGTCTCTGCTTGTTCCCGGTACTTTTGTAAGGTCGGGTCAGTCTTAGACTCTGCCTCGAAAGCATCTGGGGTGTCCCAGGGTATGGGGCCTAACCTGTCAGGCAAGGTCGGGGTAGGTCTTACCTGTGTCTCCCGCACTGGTGAGAGCTCTCGCTCCGTCCGGGCTTGGGCCCGTGTAGTCACTGGGTCCGCCTCGTTGTTGCATACTGGAGCATAGGCAGAAGTCATGGGGCCCAAATCGTTGCCCAGTAGTACTTCGGCAGGTAAATTATCCATTAGGCCCACGTTCACAGCCCCCTTTCCCGCTCCCCACTCAAGATGCACTTTAGCTGTTTGAATTTTGTACACATCCCCCCCCGCCACTCTAACGGCCACAGTCTGTCCGGATCGCTTGTGCTCTGGCACCAAATGACTCTGTACCAGCGTGATAGTAGCCCCTGTGTCTCGCAATCCCTCGGTAGATCGCCCCTCGAGCCATACCCTCTGCCGATGGTGCTGGCGGTTATCTGAGGCAGCATATACAGGGTCTGCCTCGTGAAGCGGCCCCACATATCCCTCCATAGGGGCCTCTTGGTTAACACAGAGGGCCCGGGCCGGACGATAGGACCCAGAGGGGTAATTGTAATTCCTGGGTGTCTGGTGCGTATTAAGGGGGCAGCTAGCCATGAAATGCCCTGGTTGCTTGCATCGGTGGCAAGTCGGTCTGGGACGCTCAGAGCTGTTATTGGGTGGTCCTGAGTGTCGGACGGGCCTTGTGGGCACCGGGGCTCGGAATTCAGTACGAGGGGGTGCACGGTAAACCTCTCTGGGTTCGACCCGTGCTGGAGCTCGGTAGTTCATGGGTTCGTGAAGACGGGAGTCATAATGTTCATCGGCCAATTTGGCTGCTTCTTCTAAGGTAGAAGGCCGCCTGTCTCGCAGCCATTCCTTCCCTTGCTGTTCCATGCCATTATAAAAATGTTCTAAGAGAAACAATTGTAAAATTTCCTCCCCAGTCACCGCTTTACTTCCGCTCAGCCAGTGATTTGCCGCTCTCCGCATTCGGTGCGCCCATTCCATATGGGTATCGTTAGGCTTCTTTTCCGTGCCCCGAAACTGTCGGCGATACGTGTCCGGAGTTACAGCGTACCGTCGCAACAGTGTCTCCTTAACTAGCTCATACTGTGTCACTTCCTCAGCACCCAGAGTACGAAAGGCTTCCAGGGCTCGCCCGGATAGTTTCCCAGACAATATCGTGGGCCACTCTCTGTTGGGAATCTGGTGCAGGGCACATTGCCTTTCGAAGTCCGCCAAATATTCATCAATCCCTGTCTCGCTCTCTAGGAAGGGTCGAAATGCCGCATAGGGTATCTTGGGCCTCCCAGCATTTTCGACAGGGATGATTACCTGCGGGGCTTCAGCATTGCGGTGTGCATTCGCTAGGTTGAGTTCGTGGGCTCGAGTCTCTCGTATATCCTCGTCCGCCTCTGCCATCAACTGCTGTACCAATTCCATGGAGGGGTTCGGCCCGTATAATGAGAGCCTTTCCCGAACAATCCTGGTTTTTTCGTCACTAATCGTGGTCGGTGTTTCCGCCATTGTGAAGCTCTGATCCAGTTCGGTCAATTCTGCGATCAGCTCTCTCCTCGGCCGGTTGCTGGCGTACCCCCCTCTGCTTTCAAGTAAATCCTTTTGGGTTGTACGCTTCAATTTTTCGTAAGCGCTCTCCATCCGTTCTGTACCTCTCCTAGGAAATCCAGGAAAATCCCGCCGCTGCCGCCAAATGTTACGGTTACCCTTAGTCTCGCTGAGAGATGGACCGCTTAGTAGCCTGGATCCCTATTGCTAAAGAGGGGAGAAGCTGCTTTCCATAGTATTCTATATGAGTCTCGCAAATATAGAATAATCTCCCTTAGCTGCAGTACCGCTAGGATACCCTTCTGCCCACAAAAACGAGTCAACGCTGCGATTGAGGGTCAAACAAGAACTCAGGACTGGGATGCCCAGCCTGCTTTTTATTAAGGTTACATGCACACAGGGCACTCCCAGGGGGAGAGGGGGGGAAGCACAAAATCCCCCATCACACATTTAGATAGAGAGCACTGTCCTTTGACAGGCCACAATAGGATTACAGTACTTAAGATAACAAGTTTACAAGTTCATCTTATCAATTAGCAGTCTGGCTCCAGAGGTGATTAGACAATAGTTTCTAAAAGCTGAAAAAAAAGAGTTAACTCTTTATGAAATGATACTTGTTACGGTTTTCTTGGAGCCCTTCTTAGGCGCTGGCTTGCTGGTTCAGGCATTGCTGCTGGGAAATAAGCTCTTCACAACAAAATAACTAATGCTTCTGTAACAGTGACACTCAACAAACCCCTAGCCAGTTGAGTTATTTCATGTGTTCTACCTCCCGCACACCTGGTGCGAC
This sequence comes from Bombina bombina, assembly GCF_027579735.1. Classification (NCBI taxonomy): domain Eukaryota; kingdom Metazoa; phylum Chordata; class Amphibia; order Anura; family Bombinatoridae; genus Bombina; species Bombina bombina. Next base: position 11,991,919 of record NC_069500.1, read on the forward strand.
TAATGAGGCCCTTGATTACTTGCATCAGGTGTGCTTGAGACAACGCCTGTTTTGCATATTTGTGCAGTTGTGGGGGATTCTATTCAGGGGGTGAATAATTTTGAGACTGCAGAATTCATTAAAAGTTGCATTTTCAGTTGAATTTGGGTAAACCACTTGAAGCATTAGTTGTGTTGAGCTATTTCAATGGCTTTTGTTTGATTTGTTCATTGCAAACAGCTGAATGTCTGTAAATTGTGACAATAAAGCTGATTTGCCATGGGGGTTGAATAATGTTTATTACAAATGTAAGTGCAATTAGTTTTTCCACCTTAAAAGACAATGGTTGAGGTAATGTGACTTTGGGGTAACCAATCACAAGCAGGCATTGTAAATATGATTGTATTATAGTTTGGTGCCAGCATCTAGGATTAAGGCCACAGCCTAAGCGTTTTTAATGCATTGAGGCTCGCTTATAATATGATTTTAAGGTGATCGTTTTATGCATATTTGTTGGGAGTACAGAATGTCTCTCATTAATCAGTCTAACACCTGGTCATATAGCAATCTTAAAGGGACACTTAACCCAATTTTTTCTTTCATGATTCTGATAGCGCAGCAATATTAAGCACCTTTATAATTTACTCCTATTATCAATCGTTCTTCGTTCTCTTGCTATCTTTATTTGAAAAAGCAGGAATCTAAGCTAAGGAGCCGGCCCATTTTTGTTTCAGCCCCCTGGATAGCACTTGCTGATTGGTGGGTACATTTAGCCACCAATCTGCAAGCGCAACCCAGGTACTGAACAAAAAAAGGGGCCGGCTCCTTATCTTACATTCCTGCTTTTTTTTTTTTAAATAATTTTTTTATTGAAGTTAAAGCATAAATCATCACAACAAGGACTCGCCCTGAGGCCACAGTTACAACAAAGAGAGTATAACATTGTCTATACAAAGGCATTATTGAGAAGGCAATATGCACATACAGCAAGAGAAAATACATTTCAAATCTGGTTATGAAGATAGACAATATCTTAGGCGAGATAAAATAGAACTTCATTTTATATTATATTGTCAGCGTATGAACTCCACATTCTAATAATATTTTACCTAAGACCAAAATATCAGCCTGTGGAGGGTTAACATAAGTATCAACCATTCTTGGGCCGAGATATATGGGGGGGGGGGGGATATTCAGCGGATAAGCACCGCTATACGCATAGGGAAAGGGGGTGGGGGGACAGAGCCATATATAAGTGTAAGTAGCATAAGGCACCTGGTGTGTACTCAGAAGTGTCCGATCGTAGAGGCCGTGGGCCTGGTAGCTGGGTTACTGAAAAGCCAAATGAGATATGTCTTGGAAAGTTAGTCTACTTAGGAGTAGATAGTGGGGTAAAGTAACATCCTAATACAAAATGGAGTAACTAGATAGGGGCCAGAGGCCACTCTGCTGATTTATTCAGGGAGACCCAGACATTACAAGCATAAACTATAAATAAATGCATACATGTCATGAAAATAGCAATTCACATAGATGTTCAGGACTGATCTAAAGAGTAACAAAGCAGACAATATATGAACTTATCCAAACATTGCGTGGCAAACTTGCCCACTAGCTGATGTGGAGCGTGATAGAAGATATACATTTCCATATAACATTTGAGAAGATAGTAAACAGTTTTAACTTGCAAATACAAGAATAAACATTTCTCAATCTTGTGTCTAATCTTTCCCTATTACTGGGCCATGAGAGCAGAAAAATACTAAACCTTAACTATACCTAGGTGGGGTTTCAAAAATCTAGAAATGTTGCATATGCATGGTTATCCCTTCCAAGCTAGAAAGACCCAAAATAATAACCTTTCGACTCCATTTTCTGACTGTGCGTGAACTTAGACCCAGTGATCTATCTAGGTTTATGGCGGTGCCTATAAATGTACATTTATATTTTGGCTAAAATCAGATAATAGAAGTGGTCAAGTTTTAAGTACTGTTCTGTTAATGTATGAAACTATTAAAACACATGAGAGTTTGCAAAGCGGCAAGCTTACCCTCAATTTTACTCCTTAATGTAGTGACAGTCTGTCATTGCAAGTTATATCACACCCTAAGGTGAGTTGGTCACTTATTAGATTAGTAGTCTAAAAAGGAGACCTTTAAGCAAGAAATGAAAGTTAGCTAACTCTAAAATAAAACACATAACAAATATAAAATATAAGGTATTGGCAACATTAGCATAACTACCAGCTTGTACAAGGAAAATAGGAACTGGAGATAAAATGGCCACGACCTGCAGGGAAGAGACACTGAAGTCAGAAACCCTTCACACATACAAGCATTACCTCTGATTTGCACATTGTGAATTATAGATACACTAATACATGGTGCATAGAACATAAACAAAAATATTGGGTGTTGAGGCTCTAAAGATATGGATGAGAACCTCCCTTGGGGACTATGATTACATCCTTAGTTATGAGGGTAATGTGGGACCCAGCACATATATTATTGGAACTCGTATTTAACAGAAAATCAGGGAAAATGGAATAAATATGGAGGAACAGGGAAGAGAAATATAACAGAAACACTATCCCTCAGTATTGTAATATTATAAGTGGTATATCCAGCGAAGGATAAGCCTTGCAGGTTCAATTAGCACAAGCCGATTTCAGCAAAAGTTCCGGGTGAACCTCTGAACAATAACACAGCTGATGACTGCGTATTTCTTGTAGTCAAATTAAGTGCGATCAGCTTAAGGGGCCTGAGAGTTATATTAGGCAAGTCTTTATCAAATCTCCCATAAGGTGTAATCGCATTAAGTATTCTCAGAGTGCAGGGAGAGAAAAAAAAAGAATAAAGAAAACAAAAACAAAAAAAAAAATGCAGTTCATACATATGATCTAAGAATATTCATTAGATTTCTGTTCAATGTGTCTGTTGAGTGAACTCCGGTAGAGAGTGTGAGGGTGCCATTTTCTTTTGCACCTAGGGATTAGGTTATGCAGCTAGCCGATGCCACACGGTAGTAGAGCCAGGGCAGGTTCTTTATCCGCAATCCACAAAACACCCACTCCGATGAAAGGCACCTGGGTTCTTATCAGAAAAATTAGAACCTTCTCTGTTAGGTAAGAAGTACCGGGATTCAGCATCTGTCCCTCCGGAGCAGGCTTGTAGTGTAGAGAACCGGAGGCCGCTTGTGTAGGCATGTGCTCCATCGCTTCTTCCACTGCGACTGCTGTTTCCCAGCTTATAGGGCTGGCCGCATCCCATGGGGCTCGGGCGCATTGAAAGCCCATGGAGTCGGCAGATAACAAGGTTGCAGGTGGGTGCTTGCAATCTTTATCCTCTGGCAGCAGCGGTGCCGATCTCGGACGGGTCACTAAACTTCCGCTTACTAGGCTCTCTGTAGGAGCGCGGTTCTCGCTAGATAGCCGTATGCCAGCACTCCCGGTCTCCAGTTTTTGCAGATCAGAATTGACTGGTTGTAATAGCTGTTTGATTTCAGCTAGATTCTCATCCATCCGCCATGCCAGTCGTTTCAGCAGAGACTGTACAGTAGGGTTTAGATCTTCTGTGGGTACCAGGAACATTTTTGCAAAAGTAGTCAGCTTTATTCAAGCGAATAGTATAGGAGTAGTTCATAAAACAATCTATTTCAAAGCTTCTGGAGTTTGTAGTTGGGCTCTGAGCCCACGTGGCGAATATCGAGCATGTAAGTTGAGGAATAAATCTACTCCTTAGCTTCAAAATCCGGTTTGTTGCTCAACTTCGCCATGTACTAAGCTTCGAAGTGACCGTCCGTCTGTATTTCCGCATCAAAATTCGCTCACGATCTGCTTCTCGTATGTATCAATCTGCGATCTGCTCGAAAAACCACTATTTTCATCAGCGATCGTAATTTTACTCAACTCATCGTTCCGAAGCCTTTTTCCACTTACTACATGTTCGATCGCACGTAAATTCGCTGTAATCGGAAATTATGAATGTTACAACTAATCCGCCCGCTCCAACTTTCACTGTAACTTTGCGTGATTTGCTTCGCGACCATTTAGGTAGCGAATACAATAGAAAACTATAGGGGTTATCAACCTGACGCCAGGTAGAAGTACTTAAGTGAAAGGACTAGACTACTATTGTAGCATTATTGGTTTTTGGATCAGTGAATGAAGATGGAGACAGTTTTACACATGTTTCTTTTCCGATTAATTCAATTACGAGGAAGAAGGGCTATACAGGCACCGGTTAACAACTTGCAGAGAAGGAGAGGTAGAAGAATTAGAGTCCCTAGAGTTTTCCTTCCACGTATGGGTTTGGAAAGCATTTCTGATCGAGAGATTATCCAGAGATTCCGTTTGGACAGAGAAGCTATTATGCAACTTTACAATGAAATAGCAGAATACCTTGAACCAATGACAGCGCGTTCACAAGCCATACCCGGACTATTAAAACTGTTGGCAGCCTTACACTTTTTTGCCACCGGTTCATTCCAAGCTGTGTCTAGCGTTATAATTGGCATCAGCCAGTCTGCTTTTTCGAGGCACCTAACCAAAGTTATTGATGCTTTGATGGTCGTCTTTCCAAGGTACGTGTGCCTTCCATCGACTCCAGAAGAGTGGCAATCTGTGAAGTCTAATTTTTATAGAATGGCCGGAATGCCCAATGTACTTGGAGCCATTGATTGCACCCATGTTGCAGTCAAACCATCCAGAGAACGTGAGGAAGTTTTCAGGAACAGAAAACAGTACCATTCCCTCAATGTTCAGATGGTGTGTGACCATAACATGAAAATAATCAGTGTCCGTTCCAACTTCCCTGGATCCTGCCATGATTCGTATATCTTGCGTCAGTCTGGGTTATATCGGAAGTTTCAGGAGGGAGAGATGCCTGAAGGATGGCTGTTAGGTAATTATATTTTTGGGATGTTATGTTACAGTATTATTATAATTGTCAAACGCAGTTTATGTCATGCATTGTTATGATAGATTTAACTAAAAAAATAGTTAATTTTCATTGAAATTATCGTCTTTATCATCTTTGAAATGTTAATCCTTTTTAATTTTTTTCATAGGGGACGCTGGTTATTTCAGTAGAGAATGGTTATTCACACCCTATAACAATCCTCGAAGAAGATGTGAGGTGAAATTCAACGAGGCACACAGATCCACCAGAGGAATCATCGAGAGAGCATTTGGATTGTTAAAAATGCGCTTTCGTTGTCTTGACCACTCAGGTGGTGTCATGCAGTATGCTCCCGAGAAGGTTGCTAAAATTATTCTTGTATGCTGCATTCTGCATAACATTGCAATAAGAAGAGGAATTGAAATTGATGAAGATGATATATCATTTGAGAACTTCCCTGAGGTCATCTGTAATGATGCACCAACAAGACAGGCTATTAATGCCAAAAATGTTGTCGCAGAGAACTATTTTAAGGATTGATTTCATCAAAAGATTGTAATCACAGGACTTCTATTTTTTGGTCTTTTGAATAAAAAACTAAATTTTCACTTTCTGAATAAAATCTTTTTTTTTCCATCATATACTTGTGTGATTTTGTATTTGTTTTTATTTTTATAAGTTAACAAATTATAATAAACGGTCACATTGGATATTGTTTTTTAATAAAACTTTAATTTTTATTTAAAACCAACATATTGCACAATAACTATATAAACCAAATAATCATAAAGATCTATAATTATATGACTGTCCTACATAACAAAAAAAACTACACTACACTATTGATAACTCTATTACACAATAAAATATATACATCAAACTTCATTTACATTTATCATTACTTGAGAATGGCAATAAATAATACAACTTTTTTATAATTGTATCCAAAGAATTCTCACAATTTAGCAAATATACAATAATGTTGCATAGAGACAGTGAATAACGCGATATTGAGAACATTTTGGGATTTGACACACCCATCTAGAAATTTGCTATGGGACCAGGGAGGATGAAGAGAATTGCACCTTTCACATCTGGGGAAATGATCATTCTAGTGTATGTAATGGATAGATATTTTCCCAAACGCTTAGGGGGTGTCCCGGGGGGTCATTCAAGATGAAAGGGACAAAACTATCTATGAAATGATACGCAGAATGTATCGTGTATCAAAAATTAAAAGGACCAGGCGTCAATGTTTGAGACGATACAGTGATGTTAAACGTCGAGAACCACTATATTACCAATCTATTAGGAGCCTTTTAAGGACATGTAAGTTTATAAAATTGTTATTCTTTTAAATGATAAATTCTATGCAAAGTTCATCATCAATATGAGATCTGAAATTATAATTAGGTTTCAGTGTACCATAGTGATCACTTTCATGTCCATACTGTTTCTTACTGCTATATAATTTTGTTATTCTTTTACATTATAAATTCTATGCAAAGTTCATCATCAATATGAGAACTGAAAGAATAAATAGGTGTACCATATCACTTTCATGTCCATTTTAATTTAAAACAAATGGAAACACTATAAACATTCTAACACACGAAAATTGAAAACTTTATTAAATAACACATTTTAAAACTAAGAAACTTTAAACAAACATATGTACAACTTTTCTATTTCAGATAAGAAGAAAGAAAATATTTGTGGTGCTCCTCCTCCACGTTATGTAAGGCCTATTCTAAATTTGACACCTAGAAGTGAGGCTAGATCCCCACCCATGCCACTGTCTTTGCTTGACAGACAATTGTCCCCACATAAAGGAGGTGTCAGGCGCCTAACTGTTGTTCATACACCTCAAGGTACAATAGAACCATGGTTTACATATCTATAGTTATACAACTGATAAATTTAATCATGATTAGCTTGTTGTGTTATTTACAGAAACCAATAAAAGTTTGCAGAAAAAGAAGAAAACAAGGTTCACAAGAATAATACAAATATCTTCTACAGAAGGTATTTTTCTTATATTTTGTACCATTACCATTTTTCTACTTACAATTTTTTATATAGAATTCTTTATTAATCTTTCATAGATAGTGACAATGAAGCAAATAATGCTCCTGAAAGGATGTCATTAACTTCACCCTCAATCCAACTAGGTAATTGTTTATTTATTTTTAGATTTACTATATTATTATAGCTTATAGTCAAATCAATACCAAAATATATACCTCCATTTCTAAATATATATTCCAGATGCAAGTAGTGAGAAAAACTCAACCAATATTTCTGATATTGATAACGACTGGGACATATCTATGGTTTCTAAATCTACACAGACAAGTAGATCTATGGATAATATCGCCTCTAACCAAAATGGTAATACAATTTTGTTACCTGCTTATAAATAATCTGTTTTTATTTTAAACATGTTCTCATAATCCTTAATTTTTTTTCTAATTTTTGTCCCTTCTCTAGATTCCAGTGTACCAGTTGTATCACAAGTTCAATCCTCTGGGGCCTAGTTATCAAGCCGTCAACCTCAAATACGCTGGAATTCCGCAGCGTATTTGTGGCGAGGCTGATTCGCCTTAGTTATCAAAGGCTCGAGACCGGCAAAAGTAGAATTTTGTGACGTAAGCATCGATCCGCCGGACTCAGTCCGACAAAGATCGATTCTTACGTCACTCCAGATGTTCCGCACACAAGTGCGGCACATTCTCACTACTTTTGCTAGCTATCAAAAAACTAGCAGGTACGCTCGGCACTTTTACGGCCCAGCGTACCTGGTTTTCAATCCGCCACCCCTGGAGGCGGCGGATCCCATAGGAATCAATGGGAGTCTGACCATAGCGAAAGTACAAGTTCGCTGCTGACAGACATCCCATTGATTTCTATGGGAGATGTCTGCACCTAACACCCTAACATGTACCCCGAGTCTAAACACCACTAATCTGTCCCCCCCTACACCGCGGCAACTAAATAAAGTTATTACCCCCTAAACCGCCGCTCCCGGAGCCCACCGCAAGCTACTCTATACATATTAACCCCTAAACCGCCGCTCCCGGAGCCCACCGCAACTATAATAAATGTATTAACCCCTATCCTGCCCCCCCTACACCGTCGCCACCTATAATAAATTTATTAACCCCTAATCTGCCCCCCCTACACCGTCGCCACCTATAATAAATTTATTAACCCCTATCCTGCCCCCCACTACGCCGCCGCCACTGTCATAAAATTATTAACCCCTAAACCTAAGTCTAACCCTAACCCTAACGCCCCCCTAACTTAAATATTAATTAAATAAATCTAAATAAATTAACTCTTATTAAGTAAATGAATCCTATTTAAAACTAAATACTTACCTTTAAAATAAACCCTAATATAGCTACAATATAAATAATAATTATATTCTAGCTATCTTAGGATTTATATTTATTTTACAGGTACCTTTCAATTTATTTTAACCATGTACAATAACTATTAAATAGTTATTAACTATTTAATAGCTTACCTAGCTAAAATAAAGAGAAATGTACCTGTGAAATAAATCCTAACCTAAGTTACAATTACACCTAACACTACACTATACTTTAATAAATTATTCCTATTTAAAACTAAATACTTACCTGTAAAATAAACCCTAAGATAGCTACAATGTAATTAATAATTATATTATAGCTATCTTAGGATTTATATTTATTTTACAGGTAACTTTGTATTTATTTTAGCTAGTTAGAATAGTTATTAAATAGTTATTAACTATTTAATAACTACATAGCTAAAAGAAATACAAAATTACCTATAAAATAAATCCTAACTTAAGTTACAATTAAACCTAATACTACACTATTATTAAATTAATTAAATAAATTACCTACAAATAACTACAATTAAATACAATTACATAAACTAACTAAAGTACAAAAAATAAAAAAAGCTAAGTTACAAAAAATAAAAAAATAAGTTACAAACATGTTACAAATATTACAACAATTTTAAGCTACTTACACCTAATCTAAGCCCCCTAATAAAATAACAAACCCCCCCAAAATAAAAAAATGCCCTACCCTATTCTAAATTAAATAAATTTCAAAGCTCTTTTACCTTACCAGCCCTTAAAAGGGCCATTTGTGGGGGCATGCCCCAAAGAAAACAGCTCTTTTGCCTGTAAAAGAAAAATACAACCCCCCCCAACATTAAAACCCACCACCCACATACCCCTAATCTAACCCAAACCCCCCTTACAAAAACCTAACACTAATCCCCTGAAGATCATCCTACCTTGAGTCGTCTTCACTCAGCCGAGCCACCGATGGAACTGAAGAGGACATCCGGAGCGGAAGAAGTTAATCCTCCAAGCGGCGCTGAAGAAATCTTCCATCCGATGAAGTCATCATCCAGGCGGCGCTGAAGAAAAGTCTTCGATCCGTCCGATGTCATCTTCAAAGAGGCGCTGAAGAGGTCTTCTATCCGGGCGAAGTCATCTTCCAAGCCGGGTCTTGAATCTTCCTTCCGCCGACGCAGAACCACCTTCTTCACCGACGGACTACGACGAATGACGGCTCCTTTAAGGGACGTCATCCAAGATGGCGTCCCCTCAATTCCGATTGGCTGATAGGATTCTATCAGCCAATCGGAATTAAGGTAGGAAAAATCTGATTGGCTGATGGAATCAGCCAATCAGATTGAGCTTGCATTCTATTGGCTGTTAAGATCAGCCAATAGAATGCGAGCTCAATCTGATTGGCTGATTGGATCAGCCAATCGGATTGAACTTGAATCTGATTGGCTGATTCCGCTCCAGATGTCCTCTTCAGTTCCATCGGTGGCTCGGCTGAGTGAAGACGACTCAAGGTAGGATGATCTTCAGGGGATTAGTGTTAGGTTTTTGTAAGGGGGGTTTGGGTTAGATTAGGGGTATGTGGGTGGTGGGTTTTAATGTTGGGGGGGGTTGTATTTTTCTTTTACAGGCAAAAGAGCTGTTTTCTTTGGGGCATGCCCCCACAAATGGCCCTTTTAAGGGCTGGTAAGGTAAAAGAGCTTTGAAATTTATTTAATTTAGAATAGGGTAGGGCATTTTTTTATTTTGGGGGGGTTTGTTATTTTATTAGGGGGCTTAGATTAGGTGTAAGTAGCTTAAAATTGTTGTAATATTTGTAACATGTTTGTAACTTATTTTTTTATTTTTTGTAACTTAGCTTTTTTTATTTTTTGTACTTTAGTTAGTTTATGTAATTGTATTTAATTGTAGTTATTTGTAGTTAATTTAATTAATTTAATGATAGTGTAGTATTAGGTTTAATTGTAACTTAAGTTATGATTTATTTTACAGGTAATTTTGTATTTCTTTTAGCTATCTAGTTATTAAATAGTTAATAACTATTTAATAACTATTCTAACTAGCTAAAATAAATACAAAGTTACCTGTAAAATAAATATAAATCCTAAGATAGCTATAATATAATTATTAATTACATTGTAGCTATCTTAGGGTTTATTTTACAGGTAAGTATTTATTTTTAAATAGGAATAATTTATTAAAGTATAGTGTAGTGTTAGGTGTAATTGTAACTTAGGTTAGGATTTATTTCACAGGTACATTTCTCTTTATTTTAGCTAGGTAAGCTATTAAATAGTTAATAACTATTTAATAGTTATTGTACATGGTTAAAATAAATTGAAAGGTACCTGTAAAATAAATATAAATCCTAAGATAGCTAGAATATAATTATTATTTATATTGTAGCTATATTAGGGTTTATTTTAAAGGTAAGTATTTAGTTTTAAATAGGATTCATTTACTTAATAAGAGTTAATTTATTTAGATTTATTTAATTAATATTTAAGTTAGGGGGGCGTTAGGGTTAGGGTTAGACTTAGGTTTAGGGGTTAATAATTTTATTACAGTGGCGGCGGCGTAGTGGGGGGCAGGATAGTGGTTAATAAATTTATTATAGGTGGCGACGGTGTAGGGGGGGCAGATTAGGGGTTAATAAATTTATTATAGGTGGCGACGGTGTAGGGGGGGCAGGATAGGGGTTAATAGGTTTAATATAGGTTGCGGCGGGTTCATGGAGCGGCGGTTTAGGGGTTAAACTATTTATTTAGTTGCGGAGAGGTGCGGGATCAGCATGATAGGGGTTAATAATTTTATTATAGAGGGCGACGGTATAGGGGGGGCAGGATAGGGGTTACTAGGTATACTGTAATAATACATTTATAAGAGTTGCGGCGGGGTCTAGGAGCGGCGGTTTAGGGGTTAGTAACTTTATTGAGTTGCGGGAGGCTCCGGGGGCGCCGGTATAGGGATAGAACAGTGTAGTTTAGTGTGAGTGCTTAGTGACAGGCTAGCAATAAAGCTGGGAAAAAGCCGAAGGGCAGTGAGATCGGATGAGTGATAACTGTCACAGTCCGCTGCTCATCGCCCCGCGGCTTTTTGACAGCTTTATTTGATAACTTAGGCGTATTTTTTCAGGTCCGCGGCGGCGAAGGTAGGCGAGCTTAGGCGGGCGTATTGGGCCGGCGAAGCAAGAAAAGTAGACGGCTTGATAACTACCCCCCTCAGTCTGTGAAGATATTAAACAAATAATGGATACTATAATGAATTTAAATACACAGGTTCAGAATCTCTACAATACTTATGTAGTGGAAAACAGATAATCAATGATTGCATTTTAAATAAAAAAAAGTTTTTTTGTTTTTTTGGGGGGGGTTTTTTGAGGCCACCAAAATTGTCATTTTTTGGTATGTTAAAAAGTTTATTCAAAACCCCCAAAAATACTGTATTGGCCGTGAGCACTATTTTCTATAATGCCATTTTGATTCAATTTTGTTAATATTTTGGATGTAATAAAAATTATAATTGTTTTACTTACATTTGTCTGTGTGTACAATACATTTTAAACCTGATTTTAAATAAATTTAAAAAATAAACAAGAAAATTAAATACAAACAGGATAAACTTTAATAAAACTATGTAAAAATAACAATATATTCTTTGTCAACAACAAAACAATGCACTAATTAAACCGTGGTCTTTTTGGATCTGATGTCTCTAATCAATTCTAACAAAGTTTGCATAGTATTTTGAGCCATTCGCATGTTGTTTTCAGCTATTGTCAAGGCCCTGTTTATATGTAGGTTCCGTTCCCTGTCCATTTCTCTTTGCCAGTTAAAGATTTCACGGTCCAGTTCCAACCGTTGCTGGTTATAAGTGTCAAATCTTTCTAAATGTCCAGACAAAATTTCCTGGACCTGTCTACTGTCTGCTCTATATCCTCTGGCAAGATTTAACATTTCGTTAAGACCTGCATCTTCCAAAGGTGCCTGCTCTTGGACAATAGCTTGTGGTTGTTCCAATGGTTCAATTCCCTGTGCTTGAACTCCATAAACAGGTGGTGAATTAGTATTTTCCTCATCACTACGGGGGTTTATTACAGGCTCATGTATGTCCAAATCCTGATCTTGTGCCATCTGTGTTAGGTCAGGAGTCATGCTTCCACTTTCTGGCGATCTACCCTCTGGTGCTGGAACTGGAACAAGATTCAGAATCACCTCTCTTGATGAATCGTCCTCCTCAGCGATATCTAAAAAAAAAATAAAAAAAAATTAGCATTAATTTCCAAAAAAAAAGATGCAGATCGAAATTTATTCCAACATTAATGGTTAGAGGGGTTACTATACAAGAGAAATTGATAGTGTCATGTTATGCTGCCATGTTGGAATCTTACAATAAGATTAAATACCTTCCTTACTACAACTGTTTGCATATAAAATACATCAATCTCACAGTATTACAGTTTGAATAACTATCAAAGTTTAAATGGTTCAATTTTGTTTCTAACATAATTATTTGTCTTCTCATCCGATATTTACTTTAAAAAAGTAACTTACCATCAAAAAGTGGTGCTGATTCGGTCACCATGGCTCTGAAGAGACGTCCAACATCGGCTGTAAAAATTAAAATTAAACATTAATATCTAATTTATAAACAAAAATTTAGAAGGTGTATATATAAGTGTTTTAAAGATACATACCAGAGCTTCTTCCAACAGCTGTATCTGGTGTACTGCTCCTTACATCTGGAATAGTATCTGCAGACGATAGGCTGTGGCTGGTATTTGTAGTTGACCGTAAATATTGCCCATGTTGTTGTTGTCTTACGTTCTGAGGCTGAGA